>NC_140589.1:1639772256-1640372256 GCF_964204655.1 Triturus cristatus
TTCCTGATGATAATCTCGGGCTTCCTCGGTGCTGCAGGCTCTATGAGTCCGCAAAAATTCTCCATACGGAATGCTAGCTATCGTATGAGGAGGATGGAAACTCTTAGCATGTAGTGCCGAGTTTCCGGATGTGGGCTTTCTATAGAGGCTAGTTTCTATTATTCCTTGTTTAGCCTGGACAGTAATGTCTAGGAAATTAGCGCTGGTTTTGTCGATATGGGCAGTGAACTGCAGATTCAAATCATTGATATTGATGGAATCGACAAAATTCTGGGCCTGATCTTTGGTTCCCCTCCAAATGACAAAAATGTCATCAATATATCTCCACCATTTTATAATGTGCTTGGACCATTCTTCGGCTTGCTGGACCATGAGGACATGCTCCTCCCACCAGCCCACATGTAAGCAAGCGTAGCTCGGGGAGAAGCATGCCCCCATGGCCACACCGCGCAATTGCTGGAATACAGTGTTATTAAACATAAATACATTGTTGATATATATATATACAACTTGCAGATATTTCACCGCAGGTTGACAAAGGCTGTTGATTCAGCCGAAACATGTCTCTCTTGGTTGCTGGGTCGTGGGAGGCACATCTAATTAAAAGAAGCCATATTCCTTGCATTCCTCGTGTGTGTGCTCTTTTCCTTTGGGAGCAGGGGTTTTGTTGATGTGTGTGTGTGTGTATATATATATATATATATATATATATATTCACTGAAAAAACCATAGGTTTCACACATGTTATAGTTACCTGGACATTTCACTCGGTAAAAACCAATGAAATTCCCTTGTTATAGTTAGTGCAGGCAACTATAACTCACGCGACCGCAATCCTCTGCTGATGACGTCAGATATTACATCACTGTATTTAGACACTTATTTACCCATGTCTTCTTCCATTAATCTTTAGCTATACATATATTACAAATATTTATTTTTCAGAAAGACACATATGTCATCAGTGATGTAATATCTGACGTCATCAGCAGAGGATTGCGGTCGCGTGAGTTATAGTTGCCTGCACTAACTATAACGGGGGAATTTCATTGGTTTTTTACGAGTGAAATGTCCAGGTAACTATAACATGTGTGAAACCTATGGTTTTTTAAGTGAATTTGCAAGGTTTTTTAAATGCTAATTCGTAACTATAACGTGTGTGAAACCTATGGTTTTTTCACTGAATTTCAAAGGTTTTTTAAATGCTAATTTATGTATGTATTTTTTTTTTTTATGGAATTTTTAGCTTGCGCGCACCGTGCGCACACTGCGTGAACTTCGCGGAATTTTTTCCGATTTTTCACCGTGCGTGCAGGTTGCGTGCACTCCGCGATTTTTCGCCCCTTCTTGGACCCCCTGACAAAGGCTAGTGGGAACTGTCCACCCTGCCCCCTTTTCACGTTCTCCACCTTTGTTTTTCACCCCCTCAGACTGCGAGAGACAAAATGGCGGCCGACACTTCCTGGTTTCGACCAATTCGAATGTTTGCCGACATCTAACAATCCATCAGAATTGCGCTCGCGCACGTAAGGGTGCGCGCACAGTGCGCGCACAGTGTGCGCGTATAGATATTGATATGGTTTTAAATGCTATTTTCTCAGGAAATACTGAACAGATTTACACGAGATCTTCAAAAGGCACTTCCTTGACCTTATGGCTACCTCTCTGCCAAATTTCACGTAATTCTGTTCAGCCGTTCGGGCTGTAGCTGCGACTAAAGGTCCTATGGTAAAATTCATGGGGAAAACACGTTTTGGGACCCCCCTTTTTCTTGGCCCCCGCTTGACGAATCACCCCGAGACTTTCAGGGTAGGAGCTGAACAGAGCACCCCATTTGTTTTGAAAATTTCTCGAGGATTCGTCAACCGGCGCCAACGTTATTCAAAATAGAATTTTGAGATTTCCTATCGAAAATAGGTTGTAACTATAACTATCTACTAGTTAGATGGACATTTCACTCGTAAAAAACCATTGAAATTCCCCCGTTATAGTTAGTGCAGGCAACTATAACTCACACGACCGCAATCCTCTGCTGATGCTAATACTGTATTTAGACACTTATTTGCCCATGTCTTCTTCCATTAAATTTTAGCTATACATATATTGCAAATATTTTTTTTTCATAAAGACACATATGTCATCAGCAGAGGATTGCGGTCGCGTGAGTTATAGTTGCCTGCACTAACTATAACGGGGGAATTTCAATGGTTTTTTACGAGTGAAATGTCCAGCTAACTATAACATGTGTGAAACCTATGTTTTTTTCAGTGAATTTGCAAGGTTTTTTAAATGCTAATTCCTAACTATAACGTGTGTGAAACCTATGGTTTTTTCAGTGAATTTGTACGGTTTTTTAAATGCTAAGTTACGTTACGCCGTTCGTGGCGTGCGCGCCCACTTCACGCAGTTCATTCCGTGCGCGCACGGTGCATTTCGCGCACCGTGTGCGCACAGTGCCCACTTTACGCAGTTAGTGGCGTGCACATTACGCTTGATGGGCCAAGTACGCACGATGCGCTTCGCGCACCGTCCGCACACGGAGGACATATTATGCGCTTCATAGTGAAAGGTTATCTATTAAATGTTCAATTTTTAAATATGCCATGCACAAAGGGGGCCCTGCGGGCACCTTTTGCACACGGGGGGTGGGGGGGGGGGGGGAAGGTGGATATTTGTTTTTTTTAAAAAAAAATTTTTACTGTACGGTAAGCGTAATCGGCGTTTTTTCGAAAAATAAAAAATTTGAATTTTTGGCCTTGGGGGTTCTTTTGGGACACCCTAAACAAGGCTAGGTGGTTAGGAGCTGTCTAGCCTGCCCCTATTCATATTATCCAACTTTGTTTTTCCTCCCCCCCTCAGAGTGCGAGAGAGAAAATGGCGTCCGACACTTCCTGGTTTCGACCGATTCGAATGTTTACTAAGATCTAACAGCCAATCAGAATCGCGCACGCGCACCGTACGCGTACGGTAAGCTTACCGTAAGCACACGGTAAGCGCACCGTAAGCTGCCACAGATATATATATTGATTTAAATGCTATTTTCTCAGGAACTACTGAACAGATTTACACCAGACCTACAAAAGGCACTTCCTTGACCTGTAGACTACCTCTCTGCCAAATTTCATGTAACTCTGTTCAGCCGTTCGGGCTGTAGCTGTGTCTAAAGCTCCTATGGAAAAATGCATGGGGAAAACGAGTTTTGGGACCCCCCTTTTTTCTCAGCCCCCGCTTGACGAATCCCCCCGAGACTTTCAGGGTAGGAGCGGAGCGTAGCGCCCCATTAGTTTTGAAAATTTCGCGAGGATTCGTCGACCGGCGCCAAAGTTATTCAAAATAGAATGTTGCGGTTTTCCTATGGAAACAGGGTCCTAACTATAACTACCTACTGGTGACCGCCAGTAGGTAATATATATATATATATATATATATATATATATATATATATATATATATATATATATATATATATATATATATACACATACAACTTGCAGATATTTCACCGCAGGGCAAACTCCGACACACTCTCAGTGCCAGTGTTTGTCCTGTGGTGATTGCTAATTTTTTTTGTTTTACAGGGGGTGCCCTCCTGTGCGCACATTGCCCTTCCTACCCTGCCCACGGGCATTTTGCCACCTCTAACTGCAGTGCTGTTTAATTAGGTGTTGCTCGTGAAAGTATATTGGGAAAATGAATGCGGCACAAAGTCCGCGTACTCATACATACAGAGGCTATGGGCGCACCCTCTTTATCCATTGGTCTTTCAGCTGCCATTCACATTTTTCTTATGGCCACCACAGCATACAACATGGGGTGGCCGGTCAACCCTCTTCAGCCATTTTTCTCTTGCACTGTCAATGGCAGCATTTTGCCTGATTGCATATCTCTCAAATAGGAAGTGCACTGACCCATACTTTGGCAATGCTTTTTTTCTGGCCATTCTTTATCTTTTTTTTTTTTGCCATAATCATCCTTATCTGTTCAGGCTATGTCTTCGTGTTACAGCAATTCAAAGGCAATAGTTTATTTTCTTTGTGCCAATTAGAATCATATTTACTTGTGAGGTTCACAAACTGAAAAGGGGTTTTCTATACCAGTTCTAATATCGTGCCAAAACCGGGAAGCACCCATACTGATCTATTAAAATGATGGACAATGTTTTTTTAACATTTTTATCGTAAGCATATGGATGCCACATTTATTCAGTGGAATGTTTTTTGTCTTTTTATTTTTTGGTTTGACCAAGGCTAGACCTATGGCTTTTGCCAACGCTTGTTTGAAATGTGCATTAGGTTATCATCGTCAGCATGCAGATTTTCTACTTGAACAATGGCAAGATGCTGGCTGCCTGAGCTAGATGGCCATGTCAGTCTGAGCATGTCTCTGCTACTTCAATTTACAATTAAAGCAGAAGGATTTAGTATACATAATCTTATTGGCCTCTTATTCTTCCTAAGGCCACTCTCTATTTACCCCTTGTATTTGCTGCCGTGCCCTCGGGAGGCAACACACAAATTTTCCTCACCTCCCAATCTGTGTTGTAACTTCAGATACCTTCCTGATGTGGCCTTTGGAATCTGCTCCTGTCTCATGATCTGCTGTTTCTTCGAACCCAGGAGAGGCAACCTTCCAGGCTGCTGGATTGCACAGTGGCTCTTGACTGTTGCAGTCTTAACTTGGCCTAAATAATGGTTTGCTGACTTATGGTTCCTCAGTTGCCCTTGGTGGAGAATGTCATCTTGGTTACAGAGAAAGGATAAGGTCTGCCACTGAGCTGGATGGAGCTGCAGGAGAAAAGGGAAATACTCCCAATCATCAGAAGTGTCGGAAATATAAAGATATTCAGTGGGGTTTGGTAATCTACTGAAGCTCTAAGCAATAACTGAGTACTTAATAAAATGAGCTAGGTAAAACAAACCTGGGAAGAATCCTAAAAACCTTGCCTCCAGGATCATAATTTACAAATGTATGAAATTTAAATAGCCTAAACCCAGCTATGAAAGCAAAAGAGAGTTGAACAATAGAAGGCTGATACAAAGCATCAAGAAGATGGAGGGAAGAATTTGGATTCAAGTTACACCAAGGAAAGAAAGGAAAGAGTAGCGATACACGGCTGACATGTTGTGACTGGAGTGTTGGTGGATCGGCTTCTGATTTGTGGGATGGGAGAAGCTTAGGCTTCTGTGAACACAGTTTCCAGCAATTACCATTTTTCTCTTGCATCTATCCTTTTCAAAGGAGCGGTAGTCGTTACTTTGGATGGCATAACATTGGAAGTCGTTACATCGTCATAAGCACATGAGGAGTGCCTTTACATCAGCAGGGCCTTTAAAGCATAATTTATTAAATAATTGTATTTTAAATACATAACCAGAAAGTACATATATTTACAAATAGAACTACATAAGAATTTTATATATTTATGTACTTTAAAAAAAAAAAATCTGGAGATCAATGTAATTTTTTAAAGTAATAAAATAATTAGCTTAATTTTATTAATTGTCATATTAATATTATTAATAATAAAAAGCAAAAGGTTAGATGCACCGCATTGCTGCAGATGGGGCTCAGTGGCCAACTCCCACTGAAGGTTGGGTGCAGGGTCGGGCCACAGGCCAGGCCCTGTGCTCAACCCGCTGCACGTGGCCGAATCCCTACTGCGAAGGCAGTGCGCTGCTGGGGTTGGTTGTCTTCAGGATATTGGTCAACAGTAGCACGTTTGCCGCAGCCTCCACCCAACCCAACTGGGGTTGGAAGTTAAGTACAACATAATTCCCTAAAAAACGAAAGCCGAAAAATAAATGATGCTTCTTGCTTATACTACTGAAAGTCACCTGTCAGACCATGCAGTGCCTGCCATGTTGTTATATTCATATATGTTTTTGTGGGTCCGTGCCATTTAAAATTGGTCTCATGAGTTTGACGAGTGGCATAATGTTATAGTAAGAATTGAGTACAGTTGTTAAAAAATAATAGGCAAATTTCAGTATTTTTACATGTTTTATCCAGAACAATAACTCACATTTTAGCTGTACATATATATTTAAATCATTAAAAAGTAACTTACCTGTGAAGTAAAAGACTGCAATGTAAAAGGTACTAAAACTTACATGCAATGTAATGATTTCTGCTGTAACGTCTGTGATGTAATGACTCCAAATTTAACACATGTGAAGTAATGGTAGCATTTCGTTCATGGTGCATTTTTGACGCCTTTAGTTAGTAACTGCCCATCATAACAAGCAATGCACAAAGAAATGCATAAATGAGACGACAAATGCATGATCAAAATATTTGTAGGTTCACACCAGGTTCAGAGGTGGCAGAGAAACTAAAGTGATTGGATCCGAGCTTCATGTGAAACTGGAGACTTAAATGTCTAAGGCAACTTATTCTCACCCTGGCACCTTGCTGGGCAGTGGATGGCAGTAATGGATGATGCTTGGATGCTAGAGATACTCACACAACAGTGTAGACTCTGAAGTAGAGATACTGATCAGCGGCTTAGTCTGTCTTCATTGTCCCCACTCTCAGATCCAATGCTGGACTTATGTACACTGCTGGGACAATATTGGAGGCTGATGCATACCCACTTTGCAGCCACCCAATTAGGGAGATGCTTACTCAGAAAGTGCTCTCTTGAGACTGCTTCCCATTTACAATAACATGTTAACACTGAAGAAGGTGGTGAAGGAAATAGCAACATCCAGGTCATAAGGACTGAGCCACTGTCTTTCATCAATTTGGCTGGATCTGCCGGATGAAGCGAACCCCTGCTAATGTAGAATTGAGCTACAGTTACTCCTACTGGCCTCCTCACCACCCACGGCATGGCTATGTCTTTGTCGGCCCCATAGACCATACAAAGTAGAGCAACAGAAGGCATCCCTTTCATGCCCTGTTTGATTTGGGAGTGTGGATTGGTTGAAGATAGAGGGCAGTGGGGTTGGCTTTATTTGGTCATTTTAGCAACATTCCCTTAGTTATGATCCATTTATAACGGACCCAAAAGGGGAACCAAGGGGAATAACACAGCAGAAGTCCTATTTATGCCTTGTTGGTGATCTTATTAGTATTTAATTTTCATGTGTGATTTGTTTAAAAAAATACTCTGGAGTCATCTTTGTTATTTGATACAATCGATGAGCCTTGTACCATTCATCACATTTTATTAAACACCTTCCTATTTCAAGTTTCTGTCAAAGAGTTTAGAAATTTGTCAAAGTATCACACTTCTACTAATGTGTAGGTCACTCCTTCCATAAAACACTGGTATATATAGCACTGTGTTAGGTGTCACTGTGGGATGCCCCTTGTTTAATGTTGTTATGATGACATTTGGAGTTTTTTTTGACAACTATTACCCCAGTTAAAAAAAATATGATGAAGATATCGATACATATTATGGCATATCAAAGGGAGCAGAGGATCTCAAACAAAACATGGACTGCATTACCCAAATCCAAACATGGACGTGTGAGAAATGATTCAACTTAAATTCCTCAGAAGATACATGACCTGGGAGATTTCACTTCTTTTTGGCTGCCCACCATTTTAGGTTCTACTCTGATTCTTTCTCATACGGTTCACAACCAATGAGTCACTCTTGTTGACTGTCTATACTGTGTTTTGTAATTTAATTGTATTACAAAATCATTGTTCTTCCACCTTCGCGTTCTGGGTGGAATTCTGAATTTGCTGCCACTGCCTCAACAGGCAATACTTAACCTTTCACTGGTCTTCTCCCTATTAGACAATTGCAGCAGGTTCAACAGCCGTACCAAGATGAGACCTTCACTATACTCCAGAGTTTACAGAAAAGTAGAATTATCCAAGGGGAAGAGCACTCCTAGGTAGTAAGTGGGTTGAAGTAGGGTCATCAGCTTCATATCGGGGTACTCTGACTCCACTCAGATAAAAAAAATTACCTGAGAGTGCCCCCCATCTAGATAAAAATGCTTAACGCTACCCTGTTGACTACACCCAGAGTGGCCGGGTTGTCAGTACTTCTCCAGTCACACTATACTATACCATTCGACCTGACCCTAAAGGGTAGACAGACCGTGTGATACATATGTTTTGAGTAGAATTCTGCATGAGTAAGGGTCTTTTGTAAAGTACTCTTTAACACCACAACCTTGCCTCAAATCGGAACTTGTGAAATTCGGAAAAAGGGCTGAAAATCAAACTGCATAACTGGTGCACTGACTTCACTCCATCAAACATGCCTTTCATTTTCCGATCTAACCACCATCCTGGAACCTCCCATCTTCTCCTTTCCAGAGGAATCTTTATATGTGGAATTGAAACCCAAGATGTTTCTTCTCATTGAGTAGGAATCTGGTAGCTGGCAAGATGTGATTTCTCTTTCCCCAAAGAGTGGGTCCTTCCCTCCAAAGACATCTGTCGAAATGATGGAGGAAGGGAGCGCCCTGCCTCACATCCCAGCACTCGGTTTGCCCCAATGGTAAAAGCAGTGTATGATAACACATACTTCAGTGACAGTCTTTATTTATCACGCTTATTGATGCAGTCAGTGCTGCGTATCTTGTGACACGTTTTAGGATAATTGTTCTTCTTCAGTAGAGAGTAACAAGTCTTTTCAAGGGTGCTCAAAAATCTGCTGAAAGACTTCTCAGGTCTCTGTACCACTCACTGAATTCGGGGGTGCATCAGCAAAAGCTCCTCAACTCATTAGCTCAAGAAAGCCTTTTCAAACAAAGGAGGGTGGGAGCACATTTATGACATGATGCCTCCTTCAGAGAGACTTCTACAGTGACAGGTACCCTTCCATGTATCTTCCCTCCCCAACAGGATGTATAGCCCATGACGGGATCTGAGTTCATGGAGATTTCTCATTTGACACCGCAAGATGAATCCCTACCTTTAGACAAGGGCTGGGACTGAGTTCGCGCCAACGTGCATCTTCGCGGTGATACACTTCAGGACTGAAACATGTATTACTCCGTAAGATAGAGCATAATTGGAGGTACCCTAAACTCCCACAGGCAGACATACACACCAAAAAGGTTCAAAGCTTCAAAGTGCACCTTCAGAGGAGCCCTGTCCGCTAAAATGTAAGGTGTACCATAAACCATGTTTTTTTCTCCACAGAACATCAGTCTAGGAACCCATCCCCAGGCTCATCCCATCCCCAGGCACATACCTCAGTATGACTCCATTCCAGGAGGACTTCACAGTAACCCTGCACCTCATGCACAGGACCATGCCAACTAGCCTTCAACTTCTGAAACGTTACCTCATCTTGACAAAGTACGCACTCTCGGGTCCAGTGCACTTGTTTGAGCAAAGTTGGGGAAGGTGGGATGAAGCATTAGATCCCAGTCTGTGCCAACAATGGTGACTCAAGTCCCCCACATCTCACAGTTAGGGGTCCGATGCACAGAACGGGGTGAGGGAGAAAGCTAACAGGGGCAGCCCGTAACTCTTGTAAGTGGTGGGGCGCATAACAGTAAATGCTTTCTAGTGTTCAAAATATTTTATTGAATTTTGTTCAAATACAACTAAAAAAAATAGACAGGACATAAAAATATTATGATTAAGCAATAATACCTAAATAACATTGTATATCATCATAATCAACCTCATAAAGAGAAATAAATAAATAAATAAATTATCTTAGGTAATGAGAAAGTACATAATCAAAAAATACCAAAAGGGAGGGTAGGAGGAGGGGGAGGGAAAGAACAAATATAAAAATTGACGTAGAAAATGCAAACAGAGCTACTATAAGCCATAATAACACTAATCATAGTAAGTTCAAATTTGAAATAAAATTAATCATACATCACAGATAATTGAGCACCTCTTCTAGAAAGAATAACCCATGACCACCAAGCATTAACAGATAATACAGAGACATCTTTCCAACAAAAAGTAATGGATTTTAAAGCAGCCGAAATAAGACAATTAAAAAGCTTACTCTCTAAATCATGTAAATTTTGTAGAAGAATAGCAGATTTACAGATTATTAACTGATAGGAAAGATCAATTTGAAATTTAAAAATCTTCTTAATGACATCCCAAACTTCAGACCAAAATTTAAAAACCAATGGGCAATCAAAAAGCATGTGTTGTAATGAGCCAGGGTGTGATTTACAATGCCAACAATCAGGAGAGGGGAGAAGTTTAGCTTGGAACAAACGTGATGGAGTCCATAAACGATTATAAAGAATATAAGAATTAGTTTGGTAGATCGAAACAGGCAACCACCCAGATATACTATTAAGCCAAATATCTTTCCATGTGTCAGCGGACAAGGAAAGAGAAAGTTCATTATTCCAAAAAGTGGAAATCATCTCTATATTGCTACCTAAAATATCAGATAATTTTTTATATAAAATAGAAACCCCATGAGATGATTTTGAAACTGTTTGAATATAAATTGCTAAGTCAGCTGTAACATTAGCAGGAATGGCATTAGGAAAGGAGTCTAAAATTGAATTGCACAAATATTGATACTTAACAAGATCAGATTTAAATAAACCAAAACTTGTTTGCAATGTTTCAAAAGAAATAAGCGTATTATTGGAATTGACATCTTTAAGGTAAAAAATGCCAGCCTTAATCCATGAGAACCAGAAATTAACTTTCCTGTTCAATTTAATAACATTACTATACCATAATGATAATTCAACAGTGTTATTCATGGGAAAAAGAAAAATTAAATCAAGATCATTAAATAACATTTTAGTGGATTTCATAATAACTGACTTTTGAATAAATGGAGCATTATTATGCATGGATACCAAAGTAGGTAAAGGAAATGGATTCACAATTGATTTCTCAATGCGAAGCCACGTAGGAGAATTATTCAAAAAGGAGCAATTAAACCATAATGAACTTTGTTTTAAAATAAAAGCTTTATGATAAAGAAAAAAGTCTGGGATACCAAATCCAGCATTACGTTTAGGAACTTTTAATTTTTTATAAGAAATACGAGGAGGTTTGTTGTTCCATAAAAATTTTGACAAAAGTTTATCAACATCTTTATAAAACTTTAATGGAAATTGAGTAGGAACCATGGCAAGGGTATAGAATATTTTAGGAGCTATAGTCATTTTAAGAGAATCCATCCTACCCCACCATGAAAGATGTAATGCAGACCATTTAGACGTTTTGTCCTTAATATAGTTTAGGATAAAATCACAATTTAAATTAATTGTCGATTTGATGGAAGAGGAAAATAAAATTCCAAGATATTTTAACTTATTCTTTTGCCAAATAATTTCCTGCATGGGAAGCATATCAGGAGTGCAATAAACATTTAAGGGAAAGATTTCAGTTTTGTTAGTATTTAAAGTGTATCCAGAAACTGCAGAATACTTTGTTATAATATCCATTAATGAGGGAAAAGAAGATATAGGATCACTAACAAATAAAAGCACATCATCCGCATAGGCAAGGGTCTTAACAGTAACATCCTTAATAGTGATTCCTTTAATATGGTCACAATTTCTGATTAGGTTAAGAAAAGGTTCAATGCCAATTAAAAATAAGAGCGGAGAAAGAGGACAGCCTTGTCTTGTACCTCTAAAAAGCGAAAATTGAGTTGAAATTTGGCCATTAATAAATAGACGAGCAGTAGGGGCAAAATATAAAGCTGAAACCATACGAATAAAGGAATCTCCAAAATTAAATGAGGACAACGTATGGAATAAAAATTGCCAATGGAGTTTATCGAATGCTTTTTCAGCATCTAAGGCTAAAATTCCAGATGGCATTGATAAAGTGGGACTTTGTTCAATAATGTGTAGCAAAGTTCTCGTATTATTAGCAGAGTATCATTTCTTCTTAAAACCAGATTGGTCAGGGTGTATAATAGAATTTAATATGGGGCCCAATCTAGTAGCAAGTATTTTAGCATATAATTTACAGTCTTGGTTAATTAAAGATATGGGACGGTAATTAGACACTCTGGTGGGATCTTTATCTGGTTTTGGGAGTACAATAATTAAAGCTTCTGTAAAAGAACCAGAAGTAGTTCCAGTGGATCCAAAAAACGTAAAAAGTTGGTGCAAAAATGGTAAAAGATGTGACTGAAATTCTTTGTAGAATTCCGCAGGGATCCCATCAGGACCCGGAGATTTGTTCTTTTTAAGAGATTTTATAGCTGATAGGATTTCATCTTTGGTAATAGGAGCATCAAGTCTAATTTGATTAGATTGTGAAATCTTGGGTAATTTACATGATTTTAAAAAGGAGTCCAATAAGGAAACTTCCAGAAAATCTGGTTTATTATATAATGCCGAGTAGAAATTCATAAATTCATTAACAATTTCATTGTGAGAGAGAGCAATATTACCGTGAGGACCAAGAATTGACTTGATTTGAGTTTTATCTTTTTTTATGCGCAAATAATTAGCTAATAGTTTACCGGATCTATTGGCATTAAAACTAAATCTAGCTTTAGCATTAGAAATTTGAATACCTGCCCTTTTGCTAAGGATTGAATTAAATTCATAACGTAATTTTTGTAGTTTAAATTTATATTGAGGATTGTTGGAAGTAATAAAAAGTCGTTCAAATTTCGCAATTTGCTTTTGTAAGTTTTTCACAGTAGCATGAAAGGTTTTATTTTCATGAGCCATAATAGATATTGTTACGCCCCTAATATAAGCTTTGAAAGCATCCCATCTATTTATCATAGAAGTAGACCCTTCTGGATTAAGTGTGAAATATTCTTGAATAGCAGTTAAAAGTTTGGGCTTGTTATACTCATTCAGAATTATACCAGTGTTCATTCGCCATCTAGATTGTTTAGTATAAGTTGACTCCAAGTTCAAAACCAAAGAAATCATCGCATGGTCTGAGATATCAATGTTACCAATATTAGGAGCAGTTATTGAACCAATTAGGTGCCTGGAAACCAATAAGCAATCAATTCTAGAATGGGAATTATGAGGGTTAGAAAAAAATGTGTAACATTTTTCTGTAGGAAAATGTAACCTCCAAATGTCAACTAATTTAGTAGTTTGAATAAATGATTTGAAAGCAAAATATACCTTAGAAGGGCGAAACTTGGTAAGAGATGATCTATCTAATAAGGGGTCAAAAATGACATTAAAATCACCTCCGACAATTAAAGGAACATTACCAATCTTTAGAACCTCTGTTGTAAGATTAGACCAAAAAATATGATCATCTGCGGTAGGACCATAAACATTTAATAAAAATAGAACTGAGTCATGAACTTTAATTTTAACGAGTATATATCTACCATCCTTATCAGAAGATTTACTCAAAATTTGACAGTGAAGCTTTTTTGCAAAGAGAATAGCTACACCATTTTTTTACCATTGGCCTGAGAAGAGACAATAGTATCTACCCATTTCTTCTGCATATAATCTAAAATTTTATCATCTATATGAGTCTCTTGTATAAAACAAACATCAGCTTTGCAACTACCAAGGTAATCTAAAAATTTTGTACGTTTAACTGGATGGCACAAACCTTTAACATTTAATGAAATTACTTTAATATCATGGATATTAGCCATAACAGAAGAAAGGAAAAAAGAGTATAAGAAATGAAAGATAAAAGAGGATCAAGAAAATGAGAAACAGGTAGCTCCATAAAAAGAAGAAGGAAAGGAGAAAATAAAAAAACATGGAAAAAAGACAAACAGGAGACATAAATGTGAAATGTGAAACGCACACACGCTGTACAAGCATGACCGAAACCGCTGGAGCCCAATAAAGAGAAATTTCATAACAGTGTCAGAAAGAAAAACACAACCGGCAAAAATCAAGTAGCAGAGTCATTGGTATCCATAGAGTGCAGAGACTGTTGATCCAAAAAATGCTTCAAATCTTCTGGACGTTGAAAAGATTTCGAAAAATTATCCTTCCAAATGCGCATCGTCGATGGATCAAAAAGACCATATTTATAGCCTAAACTGCGAAGTTGCGGGCGAAGAGCAGAGAATTCTTTGCGAATTGAAACAGTTTCTTTGGCATAGTCTTGATGAATAAATATTTTATTCCCATTGACCATCAAAGAAGGGATTTCTCTAGCTGCTTTTCTGATTAGAACCAAATGGTGGTGTCGAAGAACTTTAAAAATCATTTGTCGCGGTTTTGTGTGTTGAGGGTTCCTGTGTGAGGGAGTCCTGTGGGCTTTATCAATTTCAAACCTTTCTGAGAATTTAATTTGTAGAAGACCAGGTAATAAATTCTCCAAATATAATCTGCAGTTATCCCCCTCAACATTTTCAGGAAGATTAAATATGCGTAAATTATATTGTCTGTTACGATTCTCCAAATCCAATAATGTTGAGCACATAGGAGAAATTTTTGCCACCAGTGGAGTAAATGAGTCAAGTTTAACCTTATTATCGTTTATTTTGATGGAATTATCTGATATTTTCATTGAAAGGCTGGCCATATCTTTACGCACATTTTTTACTTCAGAGGCAATGGTATCTGTATTGACTCGAAGCGCCTGAATTTCCTCCAATATTAAAGACAGTGAAGGTTCAGAAGACTCCACTACTTTTGATTTAGCAGGAGGAGAAACTTGCTGCTTCCTTTTATTAACAGAACTCTTATTTTCCATTTTGAAGTAAAAAGAGTCAAAAATATAATTGCAGACACAAAATAATGAAGGAGGAAATGAAAGCTGTGTAAAACACCAAGGAATGACTGGTGCAGCAGCTAAAATGGGCTGGGGGAGTGGTTAGGCCCAAGCCAGGCCCTTTCCTACAAGCTTGCTCCGCCCCCTTGACTGAAAGTCTGGCTGTACCTGAATGCTGAGCAGGGAGCAGGAACCAGGCAGCGAAAAAACCCACTTCCGCCGTGCAGAGATGCTTGAAATTGCTCCACAGTGCAGGTGAGAGCTTTATAATGACAGCGACCTCCTCCAGGACATTTTTCTGACAGGAATCGTCGTTTAAAATGTCAAAAACGGGCCGAAAACGCGCGTAGACTCTTACGCGGCGGCCATCTTGGATCGCGCGCTCGCGCGTCTCTCACAGTAAATGCTTTCTAAATACAAAAATATAAATAGAAGGTGCCTGATTCCCCTTTGTAGCATGAGTTCAGCAGCTTACTGTTCCCTGTGTCTTGTAGGATTCCCGATTCAGCAGCACACCTTCAGCTGCAAATTGTTCACAATCCACTACTGACTAAAGCTGAACCCTCACTCTTTGTGCACTGCCTGGATATGAACTTCTGCGTGCTGGGCAATGCCATCCCAGCAAATCCAAGCACTGCTCTCATGTTGCTTATAATCTTAAGCAGCATTAGAGCAGTGCAAGGATTGGTTGGAGCCGGCAAACACAGCGCTCAGTTGGAGACCGATGAGGCTGTGTGTCTGGTCTCACAGCTCCCAGATAGAATTGACTGTGGAAGTCTTAATAGTGCATGTCAGGCTGTCCACGGCAAAAACACTGGCCAATCTGACATGTGCAGTTCAGTTAACAGTGACCCAACCAATTAGGTCCTAGCAGTAGCAGACACCCCGCTACTGCTGTGCTGGCAGAGAGAGTTCTGTTGCCCCGCCCATAAAGGAAGCAAATAAATGACGGACTGGGCAGAAAAGTATTTTATGTGGAAAGCAATAATGAGTGTGTAAATTCTATTCGGTTTTAAAATGTATGTTTTAAAGACAGTGTCTAAACATTATTACAGTATGAACTGAATTGAGTGTGTCTGGCATATAGTGGCACACAGTGGGGGGGGGGGTATGGTCAACGCCCCAATGATCCTATGAAGTAGCCACCCATACAAGTGTAGAACATTTTGTGCACTGTAATTCCTCCCCCTGCACAGTGCAGTTGTGTGTTTTAGTCCCTGGAATGGGGAATAACCAGGCAGACTCGAAATTACTGAATCCTTTTCTGCGCAGTTATCCCAACTTTCAAGGAGTTTTTCCACCCCCATTCAGCACCTGGCCTTAGCATGTGAACAGAAGCGGAAAGCCAGTGCGGGTCATAGGTGGGTGGTCAGGAGAGTGTGGATGGACCGGCTCTTCTCTGGTAGAGGGAGAGTACCATGCTCCCCCCGTGATGAAGGAAGGAGCAAGGTTGGGGCCAGGCTGTGCCTGTGTTCAAGGTTATTTTACTCATCCATGAAAATTTGCCAGTAAAATGAGGGCAGGTCTTCCAGCAAGCTGTACTTTTGGGTGCAAGACCACTGGGCCACATCGAACGGGCCCAGGTAGTATTCCTCTGGGGATACTGCTCCAGCTGACTCATAATCATGTCCCTGTTAACATCTCACCTCTCAGAAAAACACTTTGAATTTAAAAGGGCTCGCAGTTCCTGAATGGTCTGCCCAGGTTCAAGAAGGCTTACCAACAGCACACACATAGACTCTATAATTTTATACATACCAGTGTTATTTTCCAGCCTTGTTTAGGGCACGAAATGGGCAGTGAAGCTGTTTATGTAAGAAAAGAAGAGTTTACTTTTGTATGCCCTTCCCCTAGTGGGATAGGAGGTGTCTCCAGGTGGTGTGGGGGCTGCAAAACCCATGCAATTACAATGAAGTAACTTAAAATGCTCAGATGTTTTAAAGGATTGAGGAAGGGTCTGTGCTGCCTCAGGGCACATGCAGGGTTAAGTGCAATAGCAATTTTTGTTTGTTGGAGAGCTAATGACATAAATGGTGTCCTCTACCTCATCATCAAGTCCGCTTGGCCTTGGTTTCCTAGAGTTAACATTGACACATTCATCTGGGCTGCCTCAAATGCCACAATTATTTTGCTATTTTGCAATCATGTTTGTTTGTTCTTGGCCCCAGCGGCCTTACAACATTAATCACACTTCCTTCATTTGCACAAGGAACCACAAGGCGTACATGCTAAACGTGACAGGATTTTACTGAAGAGGGAACTTGGTGTTCTATTCTTAGAGGGTCTGTGACTCACCCACTGATTCCCCAGCTCTGCCTGTCTTAGCTAAAAGACGGCTTTGTGTAACCTGCATGTGAAAGGTATTGCAGAACTTGTCTCTAGAAACCCACAGTTTAGTGAGACAGCCTGAATGTTTGCAGCGGGATATGCAGCACCGCAGCGCAGCCACTTACAGGTCAGATGGATGTTTTACAGAAGGGAGGTGCTAGGCATCCATATCTGTCAATTACGCTACTGGCACTTTGCACTCACATGACATTGTTATTGTTATTGTTAATTGGCATTTGTAAAGCACGTTATCACCTTCAGGTCTCTAAGCACTAAAAGAGAGATCCCAACCCTTGCACGTGGGGGAAAGTAGTTGATTACATTACGCCCCAGGCTTCCGAAAAAAGAACTGTTTTGAATTTCTTCCTGACCGGGAGGATGACGTGTTCCTTACGTACATTCTCCGGCAAGTTGTTCCAAATTTGGGGGATGGATGTTGAGAATGCTCTTCCTCCTTTAGAGGACACGTTAAACCGGGGACAGGCCAGGAGGCTGGCCTCCGAGGACCGTAGCACCCTACTAGGAGTACATTTAGCTAGGCGGTCTTTGATGTAGCTAGGGGCTTGGCCATAAATGGCCTTGTGTGCGATGCAGAGGCCCTTAAACTTTGTTCTCTGTCTAACCGGGAGCCATAGATTTGATGCGGTGGAAAAACCCTCATGTCTGCTATAGCGACCTAGCTGCACATACATACCACATGGGTCTGATGCAGGTGCGGCCAATCGTTAAGGGCAGAGGGGCCCTGCCTCACCCCACCTTTTCCCAACACATGGAAAGTGTCTGTCAGGCTAAGCAAAGGTCAGCCTGATAGCCACTCTTCATGTTTGGGTCAGGCAATCAGGAGCTGTACATGTGCAGGTGTCTGGCTGCCTGAGCCGCACTTTGCCAGGATGAAGATTTCAAAGGACTGAAAGCGTGCTCTGCAAAGTGCTGCAAGGTTCTCCCCCTCATGACGAGGAGTCGTGTCACTGATAGACTCAGACCTGGGAGCTTTAGTTTTAAACCCTGAAATGCCAAGGGCAGACTGTACATCGGTAAGTCCTTGTCCAGAATGGGGTGTGGTCAGCAAGTCTCACTGACCCCATCCCATTTTTTGACAAGTTATGTTATGTTAATAGAGCTTATAAAGCGCAACTGTTACCCAAGGGTGTCCTGGCGCTAAGCACTACCTAATTGGTTAACTATGAAGAGTTGGCTATTCTATGAAGAGCCAGGTTTTCAGCCCCTTCCTAAAGGAAAGGAGCTCGGTTGAATTTCTAAGATGCACTGGTAGATTGTTCCATGCCTTTGCAGCACAAAAGATGAAACTCCCGCCACCCTAGTTGGCTTTTTTGACTCCGGGGACAGTCGCTTGCTTTGCTTCCGAGGAACGCAGCATTCTTCTGGGAACGTACCGTTGTAGGCGTTGTCTCAGATAGTCAGGGCCGCTGCCCTTCAAGGCCTTAAAGACCGTGCACAGTGCTTTAAATTGTGCAAGTTGTTTTACTGGAAGCCAGTGAAGATGTCGAAGTCCATTTCTCACTGAGACAAACCTAGGTGTACCAGTTAACAGCCTAGCTGCAGCATTTTGCACGAGCTGGAGTCTGTTCAGATGTTTGTTTTGGATGTTCAAATACAGACTGTTACAGTAGTCCAGTCAGGACAGAATGAGCGCTGTGACTGCTGTCCTAAAGCTATCTTCTGGAAGAAGGAACTTTATTTTCCTCAGGATTCTGAAGAGGAAGAAGCTGTGGAGACAACCCCGCTGACATGATCGCCAAAGGTGAGTTTGTTGTCCATAATCACCCCCAGGTTCTTCGCTTTCCTAGTAGGGGCTGGACGTGTTCCCATATCTTCTGGCCACCAATCAGGTATCCAGAGGTTAGCATTATTGCCAAATATAATGACCTCGGTTTCTCCTGCATTAAGTTTCAAGCAGTTTGATGACATCCAGCCTGCAATGGCTGTCATGCAATCGTGGCATCTTGATCCAGTTTCAGCTTCTTTGCCTCTCTGGAGGGACAACACAATTTGAGTGTTGTCTGCATAAGATGTTACTTGGTGCCCAAATGATCTTATCAGGGCTGCCAGTGGGGACACGAATATATTAAAAAGTGTAGGACTGAGGGACAACCCCTGCGGCACCCCACAAGGAAGAGAAAAAGGCTTAGACCAATCCCTACCCAGATCCACGTTTGGGTTCTGTCAGCAAGAAAGGATTTTAGGAGATTCCAGGCCTTACCCTGAAACCCTGCTGCAGATAAACGGTCCATCAGAACTTCGTGATGGACAGTATTGAAGGCCGCTGAAAGATCCAGCATAATCAGGATCGCAGCACCTCCCTGGTCCAAGGCCTCCGGTACCTCCTCCGTAGATTTGATCACGGCTAGCTCAGTGCTGTGTTCAGCACGAAAGCCGTATTGCGTAGAATCCAGTAAACAGTTGGTCTGGAAGAACGTGCTAAGTTGAACGTACATGGCCCTCTAGATCATTTTTGCCAGCAATGGGAGGAGCGAGATAGGGCTGTAGTTGTTCGGATCATTAGGATCCAAGTTTGGCTTTTTTATCAAAGGGAGAATTGAAGCTAATTACCAGGTTTTAGGAAACTGGCCCGAATTAAAGATAGTGTTAAACAAGGGGGTAAGGACTGAACCAATGACATCAGGAATGTGTTTGATCACGGACGCCGGACAAGGGCCCAGGGGAGATCTGGATCGAATCGCCATCAAGAGATTTGATTGCATCTTGGGTCTCTAATGGTGTAACGCCATCTAATATAGGAGTTGTTTTGGTGAAAGTGGGCGCCGACCTAACTAAAACCTCAGTGTCCTCTATTTGCTGGTGGATGAAGGAGGAGATAATGACTTTTACCTTTTGCCGAAAGAAGGAGGCTAGTGTTTCGCAGAGTTCGGAGCTGCTCTGTGTGTTAGGCCTGGCAGGGTTCGTGAGTTTAGTTATAGTTTTTAAAAGTTCTTTGGAGAAGGATTTGGCCCTGTTGATCTACTCCGCAAAATGTGCCCTTTTAGTTTCAAAGAGTAATATTTTATAAAGTGAGAGACTTGCTTTATAAGCCTCTTTGTTGGTAATATTGTACCCTTTTCTCCAGGCACGTTCTAGCCGCTTACAATCAGTTTTGTGCTTTTGTAGGTTTTCTGAGAACCAGGGGGCTGAGGGAAGGGCCTGCTTGGGGGTATACAATTTGACCGGGGCTAGTATACTGCATGCGGCATCAATCCACCCCGAATAGGCAGCCGTAGCCTCCTCCACTCTAGATGGAAGAATGGGGGCTGTTGCTTTCATAAGATTACCTAAAACAAGACTGTTAACGTTTTTCCAGGCCCTTATTGCTATCTTGTCCTTGGGCTCTGGTTTCTGTTGATAATGAGAGATCCGCGATAGTTCAAATAGGATAGCGGCATGATCAGTCCAGGGGAGTGGCAGTACCTCGGTGAAGGAGAGGCAGCGGTTGTTGGAAAAAAGTCCATCTAAAGTGTGACCTGCTACGTGGGTAGGGCATTCCACAAGCTGCTAAAGGGCCCCTCCGCTCATGACTTGTTTTAGCCTCAAATTATCGGGTTCAGTGAGGTGCTGAAGATGAAAATTGAAGTCCTCCATTACTGTGAAAGAGTTGGCACAAAGCCCCGCCTCTAGGAGCATTCCAATGGATTCTAGGAACGCACCTCTGGGGCCTGGGGGGCGATAGAGGAGGATAGCCTTAAATGTGTCATGGGAGGAAATGCGTACACTTAATGAGAGTGCTTCGGAGGCAAGATTAGAGGCTGTAAGGAATGAGGGCTCTAAGGTATTGTGATAAATAACTGTCAGCCCTCCACCCCTCCTATGAGGTCTGTCGAGTGTATGGCAGAGGAATTCTGGGGGTGAAGCTTTAACGATATTGGGTCCTGAGGTGTTATCAGTCCAGGATTCGGTTATAAAAGCCAGCTTGATGTTTTGTTCCTCAATAAGTAACAGAACGTCCTCCTCTCATTTGGCTGACTCATGGCAAGGTCAACCAATGAGACAAGGCAGCAGGATATTCCAGTTTTTTCTTCCCCAAAGCCTCCAGGAACCACCGGAGCTTCTCTCCCGCCAACCAATACCACTGCTAGCCAGTAAGTTGTTTTTAATGGTGGGTGCATGCATTGCTGTGAGTATGTGTATGCCCGTGTTGAAGAGAGTGTGCGTGTATTTGTGCCCGCTTCATCACTACTCCATATTATGGGCAGCCACTGGTTTGATATGCAGTCTAATTTTGCCTTACACCACAACATGCTCTAAAAACACACAATATATGTGGGCCTATACCATCGACACACCTGCAGCGCACACTGGTGGATAGGCATGCACAGAAAACGTCATAGACAGGCGTCTGAATATCGGAATCCTTGTCCAATAAACGCACTGTGCAGTGCACAGTGTACCACATGCACAGTATTGCTTGACTGGCGTTCACAGATCGATACTAAATGTGTACATCAAAGGGCCTTTTAAGTCTATATTCAGACATGTACAAGCATGCCTTGATCGTGAAGTCATCATAGCAAAGATGTAGGTAACAAATAAACAAGGGATTGTGAGGGGGTTTGTGTGCAGGAATTACCCACGTACATCTCGCTCTTTTCATCAACTCATAAAATCATTATAGAGGAGTGGCTTAAGGACACAGAAAATAGTTCATCTCATGGTGAAAATGGGAAGTATCATTGGACAATCGTAAAACACAGATTCCGAGACTTCATGGAGCTCAGAATTCTGTTGTTCCTGCTATAGGAAGGACAAAGCACTGCAACATTGCCTCAGTTCAACCTCATCACAAGAGACGCAGGCCGTTGCTTCTCGGTACAGGTCCCCACTTTCTGGCACTCTCTCCAGCTGGATATTAGATTTGCTTCCTTCTTTGTAGAAGGTGAAAACTATTCTGTTTGGCTAGGCAACTTCATGTGGAGTAGGTTAGTCAGTCACCTAGATAAAGAAAATTTGAACATCTATCCAGTGTAATGCGCCCTGCAGAATATACTCAGGGGAGATGTGATTTGCCCACCTAGGACAGCACAGGTGGTGCATCCAAAGGCAGCTAGACAGCTCAAAGCCCCAAATGTGTGTCTTGGGAGACAGGGCTACCATATCCTAAACGTGCTAGGCCCTGGGCTATGGTTACATGCCATCTTGGAATGGCGGAGGGATACACGCTAGTCAGAAAATTCACGTCAATGGAGGTGATGAGAGAACCGCATAGATAATTTCAAGTGTCCATGGTTGCAACTGTTGCATTTGTTTTACTACATCAGGGATCAGAATGTCCGTCCGCCACAGAAGACCTCACAGTCTATGCAGTGCTTAATTTTTGCATACCTGAGCCCTTTCTCAGCCTCACCGGTGCTCTCTTTACTCCTATCACTGTGGGTGCCCACAATTCAGTATTAGCAATGTTTCTGATGATGACAGACTCTAAACCTCCGCAGCACTGACCACAGGTGCAGGTGTCGTCGCACTCATATAATTTTCATCACTAAAGTCAGTCATTATCAGTACAATAACCCCAGCTTGTCCTCTCTGTATTACCCATTTCCAGCTCACCCGTTGCCACACACTGAGATCCCTCAGCACCACTGTAGTACAGTCTCAGTGAGCGTTCCAAAAGTGGGGCTGATGGCTTCCCATGCTAAATATCTGATGACACATCTCATAATGTGGGACAAGGCAGTGAAGCCTTGCTCTGTGTATTCGTTGTCATATTTAAAGGAGGAGCACCAGCATGGTCATTGCTGTTTAGGGGAAGATCTCTCCAGCACCAGGACCTCTCACCCCCTCTACCTCACACTTGGGAAAGGTTTTCTTGAAATTCAGAAAGGGGCTGAAAACATATTTTGTCTTAATACTTTCAGCCTAGTCATACTCTGATGGACTGTAATGAGCTTTAGGCTGCACCCACCTCACCTGGTTGCCATTGACTGCAATACATCTTAAAGCTCCATTCATCACATTGTTGATCTTTCTTCTATGAAAATTTAGTACTTTGATACACATGCTAGGTGGTGCTGAGCACTCTACAAAAAGAAGAAAAGGAAATTGTGGAGTTGACACAGTATTTGCTACTCCTGTTTCCCAATATTCTCTTGAATCAGTCCAGAGGAACATTTTTGTCTCACCTTTTTTGTATTGGCGATTTTGGGATGTCTTTCATCCTCCATCGGGATGCTTGAGCGACTATTTTACCTGTGAAATCAGTTAGCAAAACGGCCTGGTAGCACGGGGAGTGAGAGCTGTCAAAAACATCTGAAAAATGGCTACTACTAAAAAAAAAGCAACTTTTTTAGGTCTCGCCTGACCCAGCGCATGCGCTGGTCTGGCGAGACTTATTAGGAGGGCTCCAAAAAGTGCTACCAGGCCAGCCTAGAGCTACAGTGCGTGTGCGCGGGCGCGCGCGCCGCGCTTGGCCGCGATTGGCCGCGATTACTTTCACTTTCGCGGCCGCTTTGATGTTTGATGGCGATCGCGATAAGTATTTAGTTATGCAACTGTTGCATGGCTAAACACTTACAAGGTCCCATAGGCGAGACCTATTGGCTATGCCAATGCTTGTTTTTCTGTATCATCCATTTTGCAGATCGTTTCTGTGCCCTTTCGTACATGTTGACGTATTTGACGTTTGTATAGTGTGAACGTGCGCGATCCTCATGCTTTCCAAATGTTAAACCTAAAAGTGTTGTAGTGGTTGTCTCTAACCAATAGGGGGCAGTTTTTTTTCTTTTCTTTTTTTTATAAAGGGTCAAGCCAGTTTGTCTTAGAAACTTGTCTCACAAAGAGAGGCTTGTCTAACCAGATGTGCTGACAGATTTCCCTTGGAAATTATATAGAGTACACTATGATGATGGATCCAAGGAACAGACAAACCTGCCAACTCTATTTCTTTAAATAAGTATAACTCATGTATTAACATCAGTGCTTAATTTGTAAACCAATAAGTGCCGGGGCTCTAGTCGGGAGGCCACTGCAGCTTGCACCACACACTGCTCCTGCCAGCTGGCAATGACAGTACAAACACAGCTACTAACAGTCACACACACCTGTTAATGTGCTGATACCTAAATTAGTCAGACAGCGCCACCATGTGGCAGACTGTCATAAGTGCCGGTGTAGGCAATTAGGTGCCGGTGCTGAGCACCGGAAACCACCGGCTCAAATTAAGCACTGGTTAACATTCAAATAATAGACTTGAACCCAATTAGGATAAAAGAAAATATTTGATAGCAAAAAATGAAATGTATTCAGTGTTATTTCTTCTTTATATTTATTTGTTTGAACAAATCATAATGCAATATTCAATAGATAAATATAAATATTGATGCAGAAAAAACACAATATCAAAGCAAATACATGTGCAATATACAGAACATAAGTATATTTTCTAAGAGTTTCTCAGGCTCACTCCCCAATCCCACTAAAATACCATGCATACCCTCACACATGTCCCATTCATACTTCCTAAATTCAACATCAATCAACAAGAGAAACCATTAAAAATATCAAAATACACCAGACAAGACCAAAATGTATGAGAATTACAATCAGGTATTATATAATAATATAAAGAAGTATTATTTTTTTGTTTTGATGCATATACACTATAATATACCTCAACATACACTAAGTGTATTCATCATCAAATATAAACATTGATATCAACGCAGCCAAAATCTCTTCTTATAATGCGGGTCTTTTTGGAATACCCATGGCTTTATGCGATGATATAAGGTCTTCTGTTTCAGTTTTGATTAAAGCCAGCCATATTGGCTTTATCATGGTTGGAAAAAGTAGCTAAAAAGAGTTGCTTTCTGTGTGGAGCACATATTGGAGACATAGAATTGAACTTGAGAAACGGTTTGGTGACTCGGTGCACTTTTCAGATGTAAATTAGTCCTGCAGGAATTCAAATGGAAGCACTTGCTAGAAGGTGGAGTGATACACCAGACAGCCAATAGCAAGACCTGAGAGGAATACAACCACTGGGTGGAGCCAAGCACGCTCTGTGTCACTGTATATCTCTAAAGAATTGGTAATACTGTTGTATGCAGTCTGCTGCCATACCAAGCCAAACTTGCAAACAGCCAAGCAAATGAAGCTGATACATGTTTTCCATCGCACCAAATAATGTGCACAGAGGCCCGCGAGCCCTGAATTGGTCTCTTGTTGCTTTTGCTGTTTGGTTTGATAAGTTTATTTGAATGGCTGTGGCGTGATTCCTGCTGCGACATAAGCTCCATGTGGAAAGACACAGTGTCAATAATGACAGTTGTGACATGCCAGGTAAATGTTTGCTTTTCTTCACTGGTTGAGAAGAATTTACATCTAAATAGGAGCTGTTGATCATAAAGATTAAAACGTTTTTTTTTTACCATGAAACGAGGAAACTCAGTCCGAACGAAAGTTAGTTCATGTCACAGGTTCAAAATGTAAACAGGCAAAGGGCATTTTCCATCACCAGAAATGACACAGGCTTGCTGCATTACACTGAGGGCTGCATGTGCGAGGAGTCAGCAGCGTGCGGGTGGCTTGTTATTCTGCGTGTTTGCACGTGCTTGTGGCGCACCACATCCTAGGGCGGGAATTAGGTGTCTGAGAACGTCAAAGGCGCTCTCTCTTTTAATTGGACCAAAACGAAAGGGAAATAGGTGGCTGCCAATCAATGAAAGCGTTTATGCTTACGGTTCATGACATGCAAAATAAAGTGGGTCGTTATCTTTTAATTGAGCTCCAGGTTTTGGTACAGATTTCATTTGTACCAGTGATTTTCGCAGTGAAAAGAAGAAAACACGATATAAGTTTGGGACAAGACAATTACTCATGGTTAACCTGGTCACACAGTCCGAATATGGGCAGTAGCGTGGCAAGGATACCGTGGAAAAGCAAGGAAAATGGCCCATATGACTGCTGTTGGGGTAGTATAATACAGCAGTTATCAAGGTTCACTGGGCCCCACAGGGCCCGGGACCCCGGTGCACTGCACCTGCTGCACCAATGGTAGCTACACCTGCTTCTATCCCACAGCCATGCACGGCTTAACACTGTGTTTCTAGTAACTAGACAAATGCCTTACCTGTACCTAGACACAAACCTCGTGCTTAATTTGTAAAAGAAAAACGAAGTGCAAGGCCCTTGTCAGGAGGCCACTGCAACTTGCACCACCCATTGCTCCCACTAGCGCTGCCAATGACACTACTGTCACTACCAGCCATCACACTCATACAAGTGTGATAATTCACACTTTAATTGTACATTAAAATGACTAATAAATGGTGCCCAAGCTATTCGTATAGCTTTGGATGGCAGGTGTTCTTGATTCTTATGTATGTTTAATTATTTAACAACAGCTGTTGTGCTCCTGAAACAAATAAGACAAACAGTGACACAATGTGGAAGGCTGCCCCAAGAGCCGGTGTTCACAACAAAGTGCTGGTGCCGAGCACCGGAAACTACCAGCTCAAATTAAGCACTGCTGGTACCATCAAAGCCAATCTCTATATAGTAATAATCGCTATGCAAACATTTTAAGTACCCACATGCATGACTATCAGTTCATATACTCTCCACAGCCAGTGGTTGAGGTGGTTGGGACCTATTGGGAGCGATGTTCCCAATTACATTTTCTTTTACACTAAGCGTTCCCATACTTCTTGCTGCCTCACTCCCAGATTTGCAGACCCCATCCCCATTGCACTCATCATAGTTCCCATCCTGTTTCAATGCACTCCTACCTCTGTCATCACTGTCTACTCTGCTTCCAAACCTCATGCACTGCTCCCAACTTTTCCCACAGAGACCAAACTACAGTCAGCCACCTATCAATCATGCACCCAAAAGAGGCCCAAAATCAGATCCCTCCATGAGCCAACCAGGGCTAAATAGGATTATAAAACTGATGCTTACAGGTTTGCCTTTTAGATAACAATTTGGAAAGGACTTTATACCGCACAAGGTGTATGGAAAGCGTAACATAAATACATATGAACTACAATATAATCTATAGGCAATAGCAAGGGCCGGACTGGGAACCCAAAGCAGCCCTGGCAATTTTATCAGACCGTCCCTGGGGTTGTTGGTGGGGGAGGGAGGAGAGGGTGGTGGTGGGAACAGTGCAAGTGTGAAGCACTGCTGCTTTTGTTACTGGGGGCCCATATTGCAATAGTGCTGCAAAACTGACCCTCAGCAACAAAACAGGCCGCCAGCACTGATGCTTTTGTTACTGGGGGGGCGATATTGCAGCACCGCTGCGAAACAGGCCCCACTGCTCCAAAACAAGCCCCCACTGCTCCAAAACCGGCCCACACCCTTGCAGCCACCCGGAGAAAATCCCCGATGCCCGCTATGGTCAGTCCGGCCCTGGCAATAGCTCCTACAAGGTAGACTTAAGATACCTTACAAGATCTTAACCAGTCCGGCTTCCTCAGCTGTCAACTCTCAATTGATATTAAAGATGTGATTTTGGAGTTGAGCATAGACTGCTTTTTCAGTAATCTTGCAGATGAATGGTGGGTGAGTGATAGGCCATTAGGATCTAGTGTAGGTTTCTTTAGGAGTGTGTGGATCTGGCCTATTTTTAGAGCTTCTGGGACTTTGTTTTTAGGAAGCCCATCGTAACAAATATACTCCTGGATTAAAGAACTGACCCTTTATGAGGATTTATCTGCAATTAATATATAGACTTTGCTATATATTTTTTTGCAAGAAATATCCGTACTAATCAGTGAGCCGTTATGGTTGTAAATATGTTATGGTGTGTTATGTGTATTTGTAAAGCACCAGATCACCCACAAGCGTGTTCGTGTGTGTGTGTGCTTAGCCCTCCCCATGGTAGGTTGATTAAGTGAAAATTCAGGTCTTCAGCTTCTTGTGGAATTCAAGAAGAGAGGAGAGTTCTCTGATGTGGAGTGGGAGGTTGTTCCAACGGAAGGATTGATTTTGTTCCTTTTTTTGTAGTGAATGTATGAATTGTTGTATATATATGTGTTCACACATTTTTCAAATGCATTGGGTATTTGGGTAGAGATGAGTTGGTTGGTCTATAGGCTGGGCTTTCTTATTTTGTTTCATTTATTGAAACTTAGCGTTCTTTGTTTGGTAAACCCATCTACATGGCCTGTTGAACGTTATACAAATATTCTTTAGTGTTGACGACTTGTTATACACTCACTCAAGATGGCACTGGTAGAAATGTTGGCAAAGAATCTGTCGTCCTTGTGGACGATCTTATGCAGGTGAGGTCACTGTGGTGGTCTTATGTGCGAGATCCGATTCGTAAAACATTTGTTTTGGATGATTCATATAGTGGTAGAGGTACTTAGTCTTTTATCCGTCTCCATGAAATTAGTAGGTCAAGCGGCTCAGCTAATTATGCATGTGGAACATTATCGATTATAATAGTATAAATGGACATTTTTACTTAAGATACCGTTTGCGGATAATTTAGTAGATGGCTCGTCATTTTTGTGGGCTGTCGTGTACAGACTAAGTTACTGTGGTAACTTGTAATGTGGTATTACGATATGAAACACACGCTTTCAAGATGGCGTTTGTAGTAGTACAAGTTGTTAGTCCTTCGTTAGTGACTACGGAATCCACAGGTGAAGCTGCTTTGGCAATTTTGGTCGCGTAGCGGTGTAGACTGTAAGAGTATAAATAGAGACATGCAATTGGGTAATGTCTCGCTTACCTACGGAAAGACGAACCGATGACGCCAACGTGCGATTAAAGGAGCGATACGCTTAAAAAGATGGTGAGTCAGGAGGGAATAGGTTGGACCCTGTGATTGTATTTGGGCAAATTTGAGACTTCTTCCACCTGTGAGACTCTTGACCTAGCCCCTGTGTTTTTTCGTTAGATATTGGGGTTGGTATTTTGTGTTCCTAAGAGACTAGGCTTTGGAACCTTTCCGGTAACGAATGTGGGCAGAAATCTATGTTGAGCAGCGTATAAATCGTGGTGCCTGCTTCCTAGGATTTTTTTGCTTTCTCTCTTACTCTCTCCGGTTAGGATTGTGGGAAGAAGTCTCTATTGAGCAGCGTATAATTGCTATTGTCTGCTCCCTAGGACTTTCTTGCGTTTTCCCTTTATAGGAATTAGATATTAGATTGTGGTAATTTAGAACATGTGACTTACAGTTTTGCAATTCCGTTCTTTATATTTTCCTCCTTTTCCTCTTCTTCATCCTTTTCCTCCTATGGCAAAATATATATCCGTTTTCTCGAGATTTTATTGTTATAGGAACACCACGAAGAATATTAAAATCGTGTACCCGATTCGGGGTCCTTTCCAGACTTGGATACGGATGACCTTTATAAGATATACTACTCAAAGGTATTTATGATTAGTTTATTTTGGAGATAGAGCATAGTAAGGAAGCCCCGTATAGTGGAAGATAGGTGGTAATGCAGAATACAATAACTCTTTTACACAGATATATGGAAGACTTCTGAATAAATACAGGATGTATCGTGGTTCTGTCTTACATCTAGAAGGACTTTGAGGTGCTTTCTACGGGTATGTAAATACTGTGTCGAACTACAAGAAAGACCTAGAAAGATTAGAATAGGAAAATGAAATTGATATATATAAATGCAATTACCCTGATGATCTTGCCAGGGTATCGTCACATAAGAAGAAACTGTGATTACTCCCTATAGCAATAACAGCAATTATTGTAGGTCAATATTACTCCTTCATATAGTAAGTATTGTCCTTTTAAATGTATGGTAGGATTAGATTATAATACCTAATTTATATATTGGGTATACATCTTTGTTGTCATAGTATAGTACCACATGGACAAATTCCTCCTCCATATTGATTAAATTATTTCTTTTCAAATAAATCGTTTTCTGTTAGGTAAAGCAACACTTAGTGTATCACTATGCATGATGGGGTCTTTTTAGGGTTAACCCTGTTTTCTTTACATTACACTATTTGATATTGTATATATGTATCATTTGGTCCAATCTGTGTCTTTTTAAATTTATTGAGGATTCTTATTATAAATTGTGGCTAGTGATTAATTTCATTTTTATATATATATCTTTCTAGGAAATCCCAGGTTTTGAGAACCTGGATATGAGAAGTAGCGGGTCCTGATGAAGGTGGTCTCTACGTTTTCTTATGCCATCGAAACGCGTTGACCAAGTCTTCTTGGAAATCCTACAATTATTGTAGTAGCTCCCTTTTGGGGGTTATAAAGACTGTTTTACAACTAAAATGCGCTAATTGGGACAACTATTGAGATATATTTAAAGGATGTGTATGGTATGTGGATGTATGAATGAATAGTATGAATGTTTAGTGTTCTCTTCCTGGGTTTTGTTTCGGAAAAATACATTGTGTATTAGGGAATTGACATAAATAATGTGTAAAATATAATGATGATGTCATAAATGAAGATTGATTTATATGTGGAAAAAAATTATATTATATAAAAAAAAAGGTAATAATAAAATATAATAAACAGGAGTAAAAGAAATAAATTGAAGTGGTGAATTGGTGTTCTTTGTTGGTTAGCTCATGTTGACTTAGATGTTCTATCAATATTTTGATTAAATTGTAATTGTAATTGTAATTGTAACTGGGTTTTATATCGCGCCAACTCACCGACAGGTCTCTAAGCGCTACTGACCAAGTACAACACCAAAGATGAAATAAGAATATAGAGGTGTCTAATCTGATGACCGACTATTGGATGGGAATGCGTCTTTAAAGAGTAAAGTTTTCAAGGACTTCCTAAAATGGAGAAGATTGGGTTCTCTGCGAAGTGCCTCCGGTAGCTTATTCCAGATGGTAGGAGCCCGAACTGAAAAAGATCTGCCTCCTTTAGTTATTAACTTGAAGCGTGGACAGGATAGCAAGAAAGATCCGGACGATCGCAGGGCGCGCTTAGGTTCATATATTTCGAGCCTTTCTCTTATGTAGGCTGGCGCCTGTCCGTGAATTGCTTTGTGGCAGATACACATACTCTTAAATTCGACTCTCTGCACCACAGGCAGCCAATGTAGCTCGTGGAGCAGAGGGGAGGCATGAGTCCTCCTCGGCATTCCAAAAATCAGACGTGCTGCGTCATTCAGGATGATCTGAAGACGATTGATGGAGTTCTTTGGAAGGCCGAGGTACAACGCATTGCCATAGTCTATTCTAGACACTATTGTGGCTGAGACAATGGTTCGCAACATATTCCTCGAGAGCAAGGGGGCGAGTTTACGTAGTTGCCTAATCAGATTGGTGCAGGAACCAACTACAGCGGATACTTGGTTGGCCATCGAGAGTTCCTGATCGATTTTCATCCCAAGACTCTTGACACTAGGGCATGGTTTTGGAGTAGGTCCTAGTTCTTGTGGCCAAAACAAATCGTTCCAGGGGGAAGTAGAGGTTGTAATTACAAGGACTTCCGTTTTGTCTGGATTGATTTTCAGCAAATTGGACGACATCCAGTTCACTGTAAATCGTAGTATGTCTTGGGCCATTGACTGAGCCGATGGTGTATTTTCGATACTCAGCAACAGCTGAGTATCGTCGGCGTAGTTAAAAACTTTACAATTCATGTTTGCCAGGTACTCTATCAAAGGTTGTAAATAAAGATTAAATAGGAGCGGAGAAAGCGCTGATCCCTGCGGGACTCCACAGGCTAACATGCCCACATCTGAGACCTGGTCTGCCAACTGGATCTTCTGCGTCCTTCCTGTTAAGAAGGCTGTTAACCATTTGAGGGCTTGCTCTCCTATCCCAAACCTAGCCAGTCTGTCCAGGAGCAGTGCATGGCTGACAGTATCAAACGCCGCTGAGAGGTCTAATAATATCAGGGCGCTTGGCTTTTTACTGTCAGCCATGCATCTTAGCTCGTCCAGTACCGACAGCATTACTAGTTCTGTGCTATGGTGGGCACGAAAACCAGCTTGCCGCTCCTGGAGAAGATGGTGAGATTCCAGGAGGGATGACAGAGATTTTAGTACGTGCTGTTCTAGTACTTTTGACAGAAATGGCAGCTGGGAGATTGGCCTGTAGTTCTTCAGGCTAGTTGGATCAGCTCCAGGCTTTTTTATCAAGGGTCTGACGCGTGCCTCTTTGAAGGTAGATGGTAGTGATCCAGTGGCTAGTGAGGTGTTTAAAAGGTCTAAGATCTGGTCTTCTAGAATCGGTATTGCTAGCCGAAGGATGTCGGGCGGGCAGGGATCAGCGGGGGAACCTGATTTGGTGGATACTACAAGTTGTCTCAGAATGATGGAATCAATTTCGGGGAAGCTGGTAAAGACAGGGATTAAAGAGTTTGAGAGAGGCAGTTGTTCGATGTAGGGGACTGGATTATCCTTCTTGATATCAGACAAGATGGTCACTACTTTTTCAAGGAAATATCCTTGAAAGGTATCACAGTCAATCAGGATATCTGCCTTTTCCTCCTTCTTACTCAGCTCTTTCAAAACTTGGAAGGTCTCTCTCTGAATGTTAGTAGCGTTGTTAATGCGTGTCTCATAATAATCCTTCTTAGCTGATATAATAAGCTTTTTGTATAATTGAAACGATGTTCTATAAGATTCCCTGTCGGTATCCTTTTTGGATTTCCTCCAGCATCGTTCGAAATAGCGAAGCTTTCTTTTTTGTTCACGTAGACCTTCGGTGAACCAGGGGGCTCCTTTCTCTACACCTTTTATTTTTATAAGAAATTAGAATACAGTTCTTGAGGGAGCATTATTTATTAGGTGATGTAAGATTATGCCTGTTCTCCTGATTTTGTTCCATGTATATGTGGGATGTGTGCGAGTAGGAGTCCTGTGGAATGGAGGTATCTGGGTGGTTAATAGAAGGAGATGCGTTTGTTCAGGTACGTGGGGGCCTACGTTGTTTAGTGCCTTGAATACAGTGCACTACTTGTGCTGTTAACATGCACATAGACTTTTTCACACAAGTATTGCTCCTTTTCATTTATCTGGCATATGGTCATCTTCCCTTGTAGCCATATTTCTGTTGCCGGGCTTATGATAAGTGCGTGCACCAGAGAATGGTAAATTTGCTTCTCTTTCTTGCTTCGCAAATGAGAAGAGAGCCTACTTTCCAAGCCCTGTATTTGCACCACGCAGTACATTTATTTTAAATGCACTAATAAGCATGTTAGCCCACAATGAGACCAGTGAAAAAATACATATGAAGTCTTGCCACCTGTGCTAGGGGCATGTGCATCCGCTGTGGTGCGGAGCCCAAATACCGCCCAAATACCGGCAGCGTGATCTTGAAATTTTTTTATTACGCCCCCTGAAAATATTTCTGCAAATGTTCAGGGTCCCACTGTTTCCTATATTTCTTCCTGTTAAACTGGACATATGGTACTAGGTAGATGGTGATGGTGATGGTGATGGTGTGAAGGTAGTCCAGTTGGAGCAATAACGAACTGTGACGCGGTTGTATTGATAATGTCACGGAATAAAACAGATGATACATTACAGTAGAAATGGATGGTAATCCACAGATGAAGTTCCGGAGAATTCAAACAGCTGGAATTAGGATGTATGAATTTATCAAGGGAAGCCAGTTCCAAACAATGAGGATAAGGATAAGCAGGTACATTAATAGCTTGCCTGGTATTGGAGGGATAGCCTGAACAGGCTAGCGACCCCAAAGTAACTCATCCCTGTTTTATAAGAATAGTATGATTATATTGCTAATTAGCTCACCAATTGCCCAATTAAGAAACCTGCTCTCACAATAGAGTTTGTTTCCCCAGATTTTAATGCAATAGGTGCTTAGCCCTAGCCCCCTAGGACTTGCCTGTAAGGCCCTTCGGACTAGGCTCCTGCACTTTGAGGCTTCTGCCTCATTCTTCTCTGGGACACGCTCTCTCTTTCAATCTCTCTCTCTCTCTCGCTCTATGCCCTTTGTTTTCTGCTCTTCCCATGTTTTTGTGCCTCTTTTCTCCTCTCTCTGCTCTATTTTTTAGCCCTGTGTTGTGCGTCTTTGCTCCTTTATCAGATCTCCATTGTTTTGTACCCTTTGCTTGTCTGTTTGCTCGATTTGTGCCTCTTTTGCTGTATTTGTTCTCTGCTTCATCCTTGTTCCTCTTCTTCCGCTCTGTTGAACCCTTGTTTATGCCTTTTTTAGCTCCTCTGAATCCTTGTTTGTGCTTCTTCCCGATCTGTTTAACCCTTGTCTGTGCCTCTTTCTCTTCTCTGTTTAACCTGTGTTTTTGTATTTACTCTGCACTGTCAATTGCTTTTATTTATGCTTTTTTTTGCTCCCTTACTGCTCTGTTCTTACCATGGTTTCCCACCTCCTCTCTCAGCCTCGCTCACCACACCCTGCATTCCTCCCTCACAAGCCAAACTCCACCCACACAGCAACCCATGTTCTCATGCATGCTCCTCAACACCCACTCACTCAACAAACACACTACGGTGATCTGCGGCCTGCTGCAAGACCAAGACCCAGACCTGCTGTTCTTCATGGAAACCTGGCTAAATACCACAACAGCCCCAGACATCTCAATGGCAGTCTCCCCCAGATACAAGATGGTCAGGCTGGACAGACTTTAAAAAATGTGGAGGCTAAATTGCCATCATCCACAAGAACGCCATCAGCTGCATAATTTCCACAGAAAAGGCTTCTGCTAACATGGAACACTAACTTCACTCTAAGCGGTTCTTCGATCTAAAGGCTGCTGGGACCGCACACCAACTCCTCCAACACCGTCACAGAATTCGTTGTGCCACTTTTCCTCAATGTAAGCAATTACATTCTCTTCAGAGATGTGAACTTCCACCTGGAAGACCTCAACCTTAAAATTCTACTCAAAATCTTTGGTAACCTGGGCTTCACCTAACAAGTTAAAGGACCTAGCCCCATTGCAGGACATCTACAGGATCTCAACTTCACCTTATTCGACAACCCCCTTGTTGACAAATCCACACCCATCACCTTTACCAACCACACCATCATCAAGTTCAGCATTCCTGTCCCGCCACAGCGCACACTTAAAGCCCATCGCAAATTGAACAATGTCCTTTAAATCGAATGGACCGCCACTCTCAAAACCCACTAACCCAAACACAGCAACAAGCCATCAAGTATTTCAACAATTAGATCACCTCCTTCGCTGATGCCCTGGTCCCCTTCTAACTAAAAGAGCATGTTGAGATCTAGATCCCCTAGTCAGCTGGTACATGGAGGTGCTCATGCTGATAAAACGTCCCTGCAAGCAACTTGAACGCAGATGAATACTGAGCAAAAACACAGAGGATAAAGGCACATTAGAGCACATCCTCCTGAGACGGTACCCTCTATTGAACTGGAACACCATATGGTGAATCCGATCGACGCCACTGCTAACTGAAGCAAGGAAATCTTCACCAACATGAATGACTTCACCTCACCAGTGGTTGCCTCAAACTCAACCACTTATTCTCAGGACCTCTGCAACGACCTTCTCTTATTCTTCAGCAACAAAATCACCACCCTGTACAGCAACTTCAACCTACAACCGTGCATGACAGACATCATAAATCATCTCCTGACCTCATCCAAAGAACCAGCACTCACCAGTTGGCCTGTCTTCACCCCAGACAAAACTGCCACCATCATTGGGTCCATCCACTCAGGGACCCCATCGGATCCTTGCACACACCACCCCAGTCCAGAGGACTTCTACGCATTAGTGCCATGCTCACACCCATCCTGAACAACTACCCATTCTCATCAATCTTCCCATATGCCTGGAACATGCCACAGTTCCTCCTCTTGTTGAAGAAGCCCTCGGCGGATTCCGCCTCTCTTGCTAACTAAAGACCCATATCACTGATTACATACCCAGTCAAGGTGCTAAAGAAAATCATCAACAAACACTCCTCCGAATACCTCAACAATGACCAACTTCTTGACCCAATTCAATCTGAATTCAGACCCAAGCCACAACACAGACCACATTCATGAATGCCACAGATGACTTCTATATGATACTAGACGGAAGAAAAACAGCAAACCTCTTCCTCCTTGGTCTCTCTGCAGCGTTTGACATGGTCTCTCGCCCCATACCCATCCAACTCCAATGGAGTACAAGGACCCGCACTCTGCTGGATCTGCTCCTTGAGCAAGTCAGTTAGCCTTGCATCCTCCACCTCAAAGGTCCTTGACCTCATGTTCCGCAAGGCTCCTTCCGTAGCCCAACCCTTTGCAACACATGATCCCGCTGGCCGAACTCATCCAATTTCACGACATCAAGATACCTTCCTATGCTGACGACACACAACTCATGCTCTCCCTGACAGACGAGACACTCAGAACATCTTCACAACTTTCATGATCAAATCAACTACTGGCTGAAGAGCAGCTGTCTTAAGCTAAACAACGTCAGGAACAATGTCATGCTCTTCAGAAAAAACTCCTCACTGTGGAATCTCACCTGTTGGCTTTCTGAGCTCGGTCTTACTCCCACCTCCGCCATCCTTGCCTAGGATTAAGTGATTTGCCCAGAATCACAGGATGTTGAACCAATGCCGATACTCAAACCTGGTCCCCTAGCTACAAAGTCGGCAGCTCTTGCCATTACGCCACATCCTCCCCCCACTTTCCTGATTAGTAGTTAGTTCTGTTGTAGGCGGTGCTAACAATAGAAATGAGCTGGTGCAAGCTGCCTCCTGACAAGAGCCCCAGCACCTATTTTTTACAAATTAACCACTGATCATGACGCACATACATCGCACCCTAGATTTTGAATGGGATTCCCCAGCAAGGCCCTTAATGGCCTACATTTCCAAGCAAAACCAATTTGTTCATATGGGCACCGCTAGGTTACAGAAAGATCCCTATCACCTGTGGAATCCCCCCAGATTCCCTACTGAGTCCTGTCTGGAGCTGCTCGATGCTCTAGTTACAAATTAAAGCATCACGATTCACAATATATTAAAGATACATAACTCTACTTCAAAGTCTCCTCTGCTTCAAATATCCAGTGCCTCAAACTGCTTGCACAGCATCAAAATCTGGGAGTCCAGTGCCCATGTGGAGCTCAAACCAAAGGAGCAAACTTGCACATGAGCATCTTAAAAATAAAACCCTTCTTACCCCCTGATGATTTCAAGTCAGCTGATCAAGCACTAGTAATTCCCAGGTTGGACTATGGAAGTTCAACCCTGTTCGGCCTACCCAGGTCTAAGCTTGCGCCTCTAAGGGCCTCTGTTAACTATGCTGTTATGTTCATCAAAGGATCTAAAAGAAAAAAATCACATCATTCCTGATCTGAAATCTCTAAACTGGCTCCCATCTGAGGCAAGGATTAATTAAAAAATTGCCTGCATGACCCATGAAGCCCTAGACTTCAACACCCCAAAATACCTGTACAAAAACTGGAGCTATTGGGTGCTGTAGAGCATCTAGAGCAGAGGTCTTTTTAAACTTTTTTAGGTTGAGCCCCCCCAGCTAATTTATTTTAGATGTCGGCCTTCCCCTCCCCGCACCACCTGATAGAAATGTTTGGAATCTGGTACACTACATACTCGACCACCATATTCAGGGGTAATTACAATTAAATAAAAGACATATCCATCCAAATGCCCTTCCCAAACACCTATGGATTGTTATTTAATGCACACCTCTAGGGGTGTAATCTATCCTTTGGTAACATGCCTCAATCACAAAGTAGATGAGAAAAAAAGTGAATTGAACATACTAAATGAAATGAAAAAGGTGAAAAAAAAATAAAAAGTGAATAAAAAACCCGAAGCGTAGACAAACATCATTTCATGATGCACATAAACTAAAACCTTTGACCTCATCTTGATGCTACTCGACATGCTCGGTGTCAGTGAACCATCACCCGACATTAAAACCACACACGTGCTGATACATCTCTATGTTCAACGGGAACAACATCATTACCACAACATGTATCTCAAGCGCAACTTAAATGTGCAATATACCTTGAACCGTATCCGCGCCCCATCTTGCCAAAAACAGAAGTACTAATGTACAATTAAATGACCATAAGCGTCTCCAGAGTATTTGAATCATCCCACGTGACAAAAAAAACCATGAAACTAAACAAAATATGATATCTCATTACGTGCCCCTTCTCCCATAAAAAATAAAAACAGTGAAACATGCAAACATTTCTCCTCACCAAATGTTTAGTTTAAAAAACATAATCATTGACACAGAAACAAAATTGCTTTAAAATTCAAACTAATGATAAATCTGTCCATGTACAAGGTGCCTAAATGTTGCCAACTCAGTAAATGTCCACACTATCTTCATGAAATTGTTGCTTAATTGAAACTGCAGGCAAAGCCAGCTGATGTGCTCAATGCTAATTTTATCAGAGTAGTGAATTTCCGGTGTTGTATTTTCCTTTAACTGTTTCTTTCACAAATGTTCATTTTCATCACAATTTTAACATAAGGGTGCAAACTAACTGATTGGACAGAAAGAGGTATGTCAATTCTTCAGAAATTCCAAGGTGGCACGTGACAATTACAACGCATTTGAGCATCAAAAAAGTTTATAACACAGGCAATTAAGTGTGCATTCTACAAATTCTAAATAATTGACATGTCCATACTAATGTAATTTAAAGAATCTTTGCCTCCTTTTTGTGAAGAACTAACCGTCCCGGGACTGTTCATTCCGACAGCTGACATGCTTCAGCTGCAGTGGGAGGCAGGTAGTCTCCTTTACTGTGAAACCGAAAGCAAACTGCTTTCACTGTTTTCTAACAATCACAAAAGTATGGGCACGTTGTACCCCATCGATTAGGAAAGTGGGAAACAATGAAATGCCAGGTTGGAGTGTGCGCCCCCCCTGAGATGGTGTCGCGCCCCCCACCCCCAGGGGGGCGCGCCCCACAGTTTGAAGAACTGTGATCTAGAGACATGATCAGCCTTCTTCTGAAACCACTGAAATTCTATAAAAGTAAAACAGATACCCGAGCCTTCTCAGCTATTGCCCAGAGAATCTGGAACTCCCTGCCCCCTGAAATCATACTGAAAACTTCAACTGCTTCATTCAAGAAAGAAGTTAAAGTGATACCGATGAACACATTTCTTCTTTAGAACTCACTAACACTACTCCCGGATACGATTTGTCCAATAGTCTGCACTCATATTTATTTTCTTGAATGTTATGTTTTTAAGTTTGGTTTTCATCTTTTTTGGACCCTGAGGTGGTCACTTTGGGGATCCTGACACACCTTGCTTCATCCTTGATGATGATGTTTATTCTACCTGTCTCCTGAACATTTTCAAAGCGCTCTAATAGCTGCCAGGGTCATGTTCATGCTCTATAAATCTTTATAAATAAAAAATAAATATAATTATCAACTTTTTCACTTTATCATATTATTTCAGAAATACCATTAAATGCTGTTCACCGTAACCATTGTTGATTTGCAAATTTTACAGAACAAAGGTTGAATATGAAAAAAATGCTAGGGCACCAAATCGGATTAAATGGTCATGTAAGTGTTAAAATTGCGTGCAATAAAACAATCCGATTTGGTGCTATTTAAATTGCATTCATAATGAAAAAAAATGGAGTAAACTGATTTTATCCTTAACTTGTTTTTTTACACTTTAAAAGTGGTGAAAACTAAATTTCTTCTGTTTTCATTATATAAACACAACAAAAATAAAGTGTGGTTAGTTTGCTCCATTGTTTTCTCTGCTAAAAAGACACGGTTTTGGAACTAGAGCCTTGTTTACTCAATGCCCTATTAAACAAGCAGAAAAATGGTGCAAACTTATTTTGCAACACCAACAATGTTTATCTAGTCATGCTCTTTCTGTAAAAAACTTTAAATAGCCTGTTGCACTGATGGTCTTCCATACTATGTAGATATATATGCATGCATGTGGTATTTCTATAATGTGAACCAAGCCAAAGGCAGGGAGCGCTATGCGTGATCAAAGACAAGCATAAGGTGAACAAGTGATAGGAAATGAGAGGGTGTTGTGAATGGTTAATGTATTTTAATGTAGAGTTCTTTAAAGAGGTGAATCCTCAACTCTCTCTTAAATTGGAGCAGCTTTGGGGCGGACCTGATGGAAATGTCCTGGGGGCATAGATGGTAAGGTCCTGCTGTCTTGTATTTTCATTTTTTTATGTTTAGTCTGCAGTATGATGGTGTCCTGGTGTGCCAAGAACCACTAGAGATGGTAAAGTTAGGTTAGTATGATAAAAAAAGGTATTCAGAAACCATTGAGACTTTGAATCTGCCTCAAGTGATATGTCAAAAATAGTTCAGATTTAAACCCAGTTCTGTATTTTCTGTTGGGCCACATTTATGTTGCGGGGATCACATATATATGATTATTATTTCAAAATTGTGAGTTTTTGTCACCGCCACAAATTTAGCACAAGAATAAAGGCCACATTTGATAAATAATCAAATGGAACGCTTGAATGCATTTTTTTTCTCCTGACAACTACAAGGGCACAGATTTATTAAGATTTTTGGGTTACCTTTTTAATGCAGACCTGTTGCAAAATCCAGGTTGGTATTTACAAACCAACACAATTGGTGATTTGCATTGGTTTGAAATCAAAAGTAACGCAATGTAGCACTGTGCACTGCATTGTGTGACTTTGCATTAAGGAGGCGTTCCATGAGAGCTGCTTCCATATCTGCAAAGACTTGTAGACATGGGCTTGTGTGAAAATCCTGTACCTCCCTGACACTGGTGTAATGAGGAGAAATTTTTTTGCAACGAGGAGACATCTTTTTAGTTCTCTATTTTATGTTTTTTAATTGCCTTTCAGCATAGTTTTCAGGCAGGTAGGGGCCCCTTCCTGCACCAAACCTATGCTGACCACCAAGCACAAACCAAACACCCTTGCATTATGATGCACAGGCGCCTGCATTTCCGCATGGCTGCAGTATGTGCGCCAGTGCACCATGAGTTGAACTGAACCAATTAGTTATTTTTTTTTTTTTTTTTTTTTTTTTTTTGTCCTCATCTGCCAAGCAAGTTTCAATATGCAATCTTGTAGGTTTACACACATTGTGCTGCCTCAGTAGCCAAGACTGGTTGGGGCAGTAATAGAACGGAAAGCTCACCCCTCAGCAACATGTTTCAACCTACAATGATCACTAATTTGCTACCAGACAAGCAATTGCTAAAGTCCAGCCAAGGTACTAAACTTAGCACCATGAAACAAGTAACCCCCGGAATGAGGTTGATGGCATAATCATTGGACCTGGGGAAAAAAAAAAAAAAACCCAGATGTTCAATGAACCCAATTCAGGAGGTGCCAGAAAGATCTTGTATCTGGATTACCATATCTAGCCAGGTCTAGCTTAGAGACCAGCAAAGTAGAAGCATACCAGTCATTAATAGAAGGAGATGAAGAATCCTTCCATTTTCTGCATATCTCCCTCCTGGCTAGCAGGATAGCATAAAAAATAAGCTTTTTTGCCGAGGAGGGGACCCCTTGGTAGCAACCAAAAATTACTGATGTTAAATCTAGGGTAATGTTAACTCCAACAGAAAGTGAAAGAGTCTTACTAATGGCATCCCAAAATGGGGACAAATGTGGGCAATCCAAAAACATATGAATGTCAGAAGCAGCCACCAAACCACACCTCGCACAGGCCACACTACTCCCCTCAGAGAATTTAGAAAGACGAAGGGGTGAGTAGTATGCTCGATGAATGGTGAAAAGATGGTTCCTGCGTAACCATGCAGGCTTGACAATATCCCACAACATCTTACAAGACGAATTCCAAAGATGTTGTAAATCGGAATTGATGACGTGTTGAGACCAAAGATCCTCTGGCAGTGAAAAAGTTCCGTCCATTTCCTCCAAGATTAAATTATACCACAGTGAAATTTCCTTCTTGGCAGGTGGCTTATCTGCCAAAAGCGTTATAAGATAGCTATATGCGCCCAAGGGATATTTAACACCATGTGGAGGTTGAGCAGAGTATGCACGAGACCAGCTCAACATCTGAAGATATTTAAGCCTGGAGAAGTGTGGACCAATTTTTGTACAAAGATAATCCCAGGGTAACAAGTCCCTGTCAACAAATAGGTTACCCCACTCCTCCAGCCCTGCCTCTCTCATAGGTGTAGCTAGTGCATCCCCTAACCATGCTGGACCATCAGGAAGGCCCCACAAAGGTGTCCTACTTCCATAGTAACCAACTTTAATTGCTTTAGACATCTGGGCCCACATTCTTGCCATACCCCTTAAAATTTTCAATTTAATTTTTTTGAAAGACTTGGGGTTTCCAAATTTAAAAAGAAACCCTGACTGACTTACACCTTCTACATCCAATAACATTGAATAGAGGGAACCCACTCCAACCCCTACTGGTCTTTTTAATAGAATCCTGGCATGTGAAAGCTGGAAAGCCCAGGCATAGGCCTGGAGATCAGGAGCAGCAAGCCCTCCTTTTTCCCTACGTCTCCTAATTTTTTTCCAGGAGATTCTTGGCAGATGTTTATTCCAAATAAAGGTGCTGATATCCGACTGTAATTTCCTGATAGAGGCGGGATCAAAACATAAAGGTATCGCATTAAACAAAAAAGAAACCTTAGGCAAGATGGACATTTTGACAAGGCTGGCCCTGCCCAGTAGGGAGAGTGGAAGATGGGCCCAGGACTGGAGCAACCTACGACAATCCTTTGCAATTTAAAAAAAATTAATAATAGTAATCTGATCGAGGTCAGATACAATATCCAAACCTAAGTATCTCATCCGACTCGCCGGCCGGATTTCAGAATCGAAGGTACTTTGATCGATGTTCCAGGTCATCATCTCAGTCTTTAGAGCATTAATCTCATATCCAGAGACCATCCCAAACTCCGATGCCAGCCTGAATATTGCTGGGAGGGCCTCATGCGGGTCAGAGGTAAAAATGAGAATATCGTCGGCGTAAAGTGCCACCTTTCTCTCCCAGCCCCTGTACGCAAATGCCTTGATGTTAACACTATCCCTCAAAATCTGGGCAAAGGGTTCAGCATATAAATCGAACAGGAGTGGGGAGAGAGGACATCCCTGCCTAGTACCCCTCGAGATGTCAAATGAGTCAGAGAGTATACCATTAACCAAGACACGGGCACTAGGGTTACTATAAAGAAGACAAAATCTACCCCCCACGCCAAACTTTGCCAAGGCCTCCGACAGATACAACCAATTAACTCTGTCGAAGGCCTTGGTGGCGTCCAGCGTAAGAACCGCCAAGGGCAAAGACTTCAAACATGCCATATCTATTGACCCAATCAAATCAAAAGTTAGTTCAAAAAGCTGTCGCCCCTTAATAAATCCCTTCTGATCGACATGTAAAATGGAGGGAGCAACCAAGGCCAATCTATTTGCAAGAATGGAGGCAAAGATCTTATAGTCTCCATTCAAAACAGAGATTGGCCTGTAGGAGCCACAGGCGGTTGGAGACTTCCCTGGTTTCAAAATAACAGTTATGGATGCGTTATCCCATGACACAGGTGGTCGTACTCCATCTAGCAGTATCTGATTGAACAATGTAACCAGGAAAGGAACAAGTTCCTGCTCCAAAGATTTATATATTTCAGCAGGCAGCCCGTCAGGCCCAGAGGCCCTGCCTTTCCTGGCATCCCGAATGGCTTCCCTTACCTCCTCTTCCGAGATTTTACTATCTAGCATTGCTGACTGATCAACAGAGAGTTTTGGTAGATCTATTTTCCCAAGCCATTCATTAATCATATCAGTATCCAATTTCTTATCTTCATGATAAATATCTTGATAGAAATCTTTAAATGCTGCTCTAATATCTGCATCGGAAGAAAGAGGGACATTATTGACATAGATCTGGTTGATGTTGTTACGAACCTGATCAGTTTTTACTTTCCATGCCAATAATTTACCAGCACACTCCCCATACTGAAAATGTGCGATTTTACTGGCCTCCCATCTTTCCTGAAGCCGCCGGTTAAGGATCGAGGTAAGTTGGCCTCTTAGGGTCAATAGTTTAACCCGCAAAGGTGCCAAAACAGCTTCTGTGAAAGCTAAGTTGGCATCAATGTCGGCCTGTGCACTAGTCAGGTCCGAGGCAATAGCCTCTCTATATTCCCTCCTTCTATATGACATCTTACTTGTAATAAGACCCCTCAAAGAGGCTTTAAGTGAGTCCCAGACCACACCAGGTCCAGCAGAACCCACATTCATCTCTAAGAAAGACCTCACTTCAGATTTTAAAAAAGTGACATCTTCAGGGTGAGAAAGTAGAGAACGGTCAAAAGACCAAGTCCTTACTACGTCAGAGGTAGGTACCATAAGTTCCAGGAAAACTGCAGAGTGGTCAGATAAATGTGACGGGAAATAACAAATGTCCTTAACTGCGTCGGATAGACTATGGTTAATTAATATAAAATCTATCCTGGACTGGTGATTATATTTATAGTTTCTAAAAGAGACACCCTGCTGCTGCCCGGCTCTTAACCTCCAGATATCGATATATCCGTATTGTTTCATCTCATTCAACAAGAAAGATCTTGATTTTGAAGGGACACGGGATCTACTGTTATGAGATTTATCCAGGACTGGATCTAAAACAATATTGAAGTCGCCAGCTAATATAACTGGTTCCGGGAAGGACAAAAGGTGAGAAAAAATCACTTCCAAAGATGTAGGGTCATCAAGATTGGGACCATAATATCCAACAATAGTAAAACAGGCACCCATAATTACCACAGAAGCAATAACCCATCTTCCCGCAGGGTCGACTTTAAACTCTAATACCCTGGCCCTAAGCTGCTTTCTGAAAATCAGTGACACACCTCGGGAAGTCATAGATTGTGAAGTTGATATCATAAAATCAATCCATTTATTCTTTTTAGCCAAGGTATCAATTTCAGACTGGATCAAATGTGTCTCTTGAAGGATGATGACCTGGGCATCAGAGTCCCGGAGATACTGCATCAATATTCTAGCCCTAGGATTAGTACGGAGCCCATTGACATTCCAAGACATAATCTTTAAACTAGCCATCACCACTGAACCAGAGCACAACCAGTCTTGCCTTTATAATGCGACCAGATATATACCAGATATATACCGACCCACCTCCAAAAGAAAACTCGCAGTACAACATGAGAAACTTTAAAAAACCTACAGAAAATAGAAAAGATGGCTGATGAGGAATTTTTAAATTTTGCCCGTGAACCCCCCCCACCCGCCCTTCACCCTCCCCATGGAGAACCCGTGGTGTATCTAACCGGATCAAGTCCAGTAGATGGCACCCCTACCTCAGGCTCCCGTTACACCCCCCCCCCGAACTCACAGCTAAAGGGTAAAGAAAAAGAAGTGATCCCACTTAAGACAGTGTACTCTCTTTTTTTTTTTAATATTATTATATATATATATATTTTTTTTCCCTTCTCTCTCTCTCTCCCCTCTTCATCTTCTTTTCCCCTTTCTTTCCCTTCCTCCCTTTCTTCCTACTCCTTTCCTTCCCTGAAAATACGAGAAGAGAAATAGATTTTTTTTTTTCTATTTTTTTCCCTTCTCTTTTATATGCTTCAATCCCTGTAGCGACCATAAGGCAGTAAACGGACCTAAACCTAAACTCAAAAAAAAAAAAAAACGAGTTAAGTGCTATTACCGGATGACTTATTGCCTATATCCAAAAGGAATTCATCGGCAGCTTCGATTGACCTGATGTTTACCATTTTATTATTATACATGACCTTCAGAGAGGCCGGGAACACCAATTGAGCAGAAGCGCCCAACTTCCTAAAGGACTCCAGCCGCCTTCCAAACTCCCATTGCTTCTCAAGTGTGACCCTAGAAAGATCAGATCTGATGAGAAAAGTAAACCCCTTACCGGGTAGGGACTTCTGTTTAAGAGCTGCATTCAGTATCTGCTCTTTGAGAGTATATGTAAGGAAATTAACAAGGATTTTATGCGGCTTTTGCCTTTGTGGGTTCTGTTTGAATGGTTCCCTATGGACCCTCTGAATGTCGGTTGCTAGCTGCTCCAGGGATTGACCCAGACATAAACCTTCCTTCAAAAGGCAAACAATAAACTGCTTGATATCTGCCCCCTCAGACCCCTCCGGAACATTAAGAATACGAATGTTACATCTTCTTGCGTTATTTTCTAAAACCTCCATCCTGTCCAGCAAGGCCTGATCATCTCTTTTAAGTTTAGTAATGTCCTCTTCTGTCTTAACTAGATGTACCGACATTATAGCTAGTTTTTCCTCCAAGACTTCTGTCCTTGTTGACAGCCCATCGATCTTATTATCCAATGATTGACAATAATCGCGAATCTCCTTCTGCATAACTGAGGATTGCTCAAACCCCTTTTTTATGTCCTGAGACAAGGTAGTGAGCATCGTAAATAAAGTGGCTGCCGAGATGTTTTCTGGTGTTGCTTCTTGACAAGGTGGAATGGAAGGTGCAAGAACAGGGACAGATGTTGCCAAAGATAGCTCGAGAGACGGCTCCAATACAGTAGCCCCCCCGGAATCGGAGTGGGTAAGACCACCTTCACTAGCGGCTGCAACGTCGCCCCTCATGTTAGAACTAATAGGTGTTGCCTGGCCTCCCACCATTTCACAAGACAAAACTCCACTCTTGGATATACTAATAGGTGGGGAAGGTACGGGAACTATAGGAGCAACTGAGACAGTTGGCGCTACCTCCGTCACAGTCATCACGGAGTCACCAGGAACCGAAAGGGTTGGCACAACAACTAAAGGGGCGGGGGTTGAGAGAGATGATGGAGTTAAAGTAGGGGAAAACATTTGAACTGAATCATTTGGTGAGGTCATTGTCTTGGATTCCACAAGGTGCAAGACCTGTGGAACAACTTTGAAGTATGACCGAAGAGATGGTGTAATTTTAGATGTAGCCTCGACTCCAGCAACAGGATTACGTGTTACTTTCCCTCTGGTGCCCTTTGATTTCACCTCCTTGGATAGATAGGAGGAGGTTCTCTTACCAAGTTGGGGTGGAAATACGGCACCAGACGAATTAGAGCCGGTAACAACCCCCCTCGTAGGCACTCTAGCCTGCTCCTTACCTCGTCCTCGACCAGATTTCCCACCTCTCCCCTTACCTCTGGACGTGTGATAGTGTTGGTGCAAACCTTCAGAATCTTTTGATAGCCCACACTGAGGTAAGACTGAGGCTGATTCCTGTGTGCTTGTATCGCTGTAACCATCTGCTGCCGTCGTAACCGCTTCAGTATTCTCAGCTGTTACCTGAGAAGAGTCTTCCAAATGGTGAACAAGGCTGTCTCCAACACACACAGCACGCACCAAACTGCGCGCTCTCCTGCCGCGCCGCAGCTCCAGGGCGGCTGAGGACCACGACCACCGGACCAGTGAACAGCCGATGTAAGAGGAAGATCCGTGGCAACCAGGAGTACCAGCTGCACCTCCAAAAGTATCAAAGGCGTCACCAGCCGGTATTTTGTTACCAGAGCAGCAAGGCATAGAGAGAAGACAGATCCGCACCAAAGGGAGGAATTAGGACCCAGCGGAAATCAGGCGGCAGGCAGTCAGCAGACCGCGGCCACCGCACGTAGCACACAGAGGAAAACCAGCAAGGCTCTGAGAAAAAAAAACTGCCAAAACCGGGGGACAGACACAGGCACAATGCGCCGGTAAGAAATTCAAAACGCTAAATTAGTGTCCGCCATCAGCAGTCATCGATAACACAAGCGGGGAAATCAAGGGAGCCGGGGGAAGCGAGGAAACGGGAGCCCGAACTCACGGAGCACCACGGCAGATCAGCCGTCTGCCGCCATGTTCTCCCACAATCCCCAATTAGTTATGTAGATATAGTGCAAACACGTAGTTGTTGCACAGCTCTGCTCCCTCCTGGTGACACAGCACAGTGCAGCCACTTTTCTTGCTGCCCTGATTGCATCAAAGCTTTGTAAATCTGGCCCTATATCACGGTAATCATTTTCTTGGCCCTTAGGTAAGCCAATATTTAACTTGGAGTTGATTGTTACTCATTCCTCTTTTCTTTTTTGTCCGGTGCACATTTCTTTTTAACAATTCACATCAGGGAATGCATTGAATCAGGGAGCATTGTATACTATTATTTCTTAGGGCTGCTGCAAACACATATGTACTAGCAATGAACACTGTCAGACGCTTTTTCATAGACCGCTAGGCATGCCTTTCTCCTTTTTTCGCAGCTGGGGCCCAGTTATATCTTCACCCATATCACAGAAATATAGCTGGGCTGTTTGGGTGCGTAAAGCCAAACCCCACTCTCCGACTATATACTTTTCACCAGAGAATGCTAACAAAACAATGAAAGAACATTTCTTAGCGATTCTCCTCCACAGACATGGTGCATGCTGCACGCGTTAGTGTTGTGCATGGCGGTCTGTGTAGAACAGCTTTGGTCCTCACCAGCCACGATTATGTGCATTTACCTCAGATCAGGTCATGTTTATGTTCAGCTCTCTCCTTGGGCACATCTTTAGCTGTCTCACCATGTAATTAAACAATAAAAATATATATGGTGTTTGGACAAGCCCTCTTCATTCATTTGACTGTTCCATTAACATTTTGCTTTTACCCATTACAAGATTGGGCAATGCGTCAGCCAACGTCAGCCATTGGGTCTTTTACAGTATGTGACAGCATTCTTCCTGATCCTATATGCAAATCTGTCTAAAAAGAAGTGCAATTCAGTGTCAGGCTTGGCATTTGCTTTGCCATATCTTTTTTCTTTTTATTCTTTGACATTTTTGTAATTTTTCAGCCATCCTTGTGTATTTAAATTATGCCTTCATGTTACAGTAATTAAAACCAATAATAAATTTTCATTGTGCAAATGAGAATCATATTTTCTTGGAATATGCATTAAAATACAAATGGGTATATAGACCTGTTTTAAATACACCTTATTCCTGTGCACCACCTCTACAGCTATTGGAAAATTATATGAGGTGGTTATTTTTATTTTTTAATTTAAGTGTTTTTTGCAAGTATCTGGCTGCCATATTTAGGTGGCTTGTTACCTTCTTTTATTTCTATTTTTCACTTTTGGAGCATATGCCTGCAATTAAAACAAAAAAAGTTTACCCATTGCACCAACTTGCCATTGGCCGACCTATTGGCTTTAACAATGCTTGTTAGTGTTGGCAAAAATTTGTGGAAAGGGCATGGCTCTTAATATATGTGCTCCCACATACAGTCCCGTGATAGCTCCAAGGACTGTATGCTAGACTAACGGATATCGTGCATGTGAGACGGGTTAAAGGGCCTGTTATGTTAGTTCCTTGCATAGACTAAAGTTCATGCATGTGATAAAACTGAAAATGTTTAAGCAAATTCTATCACACAACAGTATGGAAACACGTTAAAAAAATAAACCTGAAAATGCAAAATAAGTTAAATGTCAGAAAATGTGCCTTTACTTTAACATGCAAAAGTAAAAATGTTCATTTACTGAACACTGTGCCTTTACGAAAAATAATGCTTTTAATAAAATAGTGTTTTAAAGTTAGACTTAAACTCTAGGACTTTACTTTTTGTGAAATGTGCTGTTTCTTGAGAAAATGTATTCCCCATATGACTTGATTGTACTTAGATTGTTGTCTTTGCCACATATGCACAATGAACAAGTATATTAATGAAAAGAAGATGCTTGCTACAGCCTACATTTTGTGATCTAACCAGGACATACAAGAGTTTGAATGTTTCATTTCATAAAATAGCTCATTGTTATACAGTGGGAAACCAGACAGCTAACAGAGTAAGCTTGCAAAAGGTTCTCATGCTACTTCTTGTAATAAATTATGGCCGATTCTAACTGATTTCATCCTGGAGTGGACGTTTACCGTGGGAATTGAGGGCGAAGACGATCGACCATCGGAAGACCTCTTATCATTGGACGATGATGATGAAATGCACCTGGTTTTGCTACATGCTTAGCTGCTTTCTATATAGTACACACTCCCAGCTAGAGAGACACATTCTTCCCAACCAATTCCACGCCCCTTGGCACTTTGCTGTGCGAGCCAGACTTACCATAAGCTACTGATTACGGTGATTTTCCTTTCCTTACACTTTCTGAGGAGATGTTTTCTGTTTTATGCTGATCATAGCTACTGCTGTGATTCTTTCCTTCACATCCTTTTAGACGATTACTATTGCAATTCTCTGAAGAACTCGGCTGAGTCTCCAGAACAACCCTTTAAGGGGAGTTTGTTCTTCCTCCTCTTATTATGAACTGCTGTGTTATCTACTTGCTCTTTTCCAGAAAGACCTCTTTATGGGTTCTTGGTAGGTTAGGATAGGTCCTTTGGATTAGAACATGGGCTATACTTTAAATGGAACACACTATTTGATCTGAATAAAAGAATACAAATATTGACTGACCTACTAAGAATGAGAAACTACATTTTTAAAACTTCACCAACTCTCTCTTCATTGACTGACCATCAAATGTAATTGTTGATGTCTTTGTGATGTGATGTTCCATTCGAAAACAGTGGCAAAGATTCATCTTCCACTAAAGGCGCTTAACCTCTAGGTACTCTAAGTAAATTTAAGGTGACATCATTTGCGGAAATTCTACAGATATTTCTGCGCTGGTAGATGTGTCATTGTTTGCAGTTCAGGTTTTTACTTCAAAGTTTCTTGCTTGTCAGTATTTGTGTGCGCGTACTTGACTATGCATCGTGTAGGATATAATAATGGCTGCAGCTTCTTACAGAGCTCACAGAAAATTCCTGGGAGTACCCATATTCATCTAAAATAACTCATCTGTTTAATCGTTGTGTCAAAATTTATTACTCCTATTTTCCCTCATCTGCACAAATAATTACAAATAATTACAGAGTCAGAAGTGGAAAATAAAGGTAGCTCAGGTGAGCGCTAAGTACAATTAATGATCTTTTAATTAGTGTAACACATCTTTGTAAATTGAACATGACCTATAATTACTGATTGCAGAGAAAATTATAGCACGTGTGCATCTTGTTAGGTGAAAAAAACTGCTTGTCACCCATTGTGTGAAGGGCGGTGCCCCGGAAGGAGTCACCTTTTTTGAGAAGTAAAGACTGAAGCAGAAATGTTGTCATTTGATACAAAGAATCTGGACCAAATAACACAATGCTATAACACAAAGTGATATAGAAAAAGGGAGAAAATGCGGCCTTTTAGATTATTTTAAGGAAACTGATGAGGGCTTGTCAGTGTGTTCCACAGATCCAGAGGTTGCACGGGCCTGAATCAAGGTCTCTCTCATGTTGTTGTTTTATTGATTGCAGTTACCTGGGAAGACGAAGCAAGTGGTGAAACAATTTCAGAGCACTGTGCACACCATCAACAATGACAGAAGTAAGAGGAGTTCTTAAGGGAAACGATTTCAGAGTGCCTACAAAGATTGGCACACAGGAGTAGGAGAACGATTGGCCTGCAACAATTCGAAGCACGCGCTTCACATACAGGGAGTGAACTTGGTTGAGTATGGCACTCCATGCCCACAAAGGTGTGCAAAAATTCAGAAACATAAAAACAGAATTAGGGATAATGGATAATGGATAGGAAAGCATAGATTTCTATAAACCCATATCAGATTGAAATAAATGCAAGTATAACAGATCATTTGCTTTTCCAGGTTCTGAACAGTCCAATGCAGAAAAATAACAAAACACAGCTGAGAGTATTAAGAGGAAACTTCAATTCATTAGGAAACAAGCTCATTAAAAATGCACACCTACAATGATGGTGCCAAAGGATTAGCATGGAGAACAAAAATGCTCTCGTCAACCTCCAAAAGGTAATAGCTGTTATTATACGTTCAGTAAACAAAGGTGGTGCAGTGCTGTCCTGAACTTGAACATGGAAATCAAGCATGTGGTTGTGAAATACAGCAGATGGAATCTCAAAGGTGATACAATGGCAGAAAAAATGAGCCAATGCCTGGAAGGTGGCGGGTGCTTCCCACGCAGAAACCAATCTTATACTTCCAGAGGGAAGAAATAACACTGAAGTGTAAATATATTTTTGTATTCTTTTGATTGTAGATTTTTGATACCCTGGCCAGATGTTGTTTTCCCTTTAGCCTTCATTTTTTTTTTATTAGTAACTATCTACCTACCGATCGATATTAACTGTCTATCCATCCACACACAAATAGGGATAGTCTTCTTTCAAAATGATGATCTAAATATAACAGTACACAACTATGGATAGAGGAGTTGGCCTAATTTCTGGGCAAATCGCTTAATGTGCCTAACCAAAAAAAAAAATAAAAATGAATGTGTGTCCTCATGTAACGTAACTGGTGCTATGTAAAGCGCTCTGATACCTGATTGGATTCGGGTCAAGTTCGCGCTATATAAAACTCTGCTTAAAAAAAATGGGTACAGCGCATCAGTCATTCATCACAGCTTTCATTTTAGGCTGATCACGTCCTCATTAATACCCTATGTTAAAAAAAACATAGGTGCATGCAGTTTGGCAGTTAATTCAAGGCACAAATCACTCTTTAGAGCAGCAAGTAAGTTTAACCATAAAACAGACTAATGTATTGACTTTTTTGCAGTTCCTCTAAGCGTTCTTGAGGCACTGCGACCCATATGTGTTAACGCACCATGGCAAGATCCATAAATGATGAATCCATTGATGGATCGGATTTCATACTCTTGTTTTGCAGGGCTTTAGTTGTACTTTCATATAGCCTTAATCTGGTCTCTGTATAGTGTACAGAGTGAGGATAATTCACAAAATGCTCTCTAATGTGTGTTAACCTTCATTTGAATTTTCATGAAAAGGTGACAAAGTGTATAACTTCAATCATTTTTATCAGGTAACCCCTCTAAGAATCAGTAATGTTGAATGAATGTGAACAACTGGAAATTCCGCAAAGCGGTTGAGATTTGCGTTTTGTACCATCTGAAGCTTGTTAAGCGACTGCTGATTAGTGTTCAAATACAGAGCATTACGGCACTCACTGCGCGAAGAGATCTTCTGCAGGGTATAAGGAATAAAAAGGATTTTTTTCTTTAACGTTCTGATGAACTTGAAGCATCATGATGTGACTTTATTGATCTGGATGGCAACAATAAGTGTGTCATTAAACACTGCAATACTTTAGGCAACATTCCAACGCAAAATATGAGCTTCATTGGAAAGTACATCCCACCACAGCACTTTGAGCTGGGTTTGTGTCACAAAAGTGCTAGCAAATCTTGATCTAATTCTCTTTGTACATTTTGCAGCACCCTTATAATGCATTTCATAAAAATGTTACATAATGACTTGCACATTCACAGGACTTTCAATCGCAGGATGGGTTCTCTCCAAGCACTACAAATATATGTCCTTATTCTCTGGTGCCAGCCAAGATGGCAGCGTAAATCAGGAGCTCCGCAGCGGCCTCCTCCAATGCCCGAAATATCCGACACTTATACGGCATATGCGGTGAAAACAAGCAAACACACAGTACTGCAAATGAAGAGCGGCAGGGCCGTTTCTAGGTGTTTTTCCGCCCTAGACGAGAATTGAAAAATGCAGCACCCTCCATTTTACTACCATCACTCTCTCCCCCTGTCATCCAGGCTAGAAGAATTAATGCATTAGATATTCTTAAACTCATGCTTTTTGCCGCCCTCCCCCCTTTTGCCGCCATAGGCGGCCGCCTAGTCTTGCCTAATGGTAGAAACGGCCCTGAAGAGCGGCGAGTTTGGAGCAAGGAGCCTGAATCCGGGATTTTGAACAGGAGAGAAAACGGCGATGGGCCCAAGTGGCCGGAGATCGCGGCAAGCCGGAGACGCATTCAAGCGGCGTCCCATGCTCAAGGTGGCCGCTCAACCCAGACCAAATCCTGGACGAGTGGCCGGGCGAAGGCCTCTACACTGAGGGGGTTGGTTCCAGCTGGACTCGGCAAAGGAAATCCTTGGACAGCTAAAAGGCCTCGCCACGAGTAAGGAGCAGAGGGCGGGTCAAGGCCGAGACTCGGAGGAAGTGGCGGCAGCATTGAGGAGGAGCTCGGGGATGGGGCCTCCGACACCAGATAGCAGGTCAAAAGTAAGCTGACATGGGAAAAGTAGATGGGAGACCGGCGGGAGAAAAGGGCCCCCCCCCCACCCCCCCTAGCAATGGGAAAACGCAGCTATCAGGCCGAACTATATAGTAAAAGACGCAACAGGAGGCTTCCAACACACACACACACACACAGACAGTAGCAGCATACGTGCATACGTGCAAAGTGGGAACAGTGCAAAGTGGGAACTGTATTAGAGAATAGATTTTGCACTGCATATCAGTCTAAAGTGCACCAGGACAAGGAACACACACAGACAGTAGTAACAGCATACGTGCAAAGTGGAAACAGTGCAAAGTGGGAACAGTATTAGAGAATAGATTTTGCACTGCATATCAGTCTAAAGTGCGCCAGGACAAGGAAAGAGGAATACAGAGCCAAATCTAAGTAGATATGGCTCTGTTCTACTCTCTATCTTACACGCAATGCAAGGCAGCAACTTTGGAAATGTGCTGTATGAAAAGCTAGTAAACCTGCCCCTGAGTGTTTAACATAAAACAAGTTTGTTAAATATATACATTTTTAGTAATACACCATCAGAATGTACCTAGTGCAAAAACGTTTTTTTATGTTCCCATCAGCTAGAGGTACTACACAACTCAGCGAATAACACCCTAACATCACCTCTCAAATAGAATAAATCTTTGGCACCATGAAGCCTCATATGGCTCCATCAATTATTCTAGCTCCCAAGCAGCCTTTACATTTTCTGCTTAAACAATTGTACACTTTTACATTACAGCCCTGACTGCCTCTCTTTTGGCTTCACAGAACTGGACACAAACTTTAGGTAGAGGCACTTAAAACTCGTTTTGTAATTTAAAAAAAAAAAAGTAATGGAGCAGTTATTGTAAAACTAAAAAACATTGGGTATGTCGATCGCAATAGATCCTACCCATTTTAACCCACTGGAGGAATCCGAAAGCTATTTACAGGTAGAGGAAGCTTTGTTTTGTTTTCTTATTGCTTCTTGTGCCTCAGGGTGTTGCTCTCTCTGTGCCTAATTAGCCCACTTGCAAGGTGCCCATAAAATACATGGGACCCAAATGAGAGCTGTGCTGAATGGAATTCCAGTATAGAGTTCCCTTTCACAGCAGACCTCTCATCTAGTTATGAGAGGTCTGCTGTTCCCGGGTTTGCTGGGTGCGGGAACAGTGACCCTTGCTTTGCCAGCTAGAGAATCAAGCAGCTAAAGACTGCATTGTAGACAAGACCACTTCAATAACCTCTGCCCCAACTACAGGTATGGCCTGGGGGTAGCATTACAGGCTTCCCCTGTCAGAAAACACGTGTTCACCTTTCTCACCCTCTGGTGGCAAATGTGTGTGTGTTAAACCCCATGGAAAGGTAATATCATGCAGAATATTGCCTGGTTAATCTGGGTCCACCCAATAATTCCCAATTCCGTGGGGTATAACTAATAAATGCATGGTACTGATCGATTATTCCTGCATAGTATTGGCAATTACTGGTGCAGAGTTTTCACCCACCAGTGCTGTGTAACTTGTAATAGGGGACATGGTGGCTCAGGATGTATCATCAGGGATGAAAGAGCCAGTTATTCCATCCCACCACATCTAGAAATACACTGCAGGGAATCCCCCCTCACTATTATTTCATTAATAAAGAGAGGCATTGATGTTGCATTGTATCGACATTTATATAACAGTTCTAGATGTCCAAAGCACAGCTATGGCAAAAAACTTGGTTTATTTTATGATCCTAACGCTTAAACCCATTCATACCATCAGGCATTATTTAACAGAGACCAAACGAAAAAAGTATATATTTTGTCATCAGGTGTTAGCTATGATTTTGTTTAATGCCACAGCCCTTGAAACCTGAGTAGCTAAGGATTTGAAGGTGCAGTGATGAATTCCTGAGTTACTTTTGCCAGTGGCAGCCTGTATTTTTAGAAGGGAGGGGAGCTGTCGGGGCACAAACACACACGTAAACACTCATTCACACTCATGCATTCACACACACGCATCCATTCACAACACTCACTCTCAAATATTCATGCACACAAGCAGCAAGCATTAAAAATAAAATCATAATTACCGGTGCAGCTCTGCCTCATAGATCTCAGAAGAGCTGGGTGTAATATGTGGGCGGTACACGCCCCTCCGTTAAGGCGCCAGAGAAGGAGAGAGAACCACAGGAGATCAGTTGCCTCCCGTCTTTGTTTTTATTTTGATACAGTTGGGTCTTGGAGAACAGTAGGACAAGAATGCTGAAAATACAAGTCTACAACATTCCCTTTTCCAGTCAGTCAAAGCTTTTATTTCGGTAAAATACCATAAAAAGACATAAATAATTATGTACAATAAAACATGATTAAATAGACATTGTATAGAGTGTAATCCATCGAAGCATTAAAATTGTTAAATGAAAAAATTACACAAACGAAGGAACATTCCCTTTTCTATTTGTCGTCCTTCTCTTAGAAATCAGTCAGTCAAAATAAAACAACATGCAAAAAAAAAGTTGGTCTTCCGGCTTCTTCGTTCCCTTTTTGTTCACTGCCGGTCCACTCGTCACCCAGGTTTTCGCTGGAGGATAATCCTCAAAGAAAAAAAAGAAGAAGAAAAGACATCATGAGTAGGTTGACCCTAGTCAGCCTTTGGTGCTTTCTTGGTGTGTATATCCTCCACCACCACATCACATGCGTGATCACTCTGCACTTTTAGTGATCTGTGTGCCCTGTGGGTTGGGACTGGTTCCTCCCCACCACCTGTGTAGCGCCATAAAATTGAGGAAAGGGACTTGCCTGCAGCCACGTTCCTCCTGGGACATGGCGGTCTGGAGTGTAATAGCCTCTCTGCTCTCGGAGCCTGTGGGGTTGTTGTGGGATGACGTTGGAGTTTCCTCTTGCAAGCTGGTCATGTCGGGAACCTGCCGTCCTCACTGGATCGCGAACCTCCCAGACTCCTCTTCCCCTCGTAGCCGGCGTTCTCCTCGTCTTCAGGTTCTTCCGGTTCGTCTCTCTCTCATCCGCGGATTGACCCCGTCTTTTCTTCCAGGCGCAAGCGGTAGACTGGAGCGCTTATGTCCGTGCTGTCCGAACCGCTGCTGGCCGCCATCTTGTATTTCTCGGGAGCGGCCAGCGCGGTATCACACTGGGATTGCTGCCCACCCTCTTTGGCTGACCTAGGGTCAGCCAATGAGGGTGGGCAGCAGTCCCTCATTTGTCACAGAGTGGGATGGGGTCAGTGAGACTGCTGACCCCACCCCACTCTGTGACGAGGTGTCAGTGATTGACACTTGGCCCTAGGCACTTCAGGGCTTAGAACTGAAGCACCAAGGACAGAGGCAATCAGTAACACTCCCCTTTGTCATGAGGAGGAGGTCCTTGAGGTACTTTGCCAGGCTGAAGAGGTCACGCCCAAGGAGCTGTGACTTCTTTAGCCCTGCAAAGTTCCGCTCAGGCAGCCAGGAGCCTGCGGAAAGAGTGTCTGTCAGGCTAACTTTTGCTGAGCCTGACAGACTCTCTTTATGGTGGCCAAAAGATGAGGATGCATGGCCACTCAGCCCATTAGAATGGGCCTTGGCTAACTTTTGCATTCCAATCAAGGTGGTGTGTTAGTGAGATGACCACGTCCTAATGAGACCCTAAAAATCACATGGGGTCAAAATGTCGACAAGCCCTCGCTCTTGACTGACTAATATACTTGACAGTAAGGGATTGTATACTGTTCCACACTACCATGGATGTGAACTGTTTGAAATAATGGATACAACCACTGGAAAATGGATAGTGTCATTTGTGTTGTGAATATGTTCACAATTTAAGCTCAGCTTCATCTGCACTATGATTCTTTTTTTTTCTCGCTTCACTATATATGAATTTGTCTAATGTATCTTTGGTAGAAACTAAACATGTCCTGTGCTTTTTCTCCGACTTGATTTTGATACAGAGTTAATTGAAATAATAATTAGATGTATGTGGGCTGTCCGGTTTTAGGTTTAAACCTATAATGACTAATAAAACACCACTGAAAGAGAAATAGCCCTCACCAGTAAAAACATATCAACACTGAAAAAACACCTGCACAACCACACACTAAATGCCATTCAAAAAAAGAAAAAGGAGAGTGAAAGAGTAATTTTTTTCTTCCTGAAGGGGCCAGTACAATGTAACTTTGTTATACAAGCTAGCAGCAAGAAAGACTGGGCTAACTTTATTCTGCTTGAGTTTTGTTGTTTAGGAATGCCATTAAAATATTGTTTCTTCTTCCTTTTGCTTTTTTTCAGTTCTGTGGTCTTTGGTCTAAAGATACAGGTTTAGAAGCATGTTTTAAGTCTTGTTTAATTATTTTATAAACTGTAGAGAATCACGAAATATCAAAATCATATTTAATATTTTGGCTGCGTGTGATTCTTTCACTGATAGGTAAAATGGCCTGGAATCTTTCCCAATACGTGGCATCACATTTACCCACAGTGAATGGGTAAAAACTCTTGATACATCAACCCCCAGTTTTTAGTGAGTCAGTATTGATAGTAGGTGAATTGCCAACACCTCAGGCTTTAAACAGTCAATGCAAGGTATAGTGACAAGTATATGTGAAAAGAGTGCTATCACCAAGCAACTGGGTTAGTGGTGAAAACAAGACACCAGACGTTTGGAAAACATGGAAAGCAGTGTCACTTGGAATGCTCTGCAAAAAAGTTATTTCCAAGTTCAACGAAGATTGGAATGATATTGTTTGTATTTGCAGTGATTCAGCTATGTATATGAAAATGTTGTGTGATAACCTGTCAAATCGATACCTGAGCTGAAGTTCTTCCCTCTAAAAGATCCTTGCCACTTGTTAAATCGTATGCTGCAAGCATCTTTACAATCTTCAGAGTTAATAAAAATGCTATTGACTTTTTAGTCTATTCTGGTGCCCTGTTTTGATATCCACAGGAACTAAAATGCAAATATTTTTAATTCCGTGCTTTGTGTGGCATCAAAGAAAACGTTGTCCCAACTGTGTCACGTAGATGATGGTTCTCAGTCCAAGGGGCGATGAATGCTATATTATCCATTTGGCGACCGTTTACAGAATTTTTACTGAGTGATGATGGGAAAGGCAAGAAATGTCAGGATCTTTTGTCGCATATTGATAGTGATGTGAAAAAAGTACATTCTACTGCATTCTTAGATTTTTACAGGCAAACATAACTGCTGTAGTGGACATAATAAACAAACTAGAGATTTGCTTTCCTGTTTGCAACAGCAGTGTTCTTAACAGTATGGATACTAAATCCTTAAGGATAGCAATACATTTGGCCTTTTTTCTGACATCACATTTGTAAGTTTATTTGGCGCTATGAACCAAACTTCCATACTATAATGCAATATGGATATGTTTTTAGTTCTCTGCTCTCTTCTCTCTTGTACTTTATAAATTCAAATATGGTTCTACAATACCTTTCTGGTCTTTATGATATCTTTACAGAATCCTTGTACTGAACAAGACGATAACATTTGAATCACTTTTAATGTTATCACATTCTGAGGATCTATAAGTCAGAGGTATGTCTCACTTAATATCTTTAATGCATGACCATTGTGTTCCAGTCACACACAATTTGTGATACTGTTTATGTTTTGGACTATTCAAAGAATTAAACTTTTTTGGCTTGGAACTTTAAGTCTCATGATGATAAGGCATTCGATGAATAATTGTCTACGGCAATCTGTGCAATCATATGAACAGATAGTCTCAATATAATGTGTTCATAACACCAAATGCAAAGTGCAATTCTCTGTAGGGGAACAATAATACAAATTTGGACATGTAATTCAATTATCACAAAGTAAATTTGTACAAACTGTTTTTATGCACATGTGTTGTGAATATATGTGAGTTTGGTTTTTTGGAGTTTACTCTAATACCTTAATATTTCTTAAGCCGTCTGCATTGATTTCATTTGTAAATGTAAACTGTTTTAAATGTATGTGTACATATTGTAAATATTTGTGTTTTGTATATATTTTGTAGCCCTAAAGAATCCCTTGTAGGATCAAACGCTTTGGCTACTGTCTTTTGGCGTAATGTTTAAAGAAGATAATGAATAAAGACTAATTGGATAAAGACATCTTCTCCAGATGTATTAATTACATGTTGGGTGCTATGCTGTTAAGAGCACTGCTGTGTCGAACAGGAATGTAAATCTTTGCTGAATTCAAATGATTTTACTTGACATAACTACTAACTTTGAGTGCTGAACCACTATTAATTAATTTGTTTTGGAAGATGCTTTCCGTTGGAAGTAGAGAGGGGCTGTACTTCAGGTTCGTTGCACCATTAGAAACACTTAGACTCTGCCCAATATCTTTGTTGGCTAGTGTGGTATTTCATCGCCTCGACCCCCTCTTAGTTCGTTCCATATATATATATATATATATATATATATATATATATATGCCGAAAATCTTCTCCGTGGGAGAAATCAGGGTCGCACTCCAGTTTGCTCGGTTTGTAGAAGTTTTATTTCAATATTCCATCAGCAATCGTGCCAGACACACAGGTCTCCAAACCAACGCGTTTCGGTATTCTCACAATACCTTGGTCACGGTCAATTGTAACGTATCACATAATTGGTTTATAAAGAAAAAAACTTTCAAGGAAATGCTGGTTACATCATTTCCTGTTCCCATCAGGACTTACTCCATTGGTTTATGGGAGTTGTAGTCCGATGACTTTATGTGTGTGAACAATTATATCCATAAAGTATCTAGAAAAAACATTGAAACAGTGTGAAATTAAACTATTTCAAAACGGCATAAAGTAATGAGAAACAAATCAATTCAACAATCATCAGGTCGACTTTCACATGTGTCCATGGTACGAACTATATTAGTTCCCGTAAACCTGCAACATCATAATTATTTACGGTAAAGGATTGTTCCCAAGTGTTTGCTCTCCTATAGTGGAGTGTTTCACTGAGTTTCTCAAAATGAGCAGTGGGTATTCATCTATCTTTTTCAATTGTTATATTGTTGTGCGGTTTAGTGATTAGATGTGTATGTAAAGTTCTTCCGACTGATTCAATCCATTTGGTGCCAGAGTCCTGAAATTCAGGATATGGCGTGATTCCCGTTGGCGTAGCATTTTCTCTCTGTTACCACCGCGTGTCAAGGTAGGGATGGATTCTATCCCATGAAATTTCAACAGTTTCCAATTGCCATTGTGATACATGTCCATGTGTTTTGCCACTGCATTGTTTTTGTCTCTGTTCTTGGTGGCGCGAACATGTTCTAATATTCTCTTTTTTAGTTCGCATATGGTGCTCCCCACATATTTTAACTTGCATGGACATTCAATAATGTAAATGGTGTATTGGCTTTTGCAAGATATTAAGTTTCGTATGTGCCAGACTTTCCCACTGGCCATTGAAATTTCTGAGATGGGCTGTGCAATTTGGCATACCTTGCAGTTGTGGCATTTGATAAATCCTTTGGTTTTGAGCCAAGTTTCCTTTGATTGTTTGATTTGTAGATGACTATATATAAGTCGATCCTTCAAGTTGGTTGCTCTGCGAAATGTTATTGTAGCTTTGGATCCCATTTTTTCACCAATTGTTCCATCCATTTGTAAGATTTTCCAATTTTTTTGTATAATCTTGGCTACTTCCCTTGATTCCAAGGAGAAATCCATGATTAGTCGGATAGGGTCTGTGTCAGACGGTTGTTCCAGATCTTTTTGTTTAAGGCATTCATTTCTGGTGGTTTTGTTGGCTTTGGACCAGCATCGGTTAACAATTTTTGTGTTGTATTTTCTAGCTTTAAATCTTTGAATTGTCCCCACGCTGTGTTTTTCCCACTCAGATTCTTCACTACAAATTCTTCTTAAACGTAAGAATTCACCGTAAGGTATGCTTGATATTAGGGCGGGTTGATGGAAGCTTGTTGCTTCTAAAGTCGCATTGGTCGCTGTTATCTTACGATGGAGTGTAGTTTCCAGATGATCATTTTTCACATAGATTTCAGTGTCTAGGAAAGTCGTTTTTTCTTTACTGATTGTATAGGTAAATTTCAAACCCTTTGTGCTGTTGTTGAGTATAGAAAAATACTCCTCAAATTCATCTGTCTTTCCATTCCAAATAATGAATAGATCATCAATGAAGCGAGTCCAGCTCACTATGTGATTGGTATATTTCTCATTCAGAGTGTTCCATGCGACAGTTTCCTCCCACCAGCCCATTGTTAAACAGGCGTAGCTGGGACTAAATGAAAAGCCCATGGCCGCCCCATTCTTTTGTCGGAAAAGGTCCTCACCGAACAAAAAGATGTTACATGTAAGACATGTATTGATCATGTCCAACAGCATATCGTTGTGATGTTTGTAATGTATGTTTCTGTCTTGTAGGAAGAAATTGATGGCATTCAAGCCCAATGCATTATCGATGTTGGTATACAAGCCAACTACATCCATTGTGATTAGATGATAAGTGCTTTGCCATTTGATTGTTGCGAGAATTTTTAACAGATCTGTGGTGTCCTTTATGTATGAACGTAATTTGGTTACGTATGGGATCAGAAAGAAATCAATGTAATTTGAGATGGGTTCTAATAAGGAACCTTTGGCTGATAAAATAGGTCTCCCCGGTGGGTTTGTTCGGTGTTTGTGAATTTTCGGGAGAAAATACATTGTTGCCAGTTTCGGGAAATCAACCTTGAGGTACACAAGGACTAGATAGACTGATCCTGATGTGGAGCAAAGTTGGAGGATGAGGACTGGTTCGGCGCTGGGGCTCATGAGGAGCTTTGATTCGCAGTTATAAGTGCGCCGTATTAAGGTGGATATTCGGTCACTAAAACTCCCAGAAGGCTGAAAACACCACATTGATGGGAGTAGCCCCAATAGGGGCGTGGTATGTTATGCTACAACAGAGGGGATGAGTGACCACCGCAGCACGTACCTTTCGTCATTTGCCTCAGATGAAGAGAATGTCTCGAAACGCGTCAGGCTCGACGCAAGGCTGCTACAATTGACTGGCGTTTTGAACCTTGTCTATACCTACGAATAAAGGCTGGTGACCTTCATCTTTGTTCGAGTGCTTCTCTAGCAGGCACCATTGTTTTTGAAAATATGGGCGGCGACCTGGCCGCCGAGTTGAGCACCACCCCGTGATCACAGGGGGGCCACAAGGACTAGATACACTGATCCTGATGTGGAGCAAAGTTGTAGGATGAGGACTGGTTCGGCGCTGGGGCTCATGAGGAGCTTTGATTCGCAGTTATAAGTGCGCCGTATTAAGGTGGATATTCGGTCACTACAACTCCCAGAAGGCTGAAAACACCACATTGATGGGAGGAGCCGCAATAGGGGCGTGGTATGTTATGCTACAACAGAGGGGATGAGTGACCACCGCAGCACGTACCTTTCGTCATTTGCCTCAGATGAAGAGAATGTCTCGAAACGCGTCAGGCTCGACGCAAGGCTGCTACAATTGACTGGCGTTTTGAACCTTGTCTATACCTACAAATAAAGGCTGGTGACCTTCATCTTTGTTCGAGTGCTTCTCTAGCAGGCACCATTGTTTTTGAAAATATGGGCGGCGACCTGGCCGCCGAATTGAGCACCACCCCGTGATCACAGGGGGGCCACAAGGACTAGATACACTGATCCTGATGTGGAGCAAAGTTGTAGGATGAGGACTGGTTCGGCGCTGGGGCTCATGAGGAGCTTTGATTCGCAGTTATAAGTGCGCCTTATTAAGGTGGATATTCGGTCACTACAACTCCCAGAAGGCTGAAAACACCACATTGATGGGAGGAGCCCCAATAGGGGCGTGGTATGTTATGCTACAACAGAGGGGATGAGTGACCACCGCAGCACGTACCTTTCGTCATTTGCCTCAGATGAAGAGAATGTCTCGAAACGCGTCAGGCTCGACGCAAGGCTGCTACAATTGACTGGCGTTTTGAACCTTGTCTATACCTACGAATAAAGGCTGGTGACCTTCATCTTTGTTCGAGTGCTTCTCTAGCAGGCACCATTGTTTTTGAAAATATGGGCGGCGACCTGGCCGTCGAGTTGAGCACCACCCCGTGATCACAGGGGGGCCACAAGGACTAGATACACTGATCCTGATGTGGAGCAAAGTTGTAGGATGAGGACTGGTTCGGCGCTGGGGCTCATGAGGAGCTTTGATTCGCAGTTATAAGTGCGCCGTATTAAGGTGGATATTCGGTCACTACAACTCCCAGAAGGCTGAAAACACCACATTGATGGGAGGAGCCCCAATAGGGGCGTGGTATGTTATGCTACAACAGAGGGGATGAGTGACCACCGCCGCACGTACCTTTCGTCATTTGCCTCAGATGAAGAGAATGTCTCGAAACGCGTCAGGCTCGACGCAAGGCTGCTACAATTGACTGGCGTTTTGAACCTTGTCTATACCTACGAATAAAGGCTGGTGACCTTCATCTTTGTTCGAGTGCTTCTCTAGCAGGCACCATTGTTTTTGAATATATATATATATATATATATATATATATACTAAGCCTCCGCCTCTCAATAGGTCCCATGGGACAATTCTTAAAAAAATATTGGGTTACCTTGATCCTTGTGGACTTCTAGGGTTGTTCTTGTTATATGTACACAAATGGATGTTTGCACACTGATAGGAATTCTAAGTTGTGCATCAATTTTCTCACTCTGCAATTTTTTCCTGACAGGTTTCACCGGAAAAAGCCTGAGGAAATAATGCAGGATAATATATTAAAACATTAATTCACAACATACAGGACCTGGGGTGGTAAATACCGATTTCATATCTTAGGCTTCCTTTTGATAGTAGGAACTCAGGAGAAGTTAGTTATGTTAACCATTAAATACCCCGCACCAGGGTATTTGTAATTACTGTGTGCACTAACTAACATCCTACATAACTTGGAACCATGGGTCCCCAGGTCAGCTGTTTACATTGGCAGAACCAGCAGAGGCTCCACCGATTTAAACATGCCCTTCCACCAACTTTAAACGGAGCGGGGGAACAGCAAGTGTGGTGGGACAGAAGCATTGTAGAGCTGTGGTGATGCTCCCGCTATGCCACACTCTAAATGGGTCCTTCGTTTTTATCTCTGTCGTCCTACCGACCACCTTCTCATGTAATGCACGCCACCCATGGAACTGCTGAGGAGGCAGCATTGATGGCCCTAGACATGAGGCATTTAATACCCTGTTGTCGTAGTATCTATGGATGTGCTGTGAAGAATGGAGATGGGTCTGGGGTACTTGCCATGGGTGCATCTCATATATGAAACCCAGGATGAGAGTGCAAACTGGACAGGTGGTATCGGATGTACTGACTGTAGAGAGACAGGAACAAGTCAGGGTTGCCTATTGTCCCCTCCTCTTCGCGCTGGCCATGGAGCCTTTAGTGGTGCACTTGAGGTGCGAATTTCAGAACTGGTGAATACGAGTAACTGCGACAACACATATTGTGTTGATGTACATGGATGATACCCTTGTATATGTGAACAAACTGGAAAGGTTGGTGCCACTCCTCCTGGCACTCATGGCTTACTTCGGGAAGGTGTCGGAATTACATGGCAACAGACACAAATGGTGTTTTTACCTCTTGCGTCCTTAGCACACCAAAGGGTGGCTGATTCCTCGGAGTTAGAGTTACCCTGGGAAGAGGGTGCAATTTTATTACCTGGAAATAGAGATAGCTCATGACCCACAGCAGCAATATGGGTTTAATATGGGATGGGTGATAGACAACCTAACTGCGTCAGTAAAATTCTGGAAAACCCTGCCGCTGTCCGTCATAGGCAGAGTGGCGGTAAGCAAGATGGTATTGCTGCCCAGGTATCTCTTCACAATGCAGAACTCCTTCTGTGTCTTACCGAACTCCTTTTTCCGGCAGTTCAATGGGCTGTTGGTGTTCCTAACGTGGGCAGGAAAGTGAAGCAGGGTTAGATTAGAAGTTTTAAAACTGGGCCTAGCTGAGGGCGAGTTAGGGCTCCCGGACCTCTAGTTATACTATTTAGCTGGAATCCTACAGTACGCAGCGCTGTGGTGCGATGATGGTCCCAACTGGGTGAAGAAACTCCTGGAGGGGCTGGTAATAGAGGAAGACCTCTCCAGAATGCTTATCGGGAGTGGTAGGGTACCAGCGGGTACCCCCTTTATACTGGCTCAGGTTGCACAGGCATGGTAAAAGAGGTCCGTCATGTTCTGAAGCGTGCGCCTAATGCCAGGCTGCTCCCCATAAGGTGGCTGCAGCCTTTCATACTTATCCGTACATCCTTGGATGTCTCTCAATGGTTGAATGGAGGTTGTCCGAGGGCGGGAGACCTGTTTCCTAATGAATCTTTGTAACACTAGACGAAGCAGGGACACTTTTTGCAGTAGGACCGGGACAGTTTCTACAGTACGCAAGTGTGTCCCCTACGGTCCATGAAATATGGACACATTTTCACAAGGAGCCCAGGGAATCCCATGGCTTGATGGTAATATTGGACCTGGGATCAAGCAGGGGACTTATTTCCCGATTATAAGCTGCCCTAAAGGAGGACAGGCAGACATAACGTCTGTCCACAATAACTGGAATAGGGTTCCCATTATTGACAGAGCATGGAAGCGTTACATGTTACTTGGGCATTGCGTAGGGTGCACTCCTTCTGGGCGGAGGTGAAATGGATAATGATTATAATAATTCCAGTCAGGGCAGAGCTGGCGCTATATGACTGTATCCTGAGCATCTTGCTGCTCCCTAGGGAAGTCAGGAAGATGGGATGTAAATTTGCCCATCTGGGACTGGAGGTAGCCAAGCATCGTATTGCCATTCATTGGGCAGTTCTGGCGCTGTCGATGCAGGGTAAATGGAGAGCTGACCTGCTGGAATGGGTAGTGGCAGACAGAGGTGAGTAGCTGGGAAATTGTGAGGGTGCCCAGAAGAGGCTCAGGGTTCGACTCAGGCCCAAACCTCCAGGCAAATGCAGAGGCGTACAATCCCACCCTTCCCTTTCCCGCCCTAGCAAGACTATCACACTAATGCTGTGCAGCTAATTTGTAAAGGGAACAGAAGAAATCCCAACTAACCCAGCCACATTCTACTCCAATATTGTGCTCAACCGGAACAAACAACAGCCGTGGAATTCCTAATCCTCACACTATCGCAGCATTGTACTACCCACAGCTGGGGAGGGAAGCTGGGTTCCCCTGGGCTCACTGAAGAAAGCCAAGCCGACGGATAACAAAAGAAAGAAAAAGGTGAGAAACGGCAGAAGTATGGTGTAAGATTTGCCAGCAACCCAGGGACAGACACCGTGCTACGTGGCAAGCCTAGCACTGCTCCACTCATATTAAGGGTAAAAAACGATGTATGCACTCTGAAGCCCACCGAGCAGCAGCGAGAGAAAGCCATGAAAAACCACAGGGTAAGAATCAGCCGTCCTGAACAGCGGACCTAGGCCAGCGCTGGGACCCCCCTAGAGCAACAGACGCCTGGACTGAAGGTGGGGGCAGAGCTCCCAGAAGTCAAAATAAACCCTTCATACGCCGTACAAAGAGGTGACCACAAAATCAAACTCCCTGCCCGGATTGGAGGGTACAGGCAGCATTAACGCAACACTGCCATGCACACCAACTCCAGCTGCACCCAACTTACACCAGTGACCTGGGATCCACTAACCGCATGCATACAACACAACAACTGCCAATGGGTCACCTATGATCGGCTACCCCGCAGGCGGCACCCCGTTCAGGCCCAGACTGACTGCCTCAAACAGAAACAGCCCCAAGTACTGGCCCCCTGCACCTCACATTAGCTGCAAAAATGTACACAGTTTTAAGCACAGTAGAAAAGCTTGGCGTAACACTCAATCATACCCGCACTTCCCCGGAGGCAAAAATTTACTTAGTCACCACTGACTTAAGCTTATTACATGCGGATCACCGTAAATTAGTAGAAAGTGTGCAAGCCAATGAAACTGCACTCACTGAACTGCGACAAGCCACAAGCTCAAAAATAGTCACGCTACACAGCCTCCTGGACAGAGTAAACATCTTGGAAGAAAGACTGGATGACGCTTAAGACCGATCACATCGCTATAATGTACGTGTGGTGGGTCTGCCGGAGGGCATGGAAGGCTGGGACCCAATATCCTATGCAGAAAACTGTCTAAAGGAGCTACTGCCAGAAAATGCGCTGTCCCCTCAGTTCGTTGTAGAGTGGGCACACAGGATGCTGCCCCGCAAAGCATCTCCTGGTGCGAGCCCCAGAACATTCCTGATTCGACTACTGAATTACAGAGAGAGAGTGATGCTATCTTGAAAGAAACCCGTAAATTGCCAGATATAATGGTACAAAGTGCACATGTCATGCTGTTCCCTGACTATACAGCTCAGGTGCAAAGATGCGGGGGTCCTTTAAATCCGTAAAATTGCGCCTACACGATCTGGACATGCGCTACTGTATATTGTTCCCGGTCCGACTCTGAGTAGTAGCGAAGGGTGCCACCCACTTCTTCGATTCCCCAGTGGATGCATGGGACTAGCTGGAAGACCTATGATTGGCAACCAGATGCACGATGCCCGATACCCAGGTGAAGCCACAATGAGACAGAGGTAGCCGCAGGCGCATCAAACATAAAGGAGTGACTCAGACAGCTACACCAAAGGCTGTCCCACGCCTGGAGAAAATAATTGTAAAGCGGCGAGATGCACCAAAGTTGGCAGCTGCAATCAGTGACCAGATGCCAGTTTAGATCATGGAATGGGGTCAACGAAGTCAATGAATGAAGAGGACTTTGCCCACTCACGGCCCGAGGGGCTTGACTCACCAACCCTCCCGGTGGTGAAGCCACAAACTTCCGATTACATCATATAGATATCAGCAGAACGCTAGCCAACCAGATAGAAGCCTTCGGACCTGCACGAGGCTTTGTCCCAGCCAGTGATAGACAACCATGTCGAGCTGGCGAATACTGACATTCACAACTGTACCGCTTACGAGGGTGACTCTAAATGGTGTTGTCACACCACGCAAGGTCTGAGGGATCATCCGCCATGCATTTAACTGTGCAGGGCTCTCATGGTGTCACACTGCAGGGGCATATAAGGACCAACATCACTGCACACGCGACCCCCGACACACGTTGACACATTCGGCAGCATCATGCTACCGTGCCACAGTTTGGGAGGGCCCTCGTTTTGGGTCTGCTCTAATACAGTTGCACATGTTATAGTGCTTGTGGAACAGAGGCGACAAATACCTCACTACAGCGGTGTCCGGGCGCGGGGATCCTGTCCCCCGCGCTCGATCGATTAACGTCCCGGTCACCCAGGACACCCTCTCTTTCTCGTCCCCTGCAGGTACCGACTCCTGGATTTGGTGAACCGGAAACACTCGCCAGCCATCCCGGACGCAGAAACTGGACGACCTCGAGCGACCCGGAAGCACCCGCCCCTGACCCCGGAAGCGGCCAGCCAGACAACAAGCCGGAAGGTAGAAAAAGCCCCGAGGACGACGGAGCGTCGTTCGGAGCAACCGACTCGTGGCAGGAGACAACGGAGAGCGACGAACCCCCGACAGAGAGCGGCACAGCACGGCGGGACCGAAGCAAGGAAGAAGACGAGGACGTCTGGACGGAGGACTGGTGGCATCCTCAGGAGGAGGCTGGAGAGCGGCCGCAACTCGGACGAGAGTTGCGGCGGGGCACGTGAGTACACGTCACCTTTCTCCGTGGCCCTTTTGTACTTAGAGTGTAAATATAGAACTGTAAATAACATAGGAGACACGCGCACTAAGACACAGTATACTTATCCCCCTTTTTCACGAGCACTGTATAAATCCCGATCACTGCCCCAGCACCTGGCACCTCTATCCCCTCCCCTCTCTTACTTGCCTTTTCCACCTCCCCTGTCCGTCCCCGTCCTCACTTCACCCTTTCGTAAACCCTCCACTCTCGGGTGTCGGTGGAAGTATTCCGACGGTGTCGCTCGGACTAATAGCCCTTACGCTTCTCTCCTTTGTTTCAAGCCTCCGTGGAGCCCCAGTACCATATCGAGGGGATCACCAGCTGCAAAGGAGAAGCCGGACTCGATCTCGACTCCACCACACCGAACCGGGTCACAAGCCAAGTCAACAGTCCCGTCCTGTTTTTTGACTCTGTACCTCTGTTCCCCTGTTGATTAAAGCACAGACATTGCTCACTATATTCGGCCTCCCTGCCTGTTATTCCGGTCCGCCCTGCCCACAAGTCCACAGTGCTACACCCCATTTTTCTTTATACATCCACCGATAGGGTGAGCACTACCCGAACCCCCCACATTCAGCCGGCTTTAACCACCGCAGAGTGACCAGGCTGCCTACAGCTCACAAATGACATGCACATTCATAAATCTCTCACATGACACAAACCAACATCATCACTTCGAATGTGAGGGACATCCACATGCCAGCTAGGTGATATTCCATAAACTCGTACCTACAACACAGGGCCACTAATATAGCATTAGTGCAGGAAACACACTTAACACAATTGGAAGCTACTCTACTTTGCAGGTGCTGGTGGGCACAAGTATTCAGCACCAATTTCTCCACGCAGGCAAGGGGGTCACTGATATGGGTCAGGGCGGGGATCTTCGCAGATGATGAGGTGAAGACAGACCTGAACGGCAGATATGTATTTGTAAAAGGCCGGTTCAATGGCCAAACCATCCTAATAGGATCCATATACGCTCCAAACATTGGGCAAAGAACATTTCTCTGTCAACTCACACATTTACTTGCACCCTGGAGTGAGATTTCCTGCATGCTGGGAGGGGACTTTAATTCAGTATTAGACGCCACTCTAGACTGCTCATTCCCCCCTCTGACATGTACCGCTGCCCTACTCAAATGCCCACGCACTGAACACCTGGCTTGCACACTGGTCCTTGGCGGATGTATGGCACACTCATAATCCAGATACCCGCATATACTCTTTCTATTCTCATACACACGACCTCCATGTGAGATTGGACCATATAATGAGCTCACCCTGACCACTGCCCCTCATCAGACATATAGACCTCCTGGGAAGCACACATTCCAATCACAATCCCCAACAGATGCATCTTAACTGGGATATAGGTCCACCACATGTCCCCACTTGGTGCCTCCAACCGGTGGCATTGGAGGATCCAGTGCTCCAGGCTTCCCTAGAGGCAGCCACAGCGGAATACTTTGACATTAATGCAGGCACTATCAACAGCACACCTCTCAAAAGAGAGGCGTTCAAAGTGGTCATCAGAGGACATAGCATGGGACTTCTGTCAAATATATGTAAACAATTGACTATAGAGATAGGCAAAGGGGAACGAGGGTTGTTACCGCACGAAACTAATGCGGCATCAGGCAAGGAGACATGCAGAAATTGAGTGCACCACGCAGCGAGAACATGGAACTGCTAGAGTGGTTAAGGTGCCTGAATTACGCAGCACACCCAGCACGCAAACATGCAGCCTCCAACAGACCTGGAAGTCTACTGTCATGGTTATTACACCAGGAACAGCCCCGACAACCCATACACGCCATACACACAGCAGCAGGGCCCACGGTGTTTACACAACATGAGATGCATGCAGAGATGACGAAACATTACGCTGCTCTATATGAAACCGGTGCCCTGCACAATCTGCAGTGTGTAAATGTCTTCCTGGACGCCGTACACCTGCCCAGCATGACACCAGAACAATGTGCAGCATTACATGCCCTGAACGAACTAAACAAGATTTGAGACGCCATAGCAGTGTTAGCTACAGGAAACCCCCCTGCCCGACAGCTTACCCACAGAATATTATAAGCATACGCAGTAACCCTGACCCAACACCTCCACACTCCATATGCTGCCGCTTTAGAGGGAACCGCCCTTCCTGTGTCATTGAATGAGATGCGATTGGTTTTGCTCCCTAAGCCTGACAGAGTCCCAGCGGAACTAGGCTCGTATTGTCCCTTGGCCCTATTAAACACAGATTATGAAATATTAGCGAAGCTGCTGACGGACTGGCTGGTGCCTCTGGTCCAGTCCCTGGTTCCTGCTGACCAAAATGGATTTGTGCCAACCAGCAGTACTTCATTGAACTTGCGGTGCTTCTTTCGGGTGGCTAGATACGCAGTGGACCGGTGGACTTGTTCAGGCTGTCTAATATTAGACCTGGAAAAAGTCTTTGACACCCTGGAGTGGAGCTTCCTGTTTGCTGTGTTGCCACGTTGCGAGATAGGGGACACTTTTCTCACAATGGTTCAACCCGTTCAACAAAGCATGTCCCAACCCACTATACACACTCAATAATGTTCACACAGAGTGGCAAACAGACACATTTGAATACCTCGGGTCAGAGTTTTTCATCAACAAGACGATCTTTTTGACTACAACCTGGGCTGGGCAATGACATCAATCTGTTCCCAAATGTCGTTCTGGGGCACGCTCCCCCTGGCGGTCATTGGCCGAGTAGCCTTAGTTAAAATGGTGGTCTTACCACGACTCCTGTATTTCTTCACCAACTTACTTCTGTATATATCACCTGCTTTTTTCTGAACTCTTGAAGGGGTGGTGAGAGAGTTTATCTGGGGAACCTACCGCAGTAGAGTTGCCCTCCAGAAACTCTACCTGCCGACGAGTCAAAGAGGGCTTGCACTACCCTATCTAGGGCAATATTATCTCGCTGTGCAACTGCAGTGGGTGAGCGTCATCGATCCGATACAGCAACCCACTCCCCACACTGGTCCCAACACGTCCTTCTCACTTTGTTCCATCCATGTAGTAAGAAGAAAGTGCCAACTTTGTTTCTGCTCAATGTAGCGTATCGTTGTTACCATAGGTGCTTATACACTACGCGAGGCACAAACCCATATGCCCCTGCACTGCCTCTGCTTGGTACCCCCAGAGATTCCACAATTATCACGGCACATGAGCTTTGAAACCTGAGAGAGGGTGGAATCCACGACATCGGAGACCTATACCACGAGGGCAATCAGATACCGTTCGCCTTGCTGGCAGAGAGTAATAGGCTTCAGCCAGGACAGTCATAATATCATTGAACAAACACTGGGGTGACATGACCGAAGAACCCTTAACACACCTAACTGTCCAATATCTACATGTCATGGGACAGGTAGGCCACTTCATAAGATGGTTTGCCACCTCCCTTAGGCATCACACAGCAACAACGCTACTCCCCCTGTGACTGACCTGGGAGAGGGACCTCCAGCGTCCCTTTACTGACTCTGAGTGGAGCACTCTATAGGAGGGGCCTATTAACGTACCTCGCAACATGCGTTTCCACTTAATACAATATTACATAATACAGAAGGCATACCTCCCCTCAGCGAAGATCAATAAATACTTCAGTCGCTCGGATCCTGGCTGCCCATGATGCCATACCATAGATGCGGATCTGCTACATTATTATGTTTTGAAGCTGTTGGTGTCTTTCAGGATACTGAAAACAGTAGTCGACACCCTAAATCGCAGCACGGAGCGAAATATACTTCTGCGTTGGGATGCATGTATCCTACACATCTATGGTATGATTAAGGACATCTATGGTAGGACTAAGGACATCTATCGTAGGACTAAGGGGCAAAACGTTACCTCCCGCTTTATTGCTCTGGGGTTAATAGTAACAAAACGATTGATTACTAAAAGATGGCGGTCCCCCGAACCCCCTGTGATGCTGGCTTGAAAACGCTCCTTACAGATATAGGCCAAAGAAGAAAGTGTCGCGCTACACAGGGAAGATGCGTTAGGCTTGTGCAAAACACCAATTGCAACACACTGGGACGTGATATTACAGGATCTGACGGGACCAGACGAAAATCCTGAAGACACTTCCACAACCACGCCCGCCACACATTAAGAACAGATGGCACAACTACACCACCAAGGTATATCATAAACAAAACACCAGTAGAGTTAATCCTGGTTAGTAACCACTGCAGGCGTAAGCAAAAGACACCAGTAGGTCAAGAAGCAGAGATGCACATACACTCACTGTTGCGGGGATCGGGTGGGGTTGCTCAAGCTGGAAGGGGGGTTTACTTTAAACAGAATTACAGTCCCAGTTATGTTTCAGTTGTCCTCAGCATTATTGCCCGCCTCCCAAGTGTGCGGCTTAATCTGAGGTTCATACACCCTCATTTAATCGATGGAATACACACATGATCGACTCATGAGATGCACTACACGAGCCACACAATGAGAGATAGACTGGTACAATGATAGATGTGTATAGATTGCTTTGCAATCACCAAATCCATGCAAAGCAAGGACAGTAGATGCAGTCTGAGCATGTGAAGAACCGTAATGTAAATGTCGGCTTTGTTTGTTAAACTCAATGAAACAAATTCAAACAAAATCATGCATGTATGTGCCGACAAAATTATGCAGTTACTACATCTGCGTCATCACACCTTTTTGGTTCTTACTTTTTGCCCTGTTGCATAGCATCTTGCCAGTGCTGCACAGCACTGTCAAAATGCATTGGCAAAACCTTTTTTGGTTCAGATCTGCAGATTATGCAGCAGATGATGGTTTGTGTGGCAAATGCGCCAAATCTGCTTATACTGCAGTGGCTCTGGGGAGGGAGACACCCACTTCACACACAAAAATACACCGAGAGAGACCCGTTGAAGGCTAGAATAGAAAATTTACATCATGCCTATTTGCATAGTACATACTGATAGAAAAACGCGTGATACAGCGTATTATTGCAACATTTATTTAGCATGCAAACTAAAGCACTGTTGTGCCAATGTTTCAGAAGACAGACGCCACGGTTCCAGGAAAAGGTTGACATTTCCTCCAAAAACACTGTTGTCAGCTTCAGCTGATTCTGCACGTCCTAATTTTAGCATTGCTTACATACATTCACGTTATAAGGGAAAAGAGCAAGATGCACGTGTGTGGGGGGGGGGGAGTTTATTGCAACGTAAAATTAAAGCACAAGAGTGGTAAAGCATTCTTCAACACTAATACGGTATCTTGAAAAAGTAAATATCTAAAAGATACCATATTAGTCTACGTTTGTCTGATTTGTTTGCTGAAGCAAATATGATGTGTGTCTCGTAGCTTTATTTGTTTATTTTTATTTATTTATAAAGTTTTACAGAGCGCGAACATGACCCACGGGGGTATCAGAGCGCCTTACAGTACACTGTTATCACACAATTTTACATACAATCGGAAATCGCATACAATACACAAGAGGTAGACATTGGTGTTTGGATACAATCGGTGGCAAAAAGTCATCAGAGAGTTAAAGTTTTAGCTGGTGGGCATTTCCCTCTCTTGCCTAGCCCCCAATCCGCGTTATTCTGAGCCGTTTCTGTTGCCCCCTATTAGCTGCACTGGAGAGGAGACAGTTGGCAGTTGGGTAGAAAGCTGCTGATGTTTCCTGTTTTGAAAGTTTCAAAGTGGTGGCGCATGCCAGTAATGGATGGCAACGGTCAAGTAGAAACTCATGGCGAAAGCTCCTGGGTTCACAGACCTACTTCACACCAGGGCCCTCACCAATCCCTGAGTGACAAGCCATAGGCTTTTACCACCACAGGAAGACTACAAAAGTGACAGAAACATGACCCACAATCACCCACTGCCTCAGACCCTCCATGTCCTGAGACCTACCACCAATCTCTCAGCGGCAAACCATTTCCGGCAACAGCGAAACTGCAGAAGAACTATTCGATGAGCCCTAGAACAAATGCCTATCAGCTTCTCTATCCTAGATCGTACTCTTCCTCAAGGCGTCTTCAGCAAAGGTTGGACTCAGTATATAGCATTGCCTGTTTGGGCCTGTGGGGGCCAAGCAAGGACTAAACCCAAAGCATCTGCCCTTACAGCAAGCAGGAGATAAGTGACAGATCACCATCTGCCTCACCTTGTATGCGTCACGGCTTATTCCCACATTCACAGCCATGCTCAGACAACATAAACATTTGCATCACACCAACAATGCAGTTAGCTTCAGCCTTATCCACATCCTACTAACTGCTGTTCACAAACAAACAAAACACACCCTTCAACATATTAATGCACACTCTCCTGTAACTCCACAGTCCAGACATCACAAACCTCAAGAAATATTGTGAACACCTTTCACCTCATTTACAGGCTGACTGGATGGAGCAAGGAATTCAATCAGAAACACACACACCACGCTCCAATGCCAGAAACTTAACGTTACACTTCATGCAAAACGAGAACAAGAGATGCAATCCTCAATTGTAACAGCACATCCAAAGGGGTTAGCATGTCCCCATCACCAACCTGCCTACCAGAACAAAAGACTAACCCCTCTCGTGTGTGACTACCATTTGCCCGTCAAAGGCAGCTTACCCTCTGAAGCTCCCTTTTTGGCTCACACCCAGTGTGACATCCTGCCAGGGAAAGGTGACACCTCTGAAAGTGCCAGGCTTCTATTGTTTCCTTTCCAGGGAGTTTTTCAAACGTCTCCCCTGGAGGGCAGAAGGCTGACTTGTGATCAGTTTCTGTGAATGGTCACTGGAAAACTTGGGAGAGAGAGCGGCAACTTTCTATAGTTTACATGAAATTCGACTTGGGCATCAAGTCAGGTTTAATTGAATGATTATTTTCATGGCTCGAAGTACCAACTTTATTAGTCCCATCCAGGAGTTAGCACCGCTGAGTTGTCAGCACGTAACAGTGTACTTGCTAATGGGGCTACTAGCCTTACAACAGCAAAAATGGGGGGTTTTACTGTTAGGACATATAAAAATATATGTCCTACTTCTTAGTATACAGCACGCTACCATAGAACTCGAGAGGGCTGTTGTAGGGGTGTCTTATATATATTAAAAGATGGAGGTCTGGACATTGTCATTACTTATAGTGACAAAGTCGAGTAATCAGTTAAAAACTGTTCTACCAGTCTGCAGCGGCAGGCTGGGAGCCATGTTTCACTTTATCACACTCAGGGTGGCACAATAAATGCTGCAGCCCCGAAGGGACACTTTAACTTTCAGGCCATGGGTACCACGATACGATAAATTAGGGACCTATAAGTAGGTCAACATATGCAAATTGGATATAATACAATCAAACACTTTTAGGGGTTAGAGCACTGGCACTGAGGCCTGGTTAGCAGGTATCAGTGCACGCTGAGAGTCTTAAAAATAGCAGCATTAATCCAAAACTTTAGGGGTGATCATGCAAAAAGAGGCATTTTCCCACACGGGGAGTCTACTCACACATTGAGAATAATATTAGCCGTTTTTGCTGAACACAATGATTGCATGAGAATGGAGTTACTTCTAATTCTTATCCCAGAAGTCAATTTTAAAACTGATCTGATCAAGATTGGGCCTCCCGCCAACAAGTGTTATAACTAGTGCTTGTCAGATGCTATCACGTCCATTAACTGGAGAAATGCACCTTGGTATTTCTTACCTGCGGTGGCTTGCGTGCCCCATGACAGTTCTATGGCCAGCTGAAAAGTTGTCTGTATGCATAAGCTTGCTGTTGGCTAGTCTGAATCATTTGGCTCATTTGTTGTTGGCTAATTGCTGCAACAGGTTCTTTATGATGTGACTAGTCTTTGCAATCTTATATCTGAAATCACCTGTGATCACTTTTGTGATTAAATTAAACCAATGTATGTTTTCTTGACAGCATATGCATGTCTTTAGTTACATAGCAGGATATAATGGTGCCCCTTCTCTCAGAGTCACCATTCAGCACTAGTATTTGAGTCATTTCCACTTTTTCTGCATCTAAGAGCGTGTTCTGTGGCACAGTCCCCTTTATATTCCTGCTCTGGTTTTTTGTAACAGTCTGTGATATTTACGTGTACACTCTCTCTTACATTGCAGTCCAGGTTTTTTGTCTCTCAGTCTTAGATATTCTTTCTTTAGGGGAGTTTTAAACACAGGAATCCTTTCTGGCTATCCAATAGTTGAGCCCCCTTAGTCTCCCTTAAAGTGATAACTGTGCAGTCAGGAAGGTTCACTGTAAATTCCAGACCTTTTCTTTTTCCTGATAGGTACCACCCTGACATTGACTTCTATTTCACCACTTGCCTGAAAAAAAATATGGGTGCAGGCAGGAGGTGTCTCATCACACCCAGAGCATCTTGTGGGCTTTTGGTGTAGTTTGACTTTTATACCCTGGGATCCCTAGGGACATTCTCCTGTCCCCACCTGTCCATGCACATTGGGCATCCCAGAAGGTAATCCCACTTAGTTTTCTGATATAGTCCTTCTATAGACTTAAAGAAGGAACAGCGTGTTCCCTATCTGAGGTGACTCCAGCTCTCGACCTTTGGGAAGGAGCAGGACTCAAAATGTTGATCTATTGTGGCATTTCTTGTGTCTGCTTGACAACTTGTAAATAAATGATCTCTCAAGAGGAGCAGGCCAATTCTCAGATCGACCTTAAGTGACCTTAAACTCTACCGCATTGCCCAAGGGAGCCAGCATGCCAAAGACTGCTTGGCATTTGTCAAGCACAGTCATAGGCTGTGGGTTGAAGCTGTTCCGACACGAAGGACTTCTTGCTTTTGGCCGGGAGTGGACCCTTTAACCCTCTCTTTGACACTGCTCTGGCAGATGCGGGGAGGGTTATGAAGCAACTTTAGACTTATCGCGCAATCAAGACCGAATCATCAGTGTATCTCACCTTTAGAGTCCAGGATTCTAAGCCGTAGGACTACAAATGGATTTTGTGATTACGTTGTGGGACTATGAGGGACTCTACACGTCTACTGCCCTGGATCTTTCTCTGTGATGCTTTGGATCTTCAAATCCCTTCACACATGTTGATGTTTGTAGGTGGGATGTAATGAGAGTCCTCCCTGACCATTGCTTTGTATATTCTGTTTAATGTTTCTGAAAACCCAGTGATTATAGTCATATCTGCTCTTTAGCATACTTGTTTTCTTGCATAATCTAATACATTTAAAAAAACATTAAAAAAATGAATAATAATTGCATTGCCACTTTCCTTGGAATGTTGTGCTTCATAAACAATGAAACACCAAATCCCTGGGACAAAAGTCAGGCATGAAAGGCATGAAGGTTGTAACAGATAGCATATCAAGTGGTGTCAATTCCAGATAGTTTATCAACAAAATAGGGACAAGGGGGTAGGTTTTAGTGAGGTCCAGTGTATATACCCCGTCAACTAATAATGCAAGAAGGTACAAAGTTCCTCTAACAAAGAAAGAAGGGAGGGAGAAAGGAAACAAAGAGATGTATTGTCATGTGTCTCAGAAAATGAAGCCTGTTCAAGAGTAGCACAGGTTGAGAAAAGAAGGGGGGGAATCCCTTATTGGAACTAGGGCTCTCACACACCCAGCAAGCTAGGTGTCATGCTTCATCATTTGAGCCTGCCCCTCGTCAGGTCGGCGCTGCAATTCCTGACGGGTTCCCAATATTGGGGCTCTTTGGCGGGGATCTTTTGTTCCAGCCGAAGGGTGCCGTGGGGGTAAGGGGCCCTAGAATGTGTAGATGTGAGTGAATGTATAAAATAGGTACTGTTAGTCCACACGTGAATTTAATGCCATCCCAGGTCCGGCGGTAGGGGTAGGTTCAGGATTACGCGCGTCCTACGACGCGGGACCCATTTTGGAGTCCTTTATACCCGCCGGTCTCTGCTGCAAGATTCCCTTGATAGCAATATAGGTTACCTTATTGAACCTGTTAGGTATGTAGACTAGTCACTTATCTTTTGTCGTAGATAGTTCTTATTATTGATCCTGAGGAAGTGCCGTGACCAATTTTTTGGCTACCAATGCACGAAACATGTTGATCTTTTTGAGAGTAGGGCATGCATAACTAGTTTCATAAACCACTAGTGCCTATACCCACCTCAACTTCTATTGTTTTTAACTAGGCTGTATACCACTTCATTAAATTCACGTGTAGACTAACAGTACCTATTTTATACATTCACTCTCATCTACACATTCTAGGGCCCCTTACCCCCACGGCACCCTTCGGCTGGAACAAAAGATCCCCGCCAAAGAGCCCCAATATTGGGAGCCCGTCAGGAATTGCAGCGCCGACCTGACAAGGGGCAGGCTCAAATGATGAAGCATGACACCTAGCTTGCTGGGTGTGTGAGAGCCCTAGTTCCAATAAGGGATTCCCCCCCTTCTTTTCTCAACCTGTGCTACTCTTGACCAGGCTTCATTTTCTGAGACACATGACAATACATCTCTTTGTTTCCTTTCCCCCTCCCTTCTTTCTTAATTAGAGGAACTTTGTACCTTCTTGCATTATTAATTCCAGATAGTCGCCACATAGTATAAAATAGCCTCTCCCTTTGGATCCCACTAAGAAGCGAGGCATGTTGAAGGGATGTGGGTCCCTTGAGGTGTTGGGTAGACTCAAATGCTACAATGTTGGAGCTATATGGGGGTCATGATGAGGAAACATTAATATGCCAGATTTGCTTGAACTGTTTCCTACATGAATGAAATCCAATGAGGTTTCCTTCTTTCTCATTTTTTGGTAGCTTTTGATTCCATGAATTCAAAGACTTGATTGGAGAAATAAGCATATTAGGTGCACTTGTTATTTTGAAACTGTTGTGTACACATCATCAGAGGTTCCTAGTGTAGACAGGAGTGGTGGACGTGAACGGGCCTGTGTAGTGGCCTTTCTGTTGTCTAAGCTATTTTAGCTTGCCTTAGCAAAGCTCTCAAGGTTTCCACCATAGGTTTGGCAGTAGATGTTTACTGATAACGTGGTAAATCTCAAACAGACTCTTGTTGACTTGGAGCTGTGGAGACTGGAGGCAATATGACATTTTTTAATGTAGGGAAAGGTAGGCTGGTGATTTAGGAATCGGAAAGAAATAGGAAATTATTATACATATATGCAAATGAAATTCACTTGGCTATTGAAATGGACAAAAACATGAGGGCCACAACTCACAGGTTTGTAGACAAGTCATCTCTTTTAATTTCAGATGCCTTAAATTTGAAGGTTAGAAACTGGCTTTATAACTGCTTCAGTGAGCAGAGATACAGGAGGTAAAGAGTCAAGGTGTCTCCTATTTTTGTTTTGGAAACTCTACCCTCCCCGAGCCTAACCTTGGTACCCGTCCAGATATATTGGTTGACTGTGATTCCCCTTCTTTACAATCTAGTCCTCGTATGGACCCAATAGCCACTCAGTTGGTACCATTCCAGAACAACCTCCTCCCATTTTAGCAAACACTGTTTTATTTTGGAATGTTGCTGGGTTGCGTCACAAGTGCACTATGATCGAGTGGTATGATTTTGTGTCTAAGTTTCACATGTTATGTTACAAGAAACATGATCAGTGGACCCAATGCATTTCAACGGTTTCAAAACATTTCACTCCCCAGCAATTTCCTCTATCTGAGGGAGACCTAAAGGGGGTCTATGCATCGATGTGTCAAACAAGCTGCCCCCCCCTGAATATTGCAGTGATTGCGATGAAAGCATGTTTTCAAATCATTTCAATTCAGATTACACCGCACACCACTTTGGCTATAGTGAATTCCTATAACAATGCCTGTGTGCTGGATATTACCTTCGCCCTCCATGAATTAGACATCGACCGTGAGTCGGTATTTTCTATTGGTTGCAGGGACTCTATAATTCTATGGGGCAACGATTTTAACCTCTGATTCTGTCCTCAGCATCAAACAATGTTTGTGGGTTGGCCACTCCGGATAATGATGATATTACCCACTTTTTACACACAGGTTATGGGGATTTGTTAAACGACTTTTTAAACACAACCTGATTTTTTGTAACAAACTAACTAGTCCCCTAGTTTAAGCTAAAAGTACTTTTAATGGGAGAGGGGAGAATATTGTCATGGACTTCCTGTTGTTTCCCTTGTGTTACTCAGCGTTGGTCCCAAACTTTGTTATTCATGACACTGCAATTAGCTACCACTTCCCTTGATCATTAAGCCTAGGAGGTAATCCGCGCTGGTGATGTCCTGAATTTGCTACAGCAGAACTTTTTTATACCTCGCTCTTGGGACTAATATTGGCTTAACGCATTATCCATGCACCATGCTTGCAGGAACTTAACCGCAGGGTACGCGGTGCCACACTATCGGCGTTTCAGCCGCGGACCGTCTCACTTTTCGAGAACTTTAAGCCCAGATAGAGGTGAGCGGAAAGCCTTTAATGGTAAAGCTTACAAATATATTTCATTTGAAATAGTCCCTGTTGCTCATTTGGACATACCGCGTCTAGAGAGAGAGGTCCCTGCCACCTTTCATCCGCTTAGTGATAATCAATTGTGCAAAAAGATGTTATTCATCATGGCTTCCTGCTGAAGGCTGTAGAGCCGAAACGCGCGGAGCTCACTATCGGTCAAACTCTATTAGCCATTTTGTAGTTGCACATGTTTCTATCTAATGAGCTGAGCTGAATTAATATCTCTCCATCTTACTCGGACAAGCCTTGAAGAACTAGATTGTTTGGCCATGGATATAAATTCAAATAACTATGATTGTTACTGGGCCATTACATCATTATGTATTAAAAAGGGAACGGATACATATCATTGCTTAGTTATAGAATGAAGATGTATTAGTACACTTTATAGGTTTGGTTCCCATACAAATCTACAACCCCATTGTATCGATTCTAGTAGTATGAATGTGGGAGTGAACATTCAGGCTTGATGTATCATCTGCTAGATGGAGTTACATAGCGTTCTTTTAAAAATATGTGGCATAAGTAATGAATTTTGGACTATGTATTTATTGATTGTACTTTAATCATGTTTCATGAACTATTTGTATTTTTGATATTAATAAATTGCTTTTGATAGGGATCTTGATCTGGGTCCTTCCATTCTTCTCTTTATTATTTGTCCATATTCTCAACAGTTACCTAAGTATTTATGTATACATTTAGAGGGGAGAATAGTATCATGGACTTCCTGTTGTTTCCCTCGCGTTACTCAGTGTTGGTCTCAAACTTTGTTATTCATGACACTGCAATTAGCGACCACTTCCCTCAAAGTGTCGCTCAGAATATCAATCTCTTCTTTCAACAGGGGGCTAATCAAAGCGTAGTAACTGTGGAGAATATTGAAATTTCCCGCCTGAAAGGGTACTCTTTGAGATGGTCCATGATCAACCCAAACTACTTCTTAGAAAATGTAATCTCAAATCAGAGTGCAGCTTTTAATATCTGTCTGTATGAGTCTGCAGAATTCACAAAGTTATTGCAGCCTTTGAACAAATCAAGAAAGGAATCAAAGAAGGGCTTACTGCCAATCGCAACAAAGCTAGTTTGACTCGGCCTGTACAAGGGCCCTTAGGAGTTTAAAAGCAGCTCTATGTAAGCAACCTAGGTCCATTCAGGAAGTCCTGGAGTGTAGAGATGCATACATGCTGGTCACCGAACACCGTATAAAAAACTGAGAGGAGGAGTCATGGAATCAACTACTCGAGGCAAGCCTAAAGAATGACCATACAACCTTCTGGTGCATTATTAACTCCCCGTTTTTAAAATCAGCAGACTGTGCCCGCATTGAGATCGCCATCACAGAGGTCGAATGGCTAACCCACTTTTCCAATCTTTATTCAAACCAGGAGGTCATTTTTACTGGCCTTCCTACATTAGCTCCTATGAGTGATTCCTCAACAACTTCTCTCCTGACAGATCAGACTTATCCTGACTTCACCTTAGACAAGGTAGTTTTGGCTCTGAATGCAAGTAAAGGTGGTAAAGCACCGTACCCTGAGGGTATCTCCATTGACCTGTTAAAATCTAATATTGATCTTTGGGTCCCCCTCTTAACGCTTCTTTTCAGAACCTGCTGGAGTGAAAGGTTTCTAAGTACCTGGCAAGAATCAGTTGTAGTCCCTATTTACAAGAAGGAAGATTATAATAGCCCAAATCACTACAGACCTATCTCTCTGCTGGACTGGGCTGAGTCTAATAGTATCACCTCAGATTTGCAGTATGGGTTCTGCCCAGGCATAGGGACCATCGAGCAGGCCATTAATTTAAATCTACTCGTGGGGAAGTACACATTAAAGGAGGCAGCCTGTTTTTAGCATTTGTAGATTAATCCTCTGTCTTTTGATTTTGTTGTGCATGACAAATTATGGCCAATTTTACTCACCATGGGTGTAGATTACACAATTGTGAATTTCCTCAGATATCTGTACGTATCAGGACGGGATAGAGTATGATATGGTTTAAACGGTGAATGTAGTATAAAAAGAGCAGTTCGCCAAGGAGTGTACTTGTTCCTTTCTTGTTCAATCTGTACCTTAACAGTTTAGGCAGAACCCTTGCAAGCAAATGTACTGTGCTACCTCAATTCACTTGGACTTTGAAATGGACAAAAACATAAGGGCCACAACTCACAGGTTTGTAGACAAGACATCTATTTTGATTTTAGTTGCCTTAAGTTTGAAAGTTAGAAATTGGCTTTATAACTGCTTCAGTGAGCAGAGAGACAGGAGGTAAAGACTCGAGCTGTCTCCTACTGTGCACTCAGACATTGCTAAACCTTCTACAACAGAACTGTGTTCCAGCAGGCAGATTTGATGTAGAATTTATAGGAAACAATTAGCTCGTTTTTGTAGTGAGTCTCATGATGACTCTTGATGGAAAAAAGAGAAAAGGAATATTAATAAAGTTAGGGCCAACTTGAACAAAGTTTCACAATTAAGTTGGTACCTGGAAGTTTATGCATTCATCAAGATTACCATTCGCCATTTTTGCTGAACAGGAGAATTGCTTTGGAATGGAGATGCTTCTAATCTTATCCTTGAGGTACATTTTTCAATTTTTAAACTGATTTATTGAAAACAAGATTGGGCCTTCCACCAACAAGTCTTGTCACCAGTGCTTGGGAGAATATTATATTTCTAAAAGACTTCCTACATTTCAGCGGATGGTGTAGACACATTATGTTAACTTCTAAAAGTGCTAGTTAGAAGTTGCCCCTTGTGGCCTTTGTTTGCTACAAAAGAAGTTGCAATGAAAAAGATACTTAACAATTACTTTTCAATATGAAAATTGTTCATTTAGGTAATGCCACACATATTTACTAAAATTAGTTACAGCATCAATAAATGACAGTTGTGACACATTTTTAGAGAACGACTCAGAGCAAGGGCATCATACCACATAAAAATAAAAAAAACATACAATAAAATCAATTCATGTTAACACAACAAAATAGTTCAAATAAAACAACTTAGTCAGTTTAAAGATAAAGCAACAAAAAAATCATATTTTTAGATTTGGCTGGACAGTGCAGCACTCGTCAAAGCTTATATGATCAAAAGAAAAATGATCTTTCTGGAGTACTTCAGAGAAGACCTGACACCGCTCAAATGTTGGTGTCCCCAAATTCATATTATGATTGGATAGAAGTTTTGTGCTTCCCCTAAAAATAGTGCTTGTATTAAATTTTTGCCTTGTCGGAATGGCTATGCTGAACACAGAAAGACTGACTTGGTTAGCGATGAGCCATTGATAAAGGCTACGGCCTAATCTGCTCATTGTGACATTTTACAAGAAGGGCAGTATGAATACCTGAAAGAAATTAGGTCTTAAAGAGTGGGTCATCATTACGCTGTGTTAAAAATTTAAACAGGTATTTTGTTGCTGGGACTGCCACAGGATTACTGAAGTTTGTAGGGGTTTTGGTGTTGGCTATCCCTCCCGCCCCCCTTCACCCCACCCCCCGTCACAAATACCTGGGAGTAGAATATATTCACTTTGAGAGCCCTTGTTATTCCAGTTTAGAAAGGGTTGAATTTAATTTTGCCAAATTACATTTTGCAAATTGTTCTCAATTTTGACTACTGAGAGGGGATTTGGCTACACTCAAATGTTGATTTCATTAAGTACAGATTTTGTTTGGGGACGACATTGTGTGCATTTGCTGAAAAGGAGTATTTGTATAGCACTTTTTAGCTTTTGGCAAAGCTTATGCTTATTTATGGTGACAAACCGTTGATCAAGGCTCTAGGCCTGATCCATTATTTGTGAAATGTTAGAACAAAGGCTGTAGGCATGGCTTATTTATTGTAAAATCGTATGTGAAAGCTATTTGGCCTTTTAAGGGTGGATTTTCATTACACTGTGTTAAAGGTTGTAGACAGGAATTTTGTTGCAGGTGCTCTCCTCACAGATTACTGTAGTCAATTAGGCTTTCAGCGTTGGTTACCCTCACACCCCCTGTGACAAACCCTAGGGGTACAGGTTTTGCATATAAATAATTCTTGTTGTGCCATTTTGGGAAGGGTTGTATATTGTTTTGCCTACTGTTATTGTTAACATATTTACAGTTTTATAACTGTGTACTGATAGTGACCTTGTGGAAAAGCGTATGCAGAATACAGTTATCCTGAGTCGGTTAACGTGACAAACCAATGATAAAGGCTGTGTCCCCAATTGGTTACACCAAAATCTGCATGATACGATAATTACCATATGGTTTTCCCCTGTTAAATTTCAGCAGGTTTGACCTGCCGCTGTTTCATGAAGGTTGAGGAATTTAATGCATCCGATAATTATTGCATGCGTTAAATACCTTCAAATCGTAATTTTGGCCCATGCGTAATCAGAAATTATGTATGGGTTGGAATATTATGAGGAACTCATAATCAGGCCCTTAGTTGGTATTTGACATTGTTTTGCCAAGTGTATTTTGTGTAGATATAAATAATTTTCTCCCTCTACACCTGAGGGTTGCCTTGTGGTAATGTGTTTGCAGAATTCACTAGTCTTGAGTTGCTGATGTTGGGAGGTCAACGATAAAGGCTATAAGTCAATTGGTTTCTTGGCACAGTTTATATCAGATGCCACAAGTCGGATATGTTTATTATGAAAAGGTATGACAAAGGCAGTAAGCCTGACAAATTTATCAGAAAATCAATTGTTAATGCCAGCAGCCCTTTAATGATGGAGTGTCATTTTACTGTGTTAAACGCTGGGGACAGAAATGTTGCTACATGGAATCTCACAGTTTACCATAGTAGCCAAGGGATTTGGTGTTGGTTTCTCCCTTTGACAAACAGTAGGAGTTGAAGATTTCCAATCTAATAATTCTTGTCAGGCCCTTTTCACAGGGGTTGGCTATTTTTTTTGTGCAAGTGTAATTGCGTATATGTGACTTTAGTCACAGAACACCACAACGCCGCCGCAAGACTGGTCCTCAACTTGCCAAAACACTGCCACATCTCTCAGCACCTGCGCATCCTCCACTGGCTCCCCATCGAGGCAAGAGTCACCTTCAAGATGCTCACCCATGCACACAAGGCCCTCCATGACACCGGACCAGCATACCTGAACAGCCAACTCAAATTCCACGCACCCAAAAGGACCCTACGATCAGCTCAGCTCTCCTACGCCTTGGTCACACGCACCCAAAAAACCAGATCGGGAGGCCGCTCCTTCTTCTTCCTCACGGCCAAGGCCTGGAACGCCCTTCTGCTCCACCTCAGACAGACAACATCGCTCCCCATCTTCGTGAGAGATCTCAAGACCTGGCTTTTCGATGGACCCCCTCCGTGATGGACCGGAACCTGCATCCCCCCACCCCAAGTGCCTTGAGACCCTCACGGGTGAGTAGTCATGCTTTAACAAACGCTTGATTGATTGATTGATTGATATGATTTTTGCTGATGTTTGTAAGGTTATATGCAATACAGGAGGCCTCTCTTCATTATGGCGATAAGCAAAAAATTAAGTTTAGAAGCTTGATTGGTTAATTTCGAAAAGTTATGTCAGAATCCATAGATCTGATCTGTTTATTCTGAAAAGTTGTAACAAAGATTTAATTACTGTGAATTGCATTCATTAAAGCTAGTAGGCCTTCAAGAGTGGGTTGTTATTACACTCGGTTGAAGGATGTAGACTGGTATTTTGGCCCCAAGAATCTTACAGAATAACTTTGTAAGCAATGGTTTTGTTGTTTGTTACTCCCTCGGATAAATCCTTTTGGATTCATCTCAAAACCCATACTACTACTATGATCCCCAAAATTACCCTTTCTAGACTCTTCCCCTATCCCATCCTTGCATCATCTCATATCTCTTTTAATATTCAGATCTCCCAAACAAGCCTTTCTAAGCACCCCCCTCTGACTTTTCCCCCTCCACCTCCCCTTTACTCATCCCAAACCCCCTCCTACTGCTAAGAACTCCCCAAAAATATATAAAACTTTCTAGACCCTTCCCTCTTCTGTCCCTCCACTATTCCTTTTCAATCCAAATAACAGTCTACCATGTCCACTGCTCAAATAAATTTCTTATTTCCCTATATTAAGTCTCCACTAATCATGTTTGGGTTCCGGAGTAGCGTGCTACTCACCCAAAAGTGCTTCATCACCTCATCAGGAGTAGCAAGTGCTATATAAATGCAAACCTTTCCATCTTCTATCCCTCCACTATCCTTCTCAATCCAAATAACAGACTAGCATATTCACTGCACAAATTAATTTATTATTCCACTATACTAATTCACCACAAATCCTTTTAGGTTCCGGAGTAGCGTGCTACTTGCCGAAAAAGCGCTTCAACGTCTCGTCGCTATATAAATGCAATTACAATACAATACATATACATACTTTGAGGGTCTTTGGGCCAGCCCGCTTCTGTCTGTTCAAGTGTCACTGTCATTCTGATTCTCTCCGTGACAGCATACTGCATGGGCCAATCGGTTACCCCATTTCTGCCATTGGCTATATTGCCCTATTAAGTAATGGTATTTAGCCTGATCCCATGTGCACATCCGCCTTAAAATGAGTGTGCATCAGTCAGGGGTGGTAGCCAATTCCAAGCTGAACCGCTTTAAATGCCACCGAAGGGTGCAGTAGCAGCAGGAGGCGGAGATTACCTTCCTGTAGCATGCACTTGAATGGTGTCAGTCTAGTTGCCACAGTCCCTACTAAACCCAGAATGGTCCAGGACTATCAAGTTGTTCTCTGAAATGTAGAATGACAACTGTATGGCCAGACAGTGTTTGAGGGCCTTACCAAAAAATACAACAGGCCAGCCACAGGTGCGATGCACCAAATTATCTCGATTCTAGCATGACGTATTTTAAGACAGTTGGGCTTCTGCTCGATTTGAAATAAAATATGATGAGCGAATTCCAATTCGGGCAGAAAAGGGAGATTACACCTGATCTGGGAGTTCAAGATTTACATTAAAATTAGCACTTTTGGCTGGGGAAGAAACCCTTATCCTGGCAGTTCCTCATTCGTTAATAATTGTACTATGTCACTAAAATTATATTTAGAACCTGGACCGGGAACGCACAGGCACGTATTACTGCCCTGTACTTTATCAAAACATATGTAAGCACATCGAGCAAAACAAGAAAAGAAAAGAGAGAACAATCAGATGGTTCCACCTCTGGTAAATGAAAGGTAAAAAAAAGCTTTCAGATGAATTTGGAACTGAAAGGAGTTCACATTCCTGCTGGAGAATAGTTAAAAAGGGACCCCGAAGGCATGGGACATTGCAAAAAAGATTGTTTGAGATTTGGGTTCCTTTACTTTTCCCAGGTTTTATCATTTCTGATAATGGTGCAAATATTGTCAGTGCACTGAGTAGACGTGGGAACATTTGCATGCGGTCTGTGTTTTGGCATTGCATAGATACACAGCGTGATGCTGGATCAGCCTGCTCAAAAACCACACACCATGTGGGTTACTCCAGTTCGCCCTAAATTTCCCTCAGAGAATGTATAAAGTGACTAGTCTTTCTAAAAAGTGCTTAAGCACACTTTTCTTTAGAGCTATGTGGAACAGAGACTATTGCAGGTGGGAAACAACCTTTACAACGCAACCATTACATCGCACTACATGTACAACGCAGTCATTACATCGCAACATCCTTTACAACACATGTCACTATAACGCATCCATTACATTGCATGTCACTACAACACATAACACTACATCGCATGTCACTACAATGCAGGCATTACATCGCATGTCATTACAACGCATACCATTACAACGCATAGTACCCCTACACTATCCAACACTTACCCTTCTGTTACACCCCCTGGAGTTAGAATAGCAATATTTACCCCTACACTATCCAACACTTACCTTAAATGCAATGTAATGGTATGCGTTGTAATGGTATGCGTTGTAAAGGTATAATGTGATGTAATGGAATGCGTTGTAAGTGTAGTTTTAAAAAATCTGTTGTAGTGGTATGCGATGTAAATGTATGCGTTGTAAAGGATGTTGCGATGTAAAAACTGCGTTGTAAAGGCATCCCCTGTGCCCCCTCTGAAGGGCAGCGCCCTGGGAGTGGCTCCATGTCGCCCATGCTAAAGGTTACCCTGCGTGTTGCACTAAGCCCAGTGTTTTGCCATCACCAATGCTATGCTAGTCTCTGCTGGATCACTCGATTCAACTTTGTTCGAAATTACGCTACCTGGTTGTTCTCAGTATCAACCCGCTTTTTATGATAGGGTTGTTCAGATGTTGTTGTACAAGCTTTGCAATTTAAGGACAATCGTGAAATAGTATTCATTCTAAAAAGAAGAATCATGCTCAGTAAACGGAGTCAGAACGTTTCGAAAATAGTCAATGATTCGTGTATTTGGAACCGCTCGCTGCATGCCCTTGGTTTGCGGGTTTCCCCCTCATTCAGCCTCCTGACTACAAACCGCGAGCCCGAGTTAGTCTCGTCTGTGAACGTCTACCAGGGCGATGCGAAGGGCAGCTGTCAGCTTCCGATCTCTCTGATTGGCTAGGGCCCCGGCTGTAACTTCCCACAGCAAGCCTGCGAGTCCGGATCATTTCTTCTGTCACGAAAGCAAAAGGCGCGCTGGGACCATTTGTCTTCAGAGATTAAGGACAGCACAACGACAATTTAAAGCAGATTAGATAAGGGAGGAAAACCCCAGATTAACGTTTGCCTTCATTATGCATATCTGCCTTGCCTTTGCTGAGGCAATCAAGACATTTGCATTTCAGCCCGACCCCCAGGGAAGCCGGCTCTGCGAATAAAAATGGATCCATTTACTCTTCAGTTTTAATGTCTTTAGAGTCGTCAATGTCTTTTCAGCTGACGTCTGCTGAGATGTAATTTCCCGTGTTTTTAACACTGATCTGCTATGTCGGGCGAGCCGAGATGCGCATTGGAACAGCATTTTGTAAATTGGGTATTGCTGCACAAATTGTAATCCCATTTTGGGTGCTAACATCTGTAGGTGCCGACACAGCGTTAGCCGTCCTTGCAGATCTCCGTGGAGGCTGCGTGGGGTTTAAGACAGGCTGTGGCATCAGTAGAGGAGCCTTCTGGGGGTGGCTAAGTGTAGTTTGCGTGCGTTTGCTCACTACATAACACCAGCCACCAGGCCATCCTTGGGAGACCTGACGGTGTTTGCTATTGCTGCATTACCTCCCAGAAGGCTATGTTGTATTCAGGCCCTTAGAGGTAAGGGGAGGCCATTGCAATAACCACCTGATTTGAAGAGGGCTCATAGTTGTATCTTTATGACGTGTTCATGCTTTGCGTTTGGCCCAAAGTTAATAAACAAACTGCAAGCGCCACTGGAGCTTGTTGAGGCTGCCCAGAAATTACTTCTTTGTTTTTTGGAGCTTTTGGCCAGTTGCTATATATTTACCAGCATGTAGAACCGCTTCGAAACCAATGTCTACCAAAACGTTTTGTGGTGGGCCGTGCATTGGGAGAAGATTTGGTATTATGGCGAGAGCTGCTAGCTTCGGAACTGGGGGGCAAGGTTTAAACTCCAACCTCAGCTTTAGCAAAGCATTGTGTATTTCTGTGCAAATCGTCAATCTGTGTGTCTAAAAAAAAATGTGTAGTATATTCTGGTGCTCATGTACAATGCTCTAATACCCTTGGATTGCCTCTATAAAAAATCAGCCAAAAATGGTACCTACCTCTCTATAGAAAATAATTGAGCACGTGGAATCGTTCACCATCAGCCCTTTTCTCTTTCCACAACTCTTACTGCACCGCCAGGTTTGCAGTGGCTGTGCTTGGAAATACTTGGCGCATGATGTACCGCCTGCGATAAATTCTGCAGAAGGAAATGAGGTCCATAGACTGGAATTTAGCTACGCATTGAGTGAAGTTTGACTCCCTTGGCAAACTGTGGTTTGTGATATCAAATCGAAGCTTGCCAAAGAGGCATTGCTTGAGTTAGAATTCCTTAGAAAAAACAGACGGCAAGACGCGTTTGGAAAAACAAGAACAGTTTTTTTAAATAAACAGTTCGGCCAGGAGAACAGTTACAGGCACTGGGTCTGAGGACTGTCTCAATTTACATTTGGTTTGTGTCCTTCCTATATACAAAATAAAACAGAAAATAAAAAGTTTCCAGCGTACCATATATGGTGAGAAATGCTGGTTGCTGCCTTTGGAGTCATAAATTAAAAGTCAATGCTTACTACAGGTGGGTCTCGCCCTCGTGTGGACTCAGTGTGGCCAGCGGTGAACAAGTCAAGATTTCTGGCATGCAAAGCGTGTGATCACTACGTGAGCTACGTCCTGAACCGCTATGTGTTCCTAATTCATGTGGCATCTGACTTTATGGTGTTTTTAGGAGCAAGCGTAACCCCTCCAGCAATGTGTGCTTTATTGGGGCAATCTCCCCAGACCATTATAATGTCGCTGCCCCCATCTGTGGGATTGATCAAGAGTTTTCTGCCCAAGTGTTTGCCTGCCAGCTATGCACCCTTCCACCTGAGACCTGTCAATCAGCAATTCCAGGGCATATGTCTCAGGGCCTGCCTAAATACATATTGGTGAGTCGAGGTTGATGTAGAGTTCACAACGGGTGATTCTATAAAGAAGATATTTCATTTCAATTAATCTATGCCTCGTTTTCTATAATAACATTCCCCCCTCTCATTAATTTTTCAGTTATATCATCTGACTCTTGCATTTTGACATTTACTGTACTTGGGGCTTGTTGTTCCTTAATTCGCTATTGACAAATACTACTTCCCTATTTAGTTGTATTCTACCCAATTTGAGGACTGCGTTTTTCTACAGGTGATCTCCAATTGTATAACCCCGCATACCAATAGAAACACAATGATAACTGGCAACAGTGATTTACATAAGCTGTATATCCATCGTGGGAGCCAGGAGAACCAATTCGAAAACCACTCCTGCTCAGGGGCACCTCTCTCTTAACGCATGCTTCGTTGTAGATTATGCAGTGCTTGAATGGAAAGCGTCACTGTTCCATTGTCCATGTCGTTCCCTGGTATGAATGTCAGCAGGTGGCGCCGATCCTGGCATGGATCCCACCCTCCACTGCAGTCATTAAGTCCAGTACATAATGGTGCTGCATTACCATGAGGCGGATGGCTTGATCGAATTGAGGTCAAGCTCAGTGCTGCTCATCATTTTAAGCATGTACTACTGGGTTATTTGCAGCCAGCGGGCTTTAGCTTTTGTCTGCATGGTTAAGAAGGGCATCACCCCCTCTGCCCCCAGTTATGCTTCCGTGGACAGCCTAAATTCATCTGGAATGTCTTTGAACTGAGCCCAGCCAAAATAGTCTGACACTTTTCTTTCACTAGCTTGGTGCTGTTAGGTGGTATTTTTCCTCGACGGGTGCTGGTGCAAACCTGTTAGCTCTTCTCCAGGAATTACCAGGGTCACGCTGTGCAGCTTGGCCAGGGAACACAGTCCTCTCTATCTGGGAACCAGCTGAGTATATGCATGCTCACCACACTTCCAATAAAAATCCATAAGCTTGGAGGTGTCCCATTGCAAATCCGTATAATGTAGTATCACTTCCGCAGTTAGTATTCGTGCCCACTGGAAGTATTGTTTTTCCTCTGAAACTTTAGAAATACAGTGTAAGTTTCCATACAATCAGGGGTTGACCTTTCCATTCTGGCCAAGTCTCTATGTCCCAGATTGCTGACACAGGTTAGTCATACTTTCACTAAACCCTCCTCCAAGCAACCCATTCCCCTTTTTATCCCCGAGCTGGATGGCTCACATAAGAATTCCATGCCGGGCAACCCCTTGTTGTTAAAGAAGACAGCCCTGGATACACTAGGAGCCACTCTCAGTTCACAGATGGATGCTGGAGCAGACATGTTTGTGCACTGAGTTGGGGGTTTGGCTACCTTCAAAAATCTCTTCTTTGGGAAATCTCGGGGCCAAGTGACATCCTCCCCTATGTTCCCCTTCCTACGCATCCTGTCCAGCTCGGTTTGGATATCAGTGGGTTCGGTGAAGACGTATAGCTCTGTTGGGTTGGTGTCATATCGGGTTAGGTTTACAACTACCCTGTGTGGGTCCATCTTGTTGGGTTGGATCTTGGCCCTTATCCTACACATGTAAAGTAGCTTTCTCAGGGGCTCCTTCTTGGGACAAGTACAGTCTATCTGTCCCTACAGTGTGTGGGATAAATTAGCAGACATAACTTGACTTGGCTGATGCTTCGGAGCCGACTGTGGTCATGTGCTGATACCATGTGTTATTAAAAGGGCGCTGTGCAGTGCATGTTGGATGCTGGTGTTCTGTTTAGTGAAATTGTAGGTGACGTATGAGAGGTCCCTACACAGGCGCTATAGTTCCCTATTAGTGAATCTCTTTTGACTCTGCAGTTCCTCTGTAATACTCAAGTTTGGGACTACCCATAGTAAGTAGATGGTACATAACCCCAGAAATATACATAACATTTATCGTGATACTGCAGTTCGAGGTACGGGTCCCCTGGAAGTCATCTGTGCCCCCTCCAGTCACAATGTTTCTTCTGACCAGTTAAAATATGTTTGCAGTATTTAGTCCAAAGGTGTCATCACCATGGAATGGTTTGACTACCAAGGCGCCACCAGGAACTCGTTCACGCCGCATATATGGTGGTTGTGCCGCTCCCTGGGATGCTTCTCTTGTGGGGGCAGGGCCAGCACCGCGATGACACGGCCGGCGCCTGCCCCCCGCGGGCAGTGATTGGACACCCAGGCATGCCCTGGAAGTGGAACAAGCACTTCTGGGGCAACGAACGCGAAATGGGCCCCGGATCTTGCTGGGACATGTTCAATCCTGTTTTGGGGCCCAAGGCTCCTATAAAAGGAGCGCGGAGCGGCAGCATGGTCTTTTCCTCACCGCTCCACTTTGTGAACCAGCTGGTCGCCCCCACACACCGGAGGCTGTGGGAAGCCTCTGTTTCTTTTTCTCTCTTTTTATCTAGTAGACATACCATTGTTTAATGGGGACGCCTGGGATGGGGACAGCGGTCCCTCATCACACTCCAGGGGGTGCTTACGGCCGGTAGGCTTAAGTGTGCGGGGGTAGGAAGTGCCACATTCCGGCAGGCCCCTTGGGCCAACCCTCGCGCAGGGGCACGGGCGCCAACGTGGCATAACATCAATCACTGGGAGGTAGTATTGCAGGGTGTAGGGGCTGCCCGCGGAAAGGAATCTGATGGGCAAATGGGACTCCTGCGCAAGGTCACTCTGTTAAATGGGAACCTGGCAAGTAGTTGGGAACAGTCATGACCGTGCACGTAGGCTCATCCAGGATACGCAGAAAACAAAGTGTACATATTTCAGTTTTAGGTTAGGTATGGCTACGTATTAGACTCATGTTAAGGTTAGCCATCAAAGTTGTAAATAAGTGTATTTGAAATGTTATTGAATATATTTGGGTTTCCAGCATATTAAAATTGTGTTATGAATTTTTAATTATGATTTATTCATGTTAATAAAATACGGCAGGGGTTATCCGACCCCTAATCCAAGCTCTGTGTTTGGATGATTTTATTATCGATGCCTCGGGGGAAAGAGGGATTTGGAAGCAACCATCCTGGAATCCCTGTCTGGAGGGGAGTTTTGGGGGTCAACAAATCCACCAATGGGAGGGGACTCGGCAATACCTGGCCATATACCAAGGCGCCACTGGGAACTCGGTCACAATGCCAATATGGTGGTTGTGCCGGTCCCCGGGACACTTCATCTGCGGGGGCTGGGCCAGCGCTACGATGACGCGGCTGGCGCCCTCCCCCGCGGGCAGTGAGTGGACACCCAGCCATGCCCCGAAAGTGGAACAAGCACTTCCTAGGCAACGAACGCGAAACGGGTCCCGGATCTTGCCGGGATCTGTCCAATCCTGTTTTGGGGGCCAAGGCTACTAGAAAAGGAGCGCGGAGCGTCAGCACGGTCTTTTCCTTGCCGCTCCGCTTTGTGAACCAGCTGGTCGCCCCCCCCCGCGCACTGGAGGCTGTGGGAAGCCACTGTTTCTATTTTCCCCACCCACTATCACTTGAGGCAATGAGGTTTAGGAAGTAATTATGGTCAGGCATTTTTTGTTTAACGGTTTTCTTTCCAGGTTGAATTTTGTAATCTTTGCAGTTACTAAAGTGTGTTCAAATAATGTGATATCGGTATGTTTATCTTACAGGGTGATATCATTTATGCTTGTCGTATTTTTTGTCTGAGTATCCTTGGTCTGTGGTAAGGTCATGATTGCTAGATCAATTTTTATATCTCTTAGTAGGCATCCCATTGTTTAATGGGGACGCCTGGGAGCGGACAGCGGTCCCTCATCACACTCCAGGGGGTGCTTACAGCCAGTAGGCTGAAGGGTGTGGGGGGTAGGAAGTGCCACTTCTGACAGGCCCCTAGGGCCAACCCCCACGCAGGCCCATGGGCGCCAACGTGGCTTTACATCAGTCCCTGGGAGGTAGTATTGGAGGGCGTAGGGGGTGCCCGAGGAAAGGAATCTGATGGGCCAATGGGCCTCCTGCGCAAGGTCACTCCATTAAAGGGGGACCTGGCAAGTAGTTGGGAACAGTCATGACCTTGCACTTAGGCTCATCCAGGATACGCAGAAAACAAAGTGTACATATTCCAGTTTTAGGTTAGGTATGGCTATGTATTAGACTCATGTTAAGGATAGCCATCAAAGTTGTAAATAAGTGTATTTGAAAAGTTATTGAATATGTTTGGGTTTTCTGCGTATTAAAATTGTTTTATGAATTTTCAATTATGATTGATTAATTTTAATAAAATACGGCCGGGGTTATCCAACCCCTTATCCAAGTTCTGTGTTTGGATGATTTTATTATCGATGCCTCAGAGGAAAGAGGGATTTGGAAGCAACCATCCCGGCATCCCGGTCTGGAGGGAAGTTTTGGGGGTCAACAAATCCACCAATGGGAGGGGACTCGGCAATACCTGGCCTCATGTAGTTTGGGATGGTGCACTCGCGGATGTTTAGCAGACATCTTGTTGAAGGCCTGTGGGTTTTTCCTCTTTGTATTTGCATAAGTTCGGAAATGTCCTTTTTTCTTCTGAGTTGTGGGGGATGGGGGATGATGAAAAATCAGCGCTGGTGCACTTGTTTTTAGTTTTGTTACCTGTTTAGAAAAGGCTACATTGTTTGTTAATTCAACTAGTCATATATGATCCGTTAATAATGATTTATGAGACCCTGTATTTTACCACAGGGTGTGATCCCGTCAACCTACTAGTCGCGATCCAATGAGGTATCAGGAGGCAACCCCTTTTTAGAAACATCTTTTAGTGATTTGGGGAGTGAATATGATTATTTTTATCTAGACAGATCGTATGTTTATAAGCCGTTGAGCCCCCCCCATCGCCTGTCCTACTTGGGTGGTTTTCAGGCGTTTGCCATTTCGATTCCGAGTGATCAGATTGGTGTTAGATTTGTTTGTGAGGTGGTCTCATGAGTACAGGGAGGGATAGAATTGTGGCTTTTAGCAGGAGTCCTATGGGTGATGCCAGTTTTTCCAAGGGCGCTTCGTCCGGAGTGTGCCTAAGAGAGCAGTTGCTGTGTAGCCCCTTTCTGGGGCTATTTTCCTGCTGGGAGCTACATCTTTTTGATATTACCCCCAGTTGCACTTGCTATGCTTTATGTAGTTCAGTATTCCTATATATGCGTGGTATTATGAGAAGAGGGTGTGTGTTGCTGTTCGGTGTTCCTGGTGTTTGCCACGTGCCCCATTAACATTTTTTGGTGCTTGTGCACCTCTCTGTTCCCGGCACATGGTGTGTAAAGTGGCCCTCCCTTGTGCCCTCAGATACTTGGTTTTGCTGATCTTGACTCTGGAATCTTCCTTTTGGGGAGTTTTTCTTTTTAGTTTAGTTTGGGCATTTCCCTGATTCGCAAAATGGCTTGTTTCGCTTCTCCTGCAGAGAGAGGGTCCGAGGCTGCTCCATGGTTCTTCCCTACCCATACCGCCCCCATGGGGTCCGAATACAGCGCCGACTGTTTACCTGGGTTGCTTTCAAGGTTGGAGCAATGTGAGTGGATTATGCTTGGAATGGGGTTGAAATTGGAAAGGGGAGCACCAGGTGCCCTGCGATCCATCTTCAGCGGGGGCAGAGACTTTGAAGCCTCCGTCCCTGGCACCCCCATTTCCTTCTGGCCCTAACCCGCCTTGAAGGGTTCAGTGAACCCCTGACTGAAGTATCGAGCTCGTCATTATGCTGCGGTAGGGTGACCAAATTTCTAAAGCCAAAAAAGCAGGACTTTTCATAAAGATATGAGAAGCACTACAATTTTGGTTCTCAGTGGGGTTCAGAATGCTTTAAAGGTAGCATCCACCAACGGAGGAATCGTAGACCACTGTGCACTAAGGGAAAACGTAATCCTGCTATACACTGATTATAAAAAGACTTACACCTATTCCTGCACCAAAAACTCATAAAGGTTAGTTCAGTGAGAAACCTGGGATAAGTGCTTGATCCACCGAAGTCTGTCAGGACAGATATCCAAGACAGCTAGTCACCCTACACCTAAGCCTCTTGGCATATTTAGTCTTACATGTGTGGGCTGATGTCTTAGGTGCAAGAAGAACATTGGTTCCTGTCACCAAGGATGGCTTCATTCATAACTGAAAGCAAGGCCTCCATTGTGTCGGAGGCTTTTGGAGCATTTAGGGACACTGTCGGGACTACATGCCATGAAAGAATTGTTGAGGGTGGGCATGATTCCCGAAGATAGGGAGTTTTTGACTTGGTAATTGGAATGTGTCCCATTAGACTTTGGCTGTGGGACCAGGGTGTTGGTTTTAAACCAGTTTTCTTTCCTGCCCCCACTTCAGACTGCAGTTTGGCCGTTGAACCCCACCATGGGGTATCAGCAGAAGAGCGGGCCTAGTTTCTGTAGGCACTTTATGCAACCTGATTATTCTGTGCTCCCACTGACTCACGGTCAATGCCAAACTTAGTGTGGACACCTGATCGACACAGCCCACAGCAACACTGAATTCCTGGAAACAAGTAAAAACCTTTTGGACCCCCAATGCTGTCTGTAGTCCTTTCTCCTCTGAAATAGAGGGAAGTGGGATGCTGTTTGTCTTTACTATCTGAGGTGAACTACTGGGGGGTTAGGTCATTGGTATCATTATTATTTCCTGTCTTTATTTACTGAGGGAGCCTATTTTACTGTGTATTTTGGCTCTGTGATTGCGTGAAGGCGCTACCTCCCCCCACTGTCAATCCTACCTGCTGGGGTTGTGGCCCCCAGTCCCTGTTGTACTGGGTTTCCTGTCTGTGGCTGCTGGTGCCACATGCTCGCCCAATTGCTTGATCTAAGCTGCGGTTTTGTGGCAACTGGCGGACCTCCCTGTGACTGAGTGTATGGTACGATCTGATTACCCTGTGATTGGTACTGAGAAGGGGCGTTCATGGGGTTTTGTGGTGGCTGGCCCTGGCTCACTAACCTATGTTGCTTTTACTGCTCATGGTATGCCTTTATCCAGCACCTCTTTACCAGGTGACCCCGCCTTCGGCAGGATTAACACTCTTTAGGGTCTGGTTGTGACCATCCTTCCTGGCCTCCACTACCATAACCTGTCCGTGCTCCTGGACTGCCTGTTCGGAACCCTCTGAAGTTTTGCGGTGGAGCCCCCATTCTGACTGTTGTAACTTGTATGGTTGCGGCCATCACTGCTCCCTCGAGAGCAGTTTTTTAAAATGATGCTGAAATAATTTAGCTGTGTCTCTTTGGGCCATCTCCTGCTCCTCTCTATACTTTTCTTGCTTTTCCTTATGGTAGTGGAGTGTATGGGCTTGTTTCTCCTACCAGATTTTGGTATCTAAACCAACTACCCTGTCAAGCCCGCTCTGTATCTTGGTGGGTAACCCTTTCTTAAGAATATTGTAGGAAGTTGTGACTTGTGGGCCCGTATCGGTCCACGGCTGTCCGCTTTCTTGCCCCCATCTTTCCCTCATTCCATCTGGGGTTGGTGAATGGATAAGAAATAAGGTTTTTTTAGCTCGTTCCTGAGGGTTAGGCGACAGGGAATTAATTAAACACAAAGAGGGCAGTCATTCCAGATGGATGGGAACCTTGAGGTGAAGGCTTGTTTTTTTTTTTAGATCACTTGGTGCTAAATGTGGTCTGAGTATGACTTGTGAACAAGTGTTTTTCTGGAAAGTAGGTAATTTTTTGTAAGTGCATGATTTTATGAGTGACTTAAAGTAACTTCAGTTTGATGGGGCTGGGAGGCAGGAAGTGTAGGTTTTAGAGACACATGATCATGCCCATGTGGCCATGACAGTAAACTATGCAGAAGATATACAACTCTCTATCAAGGCATTATCTGCTTGTGATGTATAGCACTTGAAACAAAGCCTTTAATTTATCCTGTTGTCTGCCCTAAATATAATCAATAAAACCCAAATTCATACTCATCAACCACGTTATTTAGTATTCACAAATTGTTTAATAGCCTGACTAGATGCAAATAGATGGTTTATTTAAAACACTTAATCCCTTGTCTTCTACTTCTACTCATGCCTATCCTTTTCAGGCCATGTCAGCATGGAAACCAGGGCAGCATGGAACCAGATAAGCCTTCACAAGATAAAGAGCTTTCTCTCTACATCCATCTTCTGCCTAACTGCGCCTGACAGTCCTCTGCCGTAGCAATAGGAGAAATGCCATACTCTGTGGCCTCCCTGACTAACACCCAGCTCAATCTGCTCCATATCTGAAACATTTCAGACTAACTTCTCTTCTGCAAAAGATGAAAAACCTGGCTAATCCAGCTGACGGTACCCTCCTCTTTCCATCAGTCTTAATTTTTTTGCACAAAGACACAATTTTGGTTTTCAGTTAAGCTATATAAATCCACTTAAGACAACAAATTGACCTTCAATACAGATCAAACAAGAGGTATGCAGTTCCTATGGAGGGGAGCTGGAAGGTCAATGGGTGCGGAGGTTCTAGGGGGGCTCTTTGTCGGAGGTCTTCTATGTTGTTTGCCGACAGGCCATAGAAGATGGGGTGTTGGAGTGGATGTGTGAGGAGTAGAGTGGGAGTGAAAGTGAGTCTACAAATAGCTATGAGTGTCCGAAGATGCTTTATTCTCTGGATACTAATGCTATGATTAAACTTGACTAGTAGAGTTGTGACTGGTGAGGAAAATTAAATCTAATACAACATAGAAGACCTCCAGCAAAGAGTCTTCCTGCGGGGCCCGTTGGGCATTGCAGCGCCGGCCCAATGAGGAGCTGCCCTATGATGAAGCATGACACCTCTCGGTGTGTGTGAGGGCCCTTGCTCCTTATTGGAGCTATCCTCCCTCTACCTTCCTTCTCTTACCTAGAACTTCCGCACCCATTGACCTTCTAGATCCCCTCCATGGGAACTGCATACCTCTTGTTTTGACTTCTAGGTTTTGGGGCATGTATGCTGGACCTATTAAACGCCCATGTCCCTCCTTGTGTGTATACTTCAATGCAGTTGACCACCCCATCACCAGAGAACTTACATTTGATGCCATCAACACAATTCTTAGAAACCTACACTGTCTTCCTTTCCCAGTCTGCATCAAATGTAATTCCTTTACCTTTAGAGTGATGCCCATCCACATATGTTCTCAGTGTGTATCTGGGACACATGCTGTGGGCAAGAGTACCGCACACAACCCATTTTATGGCATTTTGTATGGCATACAAAAGTGAAGACCCTCCAGTGATATAACCAGACTGAATATTCCAGAACTAACAAGACAGACTTTTCCAGTGTCCCCCACTGCTCAACCCTGCAATCTTGGCTCTCATCTTCACATTCCTGCTTCACTTCAGAGTCTAAAAAATCACAAGTGGCATCTTCGTCTCACAGCGGTATAAAACAACACCTAACTTCAAAAGCTTGTCTCATGAGAATGCAAGAGCCTTTTAGGTGAGGTGGTTGATGTCCAGTTTCAGAGGCAAGGGTATAGCTCTGGAGCTCAGAGGATTACCAAGTCATTCCAAGAACTACATGCTCTGTGCAGCAATGCATTCAGACATCTTTGAAGAAGTAGACCGGAATATTGTCTGTAGGGAATGTACCACACTCTGCATATGAGGGTATATCTGCCCTAGACGTTTGCTAAGCAGAAGACAATGGGCCCGATTCACAGAACTAATTTAAGACAAAATCCTAAACTTACTACCATTTTGGTATTCACAGAAGGCACTTACTCATTTCAGTATTCACAGAAGTTAGGAGTCCTAACTTTAGGACTCCTAAATACCTTGTGTGAATACCAAAAGTCTTAAAGTTAGGATTTTTCTCAGTTTAGGAGTAGTAAAGTTAGGAGTTCTAACTTTACTACTCCTAAACTGAGAAAAATCCTAACTTTAAGACTTTCGGTATTCATACAAGGCATTTAGGAGTCCTAAAGTTAGGCGTCCTAACTTTACTACTCCTAAACTGAGAAAAATCCTAACTTTAAGACTTTCGGTATTCACAGAAGGCATTTAGGAGTCCTAACGTTAGGACTCCTAACTTTACTACTCCTAAACTGAGAAAAATCCTAACTTTAAGACTTTCGGTATTCACAGAAGGCATTTAGGAGTCCTAACGTTAGTACTCCTAACTTCTGTGAATACCGAAATGAGTAAGTGCCTTCTGTGAATACCGAAATGAGTAAGTGCCTTCTGTGAATACCAAAATGAGTAATTGCCTTCTGTGAATATCAAAATGGTAGTCAGTTTAGGATTTTGTCTTAAGTTAGTTCTGTGAATCGGGTCCTTCGAATTTAACATGGTTAATCTTTTGACCTCTGGAGAAATGTTCTCATTGGGATTAGAACTGAATATCCTGCAAACACAGTTCTGCATAAAATACCTCATATCTGTCACTTCGAACAGAATGAAGGTGGATGTATTTGTCGTGTCTGCCTTTTGTTTGTGTGGCTATTGCCACTGGGCCTTTCCATATTTATTTATTTTGTTTGCATTCATAAAAAGCAAATGTCCAACAAGAAGGTACCAGCTCACTGTGCAGAGTATGACTTGAGTGATGGGTAATCTTTTTACAAACAACTAATAGGAATGACCAGTGAATCATACAATAAACCGACCACTAAACCTTGTTTGACAATATAATAACTGTCATTTAAATTCCTCATTGTTATAAACTTCATTGAGAAACCAAAATACCCATTCATTTGTGGGGCATTCTAATTACCTCAACCTAGTGTCTTTTTATCCTGCTTAAGATTCTCTGTATGTAAACTGAAGGTACAAGGATTGCATATTTATCCCATCTCAATATCAAATAACCCTGCAATGTAAAATCTCCTTCATCCCACAGATCAATGTGCTATGTGGGGCATTAACTTGCAGCTTTTTTCAACCCTAGAGGAGCCACCCTATCCTTCAAATGAACAGCCAACCGAAGGTGATGTGATTAGACCATTGTATCATGTTCTAAATTGGGATTCTATACTCGTGGACAGACTGCAATGACCTCAAAATCATAATGCCACATTGTGCCTGAACCTGTGGAGGTGCGACCACATTAAGCCAGACATCAAATTGCTACACTCTCTCCAACTGTATATGAGGATCGTGCTCTGTGTCTTTTTTCTATTTCCAAGACCTACTGGGTACAAATTAGCTACAAAAATTAACACCACACTACACGCCAAGCTAATCCTGCCTTCTTTGTCAGCACACTTTATTACCCAATGAGTCTTTAAATTGGTTAAACATGTAGAAAGACCTTAGGGCTGAGGGTCGCAGACTGTGGGGCTCTCTGACGCTAAATCTAAGAGCAGAGTATATTATGTTTTTTTTAAGAAAATGCTTGAGATCATGGCTGTTCAGCACTGTCTACATTTGAGTTTTTGGACACCTTGCAGACTTACATATTACCAATTGAAATCTTACTCCTTCCCAGACATTGGAAGCTCACTAATGTAACCAAAAATCAATCCATAGCATTCCATAAACTTCTTAAACAATTCCAGGTGCAAGCTTTTACTCACAACTCCCCCTCTTAAAGTCTATCCCTGTACTCTGTGGTAAAGGTAAAACCCATTTGGTTGACATTCCAGATGGCCACGAGTGCGGCTCTCTGAGGATAAGTAATATTTTGTACATAGGAGCAGCAAACAATTATTGATGCATCTGTAGCCAGGCACACCAACCTGCAAACTGTGTTTATGCTCCCTTTCCATTTGCTTAAGTCCCGAAGCTGGGAGAACTTTACCAGCTTCAATTTCATAACCCGGTTGGGTTATCATTTTTCCTACCTATATCAGCTAAGCTCAAGTCATTGCAGTGTTATAAGAGATAATATCTTATACCTGACCACTCAACCACTGGCACTTTCTACAGGTACTTTGTCCAGTCTGATTAGTGATTCATGCGTGACGCCCAACGAATCCAATGAATCAACTGGACTACAGTTGTTTCAGGGTCTGATCCACATTTATTTAAGATTTTATGGAAGATTAGCACCCACTTCACTTTAAACTGTGGAGCATGATGGGTTCCCACATGAAATAGCAGAGAGGGCACCCCAGTGTGATTTACCCATTTAAAGTCTGTCACTAAAGCATCTGTCTCTGTTGGGATTAGCCTTAAAGGTACCAGATCCATTTAGATCCAAATGCTCCCGACTGCAGCTGTTTTTCAAACTCAGTTCTCTGTCAATCTCTGTGCTTAAATATTACTGCAATTAATAACATGGAATTTTCTGCATTTGGTACTTATTATTAAAGTAACCTTTCATGCACCCAGAACATTTCTTCCTTAGGACTTCAATGGCTCGTCATGGAGACTGTAGTTGCTCAGATGTATTGTAGATGCAGAAAATGTTAGTTAATTCCATTTGCAGTTTGGAGCTGGTTTCTGTTTTTGTTAGTGATTTTGATTTGATGTCTATGGTTGGTCTCTTGGGGCTAGATGGATGAAGTATTTTTGCCTGATTCGCAGAATCAATCTGTTTGTGACTGAAAAATAGCTTTTTCTAATGTACAAACATCAAGTTGTGATTTGGTAACTTGTTACTGAATCGCACTTTGGGTTTATGAACAAAAGCAGAATCAGTATTTGGAAGGGCGCGATCAATGCGTCCTTTCCAAATAGGGAAACTAAATGGGATGCACTAATGTTTTGCGACCGAAATGTGGTTGCAAAACATTTGCACTTTACCTCCAATTAAAAGTTGGTGTTAACCCATTCGCAAATGGGAAGGAGGCAAATTTGGGGCGCTCTCCCCTTTGAAAATGTATGAAAACATATTTTTTAAGAGCTGGCAGTGGTCCTGTGGATATGTATTGTTTCATGTTTCCTTTGAAACGCATCCCATTTTACTTTAAGGAAAAAGGGCTGCATTTAAAAAAAAAAAAAGATTTCTTTATTTAAAAGCAATCACAGACATGGTGGTCTGCGGACCCCAGCAGGCCACCATCCTTGTGATGCCAGCTAATCCTAGTGGGTCACAAATTGTGACCTACCTCATTAATATTCATGAGGTAGGTCTATTTGCGAACCGCTAGGAATCATGAATTTGGAAATCGGTTTAAGCTTTCACTTTAGTACATTAGTAACAAATATTAATCAACTCATGGCTAACAGTGGGACAAGTGGTCAGCCCTTTGATGTCATTGGTCGTCATCGGGTTACAGGGATGATATTTTGAAAATCAAATGCCAGGACAGTCCACAAACACAGATATAGGACCACCATTTTGTATCAACCTAGGAAAATGTCTGATGCAGAAAAATAAGTGCCAGTCCCCAAATGTGCCTGTGGCCCTCATTGGCAACCACCGGCTGAAATTAAGCACCACAGAACCCTTCTTAAAGGAACCATGCTACTCCATAGTAGGGTGACCAGTCGTCCCAGATTTGCCCGTACAGTCCCGGTTTTCCGCCAGCTGTGACAGCAGATTTCAGGAAAGTAAACTCATGTCCCGGTTTTTACAGAAGGTCTACTGAAAACGGTGGGAGATATCTATTGATGTTTTGCAAAGCAGTGATAGTTGGCAGCTGTTATAAGAAAGCTATTCAATTAACAGGCATGCTACTGGCTTTAAAAATGGCATATTATGTGTGTTCTTACTGCCTCTCTGTAAGTCTTTGCTGAGCAGCGCGGTCATTCTGTACGTTGGGTTGCAGTAAAATTGTAGTCCTTCTTCTATTTTTGAGAAATGTCCCGGTTTTTGGCTTTAAAATTATGGTCACCCTAGTCCATAGGCATAAATATTATAATGCCTAGAAACTGGTAAGCCAAGAGAAAGCACTCAATAGAAAAGTATTTGACAACTGTTGAACTGGAATTTCCACCAGGGTGTGTAGCTGTAAATTGTCAATAAAAGCACCCCTCCGGATGGAAGAAAATCGATAGTCATGTTCCCACGGTGAGCCAATCACACTCAGCTTAGTGAAACACAATTGCGAAAAATACAAGCTGCGCGGGAACTTGTTTGAGAGGAATTAAGTGCGCCTCTGAGATAAAGACAGGGCCACGCTAAAGGTGATGTGAAAACACCTTCCATGTCACGGTTTGTTCTAACACCAATTTGCTGAGGCCACATCGTGACCTTTACAGGAAAGAAAACACACAGACAAGGGCTTCTCTGAAACGATCGACATTTGAGCTGGGCTGTCTTGGTTGCACTGTTTTTCTTGTGAAGCGGCACATCTGTGCGTGAGTCCGGGCGGTGGCATCCGTGAAGCCTAGGTGTGTGCATTCAGCAAGCAAAACCAGGCCACAGACATTTGCATAAAAAGAAACTGCTGATTTGAATGAGGTTTGTCGGAAATTTCACTTTCGCTGAAGCGACACTAAATAACAATCTACTGGCAATTCCGCCAAGTGTGCCTTTTTCTTGTCGATGGTTTCCTCTCACACCCAGTTTCTTTTGATCTTGGCTGAGAACACACAGATCTGCTCGGCTGCGGTCTAAGCGCTTCATGCGAACACATTGCCTCAGTTTGCTTAGATCACATGCTAATTGTTTTCTTCGTCACTGCCAATCACCGCCGAGGACAGACGAGAGAGGAGATCCGCAGGTGTTGAAAATAATTTTATGGAGGATTTCATGTGTGTGCACAGTCTGCCGGTCTTTGGAAAGAGGGCAGATTAAAAAAACGTGTTTTTTATTTTTTATTTAGCGCTACGCACCACACTTCTTAGTGCCTAGTTAAAACAAGCATTTGCAATGCAATAGGTCTCGCATTTACGAGAGTTTGAGCTATTGGCATTGTAAATGACAATGCTTTTTATTTATGTGTTGTTTTTAAAACAGATAAATTAAAGGCATTGTTATTTACAATGCCAATAGCTTAAACTCTCGCAAAGGCGAGATCTATTGCAAATGCGTTTTTGTCATAATTTTTTTTAGAAACCTGTTAAGAGAGTACTTGTCTTGCCGGCACAAAGCTATTTGAGAAAATAGTGCTCGGAGGCTGTAATTAAAGCCTACAGAGCAACAATACACGTAACAAGAAATGTCGCCATGGGAGGTTACAAAATATGACAAGGCGGTACTACGTAAGGACTACTAAGCCTATTGACCAATGAACAACCACAGTTTATAGTGGACAACGACACAAGCCAATGAAAAATATGGGCGGAGAGTGGGCCGAGCTTCTAGTCCCTACTAGAATACAGCATGCCTCGCAGAGCAGTGCATGCGCTGCCCGGGCTCGACCTAAAAAGTACAGGACCCCAAAGATTTGATTTTTTTAAGTAACCTGCCGTCGGTTCTACCAAATGACCCAGTTGCGAAATACCATGCCTGCCTACCTTGCCTAGACTTGATTGCATCTCATATCTCGAGCTTCAAACACACTACTCTTCCCATCTCTGTTTCTATAATTCTTTTTGGATCTTTTTTGCTCCTGCTTTCTTCCTTTGACAGTGTCACTTTAATTGTTTCTCTTCCTCCTTTTTCCCTTTTCTGTCTTTCTCTCTCTTGCTAAATTTTTGATGAGAAATAAGTCCTTATCCCCAAATGAGTGATGGGCCTCACCACAAGCTGTCACTGGAATGAATTAAGCACTGCCCTTCTGCCAATTGTAAGCGCTCACCAAATGACTTTATGTCATGAAGGACACTGTGCACGAGGTCTTTCTTTTTATTTAACAACCAAATATATATTCTGTGGTCTGTAGTCCTGGATCAGTTTAATGGATCCCCTTGGGCTGGCAAACCAGAAAATTATTTGTTATGGAAAAGCATTGGAATGGAGTATTGTGCAATCGAAAAACTAATTGGGGGGGCCGCAGTCTGATTAATGGAACAGCAAACTTTGGAACACTCTTCCTCTGCATATTAGATCCTCGCAGTCCTTGTGCTCCTTTAGGAAGGGCCTTAAAACCTGGCTTTTTCAGATCTAAGCCGCTGGTCTCATGGTCTCTCCGCTCCGTGCTTTAGTGCCAAGACACCTCAGGGTAGTCGTGTGCTTTAATAAATTCATTTAACATAACAATTATTGACACGGAGTCATTTAGTAATCATGCGTATTGCACTGGCTTGTGACAGAAGCCATTTGTAAGACTAATGCAGATTAGGAAGTTTGTGAGCATTGGAAACACTGCGACAGCGCCCACAAAATAACAAACCTGCATCTGCAATAGATTGAGTTTGCCTGAAGGTTGCTCATTTACCGTGTTCCATGATAACTGTAAATTGTATTGATATAATTAGTTTCAGATCACTTGAGTTTCCTAGGTACCTCCTTTTTTCTTTCCTTTCTGGGATTTGTAGACTGGTTTATAAAACCAGGACTACAAGTTTCAAAATGGAAAGAATAAATTTTTTTAGGATGAGGTACTCATGTATGGAGATGAGAAACTTGTAAGCTCTCCACTTTGTAGTCTTCAAGAAGCTTGTCCCTTCCACTAATGTGGAAAGATTGGGCGATGATGACTTTGGATGATATTGTCCGTCACGGGGAGCTGAAAAACCTTGCCATCTTACAGGAGGAGTTCCTCTTAACTCACTCACAATTATGGAGTTACAACTTCAGCACTGCCTCTGTAGTACCTTAGGGGAAACAATTTTAGAACCGCCCACATCCAACAATATCTGACCCTATCGGGAACCTATAAAAGGAGTCATGTCGGGGTTCTACAATTTACTGATTCAACACCTCCACTCAAGCCCCCTACGGTCTCTCCTTGGCAATTCCTGGAAGTATACCCTTCAGGTGCAATACACAGATGAGGACTGAAACAAGGATCTAGACAATGAAGCGTGTGAGGCCAGAAAGAAATTCTGCCTCTTTAAAAAGATATGGAGCTAGTATTGGACACCCAGTAACTTGAGGCTTCAGCACTTCTCCACCAATTAGTGTTGGAGATGTACACAGACTTTGGCCTCCTATAGGCAACATTCTCGGACTCGCCCTAGAATGATCCCTCCCCCTTCCAAGAACTATTATCATGTCACATGACATACATGACTTGCCTGACCTCACGAATCATGAACCACGACTCCTGACAGTGTTAGCCACAGCCAAATTCGATATCATATGTCACTGGTGTTCCATACATGTACCCACACACAATGAGTGGCTAGTTGAAATGTACTGAGTGGGGTCCTACGAATGAATTGTTTAACGACTCCAGGATAAAGTTGATCTTTTCAAAGCCATTTGGTCTCCCTTCCTGAGCCTTGAGGAAGATACTCAAAGACCCTCCTCCCAATCCTATGTGAATATTCAGGGTTTGTTCATGGCCCTGTCCAAGTCACACAGTGTCCTCCCATGCCCTCCCAAACCCTCCCTCCTTCTTCTGTTATGACATTTGCAGTGTATGAAGGGCTGGGAATCCAATTGGAATCCCCCACCCCACATCCACCACCACCCCACCACTACCACCACTAGTGTTCCGGGTCCCACCCCCCTTTTTTTCCACCTGAGCCTCTCACCTGGGCTTTAAGTATTTACTCACAGTCCACTGTCTACCCCTTAAGATGTTGTTATGGTTGGAGCCTTGAGTGAGGTACACTGTTAAAATGCATCCCTTTAATTGGGCCTGCATGGATCTGTAAGCTGTTATTCTTATTGAACCTCCTTTTGTTTGAGCAGCTCGCTCAGGACCAGTCTCTGGCCTTCTGATCTGTTACTGATGGGATGATGGTCATATTGTACCCACTATACAGCTGTAATGATAACTTTATTACCCAATAAAATAGTTTACAAAAAAATCCTTGCCCCTAAGAAAGAGAACAGAGGATACTCCTACGGAGCCTTGCTGAAGGATTGGAAATCCTCTTTGGGGGGGCATGGCTTGAGCCGCCACAAGATGGCCGCGTCCGGCTGAGGCTCCGCATTTCGAGCGGGACCCTCTTCAATCACCGGAGCTGTTTTTCACATCTTTTAAAGGCATGGACTGAATGCATTTACGGAGCGGGCGCGGGGGTATAGGTAGCTGTTCTTTTTTGGACTCGTTTTTTGCATGTTTTCCCCCGCGCCGCTTTTCCTTCACACATCCTTGGTGGCACCCGCCATTTTGTCTTCGGCGGGATGCTACCTCTCCTCACAGGCTTCCCGGTGCTGCTCGCGGCGTGATTTTGAAGTCACCGCCATAGCTCAGCTTTGGGAGCTCTGTGCCTTGCTGGTAATATATGAATTTGGCTTTTAAAGATGGTTATGGACTGGCAGCTGGCATCAGTAAACTTGTTTACTTCAAGAATAAAGGACTCCTGATACAATGTGCCTTACTGAAACATGCTCATTGTAAATCTCTCTAAAGACGCATCATTAAATTCAATAGCTCCAGAAGGTGGGCAACATTATAACTCTATGCCCTCTCGTATTATATAAATTGGGCTGTGGTCTTTATTGAATATTCTTATCCCACCTGCTTCTTTTTGGCAGACACCTTTCTACTTTGGAATGCCATATGTGACTGTTTTTCCTTCGCTCAGTATGGAGCTATTTGTTGGAGCAGCTTGCACAATGCTTTATAGCCAATGTATATGTTCCTCAAATTGGGTTACCTTCCTGGTAGACGGATTGAGACGGACTGAGCCATGCTGTCAAGCATTATGTGCTTTCTATATCAGTCAGCCGATATCTTCCACTGTAAGGAGGTTGCTCCTAAGTCTGGTTAGTGGGCACTACATTTGTTATTTGTTTGGGGGCTAGTAGAATCCGACGTCCTGCTCCAGGTGTGGTGAGGCGAAGACCAGAGGAGCTTTTTCACTGCTGCTTCTAGTAGCTTCTTACAGGTGTCATATTCTACTCATTTGAGTTACTCATTTGCGTTGCTTATCTTCTGAATATTCCAATACACCATTACAGCCACCTATATGGATCCCTTTTCCTCCTTTGGTCAGAAAACTACTTCATCAAGTATGTATTCTCTTCGCAAGGATTCCAATCCTACTGCCCCTCCTAAACGTCATGAGAAGGAACCTAACTCACATACCAAGTCTCCACTTCCCATCACCCTGGAAGATCTCATGGAAGAGATAAAGCTGATTAAACCCTTTGTGATTGAAACCAACGCTTCCCTTCAGAGGTTGGATGAGAAATGGTCGAACTTAGATTCAAGAGGGCTGGCGATGGAACAGAAGATCAGCGATACTCAAGATGTGATCCCTCAAGTTGTAGCCATGTCTAAAGAGATTGCTCTCCTCAAGACACAAACGGAGGACTTAGAAAATCGTAATAGACGCAACAATCTTCAAATTTATGGCATTCCTGAGGGTGAGGAAGGGTCTGACATGCTTGCCTTCTTAAAACTCCACATTCCCAAAATTGTTGGTCTCAAGGATGGCACTACTCTTAATCTGCAGCGTGCTCACCGCATTGATCTTAAAACCGGTGGTTCATCTTCTTCATCTTCAGTTAACCGTCCCAGAGGGATAATCGTTTTATTTTTGGAATACACTGAGTTGTTAATGATCCTTTCGGCGGCAAAATAAAGAAAGCAGATGTTATGGTCTGGTCACAAAGTTTTCTTTTCTCAGGATGTGGCCCGCGCTACTGCAACTCATTGCAAGGAGTTTCTTCCTCTTCGCCCGGCTCTTCGCTCCATGAATGCCAGATACAGCCTAGTACATCCTTGCTTCTTTAAAGTTACATATAAAGAGAGGTCCTACTCTTTTGATCATCCTGAAGATCTAAGGCAATTTATTTCTTGCCATAAAGGGGACGAGATGGACTTTAGAGGGACCTGATCAACTTTCTCGTTTCTGCTTTGTCTTATGTTCTATGAGTTCATCTTTTCTACTCTAATGTTATGAAGATATTGGTCTTCTTTTACTGTTGTTGGTTTTGGTTTGTTGTTGCTGTGTTTTCTAGACTATTGTGGCTTGGCTGCCATCTTTGATGGCCATTTCATATTACTGTTTCTTTTTGTCTCTCTCCACAGATGTTCTCTACTCCTGTACAGGCCCATTCCCCTGATGTTTCCCTCTTCCCTGCCTTCCCTGCCATTCCACCTTAATCCTAATGTTCACAGTCACCGTCACACTTGGTAAGTGTTGAGTATTCCTTCACACATCCTTGCTGCTGTTGCTTGCCTGTTTTACGTTTATCGATTCAGGTTTGATATGCAGTTAGCATCTCCCATTGTGTTATTTCATATTAGGCTCCTTGTTTTCATATTTATTTTTCTAACCATTGGTTCCGGTTGTTCTCGGTCTAGCCATCTGTCTTCCCTCTGCCGCTTCCTCATGTTATTTTCTTTATTCTGGATATTTACCCTGTCTTTCTTCACTGAAGTCCCCTGGCTTCTTGTCAACCTTTTTTTGTCTAGCACTTACTTCCTCTACCTTTTCTCTCTTTCCTCTCTCCTCTTTGCGGTTTTCTTTTTTATCTTCTATCCATTGCCTCAGACCTTACATTACCTTTTCCCTTCAATGCACCGTTTCTATCTAATTCCATTTTCTTTTATGTTCTACTTTGTCATCCTTTTAATATTCATTCTTCTCTCTGCTTTGTACTATTTATTCCTTGGTATTCTGTATTTCAAGTTTTCATGTGTTTATCCTATAGGTATACAAATTATAAGTTGTTTCAGCTAATCATTTGCATATTTTGTTGCTTATTGTTTTTTCTCTCTGGTTACCATGACTGATAATGTTCGCATTGTTTCATGGAATGTTAAGGGACTACGCAATCCTGTTAAGAAACAGAGGGTTCTCACTCATTTGTCTAGGCTGCAATGTAAAATAGCTATGCTCCAGGAGACTCAGCTTAATGAAAACAAGATTAATTCTCATAAAAGGCAATGGGTGGCCCATGTTTTCTCTTCCCCATCTAAAGATTGGAAAAATGGAGTGATTACTTTATTCCACAAATCTCTTTCTCTTGTTTTGGAAAGGGAGAAGAGAGATGTTGATAGAAGATGGCTCATTTTACATCTTAATATAAATGGTTCCCCTATCTCCCTTCTCAACATCTCTGGCCCTATTTTGCACAATTTTGGAAGAATATGTCACACACTCTTCATTCATGTCCTCACGCCAATTTACTAATGGGTGGGGATTGCAATAGGTCATGGATCTTTTCACAGATAGGAAGTCTGATGCTAGGTACATTCCCAACAAAATGCAAAAAACTTTCACAACTACAAATAATTTGAGGGGTCTGATTGATGTGTGGAGAATATCTCATCTAGACACGTTAGAATACACTTTCTATTCTCCTACTCACAAATCTTATTCTAGGATAGATTATATTTTTTTAAGTCCCCATCTCCTTCCAAACCTAATCTATGCTGATATTGGGTCCATTCTTATTACTGATCATGCCCCAGTTTCGATTACTCTGGATCTTCCCTCTGAACCTTTCAAACCACGCAGGTGGCGCTTCAATAATTATTTACTCAAGGATCATAAGTTTCTGGAGCATTTTAAACAGTTCTTGCCAGAGTTCTTTCTTAGGAACGCTACTCCGGATATTCCTTTTCCCACTATATGAGATACCTTCAAGGCAACAGCCAGAGGTTTTATCATTGACTACATTGCGGCTAAAAAGAAACAGTGTAGGAAGGATACCTCTTCCTTGTTAGCCTCTATTAAACATCTCGAACATGCCTACTTTACTTCTAATAATGAGGATACCTTAAAAAAGTTAATTCAGGCTAAGTTGTCTTTAAATAAGAAATCGACAGAGGAGGCTTTTGGCACCCTACTCAATGTCAATTCTAAATTCTATGGGGGTCGCAATAGAGCTGGCAAACTACTGGCAAATTATTTAAAAGTGAAATCCCAACGTTCTAAGGTACTCAAAATTACTGATAATGGTGGTGTTGATCATTTCAAGGATGATGAAATATTTAACTGTTTTACGGATTTTTATAAGACGCTATATACTCCAGAATCCTCTCCTTCCGAAGAGGCATTGGATTCTTTTTTTGAAGCACTCCCTCCACGTCCCTCTTCGCTTCCTGATTGCTCTGTATTAGAAAGAGATCTTTCCCTCCCTGAACTTAAGTCCACCCTACCCCAATTACCAAAGGATAAATCCCCTGGCCCGGACGGCTTCACTGACGAATTTTATTCTTGTTTCTCCCAGATTTTACTTCCTTACCTTTTATCTTTATTCCAACATATTTTGTCTCACTAAGAGGCTCGTGGATCCTTTCTTGAAGCTATGATCTGTCTAATTCCTAAGAAGGGCAAGGATCCTTCTTCTTGGGCTAGTTATCGCCCTATTTCTTTAATTAATTTAGACTGTAAGATTTTTGCTAAGTGAGTTGCTCTGCTTATTAATAACGTCATCCCCGATTTGATTGGATATGAGCAAACAGGGTTTTTCAAGGGTAGAACGATTGCAGACATTTCTAAAACTTTTTTGAACATTATTCATCTTGCTTCTAAAAGCTCCACCCCGGTCGCAGCTATCACTCTAGATGCGTAGAAAGCTTTTGACCACATTCATTGGCTCTTTATGATGCGTGCTCTTAAGTGGCATGGATTATTAGTTTGTTGTATTCCTCCCCTACCACTTTGGTCTTTGTTAACAGTTTTCAATCCCCTTATTTTATTCTCCAACGAGGCACTCGTCAAGGTTGCCCTCGGTCTCCTTTGCTTTTCATTCTGTCTCATGAACCTTTTCTTTACTCCCTTGGGAACTATCCTTCCTTTCGGGGTTTTACTCATAAATCTATTGAAGTTATGTTCACGGCCTATGCCGACGTATTTTGCTATATATGTCCGACCCCTGTACCTCTTTACCCGCTTTTATCGATCTTTTGTCTTCCTATGCTGCCTTGTCTGAATACAAGTTAAATTTTTCTAAGTCTGAAATTCTTCCTTTAAATAAACACTGCCTTAGAAGTATGTTTTAAGGGACTGACTTTAAATGGAATACAAATTTCATTACTTGTGTAGGGATAAAATATTCTTCAATAACTAAGACAGTTCAACTCAACTCGGATGATGTTTTATCAAATATTTCCAATATGGCAGGGAAATGGTCTCCTTTATTTCTGTCCTGGTGGGGCAGGTTGGATACCTCCAAGATGATGCTGCTTCCAGTAATTAATTTCTACCTTTCCATGTTACCGGTACGACTTCCTTCAAAAACATTTAAGAATCTTAACAGTATCCTGAGTAAATTTCTTTGGAATAATCGGAAAGCTCGTATCTCTCTTTCTGCTTTGTCTGCTCCTAAAGATAGGGGTGGGGTTATTTTCCCACTTTTTGCCAGTATCACTCCTCCTTCCAAATTCGGCAAGTTTTGCCTTATTTTTCTTTTTCAGGTGACCCTCCCGTATCACTATGGTATAAATTGTAGGAATCCGTTATTCAACCATTCCCCTTTTCCTCGTTAGCCAACTTTGTTCATCCTCCTCGTTGGTTCAAATCTCCTACTATTCCATATCTTATATCTACTCTCTATCCAATTCTTACTAAATCACGTTCACCACTTCAGCTATTTCTGTATTCCTCTATCTGGCATAATAAATCCATTAAAGTTTCTAATCGTACTATCTTCTGGAAAGATTGGATTATCAAAGGGATTATACAGATTATACAGGTTAAACACTTAATACATAATAAGCAGCTTTTATCTTTACAAGAAACCCAATCTAAATGCAATTTACCCGTCACGTCTCTTTCTAAGTTTGACTCTTTGAGACCGATTTTAGCTCAACAGCTTTCTCTTCTCTCTGATATTTCCTCCTCTTCACTTGACTCTTCTATACAACCATTACCTACTTCCCCTTCTGCCCGGGCCTCCCATATTTATAAATACCTCTATTTTTCTCTACCCACTCGTCCCAAAAGTAAGATTAAACTTATATGGGAAACAGACTTGCAATATACTTTTTCTATACACACATTGGACTCCATTTGGGCTCGGCTATACCATACTTCATGCAATGCCAGTACCACTCAAACGCTTTATTATTTTTATCAGAGATTATTTTTTACCCCATTAGCTGTTTCTAAATTCAGCTCTGACCTATCTCCCAATTGTTGGTCTTGTAAGAATACTCCTGGCACATATATTCATTCCTTTTTTCTTTGTCCCAACATTTCTACTTTTTGGATTAAAGTATGCAAGTCAATTGCATCTATTTGCTCCACTAATTTTCCTTTTGATATTCATTCCATATTTTTGGGTAGAATTCTATTAGTTGGTTGGGTGCTCATAAACGTGGCTCATTCATAGATTTATCCATTGCTTTTCGATTATAACTTCTAATTGGAAGGATACCTCTGAAGTCTCCTTTTCTGTGTGTTGTAAAGTTTTATGTCACCATCACAGGCTCAATAGATCTTATGTAACCACCTACCAGCAGCTTATTCAAAAAGAGGCCTCTTCAAAAAGAGGCTTTCTGGTCTCCTCTCACTAATTCTATTTCTTCCTCTGCAGTGCATGCCAAGGACAGTAATTTTGTTTTTCAACCGCAGTGAGTGCTGTGCTTATTCTTTTATTTTCTCTTTTTATAATGTTCATATTTTATGATTGTATATTACTAATTGCGATACTGTTTTATTTGTTATTGGAAAGTTTTACTAGATTATATGATAGGATTGCTGATATCTTTTATCTCCCCTCCTCCTTTCCTTTTCTCTCTTTTTTTTCTTTCCCCTCTCCTCTTTTCTTCCCCTTTTTTCTTGCTAATTTTATTATGATACTCTTGGTACTCTTTGATTTTATTTTATTTTATTCCCAGCATTGGTTTTTAATCCTGACAATGTATGATATCTTAGGTTTTTCATCATTTGTTTTTCATCTTTATTCTTTGTTATCCTATGGATTTGCATTTCATGCTCTTTATTACAATTCGGTACCATGTTTTCTCTATCTGTTTCAATAAAGCTTTCTAAACTAAAAAAAAAAAGAAAGCCTCTTTGGATAGACTTTTATTTGTTTTTTTCTAGAATGAGGTCAGTTTAGGAAAGTTACTAAGAACTAGGGACACCAAGGGATCTATTAGGATGGCGGTCAGAAAACCATTCCGACCGCCGTGGTAGCGGAAATGAACTGTCCACAAGTACCGCAGAAAACCCGGCGGTCCGATTAGGATCAACTGCCAGAAAAACCCGACCGCGGTGGAATGATGCCACAAAAGACCGCCGGTAGCAGGCAGAGCAGGTGAAAATCCGTCCGCGGCAGTTGGATTTGCGGCGGGAAAACCCAAACCCGCCGCAAGGCTAGCGGATTGACTGCATGTACAATTAGGATACCATTGAGTTGACAGCGGAACGATACGCTGTTTCCGACCCCGCGATCGCAACAGTGATGAATGGGAGAGCCGGCGGAATGGCTGTTGCATACCCACTGCCGTGGCCGATCCCGAAAAATTATGGTGGTCGACAAAAAAACCACACAACAAGGCCACCAAGTGTACACATCAAACTAGCTCAGCCCCCCAAAACACCTAACACACCCCAATGACACATCCCAATGGCAACTAAAAAAATACAAATCCCAGGACAACCCACACAACACACCTGACAGCAGTACTCCATTTTGACACACCCACATAGCGGAGTATAAAACCAGCCTCTTCCCTGACCAGAATCCTTTGCAATACTCTACCCCTGAAGGAACTAACCCTACAGCACAAAGGAGAGGAAAACAACCACCCATCTCACCAGCACAACAACACACACACCACTTACATCACCACCACCACTCTCACACCTGCACCTTTAACCCATTTGCACATAACACACCATGGCACAGAAGAAAATGCCCAAATTCACTGACAATGAGTAGTCAGTCATGGTAGATGAGGTAATCAGAGTAGAACCACAATTGTTTGGTAACCTGCTCCAACAGACACCATTAGCCACCAGAACACAATTGTGGGAAATGATAGTCAACAAAGTCAATTCAGTAGGGACCACCCCACGCACCAAGAGGGAGATTATGAAGCGGTGGCATGACCTCAAGAGGCAGGTGAAAGAGAGGAACAACAAGAACCGTCAGCTGGCTCAGATGACTGGCGGCGGTGGTCCTCCCATTCCACCAAGAGCATTCACTGCATGGGAGGAGAAGGTGGTTGCCATACTGCATCCAGAGAGTCTCACAGGAATAGCGGGGGAGTGGAGGCTGGTAAGTACAAAGAAATATCTACCATCACACTGCTATGTACTGTCTTGTACAACTACAAAGCGACACCTCCTAAGCCCAAATGCATTCATGTGCACCACACATGTCTCACAAATCCAACATTCACTCCCTCTGATTCACCCCAAAGGTAGCTAGCAGCATTCACTGGGTTGCATGTGTACAGGCAGCCAGCACTACAACTCCCACCAGCCCCCTGTCCCACAGCTGAGCAGGATGGAACACCCCCCACCCAAGAGCCATGTGCAACCATTCCCTCCCTCTGCTCCACAGGGAGCCAGCCATCTTAACAGGGAGGGGTGTCTGTGGATAGGCATCCAGCACTGCAACTCCCACCAGGCCCCCTTGTCCCACAGCTCAGCAAGATGGAGCACTCCACTCCACCCAGATGTATGTGGCAGCCATTGTATTTCAACAACCAAACTTACAGGTAGGTAGCCATCTTAACAGTGGATGTAGGTAGTGGATGGGAGGCCAAGACTACAACTCCCACCAGGACCCCTTGTCCCAAAGCTGAGCAAGATGGAGCACTCCACATACCACAACCATGTGGCAGACATTGAATCTCACTCATCAAAGTTACAGGTAGGTAGACATCTTCACAGGGAGGGGTGTTGTGGGTGGCAAGCCAGCACTACAACCCGCACCAGGCCCCCTTGTCCCACAGCTGAGCAAGATGGAGCACTCCGCCCCTCCCAGAAGCATGTGGCAGCCATTGTATCTCACCAACCAAACTTGCAGGTGGGTAGCCATCTTCACAGGGTGGGGGGTTTGTGGTGAGGAAGCTAGCACCACAACTCCCACCAGGCCCACTTGTCCCAAAGCTGAGCAAGATGGAGCACACCACACAACCATGTGGCAGCCATTGAATCTCACTCATCAAACTTACAGGTAGGTACCATCTTCACAGGGAGGGGTGTTTTTGGTAGCAAGACTGCACTACAACTCCCACAAGGCCCCCTTGTTCGACAGCACAGCAAGATGGAGCACTCCACCCCACCCAAAAGCATGTGGCAGCTATTGCATTGCTCTCTTCAAACTTACAGGTAGGTAGCCATCTTAACTGGGAGGGGGGTTTGTGCTGAGGAAGCCAGCACTACCACTCCCACCAGGCCCCCTTGTCCCACCCTGAGCAGGATGGAACACCCCCCTCTCCCAGAAGCATGTGGCAGCCATTGAATCTCACCAACCAAACTTACAGGTAGGTAGCCATCTTAACAGGTAGGGGTGTTTGTGGGTGGAAAGACTGCACTACAACCCCCACCAGGCCCCCTTGTCCCACAGCTGAACAAGATGGAACACCCCTCGTCCCAGAAGCATGTGGCAGCCATTGAAATTCTCTCTTCAAACTTAGAGGTAGGTAGCCATCTTAACAGGGAGGGGGGGTTGTGGTGAGGAAGCCAGCACTACAACACCCACCAGGCCCCCTTGTCACAAAGCTGAGCAAGATGGAGCACTCCACACACCCACAACCATGTGGCAGCCATTGAATCCCACTCATCAAACTTAAAGGTAGGTAGCAGCTTCATCTGCTCTTTCTCGCAATTAGCAAACCTGTCTGGGAACACATTGCCTCAGTTTGCTTAGATCACATTCTAATTATTTTCTTCGTCACTGCTAATCACCTCCAACAGGCGAGGAGCTCCACAGGTGTTGAAAATAATTTTATGGAGGATTTCATTTGTTTGCACTGCGGGCCTGTGGAGAGTGGAGCAGATTAAAAAACCTGTTTTTTATTTAGCGCTACGCACCACACGTCTTCGGTGCCTAGATAAAACAAGCATTTGCAATGCAATAGGTCTCGCATTTACGAGAGTTTGAGCTATTGCCATTGTAAATGATAATGCCTTTTATTTATGTGTTGTTTTTAAAACAGATAAATAAAAGGCATTGTCATTTACAATGCCAATAGCTTAAACTCTTGCAAAGGCTCAATGGTAGGAGAGTGCTTGTCTTGCCTGCAATAGCAGGCAGGACAAAGCTATTCGAGAAAATTGTGCTCGGAGGCTGTAATTAAAGCCTACCAAGCAACAATACACTTAACAAGAAATGTCGCCATGGGAGGTTACAAAATATGACAAGGAGGTACTAAAGAAGGACTACTAAGCCTATTGACCAATGAACAGCCACAGTTTACAGTGGACAACGACACAAGCCAATGAAAAATATGGGCCGAGAGGGGCAGAGCTTCTAGTCCCTACCAGAATACAGCGTTCCTCGCAGAGCAGTGCATGCGCTGCCTAGGCTCGACCTAAAAAGTACAGGATCTAAAAGATTTTTTTTTTTTAAGTAACCTGCCACCGATGCTACCAAATGATCCGTTGCGAAATACAATGGCTGCCTACCTTGCCTAGACTTGATTGCATCTCACATCTCGAGCTTCAAACACACTACTCTTCCCATCTCTGTTTCTATAATTCTTTTTGGATCTTTTTTGCTCCTGCTTTCTTCCTTTGACAGTGTCACTTTAATTGTTTCTCTTCCTCCTTTTTCCCTTTTCTGTCTTTCTCTCTCTTGCTAAATTTTTGATGAGAAATAAGTCCTTATCCCCAAATGAGTGATGGGCCTCACCACAAGCAGTCACTGGAATGCATTAAGCACTGCCCTTCTCCCAATTGTAAGCGCTCACTAAATTACTTTATGTCGTGAAGGACACTGTGCTCCAGGTCTTTCTTTTTGTTTAACAACCAAATATATATTCTGTGGTCTGTAGTCCTGGATCAGTTTAGTGGATCCACTTGGGCTGGCACACCTGAAAACTATTTGTAATGGAAAAGCATAGGAATGGAATATTGTGCAATCAAAAAACTAATTGGGGGGCCGCAGTTTGATTTATGGAACAGCAAAACTTTAGAACACTCTTCCTCTGCATATTAGATCCTCGCAGTCCTTGTGTTCCTTGAGGAAGGGCCTTAAAACCTGGCTTTTTCAGATCTAAGCCGCTGGTCTCATGGTCTCTCCGCTCCGTGCTTTAGTGCCAAGACACCTCAGGGTAGTCGTGTACTTTAATAAATTAATTTAACATAACATAACATAACAATTGTTGACATTTAGTAATCATGCGTATTGCACTTGCTTGTGACAGAAGCCATTTCTAAGACTAATGCAGATTAGGAAGTTTGTGAGCATTGAAACACTGCGACAGCGCCCACAAAATAACAAACCTGCGTCTGCAATAGATTGAGTTCGCCTTCAGGTTGCTCATTTACCGTGTTCCATGATAACTGTAAATTGTATTGATATAATTAGTTTCAGATCACTTGAGTTTCCTGAGTACAGGCTTTTTTCTTTCCGTTCTTGGATTTGTGGACCAGTTTATAAAATCAGGACTACAAGTTTAAAAATGGAAAGAATATTTTTTTTTTAGGATGAGGTACTCATGTATGGAGATGAGAAACTTGTAAGCTCTCCACTTTGCAGTCTTCAAGAAGCTTGTCCCTTCCACTAATGTGGAAAGATTGGGCGATGGTACAGATGATGACTTTGGATGATATTGTTCGTGATGGGGAGCTGAAAAACTTTGCCACCTTACAGGAGGAGTTCCTCTTAACTCACTAGCAATTATGGAGTTACAACTTCAGCACTGCCTCTGTAGTACCTTAAGGGAAATAATTTTTTTTTTTTTTTTTATATACAACGTTTTATTGAGTTTAAAGGAGCACTCCTGTAGCAGTACACAGCTGGTTCGCCTACAACCTCAGGGGCCGGCAGCAACCACATTCAATTAACAAAGGGCGAAGGCCCAACCGATCAAGAAGATATGCCACGACCCAGGTATAGCTGTAATTACAGGTCTACCATGCTCAAGGTCCCTCGGCCCCAAATCTCCCCACCCAGTGACATCCCCAGGGTATACCAGCGGAGACGGACAATCGCAGGGTTGCCGTAGGCCAGCAGCAGGCTCAAAGAATGGCTACATCCCCCGTTGTAGGACCGGCTTGTTGCAGGATATCTGGAGTGGAAACCCCTTTGTGCCTCCTATGCCTGACGTATAGTTACTGTAGTTGTGCCGCCACTCCCGCCCCCTGAAGAGAAGCAACGTCCAAACAAGCCATCTCCGGGCGGGAGTCCCACCCTTCCCACCTCTCTTCCAGCCGCTCATGGTCACACATCCAGCATGCAGTGGCGGGGGGCCTAGGGCGATGGGAGCACAGTGTCTTTCACCAGGGGCCTATACGGTAAGGGGTGGCTTAACCGCTATTAGGCGAGTCACGCCTGTAAGAAGCCGGCCATAAGGCATTTCAGATTTGACAGCGATAGAGTGGTGTGCGAGGCCCCCGGGGCCATCCCTGAGACCAAGAGTGCCCACAATACAGTCAACTAACCGGGGGAAAACTGAGACAAAATGGGGAAATAGGGAGGATACCAGGGGGGGGGGGCGTCCCAGGCGTGGGGAAAGCCAAAAGCGTCCGCTACATTACCACTAAACGGTGGGTACCGCGGCGTCCTGGCGCAGCAGAGACGGAGTCTCCTCGCCAGTGGGCTGAGGGGCAGTGGCTGGCTCTCCCTGCCCACCACCCGACAACCCCCAATGACCTCCCGGATCCGCCGGGCATACAACATCGTCAAAGAACCTCAGGTCCCGTAGCCGTGGCGGCTGCATTCGGGCATGTTCCAACCGCCCCAGATGGTCCACCAGGGGCGTCCAGAGTTTCCTAAATTGAGTATCTCGGAACTGGAGACGGGCCGTGAGCAGCTCCATCGCCACCACATGCCACAAGCGAGTAAACCATACGTTTATGGAGGGCGTCTCCGCCTTTGTCCAATATAGTGCCACCGTCTGTTTGGCGGCGCATAGCATGTGGAGGCTAAGGTGCCGGTCACGCCCCGTCATGGCTCTCGCAGTCTCTGGCCGGAGGCCCAGGACCGCAACCAGCGGATCCGCAGGCAGGGGGTACCCCAAGACCCGTTTGATATGGCTGAGGATCTCTTTCCAGAAAGTAGCTATAAGGGGGCAGGTCCACCAGATGTGAATAAAATCTCCCGGCGCCTGAGCACAGCGCCAGCGAAGGGAAGACGTCTTAGGGAACATCTTCTGAAGCCGAACCGGGGTGTAATACCATTGAGTCATCACCTTATAGGCTGACTCCTGCTGCGCAGAATTTTAGGGATGTCTCTCCACAGCCTCGCCCATTGAGAAGGGGTGACACCTGAGCCAGAGACGGACTGCCACTTCGATTGGTATAAATGCGGAGCTGGCCGCTGCGCGTGTTGCAATACCCTGTAGATACATGAGATCAGTCCCTTGTATGTGCCGAATGTGCGCGCTAGCTGTTCGAACGGTGTGAAAGGACGTACGGCTGCCTGTGTCAGGGAGGAGCCCTGGATCCAGTGGCGAAGCTGGATGTATTGAAATTTGTCATTCTCCGAGATCCCAAATTCATGCTTGCATTGCGCAAAGGATTTAAAACTACCCCCCGTGAAGAGGTTCCCTATCGTTCTGCAGCCAGTCTCCGTCCAATTGGCAAAAAAGGGTGGACGACAGGCTGGTGGAAACTGCGGATTGTGCGCGATGGGGGTGTGGGGGGATGGAAAAGAAGTGAGTCCCCTACGAACCACCACCTTGTCCCAGATCTCCAGGACTGTTCTGGTGGGGACAGCCATATATGCGCTGCGATGTCGTGCCCCTCGAGGCAGCCAGGCATGATCCCACAGAGGGCGGCAGGTGACAGCCCGATCCATGTGGAACCACACTTTTTCACTCTCCCATGCCCCCCATTCCAAGACAAATCGGAGATGGGACGCCCAATAGTAATCAAGTAGATTCGGGCACGCTAGGCCACCCCTGTCCCGGGGGAGAATCAAGATTGTGTTGGAAAAGCGCGGTTTCTTCCCACCCCAGATAAACGCCACTAGCTCCCGTTGGAGCCCCTGGATCTGGTGTTCCGGAATCGGTGTCGGCAGCGTTTGGAAGAGGTACAGGATCTTTGGCAAGATAGACATTTTCACCGTGTTGAGCCTGCCGAGCCAAGAGAGTGGCAAGGCTCTCCACGCGCGTAGGTCCGTCTGAACTGAACACTTATACTCTTGCCAATTGGCCTGCGTCCAGGTGGCCAGGTCCGGGGTCAGGTTGAGGCCGAGGTAGCGCACCGAGTGGGTCGCCCACTGATAGGGGGTGGAGGTCCGGAGCGCCAGCAGATCCCCATCCGGGATCGTGATATTGAGGGCCCATGATTTCGCATGGTTGATTTTGAGCCCGGACGCCTGTTCAAAGTCCTGGAGCAGCAAGTGGATCGCCGGCAGGGAGCGCAGCGGGTCCGATAGGGTAAGAAGGAGGTCGTCCGCGAAGACGGCGATCTTATGCTCCACCCCCCGGAGGGAGATACCCCGTACGTCGGGGGACCGGCGTACCATGATGGCGAGGGGCTCCACCACAAGAGCAAACAGTAGGGGGGACAGGGGGCAGCCCTGTCGGGTACCTCTACAGATGGAGAAGGCCTGCGTGAGCTGACCGTTTACGCGCACCCTAGCTACCGGCGAAAGATAGGGAGCCATAATGCGCGCCACCATCTTCGGGCCCAGACCCACCCTCTGGAGCACCGCGCGGAGGAACAGCCAGTCCACCCGGTCGAACGCTTTCTCTGCGTCAAGCGAGAGCAGGCACGCCGGTATCCCCCAATGTTTGGCTTTCCCGAAGATGTGCGCTATTCGGCGTACGTTATCCGCCCCTTGACGGTGCTGGATGAACCCCACCTGGTCCGGCTCGACAAGATTGGGCATGTGGACACTAAGCTGTTTAGCCAAGAGTTTAGTATACAACTTAAGATCTGTGTTTAGCAATGCGATGGGCCGATAAGAGGAGCAAAGGGTATGATCCTTCCCGGGTTTCGGGATGAGAGCTATTTCCGCCATTGCCATATCAGTCGATGGGCCAGTCAACTCGTCGAACGAGTTAAAGAGACGCAGAAGATATGGTTGCAGTTGTGGCCAGAAGGTGCGGTAAAAGGAGACCGGCAGCCCATCTGGACCAGGCGCTTTCCCCAGCGGAAGATCACGCAGAGCGCCCGCTATTTCCTCCGAAGTGATGGGAACCTCAAGAAGTTCCGACTGGCGCTCACTTAATGGTTCCCAGGCACAGGCCTCCATGGTAGAGGCTATCAATTCCGGCGCGGGGGGGTCAGCGGCATAGAGAGTTGCGTAGAAGTCGTGGAACAACTGGAGCTTAGTCGACTTCGAGGTGGCCCAGGATCCGTCCGCCCGTTGCAGCTTCGCGATGTGGGCCTTGGCCGCCCGTGTGCGCAGGCGTCGTGCAAGCACGGCACCCACCTTGTCGCCCCCTGTATAGTACCGCTGCTTAAGCACCAGTAAGGCCCGCTCTGCCTTGTCGTTCTGTGGGCTCGAAGCTGGCCTCGAAGGATAGCCAACCTGCGTTTGTGTGCCATCAATGGACGTTCGTGGTCCATTCTCTCGATCAATTTGACCTCCCGTTCGAGTTTGTGCTCGTAGAGGCGAGCCTCCCGTGCTCTCGCGGCTGCGATAGCAGTGAGGGTACCCCGGATAGTAGCCTTGAAGGCGTCCCACAAGAGGGGGAGGGGGGTCCCCGGGAGATCATTTGACGCAAAGTAGGCTAAAATAGCTGCCTGTATTTCCTCCTTGTCCACCGGGTCCCTGAGGACGTGTTCCGGGAACCTCCAGCGACACGAACGCGGGGGGCCAGTGCTACGCTTGTGGAAACTCAGCTCCATGTGGGCGTGATCCGAGATGGATATCTTGGAGTGCGTCGCTGAAATAGTGTCCTTGAGCATAGAGTGAGAGACAAGTATCAGGTCTATCCGGGAGTAAGAGCGGTGTGCATGTGAATAGTACGTGTAGTCGCGCAAGCCTGGGGAGTGGTAGCGCCAGACGTCTACGAAGTTGAGGGCACTGAGAGAACTCTTCACTGCCGCAGACATGGCCCCCACCCCGTGGAAGGCCCCCCACAACGATCCAGCTCTGCATCCCACACCAAGTTGAAGTCGCCCCCAACTATGAGGTCCGTAGTGACCTGGTCTAAATGGTCCCTGATCAGCCTGCGTAGGAAAAGATCCTGACCCTGATTGGGAGCGTAGAGGTTACATATGGTGAGTATGCGATGACCCCTCTTGACCTCAACCTTCAAGAACCTACCCTCGCTGTCTCGAAGCACCTTGGACGCCCCTGGTTCAATTCCCGCCCGGCAGAGAATAGCCACCCCCGCCATTTTAGTGGTCGCCGAGGCCCAGAACTGCCTAGGATAACGAGGGTGCGCCATGCGGGCCACATCAGCCTTAAGGAGGTGAGTCTCCTGGAGGAGAATTATGTCAGGGTTCTGAAGCAGGAGGTACCGCCACACTTGGCGACGCTTGATGGGCGAGTTGAGCCCCTTCACATTAAGGGAAAGGACCTTCCAGCACGGCTCACTAGTCATAGTCCCAGATCCCCCCGGCATGCATTGACCCTCTCATACCTCCACTCGCCAGCACACCCCCCCCGTAAGAAGGGCACCAAAGATGGGGAAGGAGAAGGAAAGGGAAAAACGAAGGAAAACCACATGAGTTCTGAACCGGCCAACATGTCCTATTCCAGTCTAAGGAGTAGCCAGGCCGCGCGACACAAGCTGTCCCAGAGATGTCACTCCCCCATGGATAGGCGTGGGGGTTTGTCATCGCTCGGCCAAGAAATCACAGCACCAAGAGCCCGCTCCGGGCCACCGTCTCTCCTGTAGGTACGCGAGGCATAGCAAGAGGCAGGTCCAATCGCATCGCCCCGGCGGGGCGCCAGAAACAGGAAAAGTGGAGCCACCAAAGCAGCCACCGGCCCAGAAGATCGGGAGCACTCACAGAGAAAACGCCTACAGCCCGGGGAGTTGACCACCCCAGGGGGTCTCATTTGGGGGGCGAGACCTGCGAGCCCATCAGCGGCGAGCCGCCCTCTAGGGATTTGATGTGTTTGATAATGTCTTGCTTATCTCTTGACGATCTGCTGCCATCTGGAGAAGAAGGGCGCTGGGAACGGCACACCGTGGACCACTGCGGCTTCAGAGGGACCCCACGAGCCGTCGCAGAGCGCCGCGTCGGGCTGGCTGACGGGGAATCCGGGATCTGGAGCAGCTGGGCCGCCTCCCGGTAGGAGCGGAGCACTCGGCGCTTGGACTCCCACTGGAATATGAGAGCGAAGGGATGGACCCACTGGTAGCGGATGTGGAGCTCCCGCAGTTTGTCCGTAACGGGCCGAAAGTCCCTGCGGCGCCGGAGGGTCGTGGAGGCCAGGTCTTGGAACAGCTGAACAGGCATGCCTTTATATAGGATTTCAGGTTTGTCTCTGGCAGCTTTGAGGATCGCTTCCTTCTCCACAAAGAAGTGGACCCTCGTCAGGATGTCAGCGATGAGTCCAGGTCTCCCAGGCGGCCCCGAGACCCTGTGCGCCCGATCCAAGGCTGGCGGCGAAGCGTCATCATCCCCGCGAATCTCCTGGAGCAGATCCGCCACAAATGCCATTATATCTTCCCCTTCAGGCCCAATCGGAACACCCCTGATGCGAATGTTGTTGCGGCGCCCTCTATTTTCCAAATCCTCCTGTTTGATCTGGAGCTCAACGTGCTGTTCCTCCAGGGTCGCCAATCGCTGCCAGAGGTGTTCCTGGTCCTCCGTGCGGGCGTCCAGGGTTTTCTCCATGTCGTCTACACGATCTCCCAGGTCTCCCACCTCCTTCCGGAGGTCCTTGACGCAGGCCTGGACTTCAGTGCAAAGGGAACCAATCTCCGTCTTAAGTTCCTGCATGAAGAGCGCCATGAAAGACTGGGTGACCGGCTCCGCGGCGGCACCCCCTCCCGATGAGGCCGCTCCCGACTTTCCCCATAGGTCGACGACCGAGGTATCCTTGGAGGTCGCCGGGGGCTCCTTCCCGGACTTCGTGCGAGTCATGCTGCAAGTCTGCCCGTGCCAATCTTTTCCGGGGAGGCCAGGTCCCCGGGCAGGCTATGGCCGCTGAGCGCGCCGAGACGAACAGGGGTCTAGACACACCGGTCCGGCAACTTCTCGCCATCAGGGGCCCCTCCACGAGCCTCCACCGCGCGCTCTTGAGTCGGCGGGGTCTCCGCAGTGGCTCGCGTCCGATCAGCCACAAGACCCCCTAGGCCGCACTGATGCCCCAGCTCCCAGTCTAGTCCAGACCAGGGCCCCACAGTGTTCCACAGTCTCCAGTCTTCTCGCCCGTGGGCGCGATGCCCCTGCGCAGAACCCCCAGCTCAAGCAAAATGATCAACAGGCCAAGGGCCCGTAATCCACCCCCGGAAACAACTCACTGCGCACAAGCTGGTGTCTCTGCGGGGCTCCGTCGCCGGGTCTCCTTGGGCTCCTGCCCCAGTGGAACTGCCCACGAGGGCCAGCGTGGTGGAGTAGTCAGCCGCAGGTCGCTCCTCCGATCCCCAGCGCTGACCAACGGTCCCAACAAGAGCGTAGCAGGCCTCCAGTGATCCTGGGGGCAGCCCCGCGTTCAGCCGCAGGAGCCGCAGGCCGGAGCTCCAGGGCACGGCTCTCCACCAACTCGGGGTCCGATGTAGGCTCTCAGCCAGCCCCCAGGCTCCAGCCGCCAACCTCAGGGCCACTATTCGCACCCCCGAAGGGCTCCCAGGGCCGCCACACCGCCGGATCCAGGCTGTCTCAGGGGGTCAGGGGCGCTGCACCTCTCCCGGCTCTCCACCCAGTCCTGCCCCGAACCGCCGATCACCGGGGGCAAAGCAGGCAAGGCAGCTGATCTCTAGACAAGGCCCCAGAGGCCCCAACAGTCACCGGTAGTCCAGCAGGGGCCCCCAGCGATCCGGGCCTGCCACTCCGCCGGGTTCTCTTCAGGGGCCAACCTCGCCGCCCAACCTCAGCCGCTCCTGTCGCAGCAAATGGCGGCCAGGCTCTCCTCCGCAGCGCCCAGCCGCTCCGGCGAAGCAGCGCCGTCCGTGTCCCACAGCCCGGGTCTCCTCACGGGCCTCGGGCCCCGCCTCACCTCTGCAGTCACCGTCGCCGCGGGCCCAGCTGTCACGCCACTGCTCGTCGCCTCTCCGATCCGCGCCCTCAGCAGTCCGTCAGGTGGGAAGGCCAGGCCGGGGGAAGATGGCGGCCACCACTCCGCAACGCCGTCCGCAGGGACCCCAAGACCGGTACCCCAGGCAGTCCGGGGCCCGTGACACCACAGGGCAGTTCCGAGGCAACGAGAGGTCAGCTCCGACGTACTCCGCCTGGTCCACCGGGCCTCCGATCTCGCCCCCACCTCAGATGTCAGGCACTGGTTGCCGTGAGCGGGCAGCAGGCAAAATGCAAAATGGCAGGCGGGACAGCGATCTCCGGTTCCTCGCCGTCGCAGAGTCCCGAGCCCTCCGCCGTCCCGGATCTCCTCTGAGCCCCTCGTCAGTTGCCCCTCGCCTTCAGCCCCACTCGGGCGTCGATCCGGGCCCGATCGCTGCCGTAGAACCGCTTTAAAAATGCAGATGACCCCAGCGGCGGCCCGGAGCTGAAGCAGCGCACGTCTCACACCATTGCCCGGCGAGACCACGCCCCAAGGGAAAGAATTTTACAACCACCCACATCCAACAATATCTGACCCTATTGGGAACATGTCGGGGTTCTACAATCTACTGATTCAACACCTCCACTCAAGCCCCCTACGGTCCCTCTTTGGCAATTCCTGGCAGGATACCCTTCAGGTGCAATACACAGATGAGGACTGAAACAAGGATCTAGACAATGAAGCATGTGAGACCAACATGAAATTCTGCCTCTTTAAAACGATTCAGAACTAGTATTGGACCCCCCAGTAACTTGAGGCTTCAGGACTTCTCCACCACTTAGTGTTGGAGATGTACACAGCCTTTGGCCTCCTATAGGCAACATTCTCGGACTCGCCCTAGAATGATCCCTCCCCCTTCCAAGAACTATTATCATGTCACATGACATACATGACTTGCCTGGCCTCACGAATCATGAACAACGACTCCTGACAGTGTTGGCCACAGCCAAATTCGATATCCTATGTCACTGGTGTTCCATACATGTACCCACACACAATGAGTGGCTAGTTGAAATGTACTGAGTGGGGTCCTATGAATTAGTTGTTTCACGGCTCCAGGATAAAGTGGATCTTTTCAAAGCCATTTGGTCTCCCTTCCTGAGCCTTGAGAAAGATACTCAAAGACCCTCCCCCCAATCCTATGTGAATATTCAGGGTTTGTTCATGACCCTTTCCAAGTAACACAGTGTCCTCTCATGCCCTCCCTCCTTCCTCTTTTATTACTTTTGCAGTGTATGAAGGGCTGGGAACCCGATAGGAATCCCCCACCCCACATTCACCACTACCCCACCATTATCACCACTAGTGTTCCGGGTCCCACCCCTTCCCCCACCCCTCCTTTTTTCCACCTGAGCCTCTCACCTGGGCTTTAAGTATTTACTCACAGTCCACTATCTACCCCTTAAGATGTTGTTATGTCTGGAGCCCTGAGTGGGGTACACTGTTAAAATGCATCCCTTTAATTGGGTCTGCATGGATCTGTAAGCTGTTATGCTTGTTGAACCAGTCACTGGCCTTCTGATATGTTACTGATGGGAGGATGGTTATATTGTACGGAATATACAGCTATAATGATAACCTTATTACCCAATAAAATTGTTTTTTAAAAAAAAAGATCCTTGCCCCTAAGAAAGAGAACAGAGGATACTCCTACGGAGCCTGACTGAAGGATTATAAAGCCTCTTGGAATAGACTTTTTTTTTAGAATGAGGTCAGTTTAGGAAAATTACTAAGAACTAGGGACACCAAGTTTGAGAGCTGAGCACACAACACAGTGATCGACCTTCCACCATGCGTCTTAACTCAGTAGACTACCCTCCCACTTCCATGATATTATATTGTGCATGTTTCCAGAGTCCATGCATGAGCAGTGCATTCATCCCAGCATTTTTGTTTGCATCCTGGTCCTGATTTTGTAATGGTATTAAAAAAAGACTACAAGCATCAGAATGTGGCTGGATGTGGTACTTATAAACCTGGGAAACCTAGAACCTTTGCTATTATGGCTATACCCATGAGATTTGGGTGTAGGTCACATATTCTGCAATGTTGAGCATAGTAGTGGTTTAGGAGGAAGGTTAAGTGAAAGAAACTGTGCTGTATTATTTTTGTTCATTAAATGTCCATGCATTTTATTCATCTGAGTTCCTGTAAAGCTGAAAAATACTTATGGAACAACAGAGGCCTTTCTTTGCCATATCTGCTACACAGTGACCAAAAAGTGCCAATGAGTTCTAGGCTCAATTTACCTTAGTTATCGATGGTACCATGATTATAATTCACCTTTGATACAAATTGGAGCTACATGCCACAAGGCAGAAACTGTTGGAGTGTTTCAATCTAGAAATTGACCCTTTGGCATGAACTAGCTGGTGATTTCTTAGCACAATTCCTCACACTCAAGCACATACCCATGCACTGCCAAAGAAGTGGTTTCATTGCATTATGTATCTGGTGATCCATCCGTTGACGGTATTGGATCATGTGAGCACATGGCTCTCACTATCTTGATATGGTAGGCAGATCAGGCACGTCAGTGGATACATTTAGTTGCACTGGCCAGAGGTGATCCTCCAAGTGGTGTTGACACCACAGACAAACACCAGGTACGATTGGACCTTGCTGCAATCCTGGTACCCAACTTCAGTATGTTGCCTCTGTCCAGATCTTTGTGCCATGTTTCCCAATCTGTGGCTACCTGGAACGTACTTGCTTCCCTCTCCCTTGCAGTTTCAGCCCTGCAGCAAGTGGCCACAGGCAAGTGCACATGGCACAAGCACATGAAACGTTCTCTAAGGCCACATATACATTTTCCATGTTAGCCCCATCTCCATGGTGTGCTCCCTATGTAATGAACTTTCCACTTCCTGTCTCCCACCACCCCGCCTTTTGGCTGAACCCCAAAACGCTTGCCATATTCTTTGACTAGGAAAAAAGTGAGATATCTTGCGTGGCCAAGCACAGTGAACATGCGCTGTGTGGCGGTATTGTGAGGAGCCACTATTTTGTTAGATAGCAAGTTGCAGGTCTTCCATATTAAACCTGTGACAGCTCAAAATATTGACCATGGTGTGCTGCTCATGTCCTGCACCCATAATGCTGCAGTTTCTCTCTCCCCTGTCACCAAGCCTCTACCTGGACCTAGCTTGCCCTTCTGCCATGTTCCATAAACAAGAGAGGATAAGAGTGTCTCAAGCAGCTGGTAGGATTTCCCATAAACAGCTCTTTATAATTTGAACATTAGCTGTGTAGTGGTGCATTTGAGGGGCCCACATGTGGAAATTAGGAGGAACATGAAGTCAAGAGGACATAAACCAATCAAGAAAAGGTTGCACTACTGATGCAGCGCTGTGCTGGTGTGGTAGTCATTAGTTTCTTTTCTATTAAATGCATTATAAATTGAGCTTATGCTGACTTTGATTGTGTTTACACTGTCCTCCATCATTGCAACGACATCATAATATATCACTTGATGATTATTGAGGTCTTCTTGTTTCAAATAAAGCATTGCTAGAGTTCCCACAAATAAATAGAGCAGTGTTCCCAGATATTTTCTCTCACTGTACCCAACCAAGGACATTTTAACTGTCTCAGGCTATTCCTATACAATGTATCAATTGAACTGCCCGAGTAAACTGTGACAATGGCTAAGATTCAATGTACTACCATCAGAGTCTTCAAATGTATTTTGTAGTGAAATGTTTCTTCTTGCTCACTTTCTATTGGTGCATATCCTGAGAACCATATACTCATGTAGAATGTATGAATGTCTTTGTCTAAAGTCCTATAAAAGGATGTAGTTTTCTGTATGGAGTAGGGACCCCTTTCCCCACCTTTAGAATGCCACTTTGTGCCGGATAACACTTAAAACTGTACTGAGTTCTCTGCACTAAATTTGCACGCTCTGCTGCTGGGTTTACTTATAGAATGTTTTACGAAATCTGCGTATTAAACCCTTATATAAAGCTTTGAAACAACAACCCTTGTCTGTGCTTCTAATGAGAATGTTTCAGCATTTGCAATTGAATCCAATCAATTAGAAAAAGTGATGGCTCAATTCGGGAAGCACCAAAGTTCGTTACGGCACTACTTTGCTCCAGGTCTTAGCCGTTGGCACGCCCATGAGTGAATTTTAGGTAAAGTTTGTGCACTTATACTGGTTCTAAAAGGGAAGGGAAGTATACCTCATAGTTGTGTTTTGGCCTGTACCTGTTTTTAAAACACGAGGCAAGTTATATTGCACTGTACCTTTTTCTGTGAGGAAGGAAGAGTTGCACTGTTTCTGCCTGTTAAGTAGAATTCTCTAAAAAATCAGGCTCTTCCGCCACCCGCAGCTGCTCAGCCCTCAGATTCCTTGTTTCTTCTCCCTATGAACTGATCCACCTTCTGGACCTGAACTCTGCCCCAGACACTGCATTCCTCCTCCACTGGACCCTGTTCAGCTCCACTCCTGGCCTCTATGCTTCACTATCTCTGAACACCACACTTCTTACACAGCCCATATATTTCTCCTCCACTCTATAACCTGCACTGCTAACCCCCAAAGTCAGCAATGCTACCTGAAACTGATTCCATGGTGGGCCTATCACCCTTAAGACTATGCTGACCAATTTCTCTTACACCATATGCTTTTCTTCCCAGATTCTATACTACTCCCCACACATTTTGCATTGCTCCACAGCAGCCCATACATACTCCACTCTCTTCTGGAGCCTGCAATGCTTCTCTTAGACCCTGCTCTATTCCTGGTTGGAGTTTGTACTGCTTTTCTTGTTTCTGCTGGTCAACCTTTCATTTGGAACCTCTGCTTCTGGTGTGCCCCTTTCACCCCTGTGATAATCCCAGCATCTTGAAATGTCAACTGCTCCTCCACACCCTGTACTTCCCCCTATTGCTATGCATCATGGACAGTTATCATTGGACACTGTATTGTTCTGCCCCCTTGGATCCTATTTTCGGGTGGAATGGTGTCTCTTGTGTGTCTTATACTATCGTTTCGTGGACAGGATGGGTCTGGTAAGGAACACCACAACTTACATGGACGTTTCTTAAGTTGGCTTCTCTTTATACACGATGAGTTTTGACATACAGTTGCGTGCATGACAATGCAGGATAACATTGTCTGAATCTGCATTGCTTACATTTCCACTTGGTAGGCACACTACCATGACACCTAGAACATTCAGTACAAGGGATAAAGGTCACTGCACAAATGTTGTTATTGTTATTTACCGGTAGGCAATGATGCTATCCAACTAGAAGAAACAATTGCGGCCTGACAAGTGTTGCGACATGGCCACATGGGTGCTGTCTAATATATAAACAGAGCCACTTCCTTGTTTAGGGAGAGAAGCAATCAGCTGACACTGCAAGGTCACTGCATGCCGGAATTGCCAGCCAGCTGATTCCTGTTTACCGACATGAGGGATGTCAGCTCTATACCAAAACGGACAGCCTGATGACACTTACCTGCAGGTAATGGGGCATTAGTCCACCCAGCAGGGATTTGGCAGCTCACCCACTCTGGGAAAGACAAGGTTAGGGAGCGCTAGGTAGGAGTGCACTATACACAGCACATATATGCTCCCATATATTCACTGTCTTATCACAATGGTGGAATTGTTTATCCTTTTCACTGTTCTCATAATGCTAATAGCGCATATCTGTTTCATATGATTATCGCAGCACACATATTTTATACAGGAATCACCTTGCTTCAATAAATATTGAAACTCCTTATTGAGTATTTCTTGTGTATTTCTTTGGGTATGCATGAGAATCCAAATGAAAACGTTCTAGATTTCTTACTATGATTTCCTTTGGGATCAGGGTGGCCTTGCTCTTAGGTTTCACACACATTTGTCTCCCTGCAAGGTGAGGGGTGAGTATGATGCACTGTGGGCTAGCAGGACTACAGGCCAACATATCCTGAGGGTGTGCACAGAATCTGTCTGGCACAATCATAATGTTTATGTTGTCCAACAAACACACAATTTTACCAGTGCGTTACTGTTGTGTAGTTTCTACAAATCTATATATGATCTGTGTGTTTAGACAACATAAACTAAGGGACTGGTATCCAGACTGATTCCAGACACCCCTGGACCAGCTGGCTCACAGTGCCACTATGGGCCCCTCTTGCCAAGGAGCTAATAGTTTCTGGCAACTATGGAACATGACAACCCTGACCCCCCTGGGATCGTGGAAACTGTACCATACTTTTCGCTCAGTCACTCATGCTCACTTGCTCTCTCAGCACCGGTATTGTCCCCAGCTCCTTCAAGGAGGCCATTTCAGTGCCTCTCCTGAAGAAACCTGGTGCAGACCCGGCGGAACTCACTAACTACCGTCCCATATCGCTTTTGCCCTACATTTCCAAATTATTGGAGGCCCACGTCACCCGGTGTCTCTCCAACTTCATCGAGACCTCCTGCCATCTGGAGCCTAATCAGGCCGGCTTTAGGCCAGGCCATTCCACCGAGGCCGTCATCCTAGCAGTCTTGGACACGCTGAGGAGGAACGCTGACACAGGGATCCCCCAGGCCCTCTTACTCCTGGATCTGTCGGCCGCGCTCGACACGGTTGACCACAACATCCTCCTTCACCGTGTCGAGCGGGCAGGCATCCAGGGTCCTGCCCTCAAATGGACCCAGTCCTTTCTGACCGGCAGAACACAAGCCGTCCGCTTGGGCCCCTACACAGCGTCCAAAACCCCCACGACCTGTGGAGTCCCTCAGGGTTCTTCCCTGTCACCTCTATTATTCAACCTCTACCTTCGTCCCCTGATTCACTCGCTTCAGAGCTGGGACATCACAGTGCACAACTACGCTGACGACCTGCAGATCATCTTCCCACTCAACTCCTTGGACGCTGTGAACAACTTCCATTCCGCCATGATACACATCCAGGAGTGGATGAACTACAACCAATTAAAATTAAATCCTGGTAAAACTGAGCTCCTTCTCCCCAGCTCCAGCCCCTCCCACTGGGGTCCGCAGTTCTGGCCTAATAAACTAGGCCCCCCCCCCCCCGGTCCCTGTGAAATCAGTAAAAAGTCTTGGTGTGACCATCGATACCGAACTCTCCCTCAGATCTCATGTGGGCGCTGTGATCTCATGTACGTTCCAGCTCCTCAAAATCCGTAAAGTCAGTCACCTATTACCACCAGCCGCTCTGGTCCAGGTTATCATCTCCCTGGTACTATCTCGCCTGGACTTTTCCAACACCCTGTACCACGGACTCCCAAAATCACTGCTGCATCGCCTTCAGGTCGTGCAGAACCAAGCAGCCCGTCTCATCTACAAAACTCCCAAATGGCAGTCGGCCAAACCTCTGCTACACATACTGCACTGGCTACCTATTGAACAAAGGGTGGCCTTCAAGCTGGGCTGCCTCACGTTCAAATCCCTCCACTGTTCCAGCTCCGCCTTCCTGACAACACTCATCAATCCACACCGTCCAACGCGCAATCTTCGTTCACCTCTCCTCAACCTGCTTGCTGTCCCCAAAACCAAAACCAACAAATTGGGCGGCCGTCGGTTTGCCCACCTTGCCCCCAAATTTTGGAATCCTCTTCCCCTGACCATCAAATCTAGTAGCTTCCTCCTTCATTTCAGAAAACTGCTCAAAACCTTCCTTTTTCCCCCACTCGGCTAAACTCCGCCTCCTCAGACCCCAGACTCACCTCTGTCTTACAGCGCCAGGAAACCCACGGTGTCAGTGCGCTCTATAAATTCCACTTAACATAACATAACATACAGAATAAACGATGGGGACGTTTTCAATAAGCATTTATTGAACCAGTGTCATTCTAGTTTAAAATAGGTGTGCTGCAACAACCATTAGACAGAAACAGATATAGACGATTACAAGCACCAATAGGGTAAATAGAAGGTAGAATTCTGCCACTGTGCTAAAACAGTGGATATATGCAGTCATATAGATATATGTCAATATTAATGCATATTCCTATAATGCAACCCTCACTAGATGTACCTGAGTGTCCCAAGCATGTTTGTAGGTGTAGAGCCAAGAATCCCCCTAGGAAAGAGCCAACTCCATTACCTTATGTCAGAGAACGAAGGACCCCGTCTTGGTCTCGAGTTGGACACCCCGCGAGGGATGTCAGAAAACTGTGTGCTGGAGTGTCTGCATGCAGGGACCTCAGCGTCTCATGTCAGCGTGTCAGCTTGGAAGCTTCTCCTCTAGTTTCCCCAGCAAAGAGGTGACGTTTATATACCGAAAAGGTACCCTCAGGCCTTTCCATAGATGTGTCCTTGTACTGTGGGCATGTCGGCCAAGGATGACGATAGGGATGACCCTTATACAGGGTTATTATGCAGCAGAAGATAGTAATCCTGATGTAATACTAAGAATCCTCAGGCATAATAAATGAGGCTAGTGTTTAGAAGAAAACCACATTTATTCAGCGCTTAACTAGGTAAAAGGTCAGCGCCAGAACCGTTATGTAGAGCAAGGTCGGACAAATGTAGGTAAAAGGTTGTGCAACTACGTAGGCCTATATTGGGGTACATTGGGGCTCATAACAGTACAAGCCGTACTACACTATTAGAATACTGATTCCACTCATTAAATGTATTGAAATGGGTTAGCTGTGCTATGATGCAACATACTTGTGATCCATAAGTTATCTCATTATGTATTATTGAGCCATGCAGCATCATAGATGTTAGAGTTAGAAGTGTACATTTTTCCTGGCATTCTTCTTTGAACCATCCTAAAAATGGTGGTTGCTTGTGTTGTAGACTAATATCCTTGCTGCTGTTCCAAGATCACTGCTTCTGATTCAGCATTAATAACACAGTCTTGCCTTATAGAGTGCTCAACTTCTCTGTTGACAACTATTTATGTCTTCTGTATATTCCTCACGTTCAGGGTAATTGGCTAGAAATTGTTGCTTTTGTCCTGCGGAATGAACCCTAGACAAAGTTCCTTCAAGCTGCTCCATTTTGCAGGAGCCACTTAAGCTCACAAAGTTTAAAACTGGCATAGTTTCTTCATATTCTAGAGGGGATTGAAAAGAACTCATTAAGATCTCCAAAAGCACTGCTGAATATTAAACACCAAATATTATTCTTTTAATCTCTGGCTTGTTGCTTGATATGTTTGCGATACAAGTATTGGGGGCACCCTACATGGTATACAGCAGCCTTAAAAATGATGCCCCTTTCACCAGGAAGATTCAAAGCAGAAGTTGATGCAAAGGAAAATGCCCTTTTCTACATCTCAGGGTATTTATTATCATAGAAAAAGCATTTCTGTTGTGACTTGTCATGTTTGTGATTGAAGTAACTTTCCAACTCATAAATCAACTTGTAGGAGGGGCAACACATTCACCTTATGATATCAAAGCATTATTAGATTCAGAAGGATTCTCTTGTTTACTTTTCCTCCTACAGTGTTTAATAGCAGGGTGCATCTCCTTTTGATTAAAGTTCAAACTACACTTTCTTTTTAATTCACCTTTAAAGTGGAGAAAGATAGCTTGAATGTAATTGTCATCATTCAATCAATCTAGTGTCCTAACTTCTTTAGACGAGCTACTTACACTTTCAAAATCCTGAAGATTTTTCTTTATAGTTTCAAATACTTGATCCATGTTCCTACTAGCATAATCCCACAGGCAATATACGTTTCTCAGGTTTTTGTTTTTGACAAAAAAAAACTTTTTCTGGAACCTACCTTCCTTGTGGATCGAACACACTATCACCTACCACTAACTCAAAATGTGTCTTCATAGTTTCATCCCAACCAGTCAGTATTCAATTGACAAATACTTCATACGGGTACAGGACCACTAATTCCACTGTTCTTGAACCTGGAGTCTTGAAGTTTTTCGAAATCTGTTACAAAACAGAACAATTGTTACCGCTTACGTATTGCAAATGCTGTTATAAAGGGGCAAAAAATTAACCCTCTATCTATCCCCTCAATCACACCAGTGCCCTTTTGTGCAAGCTGTGCAGCCTGTAGTGGGATAATTAGGTCACAAATCATGGTTCTTTCAGCAGGGATGAACTAGAAACTAAAAGCATCCCTCACTGCAGGAGGAGGCGACTGGAATGGGGATGTGGGTGAGTGGTTGGCTCAGGGCAGCCAATACTGCTCTGAAAGCAGCCCTCTACTTTGAGGTCTGCTGGGGAAAATACCAGAGTAGCAGAATGGGCAGTGTGGCCCTGACTTTCAGATATTTTTCTTCATTTATAAAATTAGAAACCCTATCAAGGAAGTGCTTTTCTCATATTTGCACGTTAGCACAATGTTGGGATACAGTGATGGCTCGGAAGGTAAACTTTGTAGTTTTGTCATTTTTGTAGAGATTTGGCTGCTGAACAAATTTGTAAAAAGCAACATTCGTTGATCAGTTCAGGAGCTATGAGTGAAAAGCTTAATTCGACTGCCATTTTCCAATATAGAAGCTACAGTGCTTGCAGGCATTGCCTATAATGCTTAAAATTACAATGTGGGTATATAAAACACCTTCCAAGTTTCATGTGCTTACCTTACAAATTTACAATGTAAGCCATTTCCTCTGGACTATTTGTCAACTGGCTTCTATCTTCACTCATGATCAATAAGCTGCGCCATCTTCACAGACAAAATGGTGCTTTTGTGGATCGACCGCTTTATGAATGGGCCCCAAAACATCTAAAATGGGAATAACATGGGAATATTCAGGGAATATATAGTTAGTGCAAATTAGTGCAAATAAAAAGAGTGGCTCCCTAATTACATTTCAAACAAGGAAGCTGGATGTGTCTGGGCAGGTTCACAACAGCGTACGTGTTGTACTACTTCCTGTACTCATAAGTGCTTTTGTGAATCTGCCCAAGTGTGTGTAACATACTGTTTAGACCTCAAGGGTTCCCATTGTTTTCCTATGTGATCAGAGCAGCAGGTCTGTTTTAGATGGGGTGGAATTACATACTTTGCCAAACAGTTGCTAAACTGTGACATTGCAATGCATAATTCGTAAAAAAATACCTTTTAGCATATAATATGCTGTTTGTATGCTAAGGTTTGATTGTTGTTGTTTAATTTACAAAGAGTCATATTTTGGCACATGAATAACAACGTTTTTATAACTGAATTTTTTATGAGTTACAAGTTAAAACGTTAAACTGTGGCAACAAAAAGTGATGTTTCAAAATTATTATGTGCACATGGGTTACTAGTCTTGAAAAAAGCAGGCCCTGTGACCGAAGAATATAACTCTTATTTTAATATAAACTGGGTCGTATTTTTTTGTTCAAAGTATACTCAAAATCACACATTTAAAAATTCTAATTTACTGTTGACATTTTACAGAACATTGTATAATATTCAAAATGGAAGACAGACGAAATCCTCAGGTAACACTGAGCAGAACAGCTGCACTATACCATTCGAGCTCAAGATAACTGCCCTAGCCACCAATCTGGTTGATACTGGGCAACCTTTCAAGATGCACGTCCGGGTCAATCCCCAGACCACATCCGGTGGACATCAAAGGTCACTGTCCGAGCCCAGGGCAAAGACCTCCTGCCCCGAAAAGGAGAGCATAATCCCCACTGCCACAACCACACCGAATCTTCCTAGTCCTATCATTTGAAATGTTGAAAACAAGAAGTGACCAATAGAGTGCAGAGTGCTGCTGCCCTGTTCACCCACTTATATTACCGTGTAGGACAGGGAAAGACAGAGGCGAACAAACCTAGCCCGAAGAAAAACACCAGGACAAATCAACTCAATGAAAGGCAGGAAGCGGGGTAGGAGCAAAACTCATTTTAGCGGCAACAAGTAGCAGTTGTGAAGGAATAGAGGGGCAGATTTACAAGCTCCTTGCGCCACTTTTGCGTCACTTTTAACATGGGAAAAGTGACGCAAAATTGGCGTAAGGGGCTTGTAAATCTGCCCCAGAGTGGCGAGCGACCACTTAAAGGACGGGAGGGGGCTTTAGAGCTTTCACCTCTCCTCATCCCAGTAAATTCGAAATCCGCTGTCAGACTTCTGGTAAACTCTGCAGATCACCCAGGAGTAGCAGCCGGGGCTGTACATGAATCACCAGCCAGAATGGCTCAACGTCCCTGGGCGGTGAGGGGGTATGTGGCCAGGCCAATGTCTAATCAATTGCTGACCTTGCTCCAATTAGCACAGGCAAATTTAGCACCTTTTAAAATGCAGCATTACATGCTCTGGTCGGTGATGTCTGGTCGGTATATGTAAGCTGATGACTGTCATCTTCCAACCAAACGTCAAGAATGTCTGAAGATAATGTGTGTCAGTCAGATATTGGATGAGCATTGACATGATGTGTAGGGGCAGCCAAGGGGCATGACGCCAGTGTGCACGTCTTGTGCAGTCTTCTGTGTTTCAGAGACCAGGCGAGAGAGAGAAAAAAATTCAGTAGAGTTTTCTCTGCGGTGCCCTTTTAGCCTTGTCCAGGTCTGTCTTCGTGCGACAGATGCTGACCACATTTTGGAGACAACCTGAGGATAGATATCAAGTGACTAGGATTACTTGTTAAGCTGCTGGGTAGGGAGATGCATGGTAACATACACACGTGTGTACTCCTCAAGCTGATACGTCCCTAACCTGGTAACCAAGACAGTTGGAAACTAATGTGGAATGGGAAAGACAGTTTCCCACATGGTGGCATTTAGCCCGAAAGCTTACGGATACCGCTCTCTTTATGTGTCCTTTGAGGGTGTCCCTCTCGTAGATATTCTGAACCATGGGATGTTCACCTCCCAAGGAGTGTGCTCTGATATCTTGTCTGGCTGACAAAATGAGTGAATATGACATAGGATTTCCTCTCTGATGCAGTCCATGAATGGGACACCGTTTGCTTGATTGTGAGATTGTGAGATGCATTACTCCATGGCAACCACAGGTTTGAAGGCAGATACATTTGTCAGAATGCCATATTTAATGAAGTCAGAAGTGATGATTATTAGCCTATTACGACGTTTTCAACCATAATCTTTTATGCTAACCCATCTTCTAGTTTAGTTTAGTAAAACTTTTGAAAGATAGATGTTGATTTTTGGAAACGAAATGTATTGACTGCATTTATTTTTCTTCCTCTGTTATTGCAGTATGAATTAAATACTGTAGTCAGTGATGGTGACATACTATGGAAAATGGATTGAAATCATTGTCCCGAGCAGTGGTGCACCGTATGGAAGACAATCTTCTCACGTGTAGCAGATGGTGGCGTCTCATCCTCAGTTTGTGGCAAGCATTGAAGCTCCAAAGAGTTCTGATAATCCCTCTCTCCTCCCACACTGTGACTCCTGGGAGGGCAAATAGGTTCCTGTTTGATGATGTCATAAATAAGAATTTTACACCTTTTGTATGTGTTAAAGGGCTACCTATTTCATGAGCTATAGCAGACCTGCTACAGAAGCTTAATGTCTCAAAACAGACATACCCCAGTGGCACAGGGTTCTAAACATATTCTTATTCACTAGACAAATAAGATGATGTACCAGCATCCATCTCAACAGAAATACATCTCTGGATTTTCCAGCGTCCATTTATACTGTAAATGACATGGCTGGTTCCCTGCCCAAACCATCTTTAAAAGTAGCCAGGCAAGAATACCTCATTTTGCAGTATTCACCTAAAAAGCAGACAACATCTCTTAATTTCCCACCATCCAGTGCAGCAGAAAGGAACACTATTGCCTAGTATTCATTTCTACGGGAAGTAACATCATTGCTTAAATGGCCTGCCCTCTCAGGGTACCCCTCGTTGATGTGCCCCAAACCAAGGGTTGCCTAGACAAGGGAACCACCTGTTCAGACCTGAAGGACCTAGGGCTAAAACTCCATCTTCTAAGGTTAACCAACCAACATCATAGGTCTCTCAAACACTTTCGCCATACCCACTCTCACACCAAGACCTTTCAAACTTACTTATATACTTTCACACCTAGCACTATTAACTACGATCACTTACCACTCACTAGAATAGAATACACACCAACCCCATATCACACCATCTGCAACTCTTCAATGCATACTCAGCAATAAATCCCACTCCTGACATCACTGGCATCATCACACACCACAGCCTAGATGCTCTTTCCATTACAGAAATGTGCTTCACATCCTCCTCCGCACACATTGTTGACATTCCCCTTTACTGTGGACGCAGCATCCAACACATACACTGCACATACATATCCAGAGTTGGATTAGCAGTCATACAGAAGTCAGTGTGGTAGTGAACGATCTTCAATAAGGCCACAATATGTTTTCTTGGTTCCTCTCCATCCACATTCATCTCTCAGCACGCTTCATAGAAATAAAACACTGCCCCACTAACCCAGCTCACTTTAAAGGCTTTGAACCTCATTTTCTCTGCATTCTCCAACTTCCAGTGCTATATGTCTATACTACCAAACACAAAAAGTTCAAAGCAGGAGGATCCTAGGGAAATTTTAGAGACCACACAGGATTTGTTCCCCAGCAGTTACTTACAAAACAGTATGAAATCCTTGGGTCTATTCAGGAAAATAATCTAAGTGTGTGGCGAACCACTACTGAATGATAGTAGTAATATCAACACAGAACAAATGGCTATACACCACAGCACTAGCTGTGGGCACTTCCATTTTTAGGACGAAATCCCCCGGTCACATGCTCAACAGCTAGTGCTGTGGTGTATAGCCATTGGTTCTGTGTTGATATTACTACTATCATTCAGTAGTGGTTCGCCACACACTTAGATTATTTTCCTGAATAGACCCAAGGATTTCATACTGTTGTGTAACTATATGTCTATACTCCAGGACTGGACTGATCATCTCACTGTCCACTTCACCATTACCCAAGCCGCTTCCCCACATGAAGGGCAACAGAAAAAGGAGAATGTTGCTGTCTGTTCCTTCAATAATATCCATCTAGAAGAGCACAAATAAGATTTAATCAACCTACCCAGACACTTCCAGCACTCAATAGATGTCAGCGCCCTTCTCAGCATCTACAACACCACTCTGAAAAATCACGTAGAATGCTCGCCTCTTCTGAAAAGAAAGAACTTCCAAACCATAGCTGTCAGCACCCTGGGACACAGAAGAATTTATCAAAAACAAGTGTTCCGCCTCCTACAAAGATGAGGCGCGTACCTCCGCCACCATCAAGTCTCTTTAGGGAGAAAACCTCACAACCCTTCTCCACATTCTCCCTGCGTCGCTAACTGAATGCACCTTCCCAGAGAGTGCCTCAAGACCGGACACGTTCTCCACTGTTTAGAGAACCTGCACTCAACCCAGCTGGCTTTGCACACTTCCATTCCATAATCTGCCTACCACTTGATGGGATAATAATTAAGACAGCAGTCGCCACTCAGGTACAGGAGCACATCAGCCTTAATAACCTACTTCAAGACTATCAATTGGGGTTCAGACCACGCTGCAGTATTGAACAGCAGCACTCCAAGTAGTTGATAATGTCATCTCCCTCAATGACAAAATTAACCCTTGCCTCCTGATCCTGCGCGATCTCTCTGCAGCTCTCAACACTGTTGGCCATTCAGCGTTAATCCCCACCATGAAAACTCGCATGGGCTTCACTGGCACAATGCTACCATAGTTTACATCCTACCTCACCAACCAACAGTAACTCATTCAGATTGGGACTACCAGATCCTGGACTCTCCCTTTCGCCTGTGGTGTCCCCAGGGCTCCATACAGTCAGCCATTATTTCAACCTTTTTATGGAACTTTTGTGACTCATTCGTGCAGACTGTGATGTCTAAATCTGCTAGTATGCTGATGACACCCAACTCTTTAGCCAATGACCTACAGAGAATCAAACCCTGCCTCGAACACAAAAAGGCCTGGATGTAAGCAATCCCTCCTATGTGTCCACTATGCCAAAGACTGAGATTTAGTCATGGATCTCCAATTTGAACCTAGCAGGCTTCACACCTCAACTGACAGGGGTTGAAGAAATCTGACCACGTTACATTGGCACTGAAGGATCTACACTGGCTCCCCCGCGAGCCATGTTCATTTTCAAGATTAACTATATCACTTACAAGGCCATGTACACCAACACCCCTGTCTACCTAGCTACCACGCTGACAATATCCTGTGGTCAGAGTTATATGAGGAGCTCCAACATCACCTGATTAGATACCAAGCGTTGCAAGAAATAGAAACAAGATAAAAAGCTTTCTCAGCCTATATTCCCAGACTCTAGAACAACATCTCTTTTGAGGTCAGAACAATAACAATCCTCCTACAATTCAGGAAGAAACTGAAACCTGATCTCTTCAAGGACATTACCTCAGGTAAGCTGACACCTTTTGCCAGCCTTATCTTCTTCCATGGAGCTTACACTCTCTGCAGCACTCTGTTGCTGGCCAGCTGAGCTTTCACTTTAGAACTGCCAAAACATACAGTTTTGCAATGTAATATCTGTTGATATTTGTGTGGGAGAAAAAACACAAGATTCTGAATTTTGCAGCTGGACACGTTAGAAATGTATTATGTCATCTCTCCTTTCTGAGCTATAAATGGGGATGTTATTCCACGTCTGGGGAAATCTGCACTGATAGAATTATTATTTCTAAAGTCAGTTTCCAGGTACTACTCCGCACCTTGCAATGAGGACCTCAGTTTTTACATCAGAGTTTCCTGCATGAGCTAATAGACTACCACAAAGCCATAACTTCCTAGTGTCTTCCACCACTATATGTGTGTGTGTTTATATAAATGTAGGTATATGTATATATGTGTATGTATATAGCTCTACTATCCTTTCTCAATACAAATAATAAACTCACATGTCCACTGCTCAAATTAATTTCATATTCCCCTATACTAATTCCCCACTAATCCTTTTTGGGTTCCTGAGTAGCGTGCTACCCACTGAAAAGCACTTCAACACCTCATCAGGGGTAGTAAGCACTATATAAATGCAATTACAATTTCAAAGCTTCACCTTCTCCACAGCACATTAGGGGTTCTACTGATCACTGACTCCTAAAATACTCAATCTTTCAAGAGCCCGACATGCACCTAATATCTACCCCGTCTTTGCATTACCTATGCACTCTCAGGCGGCCTATTGAATGGAATACGACATTTGATAAATGCTAACATGAAATACCTACATTTAGATCTGTGTTTGCTCTCTTGCAAAGGTCATATTAATGGACCACTCCAACTCAATTTCTGCTGTTCTGTTCCATGTTCTTTGTCTTTGTTGTAATTGCCCTGCCTAGCACAACTGCCCTGAGTTGCTCGAAGCAAGAGAGAAGTAGGGAGTTTCACTGGCAGTTTAAAAACATAGGGCCTGCTTTAGAGTTTGGCGGATGGGTACTCCCTTGCTAACATGACGGATATCCTGTCCACCTCATTACTAGCGCATATCTTAAAGCCAAAATCAAATACACTAGTAAATGACTAGCTACAGTGGTATGTTTGTTGTAGGTGTTTGGGCGCCACTAAGGAGAATACCACTAGTTTATTTTTCGGGGTAGTTAATATCTGGGTGACGGTGCTCGCAGGGTGGGGAGAACCACCAACCTCCTCAAAAACTTTGCGACCAAGGCCAACAAAACATTCAAAACTTTTACAAATCCCCAGCACACGTCAAACAATATCTTTTGGATTAGAAATTAGTGCATTACAGTAAGCATAAATTATCTCGGACACATGTAAGTTTTCTTGTTTTTATTCCTGTGTGTCTTCAGGCTGAAAGATCTCTTTGGACAGTAGCAGCTGACACGTGTTTCGTTGCTAAAGGGCAATATCTGTGACTTTTTCAAGGCTCTGTCCTTTCAGATAGAAGATTATAAATCGTGGTTTTACTTCCATCCCACGAGGGATTCTGTATCATCAAAGTCCTGACTGTATTGGGTCCTTAAGGTCCGGATTAGCATATATTTGTAAAATATCGGATCTTGTGTGCGATAACCAAACGTCGTGGAGTCAGAGACGGTCTCTGTGTGAAACCGAGTGCGGTACACCTTGGGATATCTGTCACTTGAAACAGGCCCAAAATGTTTAGATGTTTATGATCCCCTATTTTCCCAATCAAATATATTCCCAGCAATAATTTCCCAAAAGCCTACATGAACTATCCGAAGGAAATATTGATAAAAGACAGCCTAGGAGATGGGATGATTGCAGGTTATGCAATTCTCTAGTAAAATTTGAATGATGAGACATGAGAGCTGCAAGGACCTGTGAATGACAGATGTGTCATAGAGTAGAATAAATCATATAAAAACCAAATATATTGTGATAGATATGGATAACTGTACCTCCACCTAAACACATTGTGCCAGCAGAAGCAGGGTCCTGTTATCCACCTCAGTGATGCCAGAAAGTGCTCATCTCATACCACATTTGCCTTCCCAGCCCAGCCTCCTGCATGCATCAATCTGCTTGCAACGCGCAGCACATTGCATTGTGGCACTTGTACCCTCACTTGTACCTTTTCAATGGTCAACTCCACATTCATGAAGGCAAAGTGCTGCTTATTAAAAAGGCACTTCTGTCTTAATGGTCCACACATGTTATGTCCCCACTTGGCAGCTAGAGGAAGGGTTACATGAATGTCTTGGGGGATGTGAAATTGAACTTTTGGGTTGATAGGTGGTGGAACAGTGGACTGCTTTAGGGCTGTCACGGGTGCCTCATCGACACACAGTCAACGTAAATGTTCCTCTTCTGTCTGACCTCAACATTGAGAAAATTGCATTATGTGCACACTTGGTTGCCACAAACATCATGTGATGTTCTTGTTTTATGCAAAATTGAATTAGCCTCTGTTACGGTCAACTGTGTTACTTTTTCCCACACTCTTTTTCATTCAACATGGAGAGGGACGGGAGACTGAAAGAGGGCAAGCCCCCTGGTGAAGCGGGAAGGGGGAGATGAATGCGAACACATGGACTCTTCTAAAGCACTGCAACTAAAATAAAAAACAGAACCTCCTAAACTGCGCAAGCAGTAGACGGACACTGGATGCTGCAAGACAGCAGTACTTTGGTCATGGTTCAGTGGAAGGACAAACACATGTAGAAGGAGTGAAGCTGGCACGTTTTGAACCAAAGAAAAGCTGGGAAATGAAAGTGACGATAAAGACAACCAACAATAAGCAATGGGATGGCTTTAAGCCCCTTGTAAGTAAACAAAATGTTCTTGCAAAAGATGGAGCACATGCGATCTCTGTTGAGACCTAAAAATAGCCATTTTAACCTGAGTGTAGCTAAAAATACATTCTCTGTATTTACAATAGAAATGTGACACTACTTTGTTTATTAAAAAATGAATACAAGTTGCCGGTGAAACAAGATGTGGACTCATCTTGCTAAGCTTCAGGCCAGATCATTAACAGGGTCTTAAACTAGATCAAGAGGGGCACAGTAATCAGATAAGTGAAAATACTGGCACCTGCTACCATCTTCCCTCAGGAAACACACCTAATGGGCTCACATTGCCCCTTCATAGGTAGATATGGTTACACCAGGGTATTCCAAGTGGGCTTTTCTATGGGGGCCAGGGGCGTAGCGGTTCTCATAGATAGAACATTCCGGATAGTCATCACGAAACTTCAGTTGGACCCAATGGTGATCTTTGAGCTCCTAGAGGGCACCATCGAAGGGAAGCTCTGGATTCTTGGCAGTGTCCACATACCCCTGCCCTGATCAATGACTCAAGGCTGGCATTATCTGAAGCCCTGCTCCAGACTCAATTTGGGACTCTGTTGCTGGGAGGAGACTTTAATGTCATTATGGACCATTCCTTTGAGAAAACATTGACTGCCCCTTTCCCGAGAACTCTAGCCCTCAGCAGATGGGCGGCCTCTGTAGGTCTGGAAGATGCATAGTGTAAATGGCCTACATGTACTGCTCCGCTGCACCCAAAAGCCACTCAAAACTAGATTCTTTTTTATGCCGTAAACTCCCTGCCAACGGTTTCTGGTATCAGCATACATCCCAAGGTCTTTTGGACCATGCGCTGTTGGAGATAAAACTGGGGACAGCCGTGCCCGGGGACCCCGGAAACTGGCGGTTTAATGCTTGGTGGATGAGAGTGGAATCTCTGATGGATCTCTTCTTGATGGTTATAGGGAATTACTTTATACTTAACTTACACTTGTTGGAGTAGCTGGGCAAACGCTGGGAGACCTTTAAAGCAATGGTCCACTTCGGCCTTTGCAGCAGTACGGAGCTGAGAACGGGATCGGGAGGCTCAAACAGCTTAACAAGTAACTCATATCCTTAATCCTGAACATTCCATTCAACCAGACACACCCCAGGAGGTCATCCAACCCCTGGAGGAGCTCTGGGAAACACTTGGATGTAAACTGCTAGACACAAACTCCTAGACACAGTGCGAGCTGTCGAAGCTCTTACTAGCTCCTGCTTATATAAACAAGGTAAGAAAGCAGGGAAGCTGATTTATTGGGTGTCGCAGAAGCAAGAGTAATCATGCGTTATCCCAGCTATCCAAACACTGGAGGGACACTTACTACACACCTGTGCTGATATAACAGAAACCTTTGTGACTTACTACTGCACACTCTATAGTCACAAAACCCTTCCACTCCTGGAGAGGTCCTGCCCGGTAGCAGAGGACCTACCCATCTGCTCACTCACATATACCCTGCAGACGACCATGACGCCCCACCGACTCTTGAGGAACTTAAGTCTGCAATTGTGGCCTCCCCTTCAGGCAAAACGCCGGGACCTAAAGGTGTCTCCACTGAATTCTATAAGCAGTTTTCCTCCCTAATAACCCTGCATCTCCTCCTCCTCTTTAAAGAGATTAGCAACACTACCACTATTCTTAAACCAAAGTACACCGCCCGAGCTCTCCTCTCCATACAGACCCATCTCCTTTTTAAATGTGGAAAGAAAGTTCCTGGGAAAAATGATGTCCACTGGACTAGCCACTGCCATCATGTAGGTAGTCCATGAAAACCAGAATGGCTTTATTCCATGCAGGGGCACGCATCTTTGCCTGCATAAGCTCCATGTGCCCTCTCAGAGCTCTATCATTTACAATCTTCAGCGGCTGTACTTCTAGTTGACCATGGAAAGGATTTTGATACTGTTCACTGGACTTTTCGCTTCAATATTCTACACCAAAAGAACCTCGGCCCAAGATTCATAACTTTGCTCAAGGTACTTTATAGCTCCCCAACTGATCGGGTATGAGTGAATGGGACGTTGCCATCTGCATTCCCTATTCAAAGTTGTCACCCCTCCTTTTCACACTTGTCATGGAAGCATTGGTGGCAACAATTAGAGTAGATGCACAGATGCAGTACTTCTGATGTGTGACTGATTATGAAAATTGAGTTCTGCGATATCTGCAATCCCCACCTAACTCTGCACCGTATGGTCCCAATACTGAATATCTATGGGGACACAGTGCGTTACAATTCAACTGGGGAAAACCCACTACAATCAGCTGAAAGGACCAGCCCTCCCATCTTTAACGGAGGTCAAACTGCAGGTTATCCAGGGACCATTCCTCTACCTGGGTATTACTGTTGCGCAGGAGCTGCATACTGCCTCAGAGTTGAATATAGTCCCTATCTTGAGAAGGGTATGTAGTGACCTTGATCAGTGGACACTCCCCCCACTCAACCTCATCGGCCAGGGGATGCTATACAAGATGATAATACTCCCTCACTTCCTACATGTGCTACAAAATTAGGTGCATCAGACCTCCGTCTCTACTATTGGGCGGCTCAGATGGTTATGGTAGGGGACTGGCTCTTCGGCGACTGACGATTCAGCTTAACGATTGGAGTTGTCTATCCTGGATCACTGAGGAATGCACGGTTTGCTCTATGGTGGCAACCGTCCTGCCTCCTTCCACAGTTCACACAGATTCCACTTTTGTGCTAGAGGAATGCCCTTTCCCACATTAAATCGCTGGGGAAACTGACTGCGAAAACCCTGCTTTTGGCCGGGACTTGATTAAAACATGTCTTAAAGTTGGCTGGCATCCGCAGCTGGGACCTGATTGGAATTTCAACACTGGGAAAATTGTAATACCACAACCACGCAGTTCCCTTCAACTACCTTAAAGAAAGATTTGGGCTCCACAACTCTCAATTTTCCAAGTACTTGCAAGTAATACACACCCTAATGATCTTTGAGAAGTCCTAGGAGAAGTTCCTGAATGCAATCTCTTCGAGGCCAAACTAATAATGGGCTCTCTGGGCTACAAGGGTATCTTCTGCTTGTACTTTGCAGCTTAACACCCCAGACCCTCTGCTTGCACCCCGTGGGAGGAGGGAGTAGGACATCGGGGAGCTGCAGGATGACAGCTGTCATGAGGCCTAGATGGTCGCGTGGCTGCTGGCTATCCTGGCTACGCTCAGACTCATTCAGTTTAACTTTTTTCATCCCACTTACGGTAGCCCAAATCGGTTTTGGGAAATTGGACAGGTGGAATCGCCAACCAACTGCTGATGCAAGGACCCAGACGGGTCCGTCTTCCACCTTATGTTGGCCTGCCAGGTCATTGCTGCTTACTGGAACACAGTTCACCTTTATATCACACATCTCATTAAGACTACGGCAACACTGAATTCGAGGGCGGTGTTACAGGGGATTATGGAGGGCTGGACTAAAAAAAGATATCAATGATTACTGGTCAGAATCTGATGTTTGTTAGCTAAAAGGGACATAGCTAGATGCTGGAGATCATCAGACACTCCACAGATATCCATGTGGAGCAGAGGAATGGACTGCTGCTGCAAAGCAGAAGAAGAAATGTATAAATGGAGGGGTCGCAAGATTTAGGGTCCGTGGCTTTCAGACTACTTAACGGATGGAGATTAGGATGATCAGTGAGGTCTTTTGGTCACTTATTTGTGGCTGGGAACAGCCGCTCATCATGTGTCGAGGTGGGCAATGGCCGTGGGAAGTAATCCCTTGTACTTATGGTTGTTTGATGTGTTGTAACACTGAAAAAGCAACAAACAGATGCATAAAAAAAGAATACAATTAAAATTTTTATTACATTCAAAACATAATAATGAAATATTGGAGTTTGGCATTTAGGAGTTTTCAAAGTCTTTCAATGTTACTGTAACGCCCTGAACGTCTCAGGATCGTTTAACAGACACGATAATGAGAACGCAACCACTTGTGAAGGTTTAGTTATTTTAATGAAGGCAAAAATAATACAAGGAATAAACAAAGGTTATAGTCACTGGAATCCTCCAGGCTAAGTACGTTACCAGCCCACAGCACGGATGGTCCTAACCGTCCTCTGCATATACGCCGATCCCGGCGTATACCAACAGAGGGCAGAAATGAAATGGCCGACAATGCCAATCGGTAGGCTGTGAGGGGCACGAAGAGTGTTGGGGAGAATCGAGGAGTCAGGGAAACACCCAGCCGGGGTCTCTACCTGAAGGGAGCAGCCGCTCAACCTCTTCCTCAGACTGCACCGGGACGCGGAGTCACCTCCTGGTGATGCGTCACCGATACCCCAATCACATGCAAAGAAGACTGAACCGAGAGCAGCCGCTCGATCGATCCTGTGGACTTCCGAGTCTGTAACGCGGCAAACACCTCCTGGTGTGCGTTACAGCTGGCAGTCCCTGTATCTCTGGTCGGGCTGGGAGTTACGACTCCAACCAGCAAAAGCGCCACTGCGCTTTGACTCAGCCGAGTCAAAAAGCGAAGCTCAATGGTTATCCGGTAGAGCTTCCGGGTCCTTCACAGGTGACGATGGGGCAAGACACGGCCCAGGGAGTAACGACTCGACCTACCTCCGTTCTTGCCTTACTGGAGCACCACTCCGGAACACTGCTCTTCACTAAGCAGGTACGTCGGTGTAAACACAATATCCGACAGCGTTGTACCTCCCGGTTCCTCCCTATATAGGGCGTGTTTTCCTTGAGTTATGTAACAGCTCTCCTGTTTACATAAGGGCGTGTTTTCCTTGAGTTATGTAACAGCTCTCCTGTTTACATAAGGGCGTGTTTTCCTTGAGTTATGTAACAGCTCTCCTGTTTACATAAGGGCGTGTTTTCCTTGAGTTATGTAACAGCTCTCCTGTTTACATAAGGGCGTGTTTTCCTTGAGTTATGTAACAGCTCTCCTGTTTACATAAGGGCGTGTTTTCCTTGAGTTATGTAACAGCTCTCCTGTTTACATAACCTCTCAATCGCTAAGCATCCTGGGAGATGTAGTCCGTTTTCGCTGGTTACCGTTTTCCTCCCCTCGCATGACAGGAATTCTTGACAGTTACTGGTATGGGAACAGAAACACACATGAATGGCAATTAACCATCATCAAGTGGTAGTTAAAAAAAAACACAAAACATTGGTGGATGGAATGCTTGAATTCATGGCAGCCACTTGAATTTTCCCCGGTCTTCAATCCGCTTCATAAGTTTTGCTCACTGGGCAACTACAGACAGGGACCAAGGACATGAAAATCAGTCTTGGCAATCTCCAAAAAGGGACAGTGCTCTCTATGAAAGCACAAGCTCACCAGACATATTTTGGCACTCTTGAGCCTCTTCTGGAGCTGTATCTTGTATCCAGCAGAACTGTGTGCTTCAGAACCACGGCATACCCATTGCGCTTAGGGCTTCTTACCAAGAAAAATAAGGAGATAGAAGGAATGCATAATTTCTCTCAAACACTGCTAGTATGGCCACATTCCAGTCAATAATTTATTTCCTCACCGCACCACCACATCAGGGACCAACAGGGATCAATTGTATGCAAAATCAGCGTTGGTCCAGGTCTAAAAGCTACGGTATAACCCCTCTGCACAGAAACACATGCAACTCATATATGTTTCAGTCCTGTTGGGGCTCATTGAACTACAGATCACAGTGCCCATAATACTGTAGGAGACAACCTGAAAAGGCTACTACACCCTCTGCATTTACTTGTTAAAATGCAGAGAAACTGATGCATTTTTCACATGTGCATGCTTAGGTTCAAATTCCCAGTACAGCCTCTTTATGTTGCAGGTTTATCCTCGGGTGCCAGATGCAGCTTCCGCATGAGCAAATATGGCATCAAATGCCTGGAACGGCCTCTGGAAGCAGAGATCATCCTTTTTTCAGACCTACAGCATACAGGAAAGGTAGCATTCACACAATAATGAGCACTAACTTAAGAAAATTATTCAAGGGACAAAGACTGAAACAGTAGGGAGGTGTATGGAACAAGTTCAGGGAGGCAAATAACAAAAAATTACAATATTACCCACTATCTATAATAATTCTATGTTGTGCACAAATGATATGGTAAATCTTCAAGACGTGTTTTGGAGTCATATGGTCTTAATTCTGTAGACATGTTTCAAGCCTTCTTTCTGGCTATCGAGAACCAGAGAATATAAAAAAAAACTTCTAAATAATGGTCTGAATTAAATGATTACTCATACTCTTCCGTATTCTTACTTTCCTTTTCCTTCTTCCTCTGATCCCACTGCCCAATTTCATCATACCCTACCATCCCATCCTCTCACACTCTCATTTTGTGTCTCTCTAATCCCCCAATTGTTCCTAACCAGATCCTTAAACACATTGTCAGGCATTACAGCCAACTAAAACCACGTTGAGGAGTACGCAACAATCAAATTAAACCCATTGTTAGTCTCTCCCATCTCTTAGTCTCTAAAGCTCTATAATGTAAGTTTACAAATGCCAAAGTAGCCCAAGCTCAAGCATGCAAAATAGCCATCCTCGTTATTACCACACATGAGATGGACTTACTATTCATCACTGAAATGTGTCCCTCATCTTCCTCTCAGCCTTCTTTTGACATAGTTCTCTCCACAGGATCTTCAATCCTTCACAAAGATATACTACAACAAAAACTGAAGGTGGCATGGCTATCATCCATAGAAACAGCTGGAATTGCATCACAACGGACACCCCATCCTTTCCAAACTTTGAATTTCTTCCTTCACTGTTAAACCAAAAAATAAGCAAACACGGTGCTCCCACATAATGTATCACCATCCAGGACTTAACCCAAAGTTCATTGGTCACATTGAAGAACTCATCACACTCATGCCGCTACACTTCACAACAAACCTATTTCTAGGAGACCTTAACATCCTCTGCAATATCATGAAAAACACTTTCACTGCATAATTAGAAGAACTCTGCAAACAGCACAACCTGATTTAAATTACCATCACAGCTACCCGCTCAAAGGACAATACTCTAGAACTTATGTTAACCAATCCTAACTTCATCACCCTAGAAGATCACCTGATTCTAGACTTGCCAGACCACAACACCATTCTACTTCTGATCGTCAGCCAGTCTCTCATAAAAAAAGGACAGCTCAAGCCTGTTAAAAGTGGGATACGGCCATACGGCCAATAAAAGTTTTCCCTATGAACACACTCTCTAATCAGCTCAAATTGCTCTCAACCACACACCCTCCTGCTCAGTCTACTGACCTCCTTACCAAATACTACACAGATTTAACCAAGGAAATGATAAGTGAGCCAACAACCCTAACACTAAAGACAGTAAGTAACAAACCTGACTCCCCTTGATATTCCAATGGTCAAAACATCAGTACAAGACTTACAAGAAAAAGTGAGAAATAAGGAAACAATATAGAACCCCAGAAGCCCTCACCAGCCTTGCAAAACAAAGAAAAGCACATAAAGGCACCATTTTCAGAAATAAATCAAACCACTACAAAAATCATACAAACAATACAATCGCCCAACCAAAATCTCTCTTTACAACCATAAAAATATGTACCAACCCTGAAAATCAATATTGAACAACTAGCATTACCTACAAAGTAAAAAGCTGCCAAATTGTATCTTGAAAAACTTGACAAATGAGATAAAACTGTTGCAAACCACTTAAATCCCTTACATTCCTTTTCCGAAGAGGTCATTCTCTATATCTTGACTCAATCACCAAGATTATCTCCACAACAAGCCACCCTACCTATCTAGAAGACCTTACACCAGCAGCTCTAATCAAAGCATTTGTTGCAGACATTGCCCATCTCTGCCTTAAGATAATCAACTTCTCCCTAGAAGACACCTTCCAAGAAGCACTCAAATTGGGTCAATTATACCCTCTTCTCAAATAATCAAACCTCAACCCAAATAACTTTGAAACTTTTAGACCCCTCATCAGGCTGGGCTATAGAACCCAGGCCTCAATGTTCAGCTATTGCTTTCCCTTCAGGGCTTATGAGGGACAGTGGCAGTTAAAAGGTCAGCAAGCATGGAGTACTGTGCATAGCAACAGCACTGTTGATGTTAATCTGCTTTTGACCTTGTTCGCACCCATGTGGCATTGCCACACTTTTGTTGGTTTTGTTTCTTTTAACGGTTACCTCTGTAGTAAGCTCCCTTGTAGGCAGGGTGCTGCCAGTCCTTCCTTTTCCTCTGTTGCTCTGCAGTTCTGTGATAATTACCTGTTGGTGTTCCTCCATTGTTTGATGCATACTTACCAAAACCTCCACGACCGAAGTGCCACTAGACTGATGTTTTTATTTCGGTTCTCTGGCTATACCCTGGTAGCCGGGGAGCTAGTTACACAGTTTCCCTTGCTCAATCCTGTAAGCACCATATTGAGTCTGAGATTTTGGAGTGATGCACGCTTGTTAAGATCTTTGCTTAATATACTGTGTGCTTTCGCTATAGAAACCTGAAGTTCTAGTGAGTCTTTGTGAATTTCTGAAAAGTGTTGAGCTGTCTTACAATTGAGACCTCACCTATCCCTCTCTCTCTCTCTCTCTCTCTCTCTCTCTCTCTCTCTCTCTCTCTCTCTCTCTCTCTCTCTCCCCCCCCCAACCCCCTCTCACCAGGAGTAGCTCTATCTTCAGGTGTGTTACTTATCACGCTAAGGGTGTGCTGTCCTAGGGAGACAGGTATATTCTCCACACTCCTGAGAAACTGCAACTAGTCTTGAATTCTGACATTAACAATCCTTCCCTAAAAAGCATATTAGTACTGAAATGTAACAAAATGTTTACCACACAGGACTCCAGGTAAGTTGTGATTTATTGCTACTTGCGCTATGTATACAGGCAGTTCCTGTATAAAGCATACCAAAATGTCTCCAGGGTGCATATGCAGCTGCATAAAGTAGACTTTGTGCTGCACTACCATGCAGATGAAGCCACCAATGGCGGGAAATGCACCAGTGCCCAAGGATACATCATTGTTATAGATGACTCTGTGTTTGCATGTGTGCATGTGCGAACATCTACAGCAAGACTCATCCTCGACCTTCCCAAGTGGACCCAGATCACCCCGCACCTCTGGAAACTCCACTGGCTTCCCATTCAGAAGAGAGGTCACTTCAAGATGCTGATCCACACATACAAGGCCCTGCACATCCAAAGACCAGCATACATCAACCATGCCTGAACTTCTACCAACCCTCCAGACACCTGCGCTGCACCTCCCTGCACCTCGCACACACCCCTCGCATACATTGAAGCTACTGCAAAGGTCATTCCTTCTTCCACCTTGCAGCCAGGTTCTAGAATGACCTCCCTCTTCACCTCTGGACCTCACTCTCTCTGCTGGAATTAAAGAAAGGACCCAAGACCTGGCTGTTCCACTGAACCTCTGCAGCAAGAATGCGCCTGGATACCCTTACAGGTGATTAGCTGCGCTATACAAGCTATACTCTGCAACCAGAAGCAAGTATTTCATCAGGACATCCAGCAACATGCAGTCAGGGGAAGCACTTTAGTGTGGGTCCTACTAGGCGATAAATGGGCACACCAGAACCTTCCATGGTATCAATGGATTCTTATTCTCATATGATGAAAAGCGAAATTTGATAGTGGACTCAGTGCACTGAAAGATGTCTATCCTGGTGACACTGAGCCACCCACATTGGTGGTGTTTTTTTGTTTTTGTTTTAAATACAAACACTGCGAGGTGGAAACATTGGTAACAAGACTCTATGCACAAACAACAACACCAGGTGTGGAGGAAACCTACCTCATGAAGGTGGAGGTGATAGGAAGATGCACCAGGAGCTAGTGGGGGATGTGATGTGACTATGTGTAGAAATATTTAGTAGATATTTAAAACATCAAGTTAAATGCTGTGGCTTACAAAGGAGCTATTGGGGTGTGAAGTAGGTAGCACTGGTTAAAAAATACTGGTCGCATCTTGCAACCACATTTTTTGTGACAGTGTGGACATTTGCAAACTGACCTATATACTAATAGGTTGGTTTGCAAATTACGGATTCCTAGTGTGTTGCAATCCGGCATACCTAATGAGTATTAATGAGGTAGGATGCAAATTGTGACCAACTAGGAATCAAAGCCATCACAGGGATGGTGGCCTGCTGGGGTCAGCAGACCACCATGTCTGTGATTGCTTTTAAATGAAGAAAATATTTTTTTTAATGCAACCCACTTCCCTTAAAGGGAAAAAAATGAAAAGTCCAAGTTTAATTTTTTTAAGAGTAGGGACTCCTATTTTTAAAAAAATATATTTTGGTTAACATTCACAAAGGGGAAGGGATCACTTGGGAACCCCTTCCCATTTGTGAATGGCTTACTTTCAGGAGGTGGTAAAAGTTTCATGTTTTGCAACCAGAATTCTATTGCAAAACATTAATGCATATCACTACGATTCAGTATTTGAAAGGGACTCTCTAAACACTCCCCTTTCAAAAACCGAATCGGCATTAGGTCAAAAACCCAATTTGTGATTCGATAACTTGTTACTCAATTGCAGTTTGTGGTTTGTACATAATAAAAAGCATTTTGCAATCACCAACTACCAGAGTCTGTGAATCGGGCCGTTTGTGTCTGCAAAAATGCTTGTGCACTTCCGTGATGGAACAGTTCAGAAGCCTTCATTCTGATGGTGGAAGAGGCAGTATAGCCAGACACACAGCAGTCACACCTGGAAAGCTATCAACAGCTCATGAACCCTTGTGCACCAGAACTCGTGGAAGACCAACTTTGAAATGCTAAACTGTGTATCCCCAACAAAGAACCCATGTTCAGAAGAGCTGAAATGAGTGCATGTCCTTACACCGCAGGTGCTAATTGCTTCGGCCCTCATGTCTGGATGTTGGCTCAGTTTTCTCAAACACATCTTCCTTCTTATTCCATCCAAGTGCAACAGCCACAAGTTGGATCCTGCCTGCGATATGCAAGCTCATGAATAGCGTATTTAGAAGACGCTTTTCTGGACTGCCAAGAGGCGCTGCAGCGTGAGTGCTTGGCCCAGTCTACCTTCATGTACTGCACATTCCCAGACTCATCGCTTTGAAAACAGGATGTCTTGTGGGCAACTGTACCACGCATCTCAATTGGTGTTTGTAATGTATTTTTTAGATACACTCCAAACATAACATCAAGGTTTCTGGGTCAGGTTAGTCGTATAGGTTTGTGCACAGTCAGAGTAGGAACAGTGGCGTAGCTAGAGCTTTTGCCGCCCAGGGCGAGCCATGAGTTTGCCGCCAGTGACAGCTGGAGTAGGTAAGTGCGGGGGTGGGAGGTAGGTGTTGGCCACAGATGACGACTAGCGGGGGGCATCAGGCGATGATGGAAAATAAAAGGAAAAACTTGACCTCAACGACTCACCCCGCCCCTCGCTACGCCACTAAGTAGCAAATGGAGCATGTTCACAATATTGCTATTACCATCAGGCTAGATTTCTTAATAGCCTTATCCTGAAGGGAAGGCTGTTCAGCAAGTCTCTATAGAACTCTTATTTTTCCTGCAGAGAATAGTATCGTCCATTCACTTCTGTGTGTATTTGCCTCTTCTAAGTGGAAAGAGCATTTCAAAGTACTTATACTCGTAGAAAATGTGTTTTTATCAAAGCTGTACTAATCTTTCCAAAGTGTTCGCATGCAGTTGTGGCTGGTGTGGGCTTTCAAAGAATACAGTGTGCTCTTGGGTGATTATGCTTTCTGTTAATATTTGTATGGGCCCCACTGGCCAAGAATCAAACATTCTGCACTTGGCCAGAACTTCAGGCCTTCACACATTCAGCCTATGTGAGAGAGGAAAGTCAGTGGAGGTTCAAGGCATAATGGCGGTTTTCATGCTCCCAGATTCGGTCTCAGAACCCTGGAAAGTGGGACTGTATCCTGCTGCTCGCCAGACAATAAACTGGTAATATAGCTCAGGGAGTAAACTAGTCACATCTGAGATTACGCTTCAAGCTGACGGTCAACCATTTGAAATATGGTGCTAAAATAAAATAAAATAAATCATCTTTAAACATCTCTTTAAGATATATATTTGACCCTGACTTAGGGCCAGGAGTATGCATATGTATCTTGATTGGAAGAAATACATAGTTAAAGTGCTGGTATGGTTCCACTGGAATATCCAGAAACCCGTGAAACTCGCCAGTTATGGCCTTCTGCACAAAAATAACTAGTGTCCTCCCCATGTGACTGTCTTTGCACTACTTGAATACAACAAACAAAATCCTTGGGTCTTTCATGAAAAAGTGAATGGACAGAGACACTGACAAAATCACACCTAACTGTGAGATAATCCCTTTTAGGACGTAATCCCTCATCCACCGAAGGTGGCATGCCTCATCATCTGGGATTCTCCTCTTGGTGGAAAAATCTAGTTCCACCAAGGGCTACAACCCCCTCTCTGAGAGGGAGGAGCTCAGGGATGTTTTAGTATGTACTCTAAAAGGATATTCTAAATCCACCAGATGAGAGAGAATGGGTTTGGGGGAGGGCGCAGCGCAAAAAAAAAACATTTTGAACGTGTAGGGACTGATGTTAAAACTAACTAGTGAGAACAAATGAGTGCATTATTTATATGTTCTCACTGTCAGGATTAAAAACAGTGCACCTGCAGTATGGATTTAAACCACATGTGTCAGACAAAATATAAGGTCAACATCTTTCAGCCGTGATGACCTGCAAGGTTTCAGGGCTTTCGTCAGGACCTAAGAAAATGCTGTTGCAAAAGAATACATGACTAGTGAGCAAATGTATATATAGTGATACTGAAATACGGAAACACTTGTACATCCGGTTTCAGTTCAAAGAATGGTGAGCGTACCTAATAGGAACAGATACAAAAACATTAAAGAAACATCAGTGACTCTGAACAAAAAACTAGTTAACACTATGCATGTACGATCCTAAGTCTCACCACAATACGTAGTACAACTAACAAGTGTGATTAAAAAGGTCAAAATTAGCTTACCCGTTATGTCTGGGTAGAACAACTCACCTCTACCTGGCGACAGCTCAGGGAAGGGGGCACTGCTCTATAGATAAATGTGAAATGTGCATATATTTACAATCACTTCTCACTGCGTGCCAGGGGCATGAAAGCCTACCAACACCAGGCGCAATCATTAAAAATTGATTAAGATGAAACCCTTGTCATATGGAAAACAGCCCAGTCACTGATGCCTCGTATGTCTTTCTTGGAACACTATTATCAAAACATTAGATAGCTATCTGTTTAAATGGACAATTAAAGGTCTAGCAAGTACTAGTAAATCTCTAAAATTCAATATAATCAAACACCCTGGGTGTGAACGCTCCTAGAGTATAGCTACAATCCATTATCTTATCAAGAGAACGTTAGAGATAGACATGCTGTCTCATGCTATTTTAATCTGTCTAGTTAATACAGTGATAGAACCTGAGAGTTAGCTTTGCTCAGTCATGTCTTCCTCATCTACATGAAACAGAAGAGAGTAATGGCCAAACAAGCACAGTTGTAATATCTCCGCACCACTAGCAAATTATGTGCATTTTTATAATCTTACAAACATCCATGCCACTGAACGAGGGATTTAGGACTCAGCAAATAAACAGCAGGCCCCCATAACTAAACACTGTAGGAGGGTGGAATCTGACTGCATGGTTACCCCCACTTTTTTCCTGGTGTTTTACTGGTTTTCAACTTAGTTTGGCTGGGATCCTGCTAATCAGGACCCCAGTCTATCTGCTTTCTCCCTAAATTGATTGCATGTACTTTGATTGGATTCTGGGGTACCCTTATAAGACCCTAGTATATGGTATACTATGTACCCAGGGCACAGGTACCCCAGCGGCCTCTCAGTGGCTGCATCATGTACTATGCCACCCCTGGGAGACCATTCAAACTGACACAACAGGTCTGCTACAGCAACCTGTGTAAGGTGGTGCATACACCCCTTACTTAGATATAGGTTCACTATATCTACTCCAAATCACTGCACATATAAACCTATCAGTCACCCCTATGGCAGGCCTTATCAATCCTGAAGGCAGGATGCTGGGTTTTATGTGAGAGGGTGCACCTGCATGAGCAGAGCCCCTCTGCAGCCTTCGGAACCTCTATTTTTGATATATGGTTGTTTGTGATTATGATATATGGTTGTTTGTGATGCAGCCAACCATATACTCTTAAGTGCATTATAACCTCGCGGTAAATGCTAACTTTAAAACGGCTGCTTGGAAACATGTCGTGTTTGGTGTCAAACATCTTGGAATCATACCTCCACACCAGTAACTGAGAAATATGACAACACTGGTACACCAGGTAGCAGCTTAACAGACCCTGGCATCACAAAATGGATGCTGCCAGCCACAGACACGAGTCTGCCCTCCTGCTGCTGGACGAAGCTCTGACAGGGAAAGGCTGGACAATAGGTTTCCTGTCACAGGGAGGTGTGACCACCTCCCAGACAGGCTTCAATGTATTGGGGCTGGGTGGGTGCACTCTGAGAGTGCTCTGATGTCTGTACTGGGGGCACATTTAGTGTCCCTGTGCATAGTCCAGCTCAAACTGGTTGCAGGAGCCGTTTGCTCCTGCTCTGGCGCAAAACTGGAAAAAAAGGACATGGGTGTAGCCACCCCTCTGTCCTGACCCTCCGATAGGTGGGTCTCCAGAGTTTGTCCCACCCCTTCCTTGGGTATAAAGTAGGAACCCCTGACTACAGGACTGTAGATTTACCTGGACGAAACTCTGCCACGGAAACCAAATACTTCAACTATCTACACTACGCTGGATGACTGAAGAATCTCTCTTGGAGTGAAGGAGTTACTCCCCTGCAAGGCAGGCACCTGAAACGCATCTGACCATTTTGCATCTATGCAGCTCCTGAAGGACTCTGAAGATTTCTGCAACACAGGAGGTGGGTTCCCATGGTGTCTGAGGGTGATCCGTGCTCTCAGCAATTCTGAGATCTGCATCCCTCGTGGGGACCGTGCAACCTGAACCCCTGGGCATCGTGTACATTTGCAGTAGCATATGCTTTTTGCCGACCCCTGGGCTGTGCTTTGGGCTACTTGTAGTCCTGACCCAAGCAGTATTTGCACTGAAGATTTCCGGCCTACACTCCACGAGTGTTCTGTGGGCTGGTATTTTGTGATTCAGCTTGAGGTCCCTTCGGGATCCCTGGTCCGTCGACTTGTGGGTCCCTGTGAAGGCAACTTTAACTTTCAGTGGGCTTTCCTGGCTGCTCCAGACGTGCCCTGACCCTCCATTGCTTGGAGAGTCCCCAGGCCCTTGCTGGGCCTCACCGAAGCATCTTTTCTCTGACCGTGTGGGTTGCAGTTGCCAAGGCTTGTTGGTGTTCAATCCGGACACTGACCGACCAGCAATCGACATCCTTTGTGGGACAGCTCACCTGCGGACTTTGGTTGTCTTCTATGTCTCCTGGTCACCGTGGCTGCAGAGTCAAGCTTCACCTCTTCTCACCTGAAACACCCGACATCGGTGGGCATTTGTCTATCATGCCCCTGGTCACTGTGAAGTGACCCGGACTCTGTCCCCTCTGCTTTCAGGTTCTTCTCAGCTCCGATCCAGGCTTGGATCACACCGGACACTTCTCATCTTCCCAGCAGCAGCACTTCTTCGCATCATGCTATTGAAATCAACGAGCGTTTCTGACACCACTTGTACCTTGGTACTCTCAAGGGTGCTGTCCTTAGAACCTTCTTTGTTCCAAAGGGTTTGCTTGAAGTCCTCTCCTAAGTGTCCTTAATCTTTAAAATTCCAACCGTGACTTTCCCATAGAGTTGTACAGAGCTCGCGGCTGTGTTCTCACACTGCACACGTCCCCCTTTGGTCCCCTGTGTCACTACCTTGAGTGGTTCCTTGGGGTCCCAGTGATTCTACCTGCTCTAGGCACTGTGTCTAGTCAAGTCGTGGTTTCTTAGTATATGATTTGGTCTCTCCCTGGAGCCCACTGTGTATTGTGCTATTTACCGTTGTTCTAGTGCTTTAAAATTGTGTGCCTTGTTCTCTAATCTCATAAAGAGGTTAGTAGAGAGTGTTTAGTAATACATACATATATGCTATATATACCTTGTGTGGTTCTCCTTTCGTTTGGTCATTCAGGAGGTTATAATCTGGTAAACCAAGCTGCTTTACATTCCTTCAAGACTTAGCCTGAAGGCTGCTCTCCATAGCTACCACTAGGATAGCTTTCAATCAAGGTTGTCTTTAACCGAATCATTAAGAAGGGTCGTTTAGACTTATGCAAGGTGCCCACTATAACTAGTGGATAGCATATTCCAGACCAACTTCTCACAAATACCACTTGCACAATGCGCAGTTTCTGTGCCCCAAACACTCACCTCTCCGTCGATACCCCGGACCTGGTTGATGCTGCAACCGGAGGTGAGTGTAAAGGGTCAGAGAATTCCCTTAAGTAGTGCGCCTAAGTGTTTAAAATGAATGCAGGTGTGTAGTTTAGCTCAAGCATGCCGGAAGATTTAGTCCCGGATGCATGAATGCGCATATTAGTCACGCATGGGCCAAAAGACACAAAAGTATGACGTAATAAATGAGCGAAGATGGTGGGGCATGTCAGGAGTGGTAGTCAAATGCCCTCTTATTGTGGAATGCGGCTACTGGAAACTTTATTGTTCCCGTGAGAATCGTGACATACAAGCATCTTAAAAAAGTGAATTCTTAAGCTCAGCGAAAATGAATCTCCCGCATTTAGCCCCTAAATTAGACATAGAGCCCCGAGTCAAAAAGACCCATAAATGCAATTGGCCCCATGCGGGCCGCAGTTTTATACTGATATCGCATAGCCCCTGCATGTATGACTATACATGGCAATCGCGTTGAATATTAGCCTATGTTTTTCAAGCACAAAAAGGGGAAACTCAATATCCCGTGAGTGTTGACAGCCGGAATTACATAGCCACCTCTTCTCAGTGGCCTGTATTAGTGGAAGTATATTCAAGGACCAAAGTGAATCACTTAAATATTCATAGCGGTATTTCTATGTTCGTGCAGATCATGTGTGTATCATTTATTCATAAATGGATATAACAGAGCACACAAACGTTGGGCCACGAGTGTATATACTCCAAACCACCAAAAGTCAGTCATGCAGATCTCAAGGGAGAACCAGAGAATGATATTAATCTCTTATGTGCTCCCATCAGGCATATCCTCCCCAGTGAAATTAGTGACTATCACAGATATGTTCAGGATAAAGCCACACAATCACCTCAACCAAAACGTACCCAACAGAGGTAGGTGAACTACAAGGCGCAGAAGTCGAGTCAATTGGAGGAAAAATGCAAAACACTGCGCAGAAAGATTACAGAGAATTTACAGAGCCACCCAAGGAATATGATCATTCAGACCCAAATCGTCACTCTGTAATCTGTGTACCCATCTATTTTCACGTCTAAAAAGATATGTGGCGATGTCTGTCACATGAGACGGGATATACGGTTGTTCTAACACCCTCCAATTTCGATCATCTGGTGAATGTTTTTTTTCAAGAATGTGATTAGTGAGTTTAGTTGAAATCTTTGTGCAATGGATGGTCCTCTTGTGCTCTAAGATGCGAGTCTTTGCCATTCATGTGTTCATTCCCACGTATCGCGGATTGCAGGGACAAGTGACCAAATAAATGAGTCAATCACTGTTACAGTTCGTGTGACGAGACTGTGTCAATGGCTTTGTGATACCAATATCAATCGAGACAGTGTGTTTAGTTTGTGGACAGACCGCACAAGTACCACAGGGAAAATGCCCTTTAACAGCTAGTAGATTCCAAAGAGTAGTTGGATCCCAGGGTTTCTGATTTCTTGGCCGTGTTTGGATCAACTGATCCTTGATATTCATATTTCTCTTAAAGGCAAACAAAGGTCGAGGAATGGGAGTGTTCCCAATGTTTAAGATGTTCCAATTCTGAAGGATACTTTTTTGATTTTGTTAGAGAAGCTGTGTTGGACTTTGCCCTTTTTGCAGGGTCATCCCTAACCCTTTTGCCTCCCTCCTAGCCTTTTTTCTGACATGGTGTTGGTGGTTTTAGGACTCTGGGCACTTTAGCACTACTGTCCAGTGTAAAGTGCGTGTGCTCTCTGTGTTAAATATGGTAAGATTGGTCTACACCTGTTTGGCCTATTTAGTTTACCTGTCAGTCCCTTGTAAAGTGGTATCCCATATACCCAGGGCTGGTAAATTAAACGCTATTGGTGGGCTTGCAGCGCTGATTTACCTGTTCTGATAGTTCTGACCGTGGCCCGATTGGCCTGGTCCTGTATGTGAATATTGCCTAGAGCCGGTTGGGACAGTGTAAATGTGTGATCAGGTTTCTAATGTGTTTATGACAATACAAAGGCTATTTTTTATATAACCTTGTGTGGAGTTTCTTTTGTGGTGTGCCTAATGTGTTGCTGCTGTGTGTTTGTGTTGCGCAAACAGTTTACACATTGCCTCTGAGATAAGCCTGACTGCTCGTGCCAAGCTACCAAGGGGGTGAGCAGGGGTTATCTTTAGCGTGTAAGTCCCATGCCCTGACTAGAGTGGTGGTTTCTGTCTGGCTTAGGCGCAAGCCCTAGCCAACCAGAAATCCCATTTCGAACATTGGTTGTCAGCGGTGAGGCTAGGACATGCGTTTGTGCAGTACCATAGCGACAACTGGTTACACTACAAACTCTGCATTTAGAGAATCACATGTTTGGGGATTATTTCTACTGATTATTTTTCTCCTCCAGAATGTAATTTTAAATGGAGTTTTCTGCTCTTTTAGATGCGAGGAAATGACAGGGCGGGATGCCAGTAGGTGGGGAGGATCTCATAGATAGGGAGTCCCTTGCTGGGTCCAGTGTCGGGGGCAATGCCCCATCCCTTTCCCTGTCCCCAGAGGAGTGGGTGGATAGGAGGGAAGAAAGGGAGCATCAGCTGGTGTTGGAAAGGCTCAAAGTGGAGCTAGCGCAGCTGAGTGTGGAGGAGAAAAAGCTAGCTCTGGAGGGTAGGTTATCCCCGAGTGTAGTTTGAGTTGTCTGGATTCACCAGTAAGGGTGGGATCAAGTGATGGCAGCAATATGGAGTCCAGTGCAGGAAGTCCCATTCCCAGTTCCCAGAGTATGGTACCTGGTTCCCAGTTAGAGGGGTACAGGTTGAGATTCAGGGGCAGTAAGGAACTGTCTCACCAGACTTGGGGGGAGTTTGTGGATGGACTTTTTGATGCACTGGACGATTGGGTGATGGTTAGCACGGCAAATTATTTTGAAGGGCTGTTTAATCTGGTTGTCAGAGAGCACGTGATCAGTAATTGTTATCCGGGGTTGCGCCAACACCTGTTGGAGTGTGAGTTCTCTGATCCCAGGGAGCTTGCACTGGAGGCAGACCTCTGGCTGTGTGCTAGAGGGTCTGAGGCATTGGGAAGTGATTCCAAAAGGGGTGGCTCGGGTATCTCCCGGTCCTGTGTTGTAGAAGAGGTTCAGTGTAGCCCAGCTAGGTCCCAGTGTAGTGGGTGGGGTGTAGGGGCTCACGTCCTGTCTCAGTGGAGAAGGAGTGAGTGTGGGACTGTATGTTCCAAGATGCCTGAAACCCAGTCTCAGGGCCTGGAGGGTTCCCTAAGGGAGTGCCAGGTCGGGGGCTAGGCTGTACTTGTAGGCCATTTGAGGAGGATCTCCTCGTGTCAGGAGAATGTGGAGTGTGTGTAAACAGAGCTCCAGCGGTTCTGGAGTCTGGTGGTACCGCTCCAGTTGGGAGGGTGCAGAAGTCCAGAGTGAGGGGTGAGAGGGGATGTGTTCCCCAGTGGGAGAACCAGTGGGTCAGGGACCAGCCAGAAGGGCTGAGTCTCCTAGAAGTGACTATGGCGACACCACTTCTGTCTTGGCGGATCTTTGCGCGCTGTCAGAAGGACAGGGGTCTGGAAATCTGCACCAGGCAGACTGTCACAGAACACATTAGTCTTGTGTTACCCTCAGGGGAATACTGTGTGCATCCCCAGAAGTCCTGGCATACCAGGCTAGTGCTCAGCCGCGGGGTTCAGCCCCAAGGTTGGGAGGCCAGGTTCAGGATCTGCCTGACCTGGAGGGAAGAACATCTGTAATCAGTGTCCTGACCGGTTTGGCTTCCAGGGGTACCGCTCCAAGGTGGGAGGGTGCAGAACTCTGGAAGGGGGTGCCGAGGGAGGGAGCCCTCGCCTCTGACCCTGCTGCAACCTGAGGGTTTAGACCCTAGGTTGGGAGACTTGGAAACTTCGTGATCGAGGGGGAATCCCTGCCAAAGAGAACAGCTGAAGACTGAGGAAAAGTGCTACCATTGCTCTGTGTCTGGGGGCTGACCTACAGTTTGCTGTTTCTGCTGAGGAAGAGGACTAAGGGACTTTGCTGTGTGCTGTGTCCCCCCTGCTTGAAGAGGAACTGTGCTGTGTGCCTTGTACCTCTGAGGTGAAAAAGTCTCCAAGGGCCTGAGTGAGCTGGCCTTCTGTTAGGGAGTTTCAGCTGGTGAGTGAGTTGTGTTCTGAGGTTGCCTCTCATAGGAGGAGAGTGTGGAACCCTAAAAGAAGAGATAGGGGGAGGAGAGCCTCGCCCGTGACTTCTGGTCAGCTTGAGGGTGCGGACCCTAGGTTGGAAGATCAGTGGCAGTTTGGAATTGCACTGATAAGAGGAAGAGTGGAGAATGGTTACTATGTGCCAGGGGTTACTGCCCCCCACTCTGTGGATTGGCAAGGACCAATGACATCTGGGTGGCCTAGGGAATGGTCCTGGCCGTGGACAGCTAGGGAGTACCAGTGGGGTAGACTAGTTGGTCCTGAGAGCTTTGACAGAGTGAACCACTTGGGTTCAGAGTGGCGTAGAACTGGAGGGTGTCCCTGCAGTTGCGGGCCCACGTTCTTGTTCTATCACCCAAGGCAGGGAAGCCCATCAAGGTGGTGATTGGTCTAACCTGCGTTTTGGCTGAAGGAGGTTGTGTTGAACTTGGCCCTTTTTGCACTGTCATCCCCAAACCTTTTGCCTTTCTCCTAGACTTTTTTCTGACATGGTGTTGGTGGTTTTAGGACTCTGGGCACTTTAGCACTGCTGTCCAGTATAAAGTGCGTGTGCTCTCTGTGTTAAATATGGTAAGATTGGTCTACACCTGTTTGGCCTTTTTAGTTTACCTGTCAGTCCCTTGCAAACTGGTATCCCATTTACCCAGGCCTGATAAATTAAATGCTACTGGTGGGCTTGCAGCGCTGATTGCGCCACCCACCAAAGAAGCCTTTCAAACCTATCTCAGGCCTCTGCCATTGCAGGGCCTGTGCGCGCAGTGTTATTGCCCCTGTGACGTGGCACCTAAAGTGTGTGCCATGTCCGTGACCCCCCTTTTACTACATGTCAGTCGCCCCTAAGGTAGGCCCTAGCTAGCCCTATGGGCAGGGTGTATTGTAGGTAAAATATAGGACGTGTACCTTAAGTGTGTGACACGTCCTGGTAGTGACAAACAGCCATTTTGGTTTCTCACTACTGTGGGGCTGCCCTCCCATAGGAAATCATTGGGGATTCCCTGATAGGTGTTTCGGGGGTAATTCCTGATATGAGAGGAGCAGCGTGGTCAAGTTTGGTATGATTGGAATAGTGATGATAAATGCTACTCAATGGTGTGCGCAGATTCATTATAACTATTTTAGAAATGCCACTTTTAGAAGTTAGCATTTCTGTGTGCTATGTGTCTGCCTGCCTGCTGTGAATTGCATGTCTGGCTTTTGAGTGACAGGGGCTGGTGAGGTGTGTGTGGCTCCAGAAGGGGCAGGGTGAGACAGCGCTAGGCTGAATGGGACATCTGCATTTGGAGTGGTGGGAGGAGAAGTCCCTGGTCCCTGAATAGGATTGTGCCTGCCCTAGTGAATGCTGGCTCCGCCCCCCCTTGGTATGTCTAATGACGAGCCCCCACCTGACAAAGGTGAAGAGGAGCCTTGTAAAAAAAGTGCTCCAGTTCCCCCTGAACCAGTTTTGCTGGTTCCCCAAGCCCTGTGCTGCGCAGCCAAAGGGAAAAGGTGATATAAATATAGGGGCTATGACCCCATGAAGCGTGTGCTGTTCCTGGACCTTTGGGGGCTTGCTGCTGCTGGGGCCCAGGAGGAATCGCCATGAGGGCTTGCCTCCCTGGGCCCAGCCTTGCTCCCTTGATCTCTGAGGATTTTTGCTGTTGGAGCTGTGGAGATTAGAATCTCGTGAGAATATAGCTCTCACGAGATTCTAATTTCCAGGGAAGAGGAGCATGTGGGCTTTCCCACCGCGATGCTGCAGCCCTGTTGGAGGGAATCCCGACATAGGTATTCCCCCGCATTGTGGTGCTTAGCAGGAGCCTACCCCGCTTTATGGATATTTGAAAATAGCGGGTGCCCACCCCGCATTATGGCGCCTTGGGAGCGGGTGCCCTCCCCGCTTTGTGCGTATTTCTAGGTGGGTGCCCACTCTGCAATTATTGTATTCAACGCGGGTGCACACCCCGCACTATGCTGCTGCCGAGAATCACCTCCGCGGCCTAATCGACCCGGAAGTCAGGCGAAGCTGCATGACATTGGGTGGAGCATGTGGAGCCGAAAAGAGGACGGGAGCCTACCCCGCCTCCTTATCCACCAGTGAGGATGGCCGAGCGGTTTCCGGGCTTAGAGGAGTCCCCGGAGGTAGGCGCATGCCTGCGTGGGGCTCCCGTGAGTTAGGTAGAGCCCCGCGGGGGCCACTAAGGAGAGAGAGTCACTGAGGAGTGGGGGCTCTCCTGAGTGTGCCGCCTTCAGCGCAAGAGGAGAAGAGGAGCAGACGCCCAGAGAGTCCCGGTGAGTTGGGGCTTCATGTGCGCATTTGTGGTGCCTTGCAAGGCACGGTGTCAGTGCTTGGTCTGGGCGGGCCGCCCCAACAATGGGCATACTTGTTTTTAGAGCCCGTGGGGGGGTCCAGAGGGCACAGTGGTGCCGGGCCCCCTTTATGGATATTGCCACAGCTGCGCCACCGTAGCGGGAAGCTGCAACGTGGGCATATTTGTTTCTAGGGCCCCAGTGGGGGTCCAGAAGGCACCGAGGTGCTAGGTCCTGATCTTCCTTTGCTTCAAGCTGCGCTGCCTGATAGAGGGTAGGTGCAACGTTTTGCGCAGATTGGTATAGAAGTCCCTGAGTGGGACAGGAGAGGGCACAGTGGTGCCAGGCCTTCTTTGCTTCACAGCTGCACGGCAATTAGCGGCAGCTGCAAAGTGTAGGCCATCATTTCTTTGGGGGCATTTGGGATGAGACAGGAGTAAGATACACTCCTATGCCCCAGCGCAGTTGCGCACTTGTGGATCCTGCTGTCTTGGCAGCCAGCCCTGCCAGTTGGGACATAGGGCATTTGAGCCCTCTGAGAAGACCAGTTGGCCAGGGGGACAGTGTGAGGTTGATAGGGTGCCAGGCTTTACTGTGATTTATGTGGTGCTAGGAAATGTGATTTACGCACCGTGATTTATGCCTCTCGTATTTATGTTTTCGGAGGTTTATGCATTATGTGTTTATGCTGGTAAGGCCTATTGCGTAATGTGTTTATGCTAAGGAGGTTTGGGGCCTAATGTATATTATGCCTACTGCTTATGTCGAATGTCATGTTATGATATTTTAGGATGGTGTCTAATGCTAATGTGATAATGCTTAGGTCATTATGGTACCGGTAGTTACTGGGTGTGTTTGGCATTTACTTACCTGTTCTGATGGTTCTGACCGTGGCCCGATTGGCCTGGTCCTGTATATAATCCCCTGTGAATATTGCCTATTGCCGGTTGGCACAGTGTAAATGTGTGATTAGGTTTCTAATGTGTTTATGACAATACAAAGGCTATTTTTGATATAACATTGTGTGGAGTTTCTTTTGTGGTGTGCCTAGTATGTTGCTGCTGTGTGTGTTGAGCAAACGGTTTACACATTGCCTCTGGGATAAGCCTGACTGCTCGTGCCAAGCTACCAAGGGGGTGAGCAGGGGTTATCTTCAGCGTCTAACTCCCTTGCTCTGACTAGAGTGGTGGTTTCTGCCTGGCTTAGGCGCAAGCCCCAGCCAACCAGAAATCCCATTTCTAACAACACACATGTGAGTCTTGAATTACATTCCTTAGGTATACCCGGCTCAATAATAGCCTCCATGTTGTTATTGGCTGCCCGTTTCATTGGCCTCTGTATCAATTTCTTCTGATAGTGTCTCTCCTGTAGTTAGGAGGCCAAATTCTTGGCATGTCTTAAGTAAAGAATTGGGGATGTAATCCTTTGCAGGTCTATAAACTATTCCCTAGGACCCTCCTCCTAATCTTTCCTGTGAAGCATTTCTGTGCAGCCACGGCTTCGGGTCCGTATTATTGAAGTCCTCACTTGAGTAGACTTGCCTTTCTTTCCCCTCCCTAGAGTGAGCTTGATTATTTTGAATCCCTATACATTTATCTGTCCTCATGACAGAATTACCTAGCCTTTGATGAGGCCACGGTCCAAGAAAATCTGACCACACCTAGTATAATAGACACCATCCAGGGTAGGTCTTCCACACAGGGCTACGATTGGTCTAAATTACTTCTGTTTAAAAAATCCCACTCCCGTACATACATCCATGGAGCAATAATGACGGAGTATTTAAGGGGCAATTGTGCCCCCATGGGATTGATCATCACTAACACCCTAAGACTGTTTCTGGAGGACAAAGTATTTCTTAAGGATATGTCACTCAACGCATGGTGATGTACACATGATTGGCTAATCCTTACAATGAACACTGCCAAATGGATTGCAGACATAATCCTCATAGAGATACAGACTTTGGAGTCCCAAATCAAAGTGGCTACTTCAAAAACTCTTTACAAAAACAAGCAGAAGATACAAATAAAACCAACAAAGAGTTTAAAGACTCGATCTTAGCCACGAAAATTACCAAGTTTAAGAAAGACCTTGCATGATTCTCTCTTGTAAAGGTGTACCCTCACACCAGCAATGATTATGTCCCAGTACAGTACCATCAGAAAGGGAAGAGATATGGTTCAAACTACTCCACCACTGGGAGTGAAGATTGGTCCAGCGATTCAGAATCATCTAGCCATGGAGACCCTAAAGGGAGAGGGGTAAGTCGGAGGAAAAGGAACAACTGGAGAGGTGGTCGTGGTGGAACACCCCCCCACCATCACAGTGGTGGCCACCGGTACCTTATGGATATCCCTACCCACCTTTCAAAGCACCGATGTTTCCTTATCAACTTCAACCGCAGTTTTTCTCCAACCAGCCTTTTTTAGGGCTTGGCCCGGGACGGTCAAGAGGAAGACGACGGCACCAGCAAGCCCACGTACATTGGAGCCCGCCACCATCCCCAAGAACAACACGGAGCATGACCAATGCTCAAGCAGGGAGCAGTCACGATAGGATCTAGTCGTAAACCTTAGTGACTGCCAGCTAAGTGTGGATCAATCATCAATTCTGAATAAAGGACTGGTGTATGTACCTTCGCACAAAGGAGACACTTTCCTGATAAAAGAAGAGTTGACGCAGTTTTTCCGGAAGATACGCCTGAAGTTTTTCTTCAAGGAAAAAACAACTGTAGATGAGGAAGAAACACGTACCAACACTGGCCTAAAAAATCGTCCCACTTTTAATCCACCCGCACACCTGGTTCCCCCACAGGTACTCACTTTTGAAAAAGCCGTCATGGATAAAGTGACCGCCCTGTGTAAGGGCAATGAGAGGCAATATCAGAATCTTACCAGGCGAGAAAAATTGGCAATGAGGGCACTGGTGAAAGTTGATTCCATCACAATTAAGCCAGCAGACAAAGGGGGCGCGATCGTCCTCATTAATACATCTGCCTATCAGACCGAATGTTTAAGACAGCTTGAGAACAGATGCTTCTATAAACCACTGAAAATGGATCCCACCAAGAGGTTGCGAAATGATAGAAAAATGCTAGTTGAGAAGCCAAAGATAATGAATGGATTACCACACACGAAGCCTCTTTTCTCACTATATATCATCAGTAACTCCGTATTTTTACGTATTGCCTAAAATACTTAAGGAGCAAAGACCCCCGCTCGGTCGGTCCCATAATCTAAGGGATAGAGTCTTTACTGGAACCTTTTTCTACATTCATAGATCATTTTCTACGACCACTGGTGTTGAAATGCCTACGTACCTTCAGGACACAAAGGACATTCTCAGATTACTGGAAGTGACTCAGTTTGATGTTATTAGAGACTATCTAGTCTCCTTCGACGTTGAGTCCCCTTACACTTGTATTCCCCAAGATGAGAGACTGGCGGTGATACAAATACTTCTTGACAACAGAGAAATGGATACCATCTTCCCTGTCCACATCATGTGCTAGCCTCGTGATCAAAGAAATTTTTTCAATTTGAAAACCGAGTATTCTTACAAATATCAGGAACATCTATGGGCAGTGTTTTCTCCCCAAGTCTGGCGAATCTCTATGTAGACCTATTCGAACAGGGCCATATTTTGTCAGAGAATAATCTGTACAGGGAGCACATCCTGGTATGGAAACGCTATATTGACAACGTGTTTGTCATTTGGCGTGGCACATCTAACACCATCACAGAATTTAATCTATGGTTGAACAGCAGGAACGAATTTCTGAACTTCACCTATGAATACAGCAACATCATTTTACCATTCCTTGACATCCGCATTTTCCAGGAAGGTGACGGACTGGGGACCAAACTTTTCAGGAAACCAATGGCTAGGAATTCGCTACTGTCATACAATAGCTACCATCCTAAGTCCCTTCGAGACAACTTGCCAAATGAACAGTTTTTACGGATTAGAAGGAACTGTTCTTCAAGTTCAAAATACGAAGAACATACCAAGAATTTGCCCTCCCAACTACAGGAAAGAAATTAATATGGAGGTCGATGAAACGGGCAGCCAATAACAACAGGGAGGCTCTAATTGAGCCGGGTATGCCTAAGGAACTTAATTCAAGACTCACATGTGTGAACACGTTTTGCAGCTTCTCATAACAAAATCAAAAAAAGGTATCCTTCAGAATTGAAACATCTTAAACATTGGGAAAACTCCCATTCCTTGACCTTTGTTTGCCTTTAAGAGAAGTATGAATATCAAGGATCAGTTGGTCCATACACGGCCAAGAAATCAAAAACCCCGAGATCAAACTACTCTTTGGAATCTACCAGCTGTTAAAGGGCATTTTCCCTGTGGTACTTGTGCGGTCTGTCCACCAACTAAACACACTGTCTCGATTGATTTTGGTACCACAAAACCATGGACACAGTCTTGTCACACGAACTGCAACATTGGTAGACTCATTTATTTGGTCACTTGTCCCTGCAATCTGCGATACGTGGGAATGACCACACGAGAAAGGTCAAGACTCGCTATCTCAGAGCACAAGAGTACCATCCATTGCAAAAAGATTTCAACTAAACTCACTAATTACTTTCTTTAAAAAAAACGTTCACCAGATGATCTAAATTGGATGGTGTTAGAACAACCGTATATCCCGTCTCATGTGACAGACATCTCCACATATCTTTTTGGACGTGAACAGAGATGGGTACACAGATTGCAGAGTGACAATTTGGGTCTGAATGATGATATTCCCTGGGTGGCTCTGTGAATTCTCTGTAAACTTTCTGCGCAGTTTTTTGCATTTTTCTTCCAATTGACTAGGCTTCTGTGCCTTATAGGTCACCTACTTCTGTTGGGTGCGTTTCGGTTGAGGTGATTGTGTGGCTTTATCCTGAACATATCTGTGATAGTCACCAATTTCACTGGGGAGGATATGCCTGATGGGAGCACATAAGAGATTAATATCATTCTCTGGTTCTCTCTTGAGATCTGCATGACTGACTTTTTGGTGGTTTGGAGTATACACACTCGTGGCCCAACTTTTGTGTGCTCTTTTATATACATTTATGAATAAATGATACCCACATGATCAGCGCAAACATAGAAATACCGCGATGAATATTTAAGTGATTCACTTTGGTGCTTGAATATACTTCCACTAATACAGGCCACTGAGAAGAGGTGGCTATGTAATACCGGCTGTCAATACTCACAGGATATTGAGTTTCCCCTTTTTGTGCTTGAAAAACATAGGCTAATATTCATCGCGATGGCCATGTATAGTCATACATGCAGGGGCTATGCGATATCAGTATAAGACTGTTGCCCGCATTGGACCAATTACATTTATGGGTCTTTTTGACTCTGGGCTCTATATCTAACTTAGGGGCTAAACGCTGGAGATTCCTTTTTGCTGAGCTTAAGAATTCACTTTTTTAAGACGCTTGTATGTCACGATTCTCACTGGAAAAATAAAGTTTCCAGTAGCCGCATTCCACAATTAGAGGGCATTTGACTACCACTCCCGTCATGCCCCACCATCTTCGCAGATTTATTACATCATACTTTCGTGTCTTTTAGCGCATGCGTGACTAATATGCGCTGTCATGCATCCGGGACTACATCTTCCGGCATGCTTGAGCTAAACTACACACCTACATTCATTTTAAACACTTAGGCGCACTACTTAAGGGAATCGTCTGACCCTTTACACTCACCTCTGGTTGCAGCATCAACCAGGTCTGGGGTATCGACGGAGAGGTGAGTGTTTGGGGCACAGAAACTGCACATTGTGCAAGGGGTATTTAATTATTGGGGTCTCATGTTGATTTGCTGAGTCCTAAATCCCTCGTTCAGTGACATGGATGTTTGTAAGATTATAGTAATACATATAATTTTCTAGTGATGCGGAGATATTACAACTGTGCTTGTTTGGCCATTAATCTCTTCTGTTTCATGTAGATGAGGAAGGCATGACTGAGCAAAGTTAACTCTCGCATTCTTGCACCATATTAACTAGACAGATTGAAATGGCGTGAGACAGCAAGTCTATCTCTAACGTTCTTTTGATAATATGATAGACTGTAGCTATACTCTAGGAGCGTTCACACCCAAGGTGTTTGATTATATAGAATTCGAGATATTTACTAGTACTTGCTAGACCTTCAATTGTCCATTTCAACAGATAGCTATCTAATGTCTTGATAATAGCGTTTCAAGAAAGGCATACGAGACATCAGTGCCTGGGCTGTTTTCCATATGACAAGGATTTCACCATAATCATTTTTTAATGATTGCACCTTGTGTTGGTAGGCTTTCATGCCACTGGCACGCAGTGGAAGTGATTGTAAATATATGCACATTTCACATTTGTCTATAGAGCGGTCCCCCCCTTCCCTGAGCTGTCACCAGGTAGAGGTGAGGTGTTCTACCCAGACATAATGGGTAAGCTAATTTTGACCTTTTTAGTCACACTTTTAGTTGTACTACGTATTGTGGTGAGACTTAGGATCCCACATGCATAGTTTTAACCAGTGTTTTGTTCAGAGTCACTGATGTTTCTTTATTGTTTTTGTATCTGTTCCTATTAGATACACTCACAATTCTTTGAACTGAAACCAGATGTACAAGTGGTTCCGTATTTCAGTATCACTATATATACATTTGTTCACTATTCACGTGTTCTTTTGCTGCAGCATCTTCTTAGGTCCTAATGAAAGCCCTGACACCTTGCGGGTCATCACGACTGAAACATGTTGACCTTATATTTCGTCTGACACATGCAGTTTAAATCCATACTGCAGGTGCACTGTTTTTGATCCTGACAGTGAGAACACATAAATAAAGGACTCATTTGTTCTCACTAGTTAGTTTTACCACCACTCCCTACATGTTAAAACATTTTTTTGTTGTGCTGCTCCCTCCCCCAAACCCATTCTCTCTCATCTGGTGGATTTAGAATATCCTTTAAGAGTAGATACTAAAACTTCCCTGATCTCCTCCTTCTCAGAGAGGGGGTTGTAGCCCTTGGTGGAACTAGGCTTTTCCACCAAGAGGAGAATCCCAGATGATGAAGCATGCAACCTTCGGTGGGTGAGGGATTACGTCCTGAAAAGGATTATACCACAGTTAGGTCTGTGTGATTTTGTCGTCAGTGTCTCTGTCTATTCACTTTTTCATGAAAGATCCAAGGATTTTGTTTGTTGTATTTAAGTAAAGAATTGGGGATGTAATCCTTTGCAGGTCTATGAACTATTCCCTAGGACCCTCCTCCTAATCTTTCCTGTTAAGCATTTGCACTACTTAAACCATAACGTTATTTTAAATGTTTGTCAGTGAATTGCTACTGTCTTTTATGCAGGAACGTTAGCGGTTTGACGCAGGACCACCTCCATGTGAGCTGCCCTCACAGCACACAGCCTACAGCCAAGCACTGTGCCAAAACAACCTTGCAACCCGAGAGACCCCACAGATGACGGAGTCCTTTTAAAAAAAATAGGAGTGTCTTGTAACTCATATCTATATTCACTGAAAAAACCGAGCAAGGCAATAAAATCATTTAAGCACTAAATCGTGGTCCGTTTCTGTCTGTGCAAGAAAGCTGAGGAGTGTCGAAGTGAAAGCATGTATATACATGTATATACATGTGTGTGTTTGTGTGTGTACATGTAGATATATGTGTATTTATATATAAATATATATACAAGATGTGTATATATATATATCTCCTTTCGCCAATGACGGTGAAAACAAAGGAACAACGCGCACCAGTGTCGTGAAGTTGAAACTAATGCGAGGCTTCAATGCTAGTATGTACAGCGACCCAGTGGGAAACAAGTTGGGGGACAACAGCAGTGAAAGACTACTGAGACCAGAATGCCTAAAGCCACGCCCACTCAAGGCAGGACTTTAAAACATCACAGCGAGTGCGGTGAAAATTTCAGTAGCTGTGTCCCTCGAGAGATGCCAGTGAGCAAGGGCGATGAAGCCCGAAACGCGTTTGGTGAATGCTATTGCGGTCTATGATGCACTCCATGCCCTGCATTCTTCCTGACGGAAAAGGTGAATAAACGCGTTGTGTGTGGCACCTCAAGCATGAGCCTCTTTCATTTGGAATATTAGCGGCCGGCTTGGTCGCGAGGTGCCCCGCTGTGGACTTTACAGCTCCTTTCGCCAATGACGGTGAAAACAAAGGAACAACGCGCACCAGTGTCGTGAAGGTGAAACTAATGCGAGGCTTCAATGCTAGTATGTACAGCGACCCAGTGGGAAACAAGTTGGGGGACAACAGCAGTGAAAGACTACTGAGACCAGAATGCCTAAAGCCACGCCCACTCAAGGCAGGACCTTAAAACATCACAGCGAGTGCGGTGAAAATTTCAGTAGCTGTGTCCCTCGACAGATGCCAGTGAGCAAGGGCGATGAAGCCCGAAACGCGTTTGGTGAATGCTATTGCTGTCTATGATGTTATGTTATGTTATGTTAGGAACATTTGTAGTGCGCACAGCTGCCCCAGCTAAGGGGCGTCCTGGCGCATGACAAGGTAAACATAGCAACACTCAGCATAGAGACAGAGAAAGAAAAAAAGAGCGCAGCAAGTAAAGGGGGAAAATTAAAATAGGAAGGTTTTTATAGCTTTACGGAACAAAAGAAGGTCTTCCATCAGGCGAATCTCAATCGGAAGAGAGTTCCAAAGCACTGCTGCTTTTACCCGGAAGGACCGGCACCCAACTCGGCTGAGCTTAAACCTCGGGACCACCGCAAGCGCTTGGCCCAATGATCTCAAAGAGCGGGTTGGAACATAAGAGGACAGGAGATTCGAGAGAATCCGGGGGGCTGATCCCTTCAAGATCTTAAAAGCCAAACATAAAACTTTAAAGTGAATTCTTGTTTTAACCAGTAGCCAATGCAAAGATCGAAGGGTACTAGAAACAGAGCAGGACCTGGGCAAGCCAACTATGGCTCTAGCTGCGGCGTTTTGGACACGTTGAAGGTGGATGATTTCTGCCTGGTTTGCCCCTACCAGGAGAGAGCTGGCATAATCTAGACGAGATATTACTGTTGCCTGAACCACCAGCTGCCTGGTTGGGGGATCAAAAAACTTCAGGACAGGTCTTAAGCCTCGAAGGACCCCAAAACAGCAGGCCGCGGTTTTCTTAGAGTGCCCCACGAAGCTAAGAGTGGGCTCCAACCACACTCCCAAATTTCTCAACTCCGTTACCGGAATTGGAGCCGGCCCAAGCTCCGGTGGCCACCATCTGTCCCCCCAGAGCTCCTTCCCCTTCCCGACAACCATAACCTCAGTCTTCTTAGCGTTGAGCTGGAGACAGTTGGCATTCATCCAGCTCACCACTGCCCTCAGTCCGCTCTGGAACCCAGGGGCATCCTGCTCAACATCCCCGCTGATAGTAACCGCTAGCTGAGTGTCGTCAGCATAAGAGACCATAGTCATGCCCCACTGCTTGACGACATCAGCCAGCGGTCTCACGTAAAGATTGAATAACGTGGGACTCAGCGAGGATCCCTGCGGCACCCCCAGGCCTAGAGGATGAAATTTGGACTGGTACGGTGGTATGGCAACGCAGAAGGAGCGGTCGTCGAGAAAGGAACGGAACCACTGTAAGGCGAGCCCACCAATGCCTATCTCCTCCAGGCGATGCAGAAGGATGCGGTGTGAAACAGTATTGAAGGCGGCGCTCAGGTCTAATAATACTAGCGCCGCCGTCTGTCCCACATCCAGCACCATACGCAGGTGTTCGGCCATGGCGAGAAGGGCTGTCTCCGTGCTATGCCCAGCACGGAACCCATTCTGGGTAGCATCCAGAATGTTGGCTCGGGTAAGATGGTCAGAGAGAGCCTGGTTGACGTGGGCCTCCACAACTTTTGCCGGCCAGGGGAGCAAGGAAATGGGCCAGTAGCTCTCCGGTTTTAAAGGATCCAATAAGGGTTTCTTCAGGATAGGAGAGACCACTGCCCGCTTCCATTTAGCTGGAACCGTGCCCGTCGCCAGCGAGATGTTAATGAGGTAGCACACCATGGGGCGTCCCACAAAAGACTGATCCCTGAAGAGGGCAGGTCTTAATGGATCCAAAGGTGATCCAGATTTAATTTTCTGGGTCACCCTATCAAATTCCTCAGGTAGAAGCAGGGGGAAAGAGTCCATAGTGGGGAGGCCCGGGATAATATCCAGGGTCCCTGATGGTGGCCCCGTAAGAGAAAAAGCCCGGTAGATGCCTTGCACTTTCTCCAAAAAGAAGGATGCCAAAGCCTCACAGTGAGAGGTAGAAGCCAATGCCGGGGAGGAGATTCTTTTTGCCAAAAGATCTTTAAGGGCCTTCAATATAGATTTAGACGGGTTAGTACTGTTGCGGAATTCTACCGATTAGAACGCCGCGCGGGCTCTACAGATGGCACGGTGATAAACCTTAACGGAAGCCAGATACAACGCTTTCTTGGCAGTGTCGTAAGACCTCCGCCACTCTCTCTCGGCCCGCCTACAGTTGCCCTTCAAAACACGAAGGGCGCTGTCATACCAGGGGCTCGACTCTCTAGAGCTAAGTTTGCTTGCCATGATGGGAATCAGTGAATCAAGCGCCCTGGTAATCCACTGACAGAACTGGTCATAACCCGTTTCAACATTGTCCAAGGGTCCCAGCGGATCTACAGCCAAGACGTGGTGTAGGTCCTCTAACCTGAGTTTGTTCCAATGCCTTCTAGGGACTGATCTAGATGGAGGAATAGAGGGAATCTCAGGCAAAGGGGCCCGGATAGCCACTAAAAAATGATCCGTCCACCCTAGGGGTGATATGGAAGAGACTGTGGCTTCCGTAAGATTAGTGAAAAAGGGATCCAGCGTATGCCCTCCTACGTGGGTGTGTTGTGCTACCTTTTGAGACAGTTGAAGGGCCTCGAGATCAGCTAAAATATTATTGACAGCCGGCGCACTCTGATTGTCAAAATGGAGGTTGAGATCTCCCAGGATAGAAAAATTGGCACAGCCAATTGCCAAAGAGCTAACGGCATCAGGGAAAGCTTCTCTGAATGCAACGTCACTGCCTGGGGGTCGATATACCACCATCCCCGAGATCGAAAACTGGGGGCTGATCAAGATCTTAAAGGAGGCGCTTTCGCATCCAGCAATATTTAAAGCATTCCAGCTACAGGAGAAACTAGATTTAACAGCAAGGGCGATACCCCCTCCTCTAGTTGAACGGTTTAGAGTGAAGATGGAATACTCAGGGGGGAAAGCCAAGTTAATAATGGCTGCGTCGTCCTCCTGCAACCAGGTTTCAGTGATGGCAAATATATCTGGGGTCTCATCCTGCATGAGGTCCAAGAAGGCTTGATGATGTTGTACCAAGGACCTGACATTCAGGCTAAGTATTCGAAGTACAAGCGCCGAACCATTACTTCGAGAGGCGGTAGTGAAAGGCCACTGGCGGGTGCGTGCGGGAGAGCCAAGTGCCCATCTCTTGCAGGCACACCGATATGGGCCGCTTAACGGATAATTATGTGCCTGATCACACTTCGGAGTGGTCAATCCAATGGACCGCAAAGTCTCATTGGAATAGGTGATCATCACGACACCAGATTACGAAAAGTGCCAAGGAGAAACCCGCTGCGCCCCGTGCGTCCTAAGCGCGGACGGGCAGGACTCTTGCACGACTCCGGCTAAGCGACGGCGTCCCACTGCGCGACCCCGCTGCGCGGGGGGGAGCGACGTTAAATAGGTGTCCGGCAAAGCTGTCCGAGCGCAGGAACGCTCACAATGGCGCCCGCCGGTAGATAGAGTGCCCAACCAAAGATGGCGCCCAACCAGGACTACCCCGTGACCCGGACCCACCAAAACGGCGGTGTTTTTATAACAATTAAGTGCGGTAAGAGGGAGGGGAGCACCCTACCTGGTCCCAGATTAATAACAAGGGCAAGTAAATTAAATAAAAGAAAATACAAAAACGGGAAAATTTAAAAGTCACACAGCGTTAGCAGCAGCGTGAGCGCAGCTATACAGGTACCTTGTCCAGGCTGCCGGCGAAGTGGAAACCGCCTTAAATAGGTGTCCCGCGAGGCTGTCCGAGCGCAGGAACGCTCACAATGGCGCCCGCCGGGAGATAGAGTGCCCAACCAAAGATGGCGCCCAACCAGGACTACCCCCGTGACCCGGACCCACCAAAACGGCGGTGTTTTTATAACAATTAAGTGCGGTAAGAGGGAGGGGAGCACCCTACCTGGTCCCAGATTAATAACAAGGGCAAGTAAATTAAATAAAAGAAAATACAAAAACGGGAAAATTTAAAAGTCACACAGCGTTAGCAACAGCGCGAGCGCAGCTATACAGGTACCTTGATGCACTCCATGCCCTGCATTCTTCCCGACGGAAAAGGTGAATAAACGCGTTGTGTGTGGCATCTCAAGCGTGAGCCTCTTTCATTTGGAATATTAGCGGCTGGCTTGGTCACGAGGTGCCCCGCTGTGGACTTTACAGCTCCTTTCGCCAATGACAGTGAAAACAAAGGAACAACGCGCACCAGTGTCGTGAAGGTCAAACTAATGCGAGGCTTCAATGCTAGTATGTACAGCGGCCCAGTGGAAAACAAGTTGGGGGACAACAGCAGTGAAAGACTACTGAGACCAGAATGCCTAAAGCCACGCCCACTCAAGGCAGGACTTTAAAACATCACAGCGAGTGCGGTGAAAATTTCAGTAGCTGTGTCCCTCGAGAGATGCCAGTGAGCAAGGGCGATGAAGCCCGAAACGCGTTTGGTGAATGCTATTGCTGTCTATGATGCACTCCATGCCCTGCATTCTTCCCGACGGAAAAGGTGAATAAACGCGTTGTGTGTGGCACCTCAAGCGTGAGCCTCTTTCATTTGGAATATTAGCGGCCGGCTTGGTCGCGAGGTGCCCCGCTGTGGACTTTACAGCTCCTTTCGCCAATGACGGTGAAAACAAAGGAACAACGCGCACCAGTGTCGTGAAGGTGAAACTAATGCGAGGCTTCAATGCTAGTATGTACAGCGACCCAGTGGGAAACAAGTTGGGGGACAACAGCAGTGAAAGACTACTGAGACCAGAATGCCTAAAGCCACGCCCACTCAAGGCAGGACCTTAAAACATCACAGCGAGTGCGGTGAAAATTTCAGTAGCTGTGTCCCTCGACAGATGCCAGTGAGCAAGGGCGATGAAGCCCGAAACGCGTTTGGTGAATGCTATTGCTGTCTATGATGTTATGTTATGTTATGTTAGGAACATTTGTAGTGCGCACAGCTGCCCCAGCTAAGGGGCGTCCTGGCGCATGACAAGGTAAACATAGCAACACTCAGCATAGAGACAGAGAAAGAAAAAAAGAGCGCAGCAAGTAAAGGGGGAAAATTAAAATAGGAAGGTTTTTATAGCTTTACGGAACAAAAGAAGGTCTTCCATCAGGCGAATCTCAATCGGAAGAGAGTTCCAAAGCACTGCTGCTTTTACCCGGAAGGACCGGCACCCAACTCGGCTGAGCTTAAACCTCGGGACCACCGCAAGCGCTTGGCCCAATGATCTCAAAGAGCGGGTTGGAACATAAGAGGACAGGAGATTCGAGAGAATCCGGGGGGCTGATCCCTTCAAGATCTTAAAAGCCAAACATAAAACTTTAAAGTGAATTCTTGTTTTAACCAGTAGCCAATGCAAAGATCGAAGGGTACTAGAAACAGAGCAGGACCTGGGCAAGCCAACTATGGCTCTAGCTGCGGCGTTTTGGACACGTTGAAGGTGGATGATTTCTGCCTGGTTTGCCCCTACCAGGAGAGAGCTGGCATAATCTAGACGAGATATTACTGTTGCCTGAACCACCAGCTGCCTGGTTGGGGGATCAAAAAACTTCAGGACAGGTCTTAAGCCTCGAAGGACCCCAAAACAGCAGGCCGCGGTTTTCTTAGAGTGCCCCACGAAGCTAAGAGTGGGCTCCAACCACACTCCCAAATTTCTCAACTCCGTTACCGGAATTGGAGCCGGCCCAAGCTCCGGTGGCCACCATCTGTCCCCCCAGAGCTCCTTCCCCTTCCCGACAACCATAACCTCAGTCTTCTTAGCGTTGAGCTGGAGACAGTTGGCATTCATCCAGCTCACCACTGCCCTCAGTCCGCTCTGGAACCCAGGGGCATCCTGCTCAACATCCCCGCTGATAGTAACCGCTAGCTGAGTGTCGTCAGCATAAGAGACCATAGTCATGCCCCACTGCTTGACGACATCAGCCAGCGGTCTCACGTAAAGATTGAATAACGTGGGACTCAGCGAGGATCCCTGCGGCACCCCCAGGCCTAGAGGATGAAATTTGGACTGGTACGGTGGTATGGCAACGCAGAAGGAGCGGTCGTCGAGAAAGGAACGGAACCACTGTAAGGCGAGCCCACCAATGCCTATCTCCTCCAGGCGATGCAGAAGGATGCGGTGTGAAACAGTATTGAAGGCGGCGCTCAGGTCTAATAATACTAGCGCCGCCGTCTGTCCCACATCCAGCACCATACGCAGGTGTTCGGCCATGGCGAGAAGGGCTGTCTCCGTGCTATGCCCAGCACGGAACCCATTCTGGGTAGCATCCAGAATGTTGGCTCGGGTAAGATGGTCAGAGAGAGCCTGGTTGACGTGGGCCTCCACAACTTTTGCCGGCCAGGGGAGCAAGGAAATGGGCCAGTAGCTCTCCGGTTTTAAAGGATCCAATAAGGGTTTCTTCAGGATAGGAGAGACCACTGCCCGCTTCCATTTAGCTGGAACCGTGCCCGTCGCCAGCGAGATGTTAATGAGGTAGCACACCATGGGGCGTCCCACAAAAGACTGATCCCTGAAGAGGGCAGGTCTTAATGGATCCAAAGGTGATCCAGATTTAATTTTCTGGGTCACCCTATCAAATTCCTCAGGTAGAAGCAGGGGGAAAGAGTCCATAGTGGGGAGGCCCGGGATAATATCCAGGGTCCCTGATGGTGGCCCCGTAAGAGAAAAAGCCCGGTAGATGCCTTGCACTTTCTCCAAAAAGAAGGATGCCAAAGCCTCACAGTGAGAGGTAGAAGCCAATGCCGGGGAGGAGATTCTTTTTGCCAAAAGATCTTTAAGGGCCTTCAATATAGATTTAGACGGGTTAGTACTGTTGCGGAATTCTACCGATTAGAACGCCGCGCGGGCTCTACAGATGGCACGGTGATAAACCTTAACGGAAGCCAGATACAACGCTTTCTTGGCAGTGTCGTAAGACCTCCGCCACTCTCTCTCGGCCCGCCTACAGTTGCCCTTCAAAACACGAAGGGCGCTGTCATACCAGGGGCTCGACTCTCTAGAGCTAAGTTTGCTTGCCATGATGGGAATCAGTGAATCAAGCGCCCTGGTAATCCACTGACAGAACTGGTCATAACCCGTTTCAACATTGTCCAAGGGTCCCAGCGGATCTACAGCCAAGACGTGGTGTAGGTCCTCTAACCTGAGTTTGTTCCAATGCCTTCTAGGGACTGATCTAGATGGAGGAATAGAGGGAATCTCAGGCAAAGGGGCCCGGATAGCCACTAAAAAATGATCCGTCCACCCTAGGGGTGATATGGAAGAGACTGTGGCTTCCGTAAGATTAGTGAAAAAGGGATCCAGCGTATGCCCTCCTACGTGGGTGTGTTGTGCTACCTTTTGAGACAGTTGAAGGGCCTCGAGATCAGCTAAAATATTATTGACAGCCGGCGCACTCTGATTGTCAAAATGGAGGTTGAGATCTCCCAGGATAGAAAAATTGGCACAGCTAATTGCCAAAGAGCTAACGGCATCAGGGAAAGCTTCTCTGAATGCAACGTCACTGCCTGGGGGTCGATATACCACCATCCCCGAGATCGAAAACTGGGGGCTGATCAAGATCTTAAAGGAGGCGCTTTCGCATCCAGCAATATTTAAAGCATTCCAGCTACAGGAGAAACTAGATTTAACAGCAAGGGCGATACCCCCTCCTCTAGTTGAACGGTTTAGAGTGAAGATGGAATACTCAGGGGGGAAAGCCAAGTTAATAATGGCTGCGTCGTCCTCCTGCAACCAGGTTTCAGTGATGGCAAATATATCTGGGGTCTCATCCTGCATGAGGTCCAAGAAGGCTTGATGGTGTTGTACCAAGGACCTGACATTCAGGCTAAGTATTCGAAGTACAAGCGCCGAGCCATTACTTCGAGAGGCGGTAGTGAAAGGCCACTGGCGGGTGCGTGCGGGAGAGCCAAGTGCCCATCTCTTGCAGGCACACCGATATGGGCCGCTTAACGGATAATTATGTGCCTGATCACACTTCGGAGTGGTCAATCCAATGGACCGCAAAGTCTCATTGGAATAGGTGATCATCACGACACCAGATTCCGAAAAGTGCCAAGGAGAAACCCGCTGCGCCCCGTGCGTCCTAAGCGCGGACGGGCAGGACTCTTGCACGACTCCGGCTAAGCGACGGCGTCCCACTGCGCGACCCCGCTGCGCGGGGGGGAGCGACGTTAAATAGGTGTCCGGCAAAGCTGTCCGAGCGCAGGAACGCTCACAATGGCGCCCGCCGGTAGATAGAGTGCCCAACCAAAGATGGCGCCCAACCAGGACTACCCCGTGACCCGGACCCACCAAAACGGCGGTGTTTTTATAACAATTAAGTGCGGTAAGAGGGAGGGGAGCACCCTACCTGGTCCCAGATTAATAACAAGGGCAAGTAAATTAAATAAAAGAAAATACAAAAACGGGAAAATTTAAAAGTCACACAGCGTTAGCAGCAGCGTGAGCGCAGCTATACAGGTACCTTGTCCAGGCTGCCGGCGAAGTGGAAACCGCCTTAAATAGGTGTCCCGCGAGGCTGTCCGAGCGCAGGAACGCTCACAATGGCGCCCGCCGGGAGATAGAGTGCCCAACCAAAGATGGCGCCCAACCAGGACTACCCCCGTGACCCGGACCCACCAAAACGGCGGTGTTTTTATAACAATTAAGTGCGGTAAGAGGGAGGGGAGCACACTACCTGGTCCCAGATTAATAACAAGGGCAAGTAAATTAAATAAAAGAAAATACAAAAACGGGAAAATTTAAAAGTCACACAGCGTTAGCAACAGCGCGAGCGCAGCTATACAGGTACCTTGATGCACTCCATGCCCTGCATTCTTCCCGACGGAAAAGGTGAATAAACGCGTTGTGTGTGGCATCTCAAGCGTGAGCCTCTTTCATTTGGAATATTAGCGGCTGGCTTGGTCACAAGGTGCCCCGCTGTGGACTTTACAGCTCCTTTCGCCAATGACGGTGAAAACAAAGGAACAACGCGCACCAGTGTCGTGAAGGTCAAACTAATGCGAGGCTTCAATGCTAGTATGTACAGCGGCCCAGTGGAAAACAAGTTGGGGGACAACAGCAGTGAAAGACTACTGAGACCAGAATGCCTAAAGCCACGCCCACTCAAGGCAGGACTTTAAAACATCACAGCGAGTGCGGTGAAAATTTCAGTAGCTGTGTCCCTCGAGAGATGCCAGTGAGCAAGGGCGATGAAGCCCGAAACGCGTTTGGTGAATGCTATTGCTGTCTATGATGCACTCCATGCCCTGCATTCTTCCCGACGGAAAAGGTGAATAAACGCGTTGTGTGTGGCACCTCAAGCGTGAGCCTCTTTCATTTGCAATATTAGCAGCCGGCTTGGTCGCGAGGTGCCCCGCTGTGAACTTTACAGCTCCTTTCGCCAATGACGGTGAAAACAAAGGAACAACGCGCACCAGTGTCGTGAAGGTGAAACTAATGCGAGGCTTCAATGCTAGTATGTACAGCGACCCAGTGGGAAACAAGTTGGGGGACAACAGCAGTGAAAGACTACTGAGACCAGAATGCCTAAAGCCACGCCCACTCAAGGCAGGACTTTAAAACATCACAGCGAGTGCGGTGAAAATGTCAGTAGCTGTGTCCCTCGAGAGATGCCAGTGAGCAAGGGCGATGAAGCCCGAAACGCGTTTGGTGAATGCTATTGCTGTCTATGATGCACTCTATGCCCTGCATTCTTCCCGACGGAAAAGGTGAATAAACGCGTTGTGTGTGGCACCTCAAGCTTGAGCCTCTTTCATTTGGAATATTAGCGGCCGGCTTGGTCGCGAGGTGCCCCGCTGTGGACTTTACAGCTCCTTTCGCCAATGACGGTGAAAACAAAGGATCAACGCGCACCAGTGTCGTGAAGGTGAAACTAATGCGAGGCTTCAATGCTAGTATGTACAGCGACCCAGTGGGAAACAAGTTGGGGGACAACAGCAGTGAAAGACTACTGAGACCAGAATGCCTAAAGCCACGCCCACTCAAGGCAGGACTTTAAAACATCACAGCGAGTGCGGTGAAAATTTCAGTAGCTGTGTCCCTCGAGAGATGCCAGTGAGCAAGGGCGATGAAGCCCGAAACGCGTTTGGTGAATGCTATTGCTGTCTATGATGCACTCCATGCCCTGCATTCTTCCCGACGGAAAAGGTGAATAAACGCGTTGTGTGTGGCACCTCAAGCGTGAGCCTCTTTTATTTGGAATATATATATATATATATATAGATATATATATATATATATATATATATATCTATATATATATATATATATTCACTGAAAAAAACCATAGGTTTCAGGCACGTTATAGTTAGAAATTAGCATTTAAAAATCCTTAGAAATTCACTGAAAAAACCATAGGTTTCAGGGGTGTTATAGTTAGCTGGACTTTTCACTCATACAACACCATTGAAATTCCCCCGTTATAGTTAGTTCAGCTAACTATAACTTGCGCGCTCGCAATGCACTGCTGATGACGTCACATAATCAATCAATCAATCAATCACAGCATTTATTTAGCGCACTACTCACCCGGAGGGTCTCAAGGCGCTGGGGGAGGGAGGGGTGGGTGGGAGGGTGGTCCGCTACTGCTCGAACAGCCAGGTCTTGAGTTGCTTCCTGAAGGCGAGGTGGTCCTGGGTCAGGCGGAGGTGGGTCGGGAGGGAGTTCCAAGTCTTGGCGGCCAGGTAGGAGAAGGACCTTCCTCCTGCGGTGGTTCTACGGATCCGGGGGACGGCGGCGAGGGCGTGGCTGGTCGATCGAAGCTGGCGTGTGGGAGCGTAGAAGTTGAGGCGGCTGTTGAGGTATGCTGGTCCTTGGTTGTGCAGGGCTTTGTGTGCGTGGGTGAGGAGACGGAAGGTGACTCTCTTGTTGACCGGGAGCCAGTGCAGATCTCTCAGGTGTCCAGAGATGTGGCTGCGACGGGGGATGTCCAGGATGAGTCGTGGTGAGGCGTTCTGGATCCGCTGGAGTCTCTTCTGAAGTTTGGCGGTGGTTCCGGCGTAGAGGGAGTTGCCGTAGTCCAGACGGCTGGTGACGAGGGCCTGAGTGACCGTCTTCCTGGTCTCGGTGGGGATCCACCGGAAGATCTTACGTAGCATGCGCAGGATGTTGAAGCACGACGAGGAGACGGCGTTGACTTGTCTGGTCATGGTGAGGGAGGAGTCCAGGAAGAAGCCTAGGTTGCGTGCGTGGTCTGTTGGTTTGGGTGCGCTGCCCAGGGCGGGGAGCCACCAGGAGTCGTCCCAGGCGGAGGGTGAAGATCCCAGGATGAGGACTTCTGTCTTGTCCGAGTTCAGTTTCAGGCGGCTGCTCATCATCCACTTGGCTACGTCTGTCATCCCTTCGTGTAGGTTGGCTCTGGCGGTGGCGGGGTCGTTGGTGAGGGAGAGGATCATCTGGGTGTCGTCGGCGTAGGAGATGATGTTGAGGTTGTGTTGGCGTGCGATGTCTCCGAGGGGGCTCATGTAGACGTTGAAGAGGGTTGGGCTGAGCGAGGAGCCTTGAGGAACGCCGCAGATGACTTCGGTGGCTTCTGATCTGAACGGGGGGAGGCGGACTCTCTGTGTCCTTCCGGCGAGGAACGAGGTGATCCATTCCAGTGCCTTCTCCTGGATTCCGACACTGCTGAGGCGCTGTACTAGGGTATGGTGGCAGACAGTGTCGAAGGCGGCGGAGAGGTCTAGAAGGATGAGGGCCGCCGTTTCTCCGTTGTCGAGCAGGGCTCGGATGTCATCGGTAGCTGCGATCAGGGCGGTCTCGGTGCTGTGGTTGGCCCGAAAGCCAGACTGCGAGAGGTCGAGGGATCCGTTCGTCTCGAGGAAGGCGGCCAGCTGCTTGTTGACGGTCTTCTCGATGACTTTGGCAGGAAACGGAGCAGCGAGATGGGGCGGTAGTTCTTGAGGTCGGTGGGGTCGGCTGATGGCTTCTTTAGTAGAGCGCTGAGTTCGGCGTACTTCCAGCTCTCCGGGAAGGTAGCGGTGTCGAAGGAGGTGTTGATGATGTCCCGCAGGTGGGGTGCGATGACAGCGTCGGCCTTGTTGAAGACGTGGTGAGGGCAGGGGTCGGTCGGAGATCCGGAGTGGATGGAGTTCATCGTGCGGATGGTGTCTGCGGTGCTGATCGGGGTCCAGGCGCGGAGGGTGGTGGTGGGGGGCGGTGGTTCAGTCGTGGCGTGCGTCGGATGAGAGTTGAAGCTGTTGTATATGTCCGCGATCTTGTTGTGGAAGTAGGAGGCGAGGGAGTTGCAGAGGTCTTGCGAAGGGGTGATGTCGTTGTTTCCGGCATTGGGGTTGGAGAGCTCTTTAACGATGTTGAAGAGTTCCTTGCTGTTGTGTGCGTTGTTGTCCAGCCGTTCCTTGAATGCAGTTTTCTTGGTGGCATATTACATCACTCATGACATGGTCAGTGACATCACTCATGACATCACTGAACTATAACGTGCCTGAAACCTATGGTTTTTTCAGTGAATTTCAAAGGTTTTTTAAATGCTAATTTCTAACTATGCCTACAGAGATAGGACATGTGAAGAAAGAAGAAAAAACGCACAGAAAGAAAAAAAAGAAATGCAGAAAGAAGCAACAGAAGTCCTCAAAGACGAAGAAAAGTGCAGGAAGAAGGATAACTTGCAGAAAGAACAAACAGAAGAACAGAAAGAAGCCTTGTTGCAATATCATCCTGTACCCTCAACTTTTTCAGACGGATACTGGTGGTAACTGAGTCTGATTAGCCAGTCCTAGAGCCAGTGCTATGTTAAAAGACACTCAGAATACAGTGAAAACACCTACATACACTAGGGAACACTATGCGTTGGGGTCCCCCTGTGATCAGCATGACCTCCTCTGTAAGCCCCTAGTATATAATAGGGCAGGGCATTAAAACTACCTCTTAAAACGCGCCACAGGGCGTGTTTGCACACGTCACCTCAGGCCCCGTCCCCTCACTTCCCCACTGTGTAAACACGCCCTGTGGCCGTTTTAAGTTGGGAGATTAAGTTCATTTGAATCCCGAGGGTCCCTAGGGTCCAACTAGCCCACTAGGTACCTCCAGTAAGCGCCACAGAGCTGCGTTGCAGAGAGGTGTAAAAAGTGGCACGGCCTGGACCACCTCTCTGCAACGCAGCTCAGTGGCGCTTACTGGAAGCACCTGGTGGGCTAGTTAGCCCCCAGGGGCCCTCAGGATTGAAGGGGAATTATTTCCCCAACTTAAAACGCGCCATAGGGCGTGTTTGCACACGTCACCTCAGGCCCCGTCCCCTCCCTTCCCCACTGTGTAAGCACGCCCTGTGGCCGTTTTTTAAATTGGGAGATTAAGTCCCCTTGAATCCTGAGGATCCCTAGGGGCAAAATAGCCCACTAGGTAAGTCCAGTAAGCGCCATTGCAGAGAGGTATAAAAAGGGGCACGGCCTGCACCACCTCTCTGCAACGCAGAACAGTGGCGCTTACTGGAAGCACCTGGTGGGCTAGTTGGCCCCCAGCGTCCCTCAGGATTGAAAGGGAATTATTTCCCCAACTTAAAACGCGCCACAGGGCGTGTTTGCACACGTCACCTCAGGCCCCGTCCCCTCCCTTCACCACTGTGTAAACGGGCCCTGTGGCCGTTCTAAGTTGAGAGATTAAGTCCCCTTGAATCCTAAGGGTCCCTAGGGTCAAACTAGCCCACTAGGTACCTCCAGTAAGCGCCACAGAGCTGCGTTGCATAGAGGTGTAAAAAGGGGCGTGGCCTCAGAACACCTGTCTGCAACGCAGCTCCCTGGCGCATACTGGAGATACCTGTTGGGCTAGTTGGCCCTCAGGGACCCTCAGTATTGAAGGGGAATTAATTCCCCAACTTACAACTGGCCAGGGGGCGCGTTTGCAGAGTGCTGCAAGGAGGGGGCGTGGCCTCCGGCGTGATGCCGGTCTTTTATTTATTTAATTTTTTTAAGAAGGAGGGCTGTGTGGCCCCCCTTCTTTTTCTAATTTACTGGCCCTGGGGGCGCCATCCCCCAGGGCCTGCACCCTAATTTTTTTTGTTGAAAAAAATTAATTTGGCCCTGCCAAGGCCTTAATCGGCCCCGGGGACCCCAACCCCCGGGTCATGGCCTTTTTAAAAAAAAAATCTTTAGGAGGGGGCTGCGTCGCCCCCCTCCTCAGGCCACTTATGGCCCCGGGGACCCTATCCCCCGGGGCCGGCCTTTGTTTTTTATTATTTAAAAAAAATATATATTTATAGAAAAACCTAGGACATGCTGGACAAACCATATGTACCTATCACCATGACAATTTGCGTGATATTCATTAAAACGCGACTATGCATAGAATGATTCCACATGGAATGTATTTACACCGCTAGTGAAGCTCTGACGTGTCTGACGCCCTACCGTGCCTAATCCCGGCACCCCCGCCGGTGGGTACTCTCCAAGTAGACACCCTTGTTGTTTATTTATACAAACATGGGTAGCTGTTGACGGGCACATTTAATATACACGCACACCAAGCCATTCAAAGGGGATTCGACAAAAATTCGACCAAACTATGCAAGAAACCCCCCTCAAGGTTAATAAAACACACATCCACCGCCGGATGTGTAATACTTTTTATTTTACTATCTGGAAAGGAGACAAACCTCCCTTGAGAGTCACAGCGTGCTCCTGGCTGAGCCCAATGCTGTGTTACACCCACCAGTGCCCGCCGAGTGCCTCACACCTCTGTGTTGTATTCCACCAGCTAGTGCGTATGCTATGACACTCTCTAGCCCATGTGCACTGTAACATCACCCTAGTGAATATGTCATGCCACACTTGCCTTCGCACGGGTTATATTGCCCCATCTAACGTGCCTTCCTCGATGCCTATGTTATAACGCACAGCGCTATGCCATACATATTACAATCTGGGATCCATATCTTTGTCACAGTGCATATGCAACGTTACACTCCCCAGCACATATTTTATATTACAACTTTAGAGACTAGTTAGGTTACACAACACTGCCCTGTGCATATTCCACTCCAAGGCGCATATCGCATAGCACGCGCTAGTGCCTGTGCTATCTCGCGCTCTCCAATGAATCTGTCATTGCGCACAATGTATTGCATATTATATTTCACGCCCTGGTTCATCTTATATCACACTTTTTGGTGCATAGTTTATACCATATACTATATCTAGTTTTCATTTTCAATCGTGCTCTCAGGACTATGTTCTATATAACACTGCGTCCACCTACCCTTTTCACGGGCATTACATTTTGCTATGGGGGGTGGAGGGTCAGGGGGTGTTTCTGCCAAGTGACCCCGGAGTCACAGTCACAAACGTCCTCTTCTTCCTGAATAAAAGTGAGATTATGCTGCATACTTGTTCATATTTTAAGTAGTTCGCACAGTCACACATTTAAAAAAAAAATAAAGTTCCTAATACCCACCTTCTCTGAACAGTTAGCTTGCTGCCCCATCCACCTCCTCCCTATCCTCTGTTGTCTGAATCCATTGACTATCCTCCTCCATCCTGCCATGCATGGTCTGATGTGCTGCCACTGACCTCCATTTAGCATGATGTACCAGTCCACTCCTCCTGCCCTCCATTGCCCAATTCTATGGCCCATCATTGACCTCCTGCTTAGCCTCCGTGCTTAGCTTGCTGCCCCTATTCTCCTTCCCCCTGCCCTCCGATGTCTTTGTGCATGCCCCTGCTCCATCCTTTTTGCCCACCATGTTCCATGGACCTGCCACTCCTATCTACTCTGAGTGTTCAGTTGAGCTGCCACTCCCCTCCCACCTGCCAAGCATTGTCAGACGACTGTAACCTGTCCCTGCCACCTCCACCCTGCCAGTCCACATGCCATGCCTCTATCCCCTTCCTCCTGTCCTCCCTGGTCTGTTGTGCTGCAACTGCTCTTCCTGCCTGCCCCGTGCGGTCTGTTGTGAGGCCCCTTCCCCTGAACTCTCTTGTCTGTGCCCAGGTCCTGACCTTCCCTTCTATCCTCCATGGTCCTTTGTGCATGCCCCTGCACCCTCCTTCTTGCCCATCATAGCCATTGTGCTGCCACTAACCCTCCCGCTTGCCATGCATGGTCTTCTGTGCTGCCATGGCCCCTCCCACCTTCCCTGTGTGGTCAGCTAGCTGTCCCTGACCCCCTCCCACCTTCCCTCCATGGTCTGTGTGTATGCCATCATAGTCTCATTGTTGCTCTCCATGGTGTGTCTTGTTTCTAGTGCCCATCCTGCCTGACCTCCATGGTCATCTTGCTGCTCCTGCCCTGCCCCCTTGCCCCCAGCCCTCTGTTTCGATGTGCAGACCCCTATTCCCTCCCTCCTAGCTTGTCTGTTCCATTGTAATGCCCCTGATCCGTCCCTCCTGCCCGTTATGGTCTGTTATGCTGCAGCTTTCTCTCCTGTCTGTCCATTATGGTCAGCTAGCTACCATTGCCTCTTTCCCCTCTGTTCTCTGTTGTCCATGTGCATGGTCCTGTCCCCTCCCTATTGCTTTCTATGGATTGTTGTGCTGCACTCCCGTCCCGCATGCGCTGTGTGGTGTATTGTGCTGCTGCAAACCCTGATGCCTGCCCTGTAGGGTCAGTTTGGTGCACCTCTCCATGTCCCTCTTGTCTTTTGTTATCCGAGTCCATGTCCCTACCCCAATTCCTCCTGCCTACCATGATCCAATGTACCATACTTGCGAACATTTTGAACTTGGTAAGAGGGAGATTTTGAAAAAAAACTGGGGTATTGATTTTCCCCTTTGAGTTACATTGAAAAAGAGGAGATTGTAGATAGGAGACAGATCAAATAAAGCCCATTTGAGCTTAGAAACATTGGACGTTTCCTGGCTGAAACGGGTCTGTTGGTATGTATGGTTGTACTATCACTGCCTCTTCCTTCTGCCCACAATGGCCTATTATATTGCCACAGCCTCTATTGCCAGTCCTGTATTGTTGGTTTGTTGCCCCTACCCCCCTTTCCACTGCCCTCCATAGTCTGTTGTGCTGCCACTGCCCTTCCTGCCTGCCCAGTGTGGTCAAATTGTTGCATCTGCACTCTCCTACCTGCCTTCAATTTTCAGAGTCCGTGCCCCTGGCCTCTGCCTCTCAACAGTATCCCAATGAACAACTAGATTGCTAACATTCTATATTTATTACAAAAGTGTGGAACGCCTGACGTCATCTTGATGTAATCAAAACTGCAATACCTAGAGTATTTCCTTTAGAAATTACATATATGAGAGGGTCTTATTTGCATCAAAATTATGGTTAGTGCTCTAAAAACCTAAAATGAGGACATATTATCTGAGTTTTCAAATAGCGACAAAGAACTTTTAAATTATTTGTAATCTTTATGTTTTTTTATCCAGTTGACCACTTGATTAAATGTTGCACCTAGGGGAGAGGATGTGGTGTTACTTCCAGAGCTGCAGACTTTGCAACTAGGGAACCAGGTTGGAGTTTCTGCTTCAGCTCAACAGTCTGTGATTCTGGTCAAATCACTTAATCTCCCCATGTCTACAACCAAAATTAATTTGATCTTGTGTGATGTAACCAATGCTCATGTAAAGCACTCCAATACCTGACAAGTCTGCACTATATAAAACTGCAAATACACAAAAAATAAGTGTTTTGCACACTTCTGTCATTGGGCTACATGTGGGCTTCATCTGGGTGATATTTGTGCTGCATTTGGGCTCTTTTGTCTCTTGTGGCCCTTTTGGGAGATTTATTTGTTATGAAGTTTCCTAATTTCCTCATTTACTGCAGTCTCCTCAGTAGGAAATGCTTTCAGTTTTTTACTTTGATTCAGGTATTCAGATATGTCACACATTTGCCATAAATTCTGAATGTTAGCACTCTAGCTACTGCTCACCAGGAAAGTCTGCTGCTGGTATTCAAAGTGCATGTTTCAGTCTGCATGTCAGAATTTTTGTATGAAATAGAAGAGGATTTGAGAAGTCAAAATGTGCCCTAATTTACTTTCTGCAGCACTAATCATAATTTCTATGGCAAAATGAACCCCCTCATTTTGTTCCTTTGTAAATTAAATGTTTTAACTGTTACCACTTTATTCCAATCAAGATGGCTTCAGGTGTGCTATACTTTTGTCATAAGTAAGACTATTAGCGCTCTAGTTGTTCGTTAGAACACTCTGGGACATTCTGTCATTGGGCTATACTTGGGCTACATCTGGGTGATATTTGGGCTACATTTGGGCTCTTTTGTCTCTGGTGGCCATTGTGGGAGACTTATTTGTTATGATGGTTCCTAATTTCCTCATCTACTACAGTCTCCTCAGTAGGAAATACTTTCAGTTTTTTACTTTGATTCCATCAAGAAGGCATTCAGATGTGTCACACATTTGCCATAAATTCAGAATGTTAGCACTCTAGTTGCTTATTAGATCACTGTAGTAAAGCTACTGCTCACCAGGGAAGTCTGCTGCTGGTTTTGAAAGTGCATGTTTCAGTCTGCATGTCAGAATTTTTTAATGAAATAGAAGAGGATTTGAGAAGTCACTCAAAATGTGCCCTAATTTTTCTTTCTGCAGCACTAATCATACTTTCTATGGCAAAACGAACCCCCTCATTTTGTTCCTTTTTAAATTAAATGTTTTAAGAGTTACCACTTTATTCCAACCAAGATGGCTTCAGGTGTGCCATATGGTTGTCTAAAGTCTGACTGTTAGCGCTCTAGTTGTTCTTTACCACACTCTGGGGAGCTGCAGTGGAACACAAAGGAATCAACTGACAGTCTCTGCCCTTGTTGGATGTACATGTTTTACTGAGAATGTCAGACTTCATTCTCACATGACTGAGAAAGATAATGTGAATTTACAGAAAATATGCCCTCAGTTTAGCTTATAGATCACCTTCCAAACCTCTTTGGGAAAAGCATGAGAAAATAGTTTTCTCTCAAACATGATTCATGATATCACAGCAGAAGGCTTTTTCACATGTTAAAATCAGCTTAGAACACACCACAATTCCTAAAATGAGTAAGGTACCATCAACAAATGATTTATAATGTAACTAAAGTCTTAAAACCTTCTATTAACTGCAATACTTTTTAACGAGGTGCTATCATGTATATTGGTCCCAAGATGGCTGCCAACACTTCTTGGATGAAGTGCTGACAGCCAATCAGATCTCACGATGAGATGTGTGGTTAGGCTCCGCCCAGATATATATTTGATTTTACTTTTGATATTCTCAGGAACTACTGAACGGATTTACACCATTTAAGCAAAAGGCACAAGTCTGAACTGAGGACTACCTCTTTGCCAAATTTGGTGTCATTCCGTTCAGCACTTTGGGCTGTAGCTGCGTCAACAGGTCCTATGGGAAAATGCATGGGGAAAACGTGTTTTGGGCTTGCCCTCTTATCTCGGCCCCCGCTTGACGAATCATCGTGAAATTTTCAGGATAGGAGCGGACTGGAGCTGGCCAAAAGTTTGGAAAATTTCGCGAAGATTCATCAATCGACGCCAAGCGGGGGCGGAGAAAATAGGGGGGTCCCAAAACGTGTTTTCCCCATGCAATTTTCCATAGGGACCTTTAGTTGCAGCTACAGCCCGAATTGCTGAACGGAAATACACCAAATTTGGCAGAAAGGTAGACCTTGGTTCAGAGTCGTGCCTTTTGCTTAAATGGTATAAATCCGTTCAGTAGTTCCTGAGAAAATCAAAAGTAAAATCACATATATATCTGGGCGGAGCCTAACCACACATCTCATCGTGAGATCTGATTGGCTGTCAACACTTCATCCAAGAAGTGTTGGCAGCCATCCTGGGACCAATATACATGAGAGCACCTCATTAAAAAGCATTGCAGTTAATAGAAGGTTTTAAGACTTTAGTTACTTTATAAATTATTTGTTGATGGTACCATACTCATTTTAGGAATTGTGGTATGGTCTAAGATGATTTTACCATGTGAAAAAGCCTTCTGCTGGGATATAATGAATCATGTTTGAGAGAAAACTATTTTCTCATGTTTTTCCCACAGAGGTTTGGAAGGTGATCTATAAGCTAAACTGAGAGAATATTTTCTGTAAATTCACAATATCTTTCTCAGTCATGTGAGAATGAAGTCTGACATTCTCAGTAAAACATGTACATCCAACAAGGGCAGAGACTGTCAGTTGATTCCTTTGTGTTCTACTGTAGCTTCCCAGAGTGTTCCAAAGAACAATTAGAGCGCTAACAGTCCTACTTATGACAAACGTATGGCACACCTGAAGCCATCTTGATTGGAATAAAGTGGTAACTCTTAAAACATTTAATTTAAAAAGGAACACAATGAGGGGGTTCATTTTGCCATAGAAACTATGATTAGTGCTGCAAGTGTGTGACGCATCCGAATGCCTTCTTGATGGAATCAAAGTAAAAAACCTGAAAGTATTTCCTACTAAGGAGACTGTGGTAAATGAGGAAATTAGGAAACTTCATAACAAATAAGTCTCCCAAGATGGCCACCAGAGACAAAATAACCCAAATGTAGCACAAATATCACCCAGATGTAACCCAAGTATAGCCCAATGACAGAATGTCCCAGAGTGTTCTAAAGAACAACTAGAGCGCTAACAGTCTTACTTATGACAAAAGTATGGCACACCTGAAGCCATCTTGATTGGAATAAAGTGGTAACACTTAAAACATTTAATTTGCAAAGGAACAAAATGAGGGGGTTCATTTTGCCATAGAAATTATGATTAGTGCTGCAGAAAGAAAAATTAGGGCACATTTTGACATGCAGACTGAAACATTCCCTTTGAATACCAGCAACAGACTTCCCTGGTGACCAGTAGCTTTACTACAGTGATCTAATGAACAACTAGAGTGCTACCATTCAGAATTTATGACAAATGTGTGACACATCTGAATGCCTTCGTGATGGAACCAAAGTAAACAAGCATTGAAAATGCAATAGGTCTCCCCCTCGTTTAAGTTAAAGCAATTCTGTTTGTAATTAGGTGGCTTTTTAGCTTTGCTTTTACTAGTGTTTTTCAAACTTTCATGTACATAACATGCATATGTATGCATATATGTGTATGTATATGTATGCATGTATTTATATTTGGATTTATATAGATATGAAAATTATATATATGTTTATATATGTATGTATAAATATATATACACATTCATATATAAATGCATATGCATATATATATGTACATATGTGTGCGTGTAGAGAGAGGTAGAGAGGTAGAGGTAGAGAGGTAGAGGTAGAGAGTAGTAGAGAGAGAGGTAGAGAGAGGTAGAGAGGTAGAGAGTAGAGGATGAGTAATAGAGATTAGAGAGTGAGTAGCAGAGAGTAGTAGAGAGTAGTAGAGAGAGGAGAGAGTAGCAGAGAGTGAGTAGTAGAGAGTAGTAGAGTGAGTAGTAGAGAGTGAGCAGTAGAGAGTAGTAGAGAGTGAGTAGTAGAGAGTAGTAGAGAGTGAGTAGTAGAGAGTAGCAGAGAGTGAGTAGTAGAGAGTGAGTAGTAGAGAGTAAGTAGCAGAGAGAGAGTAGTAGAGAGTAGTAGAGTGAGTAGTAGAGAGTGAGTAGTAGAGAGTGAGTAGTAGAGTGAGTAGGATAGTGAGTAGTAGAGAGTAGTAGAGAGTAGTAGAGAGAGAGTAGTAGAGAGTGAGTAGTAGAGTAGTAGAGAGTGAGTAGTAGAGAGAGAGTAGTAGGGAGTAGTAGAGTAGTAGAGAGTGAGTAGTGGAGAGTGAGTAGTAGAGAGAAGTGGAGTAGTAGAGAGTGAGTAGTAGAGAGTGAGTAGTAGAGAGTAGTAGAGAGTGAGTAGTAGAGAGTGAGTAGTAGAGAGTAGTAGAGAGCGAGTAGTAGAGAGTAAGTAGTAGAGAGTGTGTAGTAGAGAGTGAGTAGTAGAGAGTAGTAGAGAGTGAGTAGGAGAGAGAGTAGTAGAGAGTGAGTAGTAGAGTGAGTAGTAGAGAGTAGTAGAGTAAGTAGTAGAGAGTAGTAGAGAGTAGTAGAGAGTGAGTAGTAGAGAGTGAGTAGTAGAGAGTAGTAGCGAGTGAGTAGTAGAGAGTGAGCAGTTTAATTTAAAAGGAACACAATGAGGGGGTTCATTTTGCCATAGAAATCATGATTAGTGCTGAAAAAAGAAATATTAGGGCACATTTTGAGTGACTTCTCAAATCCTCTGACATGCAGACTGAAACATGCACTTTCAATACCAGCAGCAGACTTCCCTGGTGAGCAGTAGCTTTACTACAGTGATCTAATAAACAACTAGAGTGCTAACATTCCGGATTTATGGCAAGTGTGTGACGCATCCGAATGCCTTCTTGATGGAATCAAAGTAAAAAACCTGAAAGTATTTCCTACTAAGGAGACTGTGGTAAATGAGGAAATTAGGAAACTTCATAACAAATAAGTCTCCCAAGATGGCCACCAGAGACAAAAGAGCCCAAATCTAGCACAAATATCACCCAGATGTAGCCCAAGTATAGCCCAATGACAGAACGTCCCAGAGTGTTCTAAAGAACAACTAGAGTGCTAACAGTCTTACTTATGACAAAAGTATGGCTCACCTGAAGCCATCTTGATTGGAATAAAGTGTTAACACTCAAAACATTTAATTTGCAAAGGAACAAAATGAGGGAGTTCATTTTGCCATAGAAATTATGATCAATGCTGCAGAAAGAAAAACTAGGGCACATTTTGACTTCTCAAATCCTCTACTATTTCATTAAAAAATTCTGATATGCAGACTGAAACATGCACTTTGAGCAGTAGCTTTACTACAGTGATCTAATGAGCAACTAGAGTGCTCCCATTCAGAATTTATGGCAAATGTGTGACACATCTGAATGCCTTCTTGATTGAACCAAAGTAAACAAGCATTGAAAATGCAATAGGTCTCGCCCTTGTTTAAGTTAAAGCAATTCTGTTTGTAATTAGGTGGCTTTTTAGCTTTGCTTTTACTAGTGTTTTTCAAACTTTCATGTACATAACATGCATATGTATGCATATATGTGTATGTATATGTATGCATGTATTTATATTTGGATTTATATAGATATGAAAATTATATATATGTTTATATATGTATGTATAAATATATATACACATTCATATATAAATGCATATGCATATATATATGTACATATGTGTGCGTGTAGAGAGAGGTAGAGAGGTAGAGGTAGAGAGGTAGAGGTAGAGAGTAGTAGAGAGAGAGGTAGAGAGAGGTAGAGAGGTAGAGAGTAGAGGATGAGTAATAGAGATTAGAGAGTGAGTAGCAGAGAGTAGTAGAGAGTAGTAGAGAGAGGAGAGAGTAGCAGAGAGTGAGTAGTAGAGAGTAGTAGAGTGAGTAGTAGAGAGTGAGCAGTAGAGAGTAGTAGAGAGTGAGTAGTAGAGAGTAGTAGAGAGTGAGTAGTAGAGAGTAGCAGAGAGTGAGTAGTAGAGAGTGAGTAGTAGAGAGTAAGTAGCAGAGAGAGAGTAGTAGAGAGTAGTAGAGTGAGTAGTAGAGAGTGAGTAGTAGAGAGTGAGTAGTAGAGTGAGTAGGATAGTGAGTAGTAGAGAGTAGTAGAGAGTAGTAGAGAGAGAGTAGTAGAGAGTGAGTAGTAGAGTAGTAGAGAGTGAGTAGTAGAGAGAGAGTAGTAGGGAGTAGTAGAGTAGTAGAGAGTGAGTAGTGGAGAGTGAGTAGTAGAGAGAAGTGGAGTAGTAGAGAGTGAGTAGTAGAGAGTGAGTAGTAGAGAGTAGTAGAGAGTGAGTAGTAGAGAGTGAGTAGTAGAGAGTAGTAGAGAGCGAGTAGTAGAGAGTAAGTAGTAGAGAGTGTGTAGTAGAGAGTGAGTAGTAGAGAGTAGTAGAGAGTGAGTAGGAGAGAGAGTAGTAGAGAGTGAGTAGTAGAGTGAGTAGTAGAGAGTAGTAGAGTAAGTAGTAGAGAGTAGTAGAGAGTAGTAGAGAGTGAGTAGTAGAGAGTGAGTAGTAGAGAGTAGTAGCGAGTGAGTAGTAGAGAGTGAGCAGTTTAATTTAAAAGGAACACAATGAGGGGGTTCATTTTGCCATAGAAATCATGATTAGTGCTGAAAAAAGAAATATTAGGGCACATTTTGAGTGACTTCTCAAATCCTCTGACATGCAGACTGAAACATGCACTTTCAATACCAGCAGCAGACTTCCCTGGTGAGCAGTAGCTTTACTACAGTGATCTAATAAACAACTAGAGTGCTAACATTCCGGATTTATGGCAAGTGTGTGACGCATCCGAATGCCTTCTTGATGGAATCAAAGTAAAAAACCTGAAAGTATTTCCTACTAAGGAGACTGTGGTAAATGAGGAAATTAGGAAACTTCATAACAAATAAGTCTCCCAAGATGGCCACCAGAGACAAAAGAGCCCAAATCTAGCACAAATATCACCCAGATGTAGCCCAAGTATAGCCCAATGACAGAACGTCCCAGAGTGTTCTAAAGAACAACTAGAGTGCTAACAGTCTTACTTATGACAAAAGTATGGCTCACCTGAAGCCATCTTGATTGGAATAAAGTGTTAACACTCAAAACATTTAATTTGCAAAGGAACAAAATGAGGGAGTTCATTTTGCCATAGAAATTATGATCAATGCTGCAGAAAGAAAAACTAGGGCACATTTTGACTTCTCAAATCCTCTACTATTTCATTAAAAAATTCTGATATGCAGACTGAAACATGCACTTTGAGCAGTAGCTTTACTACAGTGATCTAATGAGCAACTAGAGTGCTCCCATTCAGAATTTATGGCAAATGTGTGACACATCTGAATGCCTTCTTGATTGAACCAAAGTAAACAAGCATTGAAAATGCAATAGGTCTCGCCCTTGTTTAAGTTAAAGCAATTCTGTTTGTAATTAGGTGGCTTTTTAGCTTTGCTTGTATTAGTGTTTTTCAAACTTTTATGTACATACCATGCATATGTCTGCATATATGTATATGTATATGTATGCATGCATTTATATTTGTATTTATATAGATATGCAATTATATATATGTTTATATATTTATGTATCTATATATATACACATACATATATATATATATATAAATGCATATACATATATATGTGCATATGTGTGCGTGTAGAGAGAGGTAGAGAGAGGTAGAGAGAGGTAGAGAGGTAGAGAGTAGTAGTACTTATAGTTAACTCAAGAAACGATAAATCGCGTCTAACCACGCTGGTGGCCATCCCCACTCCACACACATCCTTTAGCCATGTGCAGAGTGGGCTTCGGTGCAGGACCTAGCCTGCAGCCAGGCAATTCCCCTGCCACCCCCAGCTCTTCTGCCCTTGGGCATCCCACGCCCCATTACTGGCCAACCACCATGGTCATGCACTGCCCTAAGTCCCCTAATATTTTGTTTTTTCACTGCATTTCTAGGAATTTTCATATGCTTAGGAGGCATTCATGGTAGTATGCCATAGTGCTGCCAAAACATATGTTTTTTTTACCTCATGGGTCTTTTGAGACCTTCCCACAAGGCCCAGGGGGTCATGGTACCCCTACCCTGCCACCTTACCCCTTATTTTTTTTAATTTCCTACGGCAGAGAACCAAGAGCCCAAGCCATAAAATTGGGGCGGCAAGATTTTCTTCAGTTTACAGTCTGCCAATCAGATCACATGTTTTGAGCTTGTGGTACCACAGTACTCCACAGCATTACAGCTAGGGTAGTGCATCGGTATATATATTCATACATTTTGAACCTTAATTTCTCAGAAATAGATTTACACCAAATCACAAAAAGCACTCTTTCTGGATCAAGATGTAGCTTCCTGCCATATTTGGTGTAATTACTTTAATGTGTTTTGGCTGTATCTCTGTTCAATTTTCCTATGGAAAATTGCATGGAAAAACACGTTTTGTGATCTGTTAGAATAAAAATGTCTTAGCTGTGTTGTTTATATATTGTTCTACATATGTTAGCATTTGCGGCACCATTTTATGTTTGGCCGCCATTTTGATCCATGAGCGAAACTAATCTCTCTCTGCCCCTGCGAGAAGCAGCTTTGGTAATTCTCCTTTTCTCCAAGGTTGGGCCTTGCTGTACTAATGAATACACTGTTTAGCGCATACCTTTCTCACTAGATAGAGGCCTACTCCCACTAGACCAGCGATGGGCTCAGGCAGAACGACCTTGACATAGAGATAGTGTGTGCCCAGTCCCAGGTTCGAAACTTATCCGTCTGTACCTCCTTTGTGTAGCTGCCTCTGTCTGGAAATTTTCAGTCTGGGTGTGCCTTCATTGGTTCTGAATCGTACATAATGTATCACCATGTTTTCTGATGTCAGTTCTCTCTGCAGCACCCCAAGCGACTGGGCAGACGGGGCTCTGCTCGAGTGTATCTGAATAAACATATACTTGATTTGTATTCTCTACTGTCTGACCAACTCCTCAGTTGTATGGAAGGCTGAGAGGTGGTCGCGAGTTACCCGGGTGGCCCTAATCGGGTCACTTCCTTCAGACCCTCTCCTTTTTCTTAGCCCTTGCTTGATGGATCACCCTGAAACTTTCCATGAAAGAGCTGAGGTGGTTTAAACTTTTTTGAGTAAAGCTTCATGACGATTGATCAAACAGCAGCAAAGTTATTAGTAAACCCCAAAAATTAATTTCCTATGGAAACTCGTTTTTAACTATAACTATGCAGAGGCGATCGCCACTCTGTAATACATATACACACACTCACTTCTCCACAATACTCCTCCCAATCCATCCTCCATGCAGCTTTGTAAACCCTTGACTGACTGACACCTAGCTGTACATACTGTTTGCGACACTAAAGGAAACAAATCTCTGCCCTTCAGGCACCCCACCTAGAGGCACACAAGCTCGCTTTCTCACTCCATCACACACATATTACCAGTAGCCTAATAACTCAGCCACCACCATGCAATAGCATATAACACACAGCGTGAATGCACTGTTACCATCATACACATCTTCTGTGCCATCAATCAATCAGGTTCTTATAGAGTGTGGTTAATCACCCGCTAGGGTCTTAAGGTGCTGGGGGGGTCTGCAGTTCACTTGCAGAGCCAGCTCTTGAGGTCCTTCCTGAATTGAGGCAGTGAAGGTGATTGCCTGAGATTTTCCTTCATTATCTGCCATTCTCCTCCATTATCACCTGCTCGGGACATCTCCAGTGGTCACCCAAGCTACACACTCTACTTTGAATAAAAATAGGCCAACCAACACCCTTCTCATACCCAAACGAATGGATGGTCATTCCTCAGAGGTTGAGGTAAAAGCACCTGGGGGACAAGTTAGCAGCAGCAACGCACATTACAGATGACAGTGGCAATTACATAAAAGATTAGAAAGAAATAGAAGTTAACTTTCTTAACATGCCACTCAGTACGAGAACCAACAAATGGCCACACCTTTTAATGTCTGTCTCTTTTGCACTCCCGAGTGACCGATGACACTGAGAAATCAGGCGCTACCCCTGATAGGTTCTCTTGAAACTCATAGCCTATCCGTGCCTGCTAGGAAAGGTTGGTGCTTTAAGTTGGCATCAAAATGTGAAAGTTTGGTGGAAGTCTGAATATCCAAAGATAAGTCGTTCCAGGTGTTCCGAGTATAAAATGCGAACGTCTCTTGCCTTTGAGCTTCAAAGGAAATAGGCGCAAAATGAAACATGTCAGAGCTTCCTAAAGTTCCAATTGAAGCTCGGTGGGTGATTTTAGAAGCTAAAGAAGGTCAGAACAGGGGCCATTCTGACACCGATACGAAAGACAAGTAATCGTAAAACTGTATTTGTCTGTCACAGCAGGCCCTGGATGTGGACCCACAATCTCAGACACTCATGCCTGGCAGCAAGGAGCTCTGGGGGGTCAGGAAACCGCGGGCAAGCACTGCATTAAAACACGTAACATAATATATAACAACGCAACATAGCAAAACATGACATATGACAATATGAGGCATGTTAAAAAAAATCATAATAAAGCATAAGAAATAACAAATTATAATTGAAAACAAAACGTTAAACTAGATAACTACGTACCACATATTGTATTTGCGAAAACATGGCATTTTAATTGAGGCTCTTACGAGAGATAGCAGAAACGGAATCAACATTATCTAGAGGGGAAGTAAGAGAAGACCCGCTGTCAAAGCCTTTTTCTTAAAGGCTTGAAAAGGCAGAATCAATTCCAAGTTCTGGAATTTGAGAAAAAAAACAGCGGGTGATGCCAAATTTGATTTGAAGTTTAGTTTTTTAATTTGAGGTGTGTGAAATTGAGAACTCTGATGGCAGATTTGTGCAAGGTTTAAAAAAGCACAATGTTGTGAAGTTGCAAAGTTCGTGGACTTCGGAAGACTTTGTGTACAAGTGACAACTTTTTGTTAGCAGATTTTCCCCTTAAAAGCTAGGTGTACATGTTTGGTTTCTCATTTGCAAAAATCTACTTCTTTTCAGATCTATCTACCAAAAGTAGACAGAAGATATCCAACTTAACCACCCTAGTATTAATGCCATGTGAACATAAACAATTACTGGAAAGTTCTTGACTATCTTTGCAGATGACAGAATGACATCTAAGAGGACAGGAGCAAAGATGGCCTGAAAACGAATCTACCATTGAGCAAGTTTGACTCTGGAGCTTTTTTATTTAATTTGTTTTTAAACTTCAACGTCTTTTATTTATTTGTATACAAGAACACATTAGCAATTCCGTTACAGGGTTAGCATAGGTTGTACCAGTCGCAGTTTATACATCAGTGTCCTGAGACATTATGCCACGTTTGCTTAGCTAATCCCACATGACGTTATTTAGTGAAAAAAGATAGACAGAAAAAGGCAGGAAAACAAGGGGTGAAAGAAGAGGTAGGGGACAGGCAATGAGAGTTGTGTTACTTATTAATTACATCTGACATACAGTGGGGATGTTGGTACACATGTTGGCACACATGCAGGCCTGAGAGGGCTATATTGGATGCGACCAGTAGGGCCCAGTTAAATTCAATTGTCTGGATGGTGCGTTCATAGGGGTACCAGAATGTGTTAAGCCGACCTATCTTGTTATCATGGAGGCTCATAAGAGTATAGGTACGTGTTGAGAGATTTCCACATACTTCTGGAGGCTGGTTTCCAGGGTGAGTTCTGTAGTGCAATGTTGTCCACTCCTCTAAGATGCGTGATCCAGTTGAACCAGCCTTTGTAAGATGTCTTACTTGTGTCTTTCCAATTGGCGAGGACCATTTTCACTGCTCCTGTCAGTAGCAGATCTAGTAGGTCCTTATCGTGTTCCGATCTCAATTCTGTGCTCATAAATGCCGTGGTGAGGGTGGAAAATTCTTTTGTTAGCGTACAGTCAAACAAACTATTTATAAAAACAAAGATTTTCTCCCAGAATGTTTTGAGTGTTGGGCAGAGAAGGATAAGATGTGCTAGGTCCCCTCTTTCTTTGTTACAGTTCCAGCATAATGCATCCTCCCTGAGGCCTAATGAGAATAACCATGCAGGGGTCCAAAAAACCTTGTGGGCAGCCAAAATTTTGTTTGGGAGAGCACTGGGGAGATCCTGTTGAGTGTGGCAACTGTATTGACATTAAGTTTAGAGGACTTTGGGCACAGGAGTTTGTAGTGCTGCGAGACCTGGTGCCCCAATTTATTGATGTTTGACACATACCGGGAGATTGAAGGTTGTGAGGTGGATAATTTGGTTCTAGACAAGGCTGTTCTGATTTTCAAAAAGTTATAGAATTTAATGTCAGATAGCTTATGTCTTGACTTGAGGTCTGTGAATGTAATGGGGTATGTTTCGTTTTCTAGTTGGTCAGGGTAGCAGATATCTTTCTCAATCCATGTATCGAAGGCTAGGCTTTTCCCTTTATATAAGGTCTTGCTATTAGCCCAGAGTGATTCAATTTTAGAACCTTTGATGCTATTCTCTAACTTCATATCTACCTTTAGTACCGTGATTTTTGTGTTTTTTAAGATCGACTTGGAGGTATGGGGGTATCTATTTGCTGTTAGTAGAGCGAGTGGGCTTAGGTTGTTTAGGATGGCCCTCTCTACCTGTAACCATGCCGGCGTGTAGACGGTAGGCGGTGAAATCCAGAATGAGCCTTGTTTTGCCAGAAAAGCTAACTGGAATATTCTGAAGTCTGCTAGATTTACCCCGCCTTGGTTTTTTTCCAGTCTTCATTTTTTTATGCTTATCCGTGCTTTCTTCCCTCGCCAGAGGAATTTAGAGATCAGGATATCCACTTTGTGGTGGAAATCATCTGTGAGGAGGAGCGGGAGCATACTGATCAAATAGTTAATCATTGGGGTGACCATCATTTTAATATTTTCAATTCTGCCTCACCACGTTATGAATTTTGGAGTCCAGGAGTCCAGAAGTTTCTTAATCTTTTCTAGTAGCAGTTTCTCGTTGTGATGTAGCGTGTCAATTAGGTCGCTACCAAAATTTATACCTAAGTATTTGATATATCCTGCTTGCCAGGCTAAACCCGACCCCCCCAGGATATCTCTATTGCAGTGAATATTTAGTGGTTTGCATTCTGATTTGTCTTTGTTTAGCTTATAACCTGAAAATGCGGAATATTCTGCTATCGTATTCATCAAGGCATCGATGAAGGACATTGGCTGTTCGGTTACAGTTAATATGTCGTCCGCATAGGCGGCTAACTTTATTTCAACCCCTTTTATGTTCGTGTTTAACTTGATATCTTGGATAAGGGGTTCCAGTGCCAGCAAGAATAACGAAGTGGACAGTGGGCAACCCTGTCTAGTACCTTGTTGCAGTGTAAATGGTTCAGAGAGTGACGACGATACGGGCTGATGGCTCCCCATACAGGGCCATAACCATCCGTATGTATCCCTCCCCTAAGTTGAAAGATTGCATGCAGCGTTCTAGGAAAGCCCAGGAGACTCTATCGAAGGCCTTCTCTGCATCTAGTGTGATAGCTACTGCTGGTTCTGATTTAGTGGCCGCATGCTCCAATATGTGGCAGAGACGTCGAGTGTTGTCATTAGACATGCAAGTACGTAAGAATCCAACCTGGAGTTGCTTATTAGTTTGGGGAGAGCGGAGTTGAGTCTGACTGCCAATATTTTAGCATATATTTTGCAGTCCACGTTAATAAGTGATATGGGTCTGTAGTTTTTCAGTGATCGGTGGTCTTTACCCTCCTTTGGGATGACTATTATGTTAGCTTCTGCCATGGATTGTGACACCGCTTCTCTAGGTGCACAGTGGTTAAAGACCTGTTTCATGGTTGGTTTCAACTGGTTTAAGAAGGTCTTGTAGAAAGCAGCTGTAAACCCATCCGGCCCGGGGGCTTTATTATCTTTCAGTGAATTGACCACCATTTCAATTTCGGTATAATTAATTTCTTGACGTAACCTAAGTGTCTCTTCGGTGCTTAGCTGTGGTAACCCGAGCCTATTGAGGTATTTTGAATTTTTTTTGTATAGTTCTTGATAGAACTCTTGAAAAGTCTTAAGGATTTCTTTGTGTCTTGTGTGGGTTTTGTTGTTTGAGTCTGTGATGGATGAGACGGCATACTGGTTGCGTTTGTGGTTTAGGTAGGAGGCAAGCAATTTCCCTGCTTTCTTAGCTTCACACAGGTTAAGGGCTTTGTATTTATTAATCCACAGTCCCGCTCTCTCACTCAGGATTTTGTTGTATTCGTACTTTTTCTGTGTTAGTTTAGTTAGGAGCTTGCTATCTTGTGTGGCCTTAGCATGGGCCGTTTCTAAACTTTTGATCTCCTGCTCAAGCTGTGCTAGTCTCAGGTTTGTACTCTTGTTTATTTTTGACTTTGTCTCAATTATTGTGCCTCGGGCGGTCGCCTTCAGGGCATCTCAGAGTGTGTTGGTGCTAGTCCCCAGGGAGTCGTTGTATTTGAGTTAGTCTGTTATGGCCTCTTCAATCTTTTTTTTGTTCGCGGGGTCCGATAGTACATCGCTGTTAAAACACCACCTCCAGTGGACGGCTTCGTTGTGACACCCGCTCAGTTTTAGGCTAATACATGAGTGGCCTGAAACTAGTCTTGGAGCTATGTCTGAGTGTTCAATTAGATGTGTGTGAGACCCAGAGATTAGTATATAATCTATCCTGGTGTAAGAGTTGTGTGGGTTAGAGCAGAATGTGTAGTCCCTTGTGTCCGGGTGCTGGAGGCATCAAGCATCCTTCAGGTTAAATTTGGAGAAGGTATTTTGGAGTGCTGCATGCAAGTTCATGGGGTGATATTGACAGGAGGATTGTCTATCAGTTATGTGGTCCAATGGGATGTTAAAGTCCCCTGCCACCATCATGAGGTTGTTTTGGGGGAAGCTATCTAGCGTTTGTGACACCTCAGACCAGAAGGATGGGTCACCCGCGTTGGGGCCGTATACGTTTGCTATGTGGATTAGCTCCTCCCCCCTTCTCAAATGAGTCACCAGAAGGCTGCCTTCGCTATCATGGGACTGTGATTCTAATGTTATGTTGGATCTTTTGGATATCAGTGTCATAACCCCTCGCTTCGTTTTGTTGGCGGGTGAGCAAGCTATCTGTGAGATCCAGTTACCTCTCACTAGTTTGGCTTCCTCCATGGATAGTTTGGTCTCTTGTAGTAGGATTATATCGCCTTTAGTTTTAGCTAGGGAATCTATGATTTTCTGGCGCTTTATAGGGTGGTTAAGACCTTTGACATTGAGGGACACTATGCTGAGGTCCGTTTCCAGGTTGCGCGTGCATCTAGGGTGCAGCGTGGCGGGGACCTCCGTTCTATATTTCCAAATCTCAAATTCGCTATCTCGGGCTTTGGAGTTGAGAGGCGGCACTATTTGTTCTACCTCCCTTCTCCCACGGTACAGTACGTCTATGTACCCCAGGTGTTCTGCAAGCATGTAAGTAATATCTCCGGGTATGCATATATGCCAGGTCTCCCAAATACGATTGCTAACAGGGCATACCGGATACAGTTTGTAGAGAAAAAAGAGGTGAAAAAGGAAAGGAAGATAGAGAATATAGAAAGCAAAGAACTGAGGAACCCTAGTATGGATTCCTAACCCCCCACTGCCCCCCACCACAAAATCTTGTATGTTGGACATGTGACGACAGGATCGTCGTCCCGTCTCTCGGAGAATAACTGACGTGTAGGTTATATCGCTGTAGACCCGAAGAGATCCAATTAAGTATGCATCGTCTCTGTGCCTTACAGACCCTCCCCTTATATACCTCAACCCAACGTATCGTCAAGGGAACATATTCCAGATTAGCGTCTATGAAGGATACGAGGATATGACTCTTAGGTTGTGCATAGGCATCTCATGTCATTGCGGCCATAGCCGGGTGTCTGTTGGCCTGCAGTTGGAGTCTGAGCTATTCAGTGAGGTAGAAATGTGTAGATTTTTGAGGTAGCTAGTGGTTGTAAATCCCATCTTGAACCAAAGGGCACACCGGGGTAGCTGGTGAGGTCGGTGTGATTATTAAATCCGTCCAAACAACAAGAAAGGCAAATGCAGGAATGTGGCCCTGTAAATGAGCTGTGTTCATCCAGTGACCGGCTCCGGTGAAGCTCTCCTTTTGCTGGACCCGGCTTGTGACGTCTCCATTTCTTGAGATGTTGGTCCGTCCAGGTATGCAGCCATCTCCTTAGGGTCGTTGAAGTGGTGGTGTCTTCCGGTGTCGATTATCCTGAATTTGGCTGGGGCCATAAATGAGAACTGTATGTGTTTGCTCCTGAGTTTATCGCGTAGGGCAAGGAATCCCTTCCTGGTATCAACCGTGGGCTTAGAGTAGTCCTGTGTAAATATTATCTTTTGTCCTTTCCAGGTTATCTGTGGTTTTTACGTGCAAAGTTAAAGATGGCCTCCGTGGGGGAGGAGCCTAGCGCGCATCCAAGATGGTCGCGTGAGCACAGGGCTCCCCGGACCCTCGCTGCTCCTCGGAATTTATCCTGACAATATCCTGATTTGGTTTATGGAATCTGGGAGATGACGACCGGCTGAGCACGTATCTCTTTTCAGAAATTTAATCGGACCCGGGAATCCTGAGTTATCGTTGTCTGAACTTCTGAGACCCACCCGACGGAGGTGCCCGGGGTGAAGGTGAGCCGTGGGGCCGTGTCGCAGTTGAACAACAACGGCTGCGGCGCGGTGCCAGGGGCCGCTCGGCCACTTTCGGTTTCACTTTCAGACCTCAGGGGGCTGGCTGGTGGAGCGATTGAGGTGGCGGGGTGTTTCCCTGACCTCTGCACAAAGCTTTGTCACCACCTGCCACTAGAGTGCCTATCGCCTTGGGTCCCCCCGCACCGCCATATTGTGGCCTCGGGTGAGGCGCTGGTTTCCAGGGCCGGTATCCCAACTACTTTTGATCGGCGGTCCCCCTCGGAGCCCGTGGCCGCATGGGGGGCAGGGGGGGCCCGAGGGGCGTAAGACTAAATCCTCCCTCCGTGGAGGATCGGTCCAGACCAACAACATGGACCGCTACACTCAGGGCAGAGGCTCTCCTGGAACGGCCGGTCCCCCCTCAGACGTCGCCGGTGGTGGCACATCCGTCTCTTCGGAACTTTCCCTACAGGACATCATGGGTGCCATTGATGGCATCAGGGAGACCATCGCCACGCAATACGAGGCCCTGGCCCGCAAGATCGATACGGTGGCGATTGATGTCACCTTAATACGGGCGGACCTCTCCAAAACAAACGAGAGGGTTCAAACTCTCGATGCGCGGACCTCCACCCTGGGTGCGGATGTGTCGGACCTGCAGGCCGCGCTTGGCGACATCAAGGTGGTCAATGAGCAGATGGCCCGGCGGCTGGAGGACTTCGAGGGACGGGCCCGACGCAACAACATCCGTGTCATCGGCGTACCGGAGTCCTCCGACGACCGCCCGGTTGACCTCCTGGTCGAGGAACTCATCCTCCAACAGCTGACCCCTGCGGGCTTGAGTAAATTTTTTGCCGTTGAACGGGCTCATCGAGTTCCGGGCGGGCGGCCACGGCCGGGGGCCCCCCCGAGGCCTATCGTGGCCAAACTGTTTTACTACAGAGATCGGGATGCGATTCTGCAGGCCTCGCGGGTCCATGGCGCGGTTCGACATGAGAACTCATCCATTAACTTTTATCCGGACTTTACTCAACTTGTCCAGAAACAGCGGATGGGATTCCAGGGGGTGAAACGTCGTCTTCGTGAGCTGGGCCTAAAGTATTCTATGCTCTACCCTGCCAAACTCCGAGTGGAACATGAGGATCGGACTGCCTTCTTTGACTCTCCTGTGGCCGTGAGTGACTGGTTGGACTCGCTGCCGGACAGAGGTGGCCGTCCCGGGCCCTCTGCAGGTGCCAACGGTGACGGGTCCCCTTTGGAGTGACTCTTGGTCCTTGATTTTGCCAATTTGCACTGCTCAGCTGGGTTGTACTTCTTTGGTTCAGTGTGTTTTGCTAGTACCTGTATGGGGGGCGGGCAGGGACGGGTCCCTTTCCTCCTCCGGGGTCTTTTTGTAGACTGGGGTTAGTTGGGCGACAGGCACACTGCAATTTGGGGGGGTTTTTTGGCCCGCAGGGGTGCAGGGTGGGGGGAGTTGGGTGTTGGGGGGGGCGGGGGGGAAGGAGGGGTTGTTTTGTAGTGTGGTTTTTGTTTGCAGGGCGAGGTATTGATTTTCTGCCACCTTTGGGACTTGTGCTACTTGCGGGGGGACCTCTGATCTATTGGAGGGGATGGGGGGAGACGGGTTGAAGCTGATGTCATGGAACGTCAATGGGTTGGGGGACCGTATCAAACGGGGTGTGGTTCTGCAGTATTTGCGTCGTCTGACTCCTGATGTGGTGTTTATCCAGGAGACGCATTTGGTTGGTAATGTCTGCCATGCAATGAACAGGGGGGGATACCGCCTCGTGGCTCACTCTGGTTTCACAACTGGCTCCAGGGGGGTGGGCATTCTCCTGCGATCCTCACTTCCGTTGGAGATCACGAGGGTGGTCTCAGATGACAGAGGGCGTTATGTTTGTCTGATTGGGAGGTGGGAGGGGCATCCCCTTGCCCTGGTCTCAATTTACGTCCCACCGGGCCTCCAGAACTCCACCTTCGCGGACTTGGGTCGAATGCTGCTTGAACTTCCGGATGGCCTTTTGCTTATGGGCGGGGATTTTAATTCGGTGGTTTCGGGTGACCTGGATCGTCACCCACCCAGGGCCCTCCCCGCTGCCCAGGCTTGGCTAGGTGGTCTGTTGGAGACCTTCGGCCTGGTGGATAGTTGGCGATTAATGCATCCGACCCAATGTCAATACACCTTTCACTCTGGGGCACATGGGAGTCTTTCTAGGTTAGACTATTTCCTTATGCCCGCGGCGCAGACGGGTCGAATTCGAGAGGTCAGGCACCTGGCGAGGGGTATCTCCGATCATTCCCCGCTGTGGCTTCTCTTTGACACCGAGTCGCGGTCTGCAGGGCGGATCGCTCCCATTAACCCGTGGTACCTGCGAGACCCTACGACCCGCGAGAGTCTGGTTAAGGCTATGGACCAATACTTTCTTGAAAACGAGGGGTCTGTGTTGTCTGCAATGTCCCTGTGGGAAGCCTTTAAAACCGTAATCCGCGGACACGCCCTCTCCCAGATAGTGGTGGCTAAGAAGCTCAGGAGTGAGGCGGTGGTGAAGCTGGAGACTGACATCTCGGGGCTGGAGTCGGCCTTGGAGGCGGGTGTCACTCCGGACGGGCTCCATGCCCTCAGCCTGAAACAGTTTGAATACAGATCTCTTGTCACCGACGCTGCCAAAACTATGTATAGGGAGCAGCAGGGTCGGTTGTATGATGCCGGGGACAAGGCGGGAAAGCTGATTGCGTGGCTGGACAAGAAGGAGAGAGTGAATCGTGTGGTCCCGGAGTTGCGTGTCTCGGATGGAGTGTGTGTGACTGAGCCTGGTGAGATTGTGGAATGTTTTGCCGACCACCTCCGGACTGTGTACTCCCCGGTGACTGATAGGGATGAGGAAGATTCTCGCCTTCTCCTGAGGGACATTGCTTTGCCTGGCCTTTATGCCGAGGACCGTGAGCAGCTGGACGCTCCCTTGTCGGTAGATGAAATCGCGACTGCGATTCGGTCCCTTCGCTCGGGCAAGGCCATGGGTCCCAATGGTCTACCTATCGAATTATATAAGTTGCGCCCGGATAAACTAGCGCCCTTCCTCCGTCGTATGTTTCAGGAGTCCCTTGAGGCCGGTTCCCTTCCGGTCGACCAGCGACTGGCCACGATAGTCGTGATCCCCAAGGAAGGTAAGCCACGGGACCGCTGTGCCTCTTACAGGCCTATCTCACTGCTAAATGCAGAGCCTAAAATCCTGGCTAAAGTCCTTGCCAATCGTTTGTTGAGCGTCATCTGCGATCTGATTCATCCTGATCAATGCGGCTTCATCCCACATCGCAACACCGCCCTCAACTTGCGGCGTCTCCATGGCGCCCTCGCCAGGGCAGAGTACCTCTCCGAACCGGCCGTGCTGGTTTCTTTAGATGCCACGATGGCCTTTGACACCATCGAGTGGCCATTCCTCTGGGCTGTCTTGACCAAATTCGGCTTTGGGGAGGGATTTCTTGGCTGGGTGAAGCTTCTCTACACGGGACCCATGGCTCAGGTGGTGGTTAATGGGCGGGTCTCTCGGCCCTTCGCTCTCGGTAGGGGTACGAGGCAGGGGTGCCCGTTGTCCCCTCTGCTCTTTGCTCTCGCCCTGGAGCCACTCGCCGCTTGGCTCCGCTGGGAGCCCTCGATCAGGGGGATCCGGTGGGCCCCGGGCTTTGAGGATCGGGTCTCGTTATATGCTGACGATATCCTCCTGTATCTTACCTCGCCGCGGCAGTCGCTTAACGGTCTCTTCGATGTTCTGACTTCCTACGGGAGAAATTCGGGTCTCACGATTAACTGGTCTAAATCCTGTGTCTATCCTATCTCCGGCGGCCCCCCTCTCCTGCCGCCTCGGCTTCCGATCCAAATATCTCTGTCCGGCTTTAAATACCTGGGGATACACATCTCGTTGGACCCGGTAGCTCGCTATGAGCACAATCTCCTGCTTCCACTTCGGCGTTTGAGGGAAGACACGGCTCGGTGGTGTAGGCTGCCCCTGTCCCCACTGGGTCGGGCCGCATTGTTTAAAATGATGTCCCTTCCCAGGTTCCTCTATGCACTTCAGAACTCCTTCGACATCATTCCAGTGGCCTACTTTCGGGAAGTAGAGAGCCTGCAGAGGAGACTGGTGTGGGACGGACGGGAGCGTATCGCCCTGGCCAAACTCACTCTCCCCTGGTACGACGGGGGCATCGCGCTTCCCGACATTCGCAGGTATTATTGGGCCTCACAGCTATCAGCCATTAACCATGCCACGTATGCGCCGGGCTTGAACCCGGCGTATGAGATGGATAAATTCCTGCTTCCCGGCGGCAACTATAACAGGGCGCTTTACTCCCGCTCGGCTGGACGGACCCTGACGGGCCCCACTAAGATCGCGGTACGGATTTGGAAGGCGGCCAATGTAGCCATGGGCTGGAGTGAGCGACTAACATGCGCTACTCCTTTATTTGCCTCCGACCGACTGGGAAGCCTCTGGACAACGAAGGGGTTTGACCGTTGGGACACGATTGGCATCAGTAGAGTGGGAGACTTATGGATGAAGGGCGCGGTTAAGACCTTCGCGGCGCTCCAGAGCGAATACGAACTCACGGAAAAGGAGTTCTTCCGATACGCCCAGGTTCGGCATGCCCTGCTCTCTGTCTTTGGGGAGGGGACCAAGATCCAGGCCTCTTCGCCCCTCGAGGACCGCATACTTGATGGTCATGTTCCCGACAGTACTATCTCCTTAATCTATAAAAAACTCATTAATAATCGGGCTGACCTATTGGTGCGCCTTCGGGAGACGTGGACGGGGGACGGGGTGGAATTGGACGACGAGGACTGGCAGTCCGCACTATCGTCCCCCAAGGAAGTTGCCATTCCAGCCCGTCTCCGCCTGGTCCAGTTAAAGATTCTCCACCGGGTGTATGTGACGGGCCCCCGTCTGGTCTCGATGGGATTCTCGGAAGATGGGCTCTGGAAGCGGGGGTGTGGGCTCAGTGCCACCTTTCTCCATATCCTTTGGGAGTGCCGGGAGGTGGCGGAATACTGGCGTCGGGTTCATGGGGTCATGGGACAAGTCACCGGGGTGGCGCTGCTGCCGGAGGTGCGTCGCTGTGTCTTGAATGTGTGGGAGCCCAATGATTATAACGCGGCGCAGACTCGGTGGGCGGCCCTGGGCTACATGATTGCTAAGAGGGATATAGCGCAGCTTTGGGGCTCCCAGCGGCCACCCACCGTGTCAGTATGGAAGGAAAACATGGACTGGTGTATGTTCAGGGAGAAGACTGTATATGTGGCCCGCGGTAAACCCGGGGCATGGGGTAGAATTTGGGGGCAATGGAACGTGTATCGTGGGGGTATCTGTACGCCCCCCCTAGTGGACACCGATATTGCCTTGTCCCCCTGACCCTTGATGGTTCCTTGCAACTGATTGTAATAATCGAATATAGATGTTCCTTTCCCGTTACCCCCCCCTGATCTTTCAGTACTCCCTCCTGTTGATAGCTAATTGAAGGTTTGGAGTAAAAGTCCCCCGGATGTAGCCTGACCCACGCTTTTTGCCCGTATGCCTCGCCTTTTGTTTTTTGTTGTTATTTATGTTAAATGTATGTCTCCTGTTTCTCTCGAGCTATCCTGAGCCATTTATGGGGCTGGGCCCCAGGTGTCGCCTACTGCTTTAACTAATGTACGATCCTTTCTGAATCTAGCGGCCGGCCCTGGTGGTTGTAGGCCCATGCTTGTAACTGATTTATCGTTTCAATAAAAATTTTGAAAAAAAAAAAAAAAAAAAGATGGCCTCCGTGTGCTGTGATCTCAGAGGCTTGCAAATGATAGGTCGGGCTGCTTGCCTTGTTTTAGATTTAAAGGTGGGCACTCTGTGCGCCCTGTCCAGCTCAAATTGGCGGTCAAATTTTAGATTTGTAATTTTGGGGATCAAGTCCTCAAGAAAGGTTAAGCAAGAGCCTGCTATGTCTTCTGAGCCCTCCGGGAGCCCAAGTATTCGACTGTTCCCCCGCCGGTTACAATCTTCAAGCTCCGCTGTCTGTTTCTGGAATGATGAGGTAATTTTTGTTAGTACCTTCATCTCATGACTTGAGCTGTGGGTAATATCTTCTACATCACTGATTCTTTGTTCTGCTGCATAGAGTCTGTTCTTAACTGTATGCAGGTCGGCTCTGACCGCTGCGATCTTGAGCTGGATCACGTCTGTGGTCTGCATTGTGGTTTTAGCCAAGTCGTGGACATCTGCTATGTTCTTAAGGATCATATCTAGGGTGCTGTTGATGTCTGGCTTCTATTTGAGCGGGGAGTCAGAGATCGCTTGTTCTTTTGTAGCTGTTGTTGTAGCCTCGATTCTCTCTCCGCCATGTTTGTATCACGTGGATTCTCCTGGTATTACACTGGTATTACGCTGTTTCTCAGTGTGTTTGTTGTGTTTGTTGCCCCTTTTCACAATGTTCTTGTTGTTATCAATCTAACAGCCTCCTGTGGCCCGCTTTTGCTTATCAGCTTCCTGTAGCTACCTGTGGGTTCCCTTAGATGCCTCCTCCTATAGGTTCTGGTGGTTTTGTGCGGTGGGGGTGCCCAGGTATCAGCCCGCAACCTCTTTTCCTGTCCTATCCAGCGTTCCACAGCTGCATGTGCTTGGGATGGTGCCTTCTAGCGCCCGTTTGCCTTTGCTGCGTCCTTTTCTAGGGTCTCTTTGCGCTTGACTCTGGGGCTTGTGGTAGACCAGGGTGGCCTCTTGTGTATCTGGTTTCTCCCCAACGCTCGCTCTGCCCACCGGCGCCTCCACCTTGTTGATTCACTGTTGGCACACCCTATTTGGCCACCAACGGTTCCATTCCGCTTCTGGGCAGCCAGTGGGGGAGAGAGCTCCTCTCTCTTGCTATTACTGGATGTTCGTCTCTACCTAGACACTGGGCGGTACTTTTAGTTCTCTACCACTGGCCTCCGAAGGTTTAGTGGCGGGTCAATAGGTTGGTTGTGGGCACTACTCCGTTGAGTACTGGCTAAGTTTGGGCAGCGCTCTCTTTATGTTGAGGGTTCTGGCACGCTAAGGGTCTTGGATCTTTTCCTACCTTGTGTGGTGATCACCATTTGGGCAGTCGAGGCGTTTCCGCTTTTCAAATTGGCTGTCTTCTTCTCCCAGCTATCCGATCCTACAATTGTCTGCTGTGATTGTCTGTGATTGTATGTTCCTGGTCCTCATTGCTTTGGCCTCGCAACTCCTCTCATTTGGTGCCAGTGTTAGTGTACTCTATCCGTGCTGCAGGTCTCTTCCATGTGTGTTAAGTGCTGATGCTTGACAAACTAGCGTGCTGGTCTCTATGTCGCCATTTTGGGGTTTCCTTGCTGCAGAGCTCGGCAGTGGATGGAGGTTTCGCTTTCGTTTTCACAGAAAGACCTGCCTGGCCTCCTGCTACCGGTGCACCCGTTGTGCTCAATCACTCCTCTCGCTGACTAATCGCCGTTAGAGTGTAGGCGTCTATCGCTGACTTGCCGGTGTCATCGCTGATGTTATGGCGCTCTCTCCTCCCCCTTCTGGCTCGCTGGCCTCTATGTCGCCATTTTGGGGGTTTATTCGCTGCAAAGCTCGGCAGTGTGTGGCGGTTTCGCTTTCGCTTCACTGAAAGACCCGCCGGACCCCCAGACACCGATGCGGGTGCCCTCACCTTCCGCTGCCTTAATCGCCGCTCAAAGTTAGAGCCTTCAGACACTCTCACGCACTCAGTGAGTTTACCGTTTGGAGTGTAGACAGATACCTAGTGATCTCACAGATCCCGTGTTCTTCCTTCTCGCTAGGACCGACCGAAGGGGATGTCGTGTGTCTCCAAGCTTTCTCACATCTCCCTCGCTCACTGCTTCAGGCAAACTGTCCGGTTTCTTGGCTTACTGGTACTGATGCTGGTGCTGGTTACAGATACCCTTCTTCTGCACTACAGCTTCAGTTTCGATTTTGTGCTCCCCGGGTCGCCATCTTGCTTGCGCTTCACGGGCTTCTCACTCCGGGTTTATCACGATTTTCCTCCCATCTCTTGCCTTGGAGTACCTTGTGCTGGTGCCATCTGTAGCAGCTATAGTTCCGAAGCTCAAAATTACATTATGTGTGCCTTTTCTGCACGTAGATCTCTCGGGACCTGTGTTCTTCTTCCCCGATCAGACGGAGCGACGTACTCAGACAGCTATTAGCTCTGCCGTCCAAGCCACGCCCCGACTCTGGAGCTTTTTGAGTTGGAAGTTTCTGTAACTCAAATGCAGACGTGATAGGTGGCTGTGGTAATGTAAGATGTGTTGATGTAGATGCACAGCAGTGTTGTTACGCAGTGTAGTTATGTTTCCATGCTTCTTGGGGGTAGATTAGTGATGATTAGGCCTTGGTGTGAAATTCCGCTCCGCTCACAGAGTTTGCAGAGTTTTTCCCACTCTACGTGTAGCGGAGTTTTTTGCTCGCTTGGCAACATTAATTTGGCAAGCGCGAGGGAAGAAAATCTTACTCCAGATTAGCTCCCGGCGAGATTTCTCAACGCAGGCGGTAACGGATGGCCAGACCGCTCGCATTGAGAAACCTTCTGTTCACTTTGAGGAAGCTGCAGCTCGAGTAGAACATCTACTTCAAGTGGCAGAAAGAAGCAGCACCGTTTTGCGCTGCACATGGGGCTGTTTGCGCTGATTTTCCAGTGCAGGACAAACACCTGGTGCTACAAATCAGCGCGAACGGCGCAACCTTATGCACTCTGATTCTGGCGGAACTCCACATAGCACGCCAGAGTTTTTTGGTTACTTCGTGGAGTTCCGCTTAGTGGAACTCAACGAACTCCGCAAACTGTGCCCAAGCCTAGTGATGGCCCGAATATTAGCAATGAGGCTGTGGTCGGAACAATGTTTATCAAATAAGTGGGCACATTCACTATCATCCGCAACAAGTGGATCACCAGATTATCAATTCGTGTTTTGGGGAGCAAGTCATACATTTTCATGCCTAAAATTGTGGACATCATTCTACTTTTTGGGAGTGTTAATATTCCAATGCTTTAAACGTGTTGGTGTCAGTGATTATCATGGGTAAAATGGAATTTAAAACGTGTGGCACCAAATTAATTTTCTCTGTCCTGAGAGCAAAATGGAAGTCAGTGTGCCATCATGGATTTGTAGGAACAATAATATGGGCAGATGAAAGCAAGGGGGGATCATGGAATAGTTAAGGAAAAGAAACAATAAGGATGAGAGTTTAAGAATACTTAATCTGCCCCAAACCAGCTTTACATTTCTTGTCCCAATTTGTCTAGGACCTTTGCATCTGTCAGATAATTCCAAAATATGAATGTGTGGCAAGATGTCACTTTCAAGGTCGTTCATTGTGCGGGTTGGAACACTTGGTTTTTCTCTACCTCCAGTTTATGAAACAATGGCTGAAACCGTATCTATTTGTGGGATAAGTGGTGACATTTGCACATTATGATTGGTCTTCACAACAAGCTGAGAAACTCCCCCCCCCCAAATCATAAAGGGCACGAATCCTGCAAAGCGTAGATTCGCAGTACTATGTAGCAACTGTACGCTTTTACCGACTATAATGTTAGTGGAAAAGGAAAGACCAAATAAGATAAATACTAGGATACCAGTAATTATAAGAAACCAACAGACTAATAGAGGGAATGTTTGTGGGTTTTAATAGTGGTCCAAGGCAAACTCTCTACCTCATTGTCCTCCTAGAGATAGCTTAAGATAAGGGCTGATGGGCATCCTGAGTCATGATGAGATTAACAGAAGGAATAGTGCCCAGTGCCCCAGGGGAGGCTGCACACCCTGAATGAATAAGCACACTACCAGTGAAGGGATCCTACAGAGAGATGGACTAGCGAGGACCAACTGATACACCAGCAAAGCAAACCAAAAGCACAAAGTAAGTAGAAGTGGAACGCCTGAGGAATAGCCACCATAGTATTTCATTTTACCCTGCTGCATCTGCATGCTCCAACACACTCTGAGAGGGACTCCAGAATCCAAACGTATGTATTAGAGTCATTCGAATCTACTGCATCTAGCATACAAATATAAGGGTCATCAAGGCCATGTGCACTATGCACATGACACAACTACAAAAGGCACACTGAATGCTGACAAGGGTATTAAGGAAGTTTGGGTACCTGGCAGCTTGAGGAGCAAAAGGAAAATGCTTGCCTCTTGGCTCCTGAATAGGTTCTGATCTACTTTCAAAGATGGTGGTGTGGGGGCAAAACCATACCCCAATATTTAAGACACCCCAAAATTTAGAATCCCTGAAATTGTACTTCATGTAGTATTCCCACTGGAAATAATTTCATAAAAAGCACCCTCCCCGACAAAGATTTAGCAGAGTAGCAAAAAAATAAGTAACTGGAACGATTCAAAAAGTGAGTTCTAATCAGGGAAAAGTTAAATGGTTTTGTTACAGAAATCTCAAAATCAAGCAATATAGAATAAATGCCATAAAGGCTCAAGGTTCAAGGTTTGTATTAGACATGTAGATCTTACCATGAGATCTACAATGCATAAAATGCATCTATTAGAACAACTTTATAAAAGAGCTACAGAATGTAAAAATGATTACATCACATTAATTCATTCATACGACAATTTATCATCTCCATTGCAGCTTTAGCAGTTGTAATACCATGTTATTTAAAAAGTGGTTTTCAAAATCTCTGTTGATAGACCCTTAAAACGAGACAGATAAATATAACATGTTTAATAGTCTGTACACCATTATAACATAAAGCACATAATCTTTCCTCCCAGGCAACATCTGCCATGAATCCATGACAGTTTTTAACAGTAAGTCTTTAAACCTACAAAGCATTATACACTTTCACATCTCCTGTTTCAGGTTACAATTCTAATATGCTTGGGGAAGTGCTGCCTGACATGAATGATCAACACACTGAAAGCGGGGTTTCGCACTACAAATAACCAAATCATTCTGCATCGACAAATGTGTCATAGTAAGCTTTAAAATCTTTTAAGGTGAACATAACTCATAGTCTGAATCGCTTTTTTAGTCAGCGAAAAGTGCTGAAGTGCAGCTAAAATATTAGTCAAAACTGTAGCCGCCTTTGTAGAAGGAAGGAGACATTGAATGGTCATAAGACTGCTTAAAAACCTTTCCTTGGCATTTAAAATACAACTGTACCATTTTTAAATGGTGGCTCGTCTTCTTATCTAAGTGCTCACCAATCCTATTTCTAGCCTAAGTGCTTCTATCGAGACCATTGCGTTTAAAGTGTAAATAGTGTGAAGAATTTTCCAATCCACTTCATGCATAAAGTGCCACTGCTTATTATTTATTGTCTCTATAGCATATTAGAGGGTCGACGGAATCTTCATTTTATATACTGTTAGGAGATGATTAAAGTGCCTGTGACCTGTTGCACCATAAAGTGACTTTAGTGCATATCCATAGGCGTATGCCTTATTTGATATGTGTGCAATATGTTCGGTGTCGGTCGAATTTGCAGTCAAATTCTTCCATGATAAGGTTAAGCTTTTACTACTTCTTTGGCAGATTTATTATAGACCCACTTCTATTTTGTAGTGATCTGACACCCTTTAGGATAAAACCTCATAATCTTGCTTTTGTTTATATTACCCTTCGGGAACTGTGCGTCTGAATAAGATGACAAAACAAAAAGACAACCTTAATAGTGGATGCCGGAGGAACGCGCCGACCTTTGAGTTGAAATATGCGGAGTACTTAGGTGTAAATGTGATGATTTACGCTCTAATGATAAAGTAGGGTTTTATCCAATTGACGACCGTTCCTTAAATGTATGCATCTGTTAATCTTTGCAAGAGTAGTTTGTGGTTCACAGTGTCAAATGATGATGGTAGGTCCAGAAGGATTTATGCTGCAACTCCATTCTGGTTTATAATGCGTTTAAGGTCCCAGATGGAAATCAGTGTTGATTCTGTACTTTTTACCTAACTGAATCATGTTTGCCTATAATACATTACATTGTATTGTTCTGTTGTTTGCAGACTCTGTGTAGTCTAGCACCCTACTATAGCTTGGGTTTAAACTAGATAGTTTCAAGTCATTTGGGACTTTAAAGTTGATAGGGCATGTCCAAGATAGCTGTGGCTTGTATGGCTGCATCCGTTTTTTGAAGAATGTTTTTATATATTTTTGAGAAACAAGGTTCTGCTGCACATTTATTGTTAACAGGTTGACCTAGCACAGTGTAAGTTGTATTTTGGGGTTCACATGGTGAGTAGGAGTTTAATGCTGGAAGTTACGGTCTGCTTTTTTAAGAGCATGTGCTTTGAGGTTGTTTGCTTTTTAATAAAGTGTCCTGCTATGGAGTTGAAGAGTATATGACTTGTCACACTGCCTTGCACTCGGTTGACTTTGAAATACTAAGTGAGTCTCCAGTGACTCTCTGGGGGAGACCTCATGCAGTTGGAAGCATTGCCCTCCTGACATTGCATACAGCATTTTCTTTGTGGGTGTTACAGTGTGTGTACTTATGCGTACTAAGTAATTGATAAAATCCTTGGAAAGTAAATTCTTCCGCGCCAGGCAGACGGAAATCTCTAGATATGATGTGGGGTCCATATCCAGGGGAGGGGAGGACATCCCTCTACTGACCCAGTCAGACAGCAAGACACCTGCCGAAAGCTAAACAAGGCACTGTGTGTACTTGTTACTTGACTGTGTTACGTTGTTTTCAGTTTCATTGCTTGCTTTTTGTCTTTGCTCTCAATAAATACTTAGTACATGACTTAGAGTTTGGCAGCTGGGCGACTCCGTCACAAAGGTGATGGGTAGCCCATCCTGCTTTTCACAAGTGCATCATGTTTTATAGTACGTGCAATAAGGCAGACAGGACATCTGGCAGGTTTGTGATAGAGTAACCAGTTCGCCAGACTCTAAATCAGACCCTTAGTTTGTATGTGTCAGTGTCTATTTTTTCAGTCTTTAATTGCTTGTGAGTGTTTGTTTCTGAAAGGCTAAGTTTAGAAAAATATTTTTGGAAATCTGCTATCTTTTTAATGCACTATTGTTCTCAACCCAACTTGCCTGACTTTCCTGTACCTCAAACTGCCTAACTTTCCTGTACCTCAAAGTGGCCTAACTTTCCTGTACCTCAAACTGACCTAACTTCCTCATTCTCATAACCGGGCAACACTCAGTACTGCTCTGAACTCACATACCCTACGTTCTAAGGGAGGCCTCGTTCATTTCAGTAACATATATGTCATGTAGTGGGCCCAGCATGCATGCATGCATGACATATTAACACTGGAATGACTGGGTAGCCTAAAACGGATTCATTGAGGCAAGGCTAACCATGTTGAATCTGCACACCTCAAGTAGAATTTTCACATGGTCAAATGTCCTAAGGATCACCTCAAGCCAGATCTGGCTAATGTGGTCCATTAGGCTGCAAAAGGGCATCTGGGCCAACAGTTCAGACTGGAATGTTCCTTGTATAGCAACATTAAGGTGCCGATTACGATCCGTTAAAAACCGCGTACGAACCGTCGGTCGGAGCGAATTCCCCGTCCGACTCGTACCCGGTTGTAAAACTTTACAAACATGGAATTACGATTCGCACGGAAACACCATTTCCGTACGAATCGTAAAAAACACCGACCGACGAAAATATACATACGAATGTGATCCGGGAATGCTGCGACGTGACGTCGGGACGCTTTCAGGCAGCGTTTCACGAACCAGGAATTACGATTCGAACCGACAGCAGTCCGGACGGCAATATTTTCACGGCACCCAAAAAGTGCCGCAAAAGCGAAGTACGGCGCGAATCGACCAGAGTAGGTGGCCCGGTACGCGCCGACCCCCCCCCAGCCCCCATAGGTACGTGCCGACCCCCCCGTGTGTACACCCGTGTACGGTGCGTACCCCCCCCCAGCCCCCGTAGGTACGTGCCGACCCCCCCCGTGTGTACACCCGTGTACGGTGCGTACCCCCCCCAGCCCCCGTAGGTACGCGCCGACCCCCCCGTGTGTACACCCGTGTACGGTGCGTACCCCCGTGTACGCTCGAGTCGCACCCCCCGTGTACGCTCGAGTCGAACCCCCCCGTGTACGCTCGAGTCGAACCCCCCCGTGTACGCTCGAGTCGAACCCCCCCGTGTACGCTCGAGTCGAACCCCCCCGTGTACGCTCGAGTCGGACCCCCCTGTGTACGCTCGAGTCGAACCCCCCCGTGTACGCTCGAGTCGGACCCCCCCGTGTACGCTCGAGTCGGACCCCCCCGTGTACGCTCGAGTCGGACCCCCCCGTGTACGCTCGAGTCGGACCCCCCCGTGTACGCTCGAGTCGGACCCCCTGCGCTACGCGCTGGGGGTACGCACCGTACATACACGGGTGGGGGTACGACTCGAGCGTACACGGGGGGGTCCGACTCGAGCGTACACGGGGGGGTCCGACTCGAGCGTACACGGGGGGGTCCGACTCGAGCGTACACGGGGGGTACGCACCGTACACGGGTGTACACACAGGGGGGGTCGCGCGTACCTACGGGGGCTGGGGGGGGTCGGCGCATACCTACGGGGGCTGGGGGGGGGGGTCGGCGCGTACCTACGGGGGCTGGGGGGGGGTCGGCGCGTACCTACGGGGGCTGGGGGGGGGTCGGCGCGTACCTACGGGGGCTGGGGGGGGGGTCGGCGCGTACCTACGGGGGCTGGGGGGGGGGTCGGCGCGTACCTACGGGGGCTGGGGGGGGTCGGCGCGTACCTACGGGGGCTGGGGGGGGGGGTCGGCGCGTACCTACGGGGGCTGGGGGGGGTCGGCGCGTACCTACGGGGGCTGGGGGGGGGTCGGCGCGTACCTACGGGGGCTGGGGGGGGGGGTCGGCGCGTACCTACGGGGGCTGGGGGGGGGTCGGCGCGTACCGGGCACCTGTTTGGACGTCTCCATGGTTGTTATGGGAGTTCGGTACGGACGGTCTTTTCACCATACGGTTGTACATTCGGACGCCCGGGATGGATCGTGATTCCCCGGTCGGAGTTCACCTTTCACGTTTGTACGGTGAATCGTACGAGGACGTGTCGGACACATTTTCCGACCCGAGGACGTGTGGGGATATATTCCCAGTGCGGTTCGTATGGACTTTTTACCATGCGAATCGTGATTGCCAGTTCGTACGGCACTTGTACGATTCGTACGGTAAAAAGACCCGCTACGAGTCGTACGGGGACATTTTTTACCGGATCGTGATCGGCACCTAAGTATGATTAGCATATGGCTGGTCTCAATCTGGAGTTGTATGGTTGGCACAAAGAAACAATGGACTGAAATGCACCAGAGTAAATTTCAGAGGCTGAAATTACTAGAAGCATCCCACCTATCACTTTTTAACGTTTTGTTATACTGTGTCGGAGACAAGAGCTGTGCCAAAAGCTTTCCAGAGTTTATATGCATCTAGGAGACGCAGGAGGGTTCCGTGTGCTCCCAGACGGCATGTTGGTGGACACCATCTTCAGCTTATGGTTACGTATCAACGCCGCTCAGACTGCGCTTGTGTCAGACTTCTCACATTCTCCCAATGGGGTGCTCTGCAAGCTGCATGGACCGCCAGGCATGAAGGTTGACAGGGACTAAAATTCAGAACTGGGCAAGGATGGTAGACTTGGGCTTCTTTTCCATGAGGCAAATTGACTCCATGAGTTTCAAGAAAGTGGCCGGGCAAAGCCTTATAATCTTCCCTGTTGGGATGGGAGTGTTCTTTACATGGTATTGTAGGCTGCACTCTTGCCCAGAGAGATCATATCTGTAGATTCCCGGTAGTCTGATATTTATTTGGCACAAATGACACTTGTGTACATGATGAGGCTTAGGCTTTGCATCATGCTTCGGAGACCCAACGCCAGCCCTTTGATCTTGAGGGGCACACCAATAGTGCTGTATAGTCGACATGGGACTTCTGTTCATGTCCTGGGCCACATACAGTATAAAGTGGTGGCAGCGTACAATTTTCCTGTACAGACCAGACCTCCCTTCTTTTCAGGGATAAGCATGATGCCTACAGGCCTAACAAGTGTAAGGTAGCACTTGAATGTAATACCCAGCCTGCACTGACATCCGAGTGTGCTATGTATGTGTGTGTTATGAGATTGGTGGCTGGTAGTAGGACTCCACCTAGTTTGTGACTGTTTGGCTACAGAGACTAGTGCAATGTATTCTATTTAGGATACCCAAGGTAAAACATAGTAGAAGGCGAAGGTTGAGATACAGCCACCCAAGACAGTGGAAGTGCATTGCTTGTGTTCTTGCGATATAAGGTAAAGCCTCAGACAGTGGCGTGCTGAATAATAGAGACATGGCTGCCTTAGTTATTCAATTGTGACCTGTTATCACGGTTTTGCTAATTATCCTGAGCACTGTCTCTTCAGCTATAATGGGGAAGAGGTGATGAGTCAACAGACTCAGTTGTTAGGGAGAGAATCTTCCAGGCAGGGTCTGCTCCTTTGTCGCTCCCCTGAGTGCTGCTCCAGAAGGCTGACAACAGCCAGGTGCAGAGTCTCCACACTTTCTTGTGCTCATGTTTTGGGTGCTCACTGACTAAGGGAGGGAGTGCTCCACCGAGTGCTCCTTGGATTGTGGAAATCCAGGGCTGGTATCTTTAAATAGGATGGGAGAACTCTGCTGTGGTGTCTGTTTGTGCAGGTAGTAGGATGCTGTCTCAAACTGCCAGGATGATTTTATTATGATTCTCTTTCCTCGTTTGGGCAGGATGGTTGAAGGCACATGTGTGCGAAGCAACATGTGCAGACTTCATCCAACTGAGTTTTGCCTTCCAGTCTGCTTAGTGCAAGCTCTATTGCTATGTTGGTTCCTCCTGGACATGGCATCTGTTTTATCCAAGAGTTGAGCATCATGATTATCAAGTGCGTGACAGTAATGAGCTGCCCCTCGCGCTGTAGCTTAGATACTCGTTTCATTGCACTGTCTGTCCCCTTCTATTTCAACCTATCTGTGTGTGATGGTCATGTTGTTTCTTTGTTTCTGTCTGTCTTGTAACATTCTGCTGGTTCTCGTCTTCGACGAGTGGATTCTGGCGGTGTGTTTTATGGACTTTTTCATCACTTTTTCACTATGGAAAATGTGTGTTTTCTATTTGTGGTTAGCTGTTCCATTTGGTTGTATTGATTGATTTGTTTGCCTGCCCCTGGTTTATAAAAAAGGTGTGAGGGCTGAATGATATGGAAGGCTAGGGCTTACAGGTGTGAGAGAAGTCTAAGTCTCTGGTTTTCAGCAGGCCTGTCACTTTGAGTACATTTTTAACTCCAATCGATGAGGGAGGTGGAATAAAGAGCTATTTCTTTTAAAGTATGAGGTTGAAAAGCTTCAAGGCTAAAAGTACAATGCCTTTTTTAGGTCTTGCCTACAAAAAAATGCAAGCTGTCTGTTTGTGAAAAAAATCTATAGTTAGCTTAGATTGTTTACCACTACTTTGCTTTACTTTCACTTTCTTTTGCTTGTTTCTTATTAGCTAGCTTGTCTGGGCTTCACTTCCTCTTCTTATGTTTGTGCCTCCCCTGGAGCATGGCTGCATTATTTGTGTCCTTCCACTGCTCACTTTTCAGGCACTACTATTTTTAGGTCGATCCTGTAGTAGCGCGCATGCACTGTTCTGGCGAGACTTTATGTAAAGGGCTTCAGAAAGCTCACCACATGCTCGTGCGTGTGGTCAGCTTTCGTTGCAGGCTATTGGGCTTTGCGTGCGTCTTTCTAAGAAAGACAGCATGCAATTGGGCAAAGACGGGTGCATGTCCCGCCTTTGCTCCGCCCACGGCCTTTTGATTGCGTTTACCCGCACGGGCGACATCTGTTTACAATTATCGTGCACAGACGCGTGCGCGATAATAGAAAACAGATGTCTCGCTGTGGCACGCGCACCACTCGCGTGCTTGTTCAGCATTGCGGCCCTGTGTCTTTCTTTTCTCACCACGGCGCCCTTCTGAAGCCTCCCTCAACAGGATTGAAAGCCTCACTCTATACAAAGTCTCCCATGCAGTGTCTCCTGCCGCGCGTATGCTGTCTGCAACATGCACAACCCGAGCTTTGCCTGTGATGCGCGCCCATGCTCCCGGGATGCCACAGGTGGGGGAGCTTTGACACCATCCACAGACCCCTTTCATCCCACGGATCTGGACTGCTGGAGCCCGGGATGCGTCGCCTGTCCATTGGAGGATGGCTGCTCGCCTCTAGGCTCCTTCCATCTATGCGCACTGCCCGCCTCTAGGCACCTGCCTTCCATCTATACGCATGGTTCGCCTCTAGGCGCCTTCCATCTATGGGCAAGGCTCGCCTCTAGGCGCCTTCCATCTACACACACATAAAAGAAACGGGGGAGATCCGTCTGTTTCTTCGCAGTGCAGAGCGTGTTTGGGGAGGCTGGTGCCCCACGCGCCCCCTCTCTCTGCCCGTGCCCCTCCTCCCACGCTCCAGGCGCTTCTGCTCCGCCGCACGGAGGGACCCCTGCCCCGGAGGCGGGCACCGTCGGTGGGAGTGACCGCCGCACCTCATGCATTCCTCCGGACCCTGAGGGCAGCAGGGACCTCTGCAGGTAGGCGCTCCGCGCATGAACCTCTATCGGATCTGTCCCCGTCCGTCCTTCCATCCGCACACCCTTCATCCACAGTCTGTCAGTCCGTCCATACATTCGGTGGGGGGGCCTTAAGAGCTGCAGGGGCTCTTAAGGGGTGAAATAACAGCGAGGCCTCATTAACTTGCAAATGGTCTTTTAAAGACCTGTGGAGTGCCCGGGTGCGGCTGTATGTGCGACGGGGGGCCTTTGAGTCCAATGGGTGGTGCGCGCCTGGCACAAGCCCACCTTCCGGTAGTGTTTAACAAGGGCTCATTTTAATCTAAATTAACAGAAAGCGTTTTTTTCCTCATTTATATACGTGGTTAAAATTGGGGAGATTCTCGCGAAATTGTAATAGAATGGCAACATTTGCTCCCTAGCTCCATCAAGTGGCCAAGTGGTGCAACAGCAATGAAGATCAGTGACACTCGGTTTAAACCGAGTGCGCTGATTTTCATCCGGTAGGGTAGTGTCGGTTAGATTCGGTTTAAACCGAATTCCGGACAGCCTACCTATATTGTAAAACCCCCTCACCAACAAACACACTTCACCATCGATATCTGGACGAAAGTTGCTATTCTGAATTATTCCCAGAACAAAACACTGTACTTGTTTTGAACCACCGACGGGGACTATAGCATATTTTGTTTGTGCGCTGTTTTAGTATCACATTTATTGTGAATTTTATAAAATAAATAATGAAAACTTCCGATACCAAACAAATGTCAAAGCGTAAGGTGAAAAACTGTTCGAAGACGAATACATTCTCACGGAAAGTCACATTCCAGAAAATGTACTAATATGGAATGTGTATTAACACGCATTACTATATGTTAGAGCCTTAACATTCTGTCGTTGTGAATCCATATACATGTATGTTTATGGTCAGTTAAAAATGATTTGTTTTAATTTTATATGCATTGTGTGTTGCAAGGAGTACTGTTTATTATATATTTGCGAGTTTTGTATAGCCCCACTCCTTATCTTGGCCACTTAAGAACGCCATAATTAATATGAGCAGTAGTTATTAATTGGTGAATATTGTTAACATTAACAATTTTGCGATTATTACACATTTTTGAAGTACGTAAAATTGTGTTGCTTTTCAGAGACGGTTTTAGTTATTCAAGCAGAGGTGGTTTTTTTTCTCTTATTTATTTTATTTATTTAGTGTTTTCTATAGCGCGGACATGACCCTGCGTAGGGTATCAGAGCGCTTTACAGCTGGATTTCGGTGTAACAGAACCGAACACATTACAAGTCATTAGATGCCTATCAAGTTTAGAACAGAGCATTAAGCAGCAGAAGATAATATATACACATATTGAATTACCATGAGTAGATTAAAGTAAAAGTAAAAGACTACATTTTGAACATGTATATACAGGCCCATATAAGGTTAGAGAGCACCTAGCGGGCACATGGAAAAGTCATAATAGGTTTGTAGACTGTGACCGACATGTACTTATGGGAGAAATTTCCTCATATAGAATGCTTTCGCTTCCTTTTTGAATGCAGTGATGGAAGGAATTCTTCTAATGTTAGGGGGATAGCGTTCCAGATTCTTGGAGCTGCCCCGGAGAATGCTCTATCGTAAGTTCTTTTCTTACAAAAGCAAGCCGGTTTCAATAGAAGGTCTGCATGGCTCCTGGAAAATCGGCACCCTCCTGATAGCGTGAGTTTTTTTGCGAGGTAAACTGGAGTTTTGTGATGTAATGCTTTGTGCGTGATACATGCCAACTTGAATTGAATTCTTGCTTCGAAGGGCAGCCAGTTAAGGGCTTTCAAGTGAGGGGTGATGTGGTCGAATTTTTTGGATCCAGATATAAGTCTTGTTGCAGCATTCAGGCATGCTTTCAGTGGTGCTGTTGATATCTTGGGGAGGCCGGCCAAAGTTGTGCAACCATACTCAATCCTAGATATGACCAGTGCCTGTACTGCTGTCTTGAGATCTGTGTTATTTAGGAATGGTTTCAGTTTCCGCAGGCAACTTAAATGGAAACGGGCGTTTTTTGCCATTAAGTTGATGTGAGCTAACATGTTGAGGTTTTTGTCCAAAGTAATTCCCAGTGATTTAGTAGAGTCGACAATCTTCGGAGTACATTTTAGAGCAGTGATAGTGTTGGTCCATTCCACTATATTAGATTTGCTTTTTTGGGGTGTAATCAAAAGGAATTCTGTTTTCTGGGGGTTAAGCTTCAGGTGGTTAGCCGTTAACCATTGGATGGTTCTCGATAGTGCATGGTTCATGGTCTTTATCTCTTCCGATGATGCGACCTTGATGTACAGTTGGGTGTCATCCGCGTACATGTGGAACGAAATGTTCGCTTTTTGTAGTATATCCGTTAGCGGTTCTACGTATAGGTTGAATAGCGCCGGAGATAGTGTTGACCCTTGCTGAACTCCGATATTGTTGCTGGATAGTCCTGAGAGGGTTTGGTTGACTATGAATTTTTGTGATCTATTCTCGAGAAAGGATCTGAACCATTTAAGGACAGTTCCCTCTAGCCCCATTCTGTTTTCCAACCGAGCGACTATTTTTTCATGGTTCACCGTGTCGAAAGCCGACGACAGGTCCAACAGGATAAGGAGGCATGTTTTGTTGTGGTCAAGTGCCAGCAAAGCGTCATCTACTATCTGCAGAATAGCTGTTTCTGTACTATGGTTTGGTCTGAAACCAGATTGGAAATCATTTAAAAGATTGAATTTCGAAATATGAAGACTCAGTTGTTGTTGGACACATTTTTCCAGTACTTTGGCTAGCATGGGAATATTTGTTACTGGTCTGAAGTTGTTGGGATCAGTTGGGTTCTCTGTAGGTTTTTTTAAGAGGGGAATGACTTGACCAGTTTTTAGGCAGGCCGGAATTTGGCCTTGTGACAATGAGGCGTTTATGACCTTTGTCCATGATGGGATTAGCAGGTGGTTTATCGCAGACCAGCACTTTGCCGGTATTGGATCGTTGTAGTGATTGTTAGGTTTAATGGTTGACAAAATCTTAGCAATGTCTAGTTCGCTGACCGGCTTAAATCCGAACCACTGAGCCTTGTTTTTAGGTTTTTCTAATTCGTGTTGATTCTGCTGATCCATTGAGAAGTCCTTATCTCTTTCCATGTTTTCGGCTGCTTTAATGAGCTCCCTCTCCAGTGCGTTGGCTTTGTCTGTAAAGAAAACGGAGAAGTCTTCACTATTCAAGGTTGTATTCGTGATGATTGGTGTAGATTTGGCAGATTTATTTGATTGAACTTTTAGAAGATCGAATAATTTCCTTGGTCTGTTTACTGCATTATCCAGTTCTTTTCTGAAAAAGTCTTTCTTAGATTTTATGATGCTTTTATTGTAAGCTTTTCTGGATTGTCTCAGTTGGGTTAAATGGGGCGACGAAGGGTGTTGTCGCCATCTACGTTCTGAGAGTCTTAGAGACCTTCTTTCTTCATTAAGGGCGCCGTTGAACCACGGGTTTTTTTCTTTGTCAGAGATTCTTTTTAGTTTAAGTGGGGCTATGTCCTCGATAATGCTAGACATTGCCTTGTTATAGTGCAGTGTGAGGTCATTAACGTCAACCAAGCTCTTAGGCGGCTGTAGGTCTATTTCACAGCGCGCTGCTGCATTTTCCAAGTTAATTCTTCTGGTGTCCCGGGTCCATTTTTTTGGTTTGATAGATTGTGCGGTCAATTTGGTTTTTCTGAAAGGAATTACGAATGAAATAATGTGATGGTCAGACCAATCACAAGGGGTGATAACGATGTTCTCGATCGCTTTCTCTTTTGTTAATATCCAATCTAAGGTGGAGCCTTTAGAGTGTGTAGGGAGTTGACATCCTTGAACTAACGCTTGCTCTTCCAGGAATGCTTTAAACAGTGCGATCTGAGTATCAGAGTTATCCTCCCAGTGAATGTTGAAGTCTCCTAGGAAGATATCATTAGATTGCGGATTAGAGTTGGTGGTTATAATTTCTATCATCTGGTCTATGAACATGTTCTTAGTACCAGGTGGGTGGTAGATTGTATGTAATTTACAGGTATGGTTATCTGCAGATCTAAGTGACATGCCCAGATATTCACACGATTCTAAGGGGTCAGCCTGTATTTTTGTGATGGTTATGTCTGATCTGTGTATACAGGCAATGCCTCCTCCCATTCTGTGACATCTGTCCTGTCTTAAAATCCGGTAGTTCGGGGGAACTAATAGGTCTAAGCATGGTGAGGACGAGTCAGAAAGCCATGTTTCTGTTAAAATGGTTATGTCAATTTCCTGGTTTAGTATGAGGTCAGCTATGTCAGATGTGTGTTTATTCGCTGAGCGACAGTTTAGTAGTATGGCCCGGATGTGTTTTTGGGAACTGATCGTAGGCAAAATAATCTTTCCTGGCAGTAACGGTACATTCTTTAGGTTGTTAGCATTTATCCTTCTATTGTTTGACTTTGAAGTTCTACCAGCGTTCGTTGGGATAGTTTGGATCAGGCTCTCACCTATCGGCGTCGGAATAGGGTCATATGTAGACAGGATGGATAATATCTCACTGTCTACTCAAGTGAAAATGCTCTACCTTGACGTATATGGATGGATCAAAGAGATCTCTCTGATTAAACAGCCAAATCAGCCACCATTGGGAGAAGAACACAAACACATGAATGGCAATCAGGGGTTGATGATAATATTCTTATATCTTTATTTTTTTGATACAAAAGTTCAATGAGTGAATCTACAAATAACTCATAGGTTAGAAATAAACAATACAAAAAATATAATAATTGATAGTGATATATACACAAAATAATCAAAAATGGGCCCCCATCAGGGATTGAATAGAGTATATGTACAATTAAATAACAATCATATAATCAGGCACACTATACATTCATACACAGTCAATCTTAAAGGGTAAAACATACATTTACTCTTCTTAAAAAATAAGAGAAAAGAGGTGAGCAGAGGGAAAATCTCCTCGTAGTGTAAGGGTGTCTCGGAGTTAGACACCGCTGGGTAATTAAGGGGGATGCGCCAAATCAATAACAACAGGACACGCCGACACGCGTTTCGGTGCAATCACCCACTTAATAGGATGCCACCTTCTTCAGGGCGTTTTCTTTAGTTTCAGGGGGCCTGCAAATAAGTAACAAAAGAAAAAGTAAAAAAAGAACAATAAAAAAGGGGATATATAAATCAGGATAAATCACTATTAAGGCTCACATAGTCAGAACTCTAAATTTCTACTTAATAGTAGAGCAATGTTAGGGTGAATCATATTTCTTAATGGAGCAAATAAGTTCACAGGTCACCGATAGACCACAGTTTAGGTGGCATGCAGACACTCACATTGGGTGTGATGTAGAATGGGTGGATACTAAACATTTCGACCACAATTAGATAGACAGTTTAAATCTGGAGTAAAAAATGCACCAAGTTGGTCATCTCTCATGGGATGGGTCGCCCATGAGCAAACCAAAGACAGGAATCTAAGAAACTGAACACACAAGATACATCGGAAAACATACATGAGGGTAACAATCCCTGCTTGAGAGGAATATAATAATTTAATACAAATAAAGGTGTTTAAAGTGTGTTTTGAAGTCTCACCCAGCTCGAGTTAGAACGAAACCTCATGGATGGTAGGAATCGGTAGCAACAGATGCGAGAGATAGTTCCACTTGCGATGGGTATCCTAAATGGTAAAAACAATTCAAAAGTGGGACAAAATAAGTCGTTGTAGAGCTTGCTAGATGTCCGATCTTAAAGCCAGAGTCATAGGACAAATGAGGAATTATGCTTGCCTTTCAATTTAGGCGGCCGAGTTTATCATAGGAAAAATCTTCGGAGTTCATAGAAATTCCACAAGGTGAGTTGAAAGCGGTAATTGGCTAGGTAGATACCTACAAGATTAAGAACACAAGCTAGATAGTGCCAATGATGATGCCGGCTCAAGGTGAACAAGTGCAGAGCATCAATTCACAGTTATAGATAAAAAGTGTGAATTAAATGGAGTGTAGCTCAGTGGAAAGAGATGCTAAACTAGGGAATTCGCTGAGTACTGATGGTTTAAAAAGAATAATGAGACCAATTAGTCTTACCTAGAGGTAAATATAGAAATAGTTAAGTGGCGGCTGTGTGCTCGATGATAAAAACTCTTAAATCCTGAAGGGAATATCCCCCCGTGTTTGGAGGTCGGCTCCGTGAAATCCGGAGATAACTGGAAAATTACATCAACAAGAAATAATTAATTAATTAATTAAATTCGAGAAAACAGAAGAGTTACAGATTAGAGGTAGCTGAACAAAGTAGGTGGATTGCCAAAACGCAATGTAGAATAATTAAACAGTTTCGTAGTACCTTGTGGGAGGACGTACGATGTTCAACGGGCAATGATAATCGTGTTCGGATCGCAGTGGAATTGATGCATAGAAAAAACCGGGGGACGGCCACTCAAATAGCGGATGATGTTAATTATCAAGAACGATGAAACTGTCACAAAAAATAAAAAGAAAAAGATATAAAAGAGACATAATTGAAAAGAACCTCGATGACGGGAAAGACTTATACACGGTGAACACGGGTAAGGTGATGGACTGTATAGCAAAATGCGAAGTTAAAAACAGCCCAAAATGATAAAGAAAACGACTACGCTTATAATTGTGTACCTGGATGTGAGCTTCATGATGTCCAGAGCCGACGAGGGGCACACGGGCCGAGGTTCAAGTGGAAAGGTTACCGTAGCCGGGAACCGCGGGAAACGCAGATCGCAACGTCAGAACTTTAAATATACCCGTCGGCCAATCACAGGACAGCAGAGCCTTGACGAGCCTTGACGAGCATGGGCCAATCGGAAGAAAGCATTTACATTGTAAATGCTTTCTTCCGATTGGCCCATGCTCGTCAAGGCTCTGCTGTCCTGTGATTGGCCGACGGGTATATTTAAAGTTCTGACGTTGCGATCTGCGTTTCCCGCGGTTCCCGGCGAGCCTTGACGAGCATGGGCCAATCGGAAGAAAGCATTTACATTGTAAATGCTTTCTTCCGATTGGCCCATGCTCGTCAAGGCTCTGCTGTCCTGTGATTGGCCGACGGGTATATTTAAAGTTCTGACGTTGCGATCTGCGTTTCCCGCGGTTCCCGGCTACGGTAACCTTTCCACTTGAACCTTGGCCCGTGTGCCCCTCGTCGGCTCTGGACATCATGAAGCTCACATCCAGGTACACAATTATAAGCGTAGTCGTTTTCTTTATCATTTTGGGCTGTTTTTAACTTCGCATTTTGCTATACAGTCCATCACCTTACCCGTGTTCACCGTGTATAAGTCTTTCCCGTCATCGAGGTTCTTTTCAATTATGTCTCTTTTATATCTTTTTCTTTTTATTTTTTGTGACAGTTTCATCGTTCTTGATAATTAACATCATCCGCTATTTGAGTGGCCGTCCCCCGGTTTTTTCTATGCATCAATTCCACTGCGATCCGAACACGATTATCATTGCCCGTTGAACATCGTACGTCCTCCCACAAGGTATTACGAAACTGTTTAATTATTCTACATTACGTTTTGGCAATCCACCTACTTTGTTCAGCTACCTCTAATCTGTAACTCTTCTGTTTTCTCGAATTTAATTAATTAATTAATTATTTCTTGTTGATGTAATTTTCCAGTTATCTCCGGATTTCACGGAGCCGACCTCCAAACACGGGGGGATATTCCCTTCAGGATTTAAGAGTTTTTATCATCGAGCACACAGCCGCCACTTAACTATTTCTATATTTACCTCTAGGTAAGACTAATTGGTCTCATTATTCTTTTTAAACCATCAGTACTCAGCGAATTCCCTAGTTTAGCATCTCTTTCCACTGAGCTACACTCCATTTAATTCACGCTTTTTATCTATAACTGTGAATTGATGCTCTGCACTTGTTCACCTTGAGCCGGCATCATCATTGGCACTATCTAGCTTGTGTTCTTAATCTTGTAGGTATCTACCTAGCCAATTACCGCTTTCAACTCACCTTGTGGAATTTCTATGAACTCCGAAGATTTTTCCTATGATAAACTCGGCCGCCTAAATTGAAAGGCAAGCATATTTCCTCATTTGTCCTATGACTCTGGCTTTAAGATCGGACATCTAGCAAGCTCTACAACGACTTATTTTGTCCCACTTTTGAATTGTTTTTACCATTTAGGATACCCATCGCAAGTGGAACTATCCCTCGCATCTGTTGCTACCGATTCCTACCATCCTTGAGGTTTCGTTCTAACTCGAGCTGGGTGAGACTTCAAAACACACTTTAAACACCTTTATTTGTATTAAATTATTATATTCCTCTCAAGCAGGGATTGTTACCCTCATGTATGTTTTCCGATGTATCTTGTGTGTTCAGTTTCTTAGATTCCTGTCTTTGGTTTGCTCATGGGCGACCCATCCCATGAGAGATGACCAACTTGGTGCATTTTTTACTCCAGATTTAAACTGTCTATCTAATTGTGGTCGAAATGTTTAGTATCCATCCATTCTACATCACACCCAATGTGAGTGTCTGCATGCCACCTAAACTGTGGTCTATCGGTGACCTGTGAACTTATTTGCTCCATTAAGAAATATGATTCACCCTAACATTGCTCTACTATTAAGTAGAAATTTAGAGTTCTGACTATGTGAGCCTTAATAGTGATTTATCCTGATTTATATATCCCCTTTTTTATTGTTCTTTTTTTACTTTTTCTTTTGTTACTTATTTGCAGGCCCCCTGAAACTAAAGAAAACGCCCTGAAGAAGGTGGCACCCTATTAAGTGGGTGATTGCACCGAAACGCGTGTCGGCGTGTCCTGTTGTTATTGATTTGGCGCATCCCCCTTAATTACCCAGCGGTGTCTAACTCCGAGACACCCTTACACTACGAGGAGATTTTCCCTCTGCTCACCTCTTTTCTCTTATTTTTTAAGAAGAGTAAATGTATGTTTTACCCTTTAAGATTGACTGTGTATGAATGTATAGTGTGCCTGATTATATGATTGTTATTTAATTGTACATATACTCTATTCAATCCCTGATGGGGGTCCATTTTTGATTATTTTGTGTATATATCACTATCAATTATTATTTTTTTTGTATTGTTTATTTCTAACCTATGAGTTATTTGTAGATTCACTCATTGAACTTTTGTATCAAAAAAATAAAGATATAAGAATATTATCATCAACCCCTGATTGCCATTCATGTGTTTGTGTTCTTCTCCCAATGGTGGCTGATTTGGCTGTTTAATCAGAGAGATCTCTTTGATCCATCCATATACGTCAAGGTAGAGCATTTTCACTTGAGTTGTCGATGTGCTTTTTTCCCCTTTTGCTCTCCTTATTATCCAAATTGGGGTACCCCTGTTTCTAGTGGAAATATCTCACTGTCTGTCAGATAGTTGAGTTGGGCCCGAGGCCGGTAAATTCTGTTTGCTGCCTCCATAGGGATGGAACGGCGTTTAACTAGTGTTTCAAACAAGGAATTCTGAAGATCCTCCATTCTAGTGAGCCATTGTTCTGATAGGTATAACAGGTTCTTCATATCTCTAATAGCGAGAAGCATGGCTTTGTAAGTCTTGCTAGATTGCACACTGAAATTATTAGATTCCCTAATAGTTTGATGGGTTCTAATCTTTTCCGAGTCTAATCTGAGTTGGTCGTTAGTGGGCGGTTGTGTGGGTACCCCTAGCGGGGGGTTAGCTGTGTATATCTCTGCCGGATCTGTGCATGATATTTTGTTATTAGATACAGATGCACTGATCCCTGTTTTGGTCACTTGGAGAACTCTCCCGTTAACTTGTTCAACACGTGTTGTTCCCGACCTGCAGGCTGTTCCCAGTAGCAGGTTGGAATCAATGTCAGAGGTGGGATGGGAGCTAGAGTCAAAGGGTATGATCTGCTTGTGTGCGCTCGTTGTGCATGTGTGTCGTTTCTTTATGTGTGTGTCTGCGTGTGTGGGAGACTGCATTGCTTCTGTCTTTGATACACATCCCCAAGTGTTGCTGAGATGCAGGGCCCTGCGCCTGCTCCCCGGGGCTCGAACCCCTGAAGGTGAAAGCCCACGTAGGGAGCGCCCCGATGTTGAATGTGTTGTGAGTGACAGGAGCCGCCGGATGTTGAATGTGTTGTGCGTGGATGCGCTACCAGCCCGTTCATGCTAGGGGTGGCAGCAGGTTGTCTCGAGCGCTTCATTCTACGCGGCTCATGGAGGGGGCCAGAGCTGCCTACCGGGTTCGAGTCTCAGCGCCTGTTCAACACCCTGTGATTCTGGGCAAATCACTTAATCTCCCCGTGTCTACCAAAAATGAATGTGTTCTTAAATAATTTAACTGGTGCTCATATAAAGCGCTTCAATACCTGCGAGTCGAGTTTGCGCTCTATAAAAACTGCAAAATAAAGGAAAACATAGACTTCTCCACTGCCTGCTGTGCTTCCCATGCCTCCAAACCCTTGAGAGATCGGACGGTCCCACTCCCAGACCTTTTACTGACCTCCAGGGTTCCCTGGCCTCGGGACTCATTGCCCCCACTCCTATAGGATAGCAGAACATCCCAACCGTAGATTTTGCCTTCTCCTCAAGCTAGGAGGCCCCTGACCTTCACTGCCATTTGGAGTCACCAGAATCCCGCCAGCCACACACCAATTGCTCCGGGTTCTTATTACACCCTCACCCGAGGAGACACTCACCTTCACTACCCACATACAGGATTGCTTGGAATCACGTCCTGGGATCTCCAACGACCCCCCCTGGGGTCCGCTGACATCGCCGCTGAGCTCCCCCAACACCAATTATTCCTGACCTCCCTTCCTCCAGGATAACCGCCATACCACGACTCCAGGGTCGCACCTCTGAAGTGGCTGTTTCCCCATGGGTGACCAATCGTCTGTAAATTTCACGCACTGCCCGTAATTTAGGCCTCTTGTCCCGTGTCCATGAGGATTTCTTCCAAGGACGCCTTTTGTCTGTAATGGCAGACACTGGAGCGAGCTGCCCCTGAAGCAGCCTGAGGGTCCTGTAACTCTCACTGCAGTGTGTCATTCTCTGTGGGCATTGCGCCGCTGCAGTGCACCCGAGTGTTTGTGTTACATAATTGCTTTTTAGAGGAAGCGCGAGATCAGCACCTCACACTTATACGGTCCCAAAGGCGAGACCTATTGCCTATGCCAATGCTTGTTTGCCCTCCTGTCAATTTCACCCCCTTTTTAGGTCTCGCCAGCGCATGCGCTGCTCTGGCAAGACTTTTAGTAAGTGGGCTTCAAAGAGCCGACCACAGCTTTTTGTGTGGCCTAGAGCGTGCGGTTCCGCGTACAGTTACGAGCACAGGCGTCATCTGGCTTTCCTCTCGCGTCATGACTCATTAAGTGCATCGCTCGCGGGCACCCTTACAGCCCGCGATCGCGATCACTTTCACGGCTGCGCCACTTTCAGGGCCACGTCACTTTCACGGCCGCGCGGCCAATACTTGTTTTAATTCTCACACTTTGCAGAAACGTATCTCACCTCAAGAGGGCGCAGTCGGACAAAATAACACAAATCTTTCTCCCTGTTTATGTGACATTAGCTAACGATTTTTACTTGTACCCAATAGCTACATTTTGACGGGTTGCCCCTACTCGCGGTATCATCACATTGCAATTCCGGGTGGAAGAATTGCGGTCATTTGTTTGCACTAAGCAGCCCACAAAGGAATCTACCCTGAAACCGGACTGCCGAAGAGGCGGTGTCTTCCTGTCAACAAACCTGCAGAACCCGAGAAGCTGGAAAGGTGTGGTTTTGTGCAAATCGCGTGCCGCTTCTGTGCTGGTGGCCGGGGTGACTGTTGGACAAAACATCGCTTGACACTCACTCTGTCGACCACTCCTTTACCATGCTCGGTTTCATGCTCGCTGCCTGGAATGTATGTATACGACAGCGCGATGCACTGACACCGTCTTTGTTAACAAAAAAGAAAAGCACCAGCACCTAAAGCTAGAAAGATAGCTCAGTGGGTGTAGTACTCATTGCTCATACCTCTGAGCAACCGGAAGCTCACAATTTCAAATCCCAAAGGCCTGAATTCGTGCTTCAAGGTTCACAAGTTGATAAGACAAATGCTTTTTATTTCTATGGTTTTATATAGCACGAACATGATCTCAGACACCAGGATGCTTTACAAACGATTAGAGCCACAACAGTTTATGCTAGCACTCGTAACCAATCAAAAAAGTGGTCACGTATTCTATCAGGGGCGGAGAAAGTGTGGTGCCTTTAGATTGGTTCTATGCTTCTTCTCGTGGGATTGGGTGGTATTAAAGCTGCTAGTTCTATGGCTATTGGATCTTTCTTGCGAGTCCTGGAGTGGTTTGTTATGATGTTTATTTTAGCTGGGAGCAGTTCCATATTGTTCTTTATTAGTTTGCAATGTTAGATGTGCAGGAAGGTTGGCTCTATGTGGAGAGCATTTCTTTTCCTGTCAGTGTGGGCGACCGGCAAAGCACGGTGGCGGATTAGATTTCAGAGCTCCCTGCTGACTTTATGCTTAGTTCATGAGCCTTAGTCCACGCATGTTGTTGCCATTTCTATTTTTTATTGTAGCCTTCTCAATGACACATTTTTTAACTCCTGTTGACATTAAAATACAGCCGAAGCAGCGAATTACAGCTATGTGCAGAGATTTAATTAAAACTTTAAAGTACAGCGACGCACCGTAAGAATTTGTTTAACCAAGATCCTCTGCCTTCGAGGCAACGTGGGTAGGCACCAAGAAAAACAAGCATTTGCAATGCATTAGGTCTCGCATTTGCGAGATTTTGTGCTATTGGCTTTGTAAATGACAATGCCTTTTATTTATATGTTCAAAAAACATACAATAATAAAAGGCATTGTCATTTACAATGCCAATAGCACAAAATCTCGCAAATGCGAGACCTAATGCATTGCAAATGCTTGTTCTTTTTGGGTAAACACTTCACAAGAGTGCATATATTTTCCAGCTGCCTCCTGCATGATCTTCTCTTCCCCACTCTGCAACAGTGCTCTTTCTCACCCATGTGCTTCTCCTCCCCCCGCCTATACTGTGCTCGCCCTGGCATGAATCTCTGCATGTGGCTTTCTTGTTCATGTTCTTCTCACCTCAGCTCCACATTGCTGACTCTCTCGCCCATTTGCTTTTCTCCCCGCTCTACATTGCGTTCTGTACTTTACATACTTTGCCCACACCCTCCATGCTGTTTCCACCCCCAGTGTTTCTTCCTCCACCTGCTTTGAAAAGAAAACTTTCACCTCCCAGACAGCTCGTGGGCCAGTCAGAGGTATCGACGGACAGAGCGGTGCCTCCTTCTCCGAGCAGTCAGCCGGGTGAGGTGAGGCGGTTCTCCCACATAAAGCTGGGAATGAAGACATTGCTCTTACGTTCAAGCACGAGACTATTTGTCTGGTAGGGTGGCATTCGCCACTATCTTACCCAACACTCACATTTGGTTTGCATGGGTTTTTGATTTTCCACCTTGTGATTAGTTTAGCAGTAGCATTTTTTTTTTTGTTGTTGTGTTTTTTGGTCCTGAAGAAAGCCGGGTCAAGTGACCATTCCGGCTGAAACATGTCGACCACACTATAATCGAACCAAGAATTAGTCTGTAGAAATTAAAATCAGACTATAGGTTCTTTTAGATATGAAACTTGGTTAATCCATATTAAACACATTTTTTGATCAAGTATTCATTTTTAATTTCACTTCACTCACTAGCACTGCACATCACTTGAGTCCTCGATTTTTGGGTACACACCCTGGCAGGAGTTTATTTTCTTTCTGGGTATCGCTGGCCTGCGCACCAGGTAGAGTCTTTGGTGATCTGCGACCCCGGGCTCAGACGGTGATTCCTTAGAGTTCCAAATGACGATGCTCCGCCAACAAGGGTGGGCTGATGGACTCTTACCTCCTGCGAGGAGGTGTCTCAATTACCTGTAGGATCTCATGCATTTCTCCACAGTAACTATTGGTTAGCTATTCTCTTTTTTTGAACGGACTGCGCACCTTCTGATGGTTATTTGTAACGTGGGTAGGCACCAAGAAAAACAAGCATTTGCAATGCATTAGGTCTCGCATTTGCGAGATTTTGTGCTATTGGCTTTGTAAATGACAATGCCTTTTATTTATATGTTCAAAAAACATACAATAATAAAAGGCATTGTCATTTACAATGCCAATAGCACAAAATCTCGCAAATGCGAGACCTAATGCATTGCAAATGCTTGTTCTTTTTGGGTAAACACTTCACAAGAGTGCATATATTTTCCAGCTGCCTCCCGCATGATCTTCTCTTCCCCACTCTGCAACAGTGCTCTTTCTCACCCATGTGCTTCTCCTCCCCCCGCCTATACTGTGCTCGCCCTGGCATGAATCTCTGCATGTGGCTTTCTTGTTCATGTTCTTCTCACCTCAGCTCCACATTGCTGACTCTCTCGCCCATTTGCTTTTCTCCCCGCTCTACATTGCGTTCTGTACTTTACATACTTTGCCCACACCCTCCATGCTGTTTGCACCCCCAGTGTTTCTTCCTCCACCTGCTTTGAAAAGAAAACTTTCACATTTTTTGTTTTTATTCACGATTCATCTTTGTAGGTGCACATATGTATGGTGCACATGTCTACAAAATGACACTGCCTAGACTTTTTTTCATTCCTCTGAAGGACCCAGGTTCCACGTTCTAGATTTACTCTGGGACCCTCGTCCGATATCTCTTTTTGTCTGCATGAAAATGTGGATGGGGGAAAAATCGTCAGCCAATTTACTCATCACTGTTCCAATTAACTATGACTCTGAAGAATCACAGAGTGTAGGAAAGTAAGATCTGCTTCTTATGGTTTCCCCCACTTTCTGCTAAATGTAATACTGTTTTTGATTAGTCTGACTGGGTTCCTGCTAATCAGGACCCTAGTCTATCTGCTTTCTCCTTAAACTATTATGTACTTAGGTACACTCCAGATTGGATACTGGGGTATCCTTGTCAGTCCCTAGTATATGGTACCCATGTACCCAGGGCATAGGTACCCCAGAGGACTAACTTGGGCTGAAGAATGTATTATGCTACCCATGAGAGGCCATGCAAAATGGAACTAAAGTCCTGCCATTGCAGCCTGTGAAAGTTGGCGCCTGCACCACTAACATAAGATATAGGTGTACTATATCTAATGGGAACTGCACTTAAAACCTATAAGTCACCCCTCTAGAAGGCGTTTCCAATCCTGAGGACAGGTGCTTGGTTCTGAGTGAGAGTATGCCACTGCACAAGCAGGACACCCCTGCAGCCTACGGAGTCCATTCACCCGGGTTGTCAGTGAAGCAGCCATATACGACATATAGAGGGGCATTACGTGACCACCTGATGACCAACTCTAAAACGGTTGAAACTAAGCCTATCTTGTTTGGTGTCAAACATGTTGGACTCATACACCCCCACCCGTTACCGGTGTGGGAGGTTTGATTCCACCCTTCAGAAATGAGGTACGTGGGGTCCCTGGTGTTCCTGATACTAGCTTTCTAGTCCCAGACAGCACAAAATGGTTGCTTCTGACCAGGGACACATTCCTGCCCTTCTCCTGCTGAACCAAGCTCGAGCAGGGGAAGGCAGAACAACAGGCATCCTGTCACAGGGAGGAGTGACCACCTCCCAGACAGGATTCAGTGTATTAGGGCTGGGTGGGTGCGCTTGCCAGCAACTGAAAGTCTGCATGAGGGGCATATTTGGTGTCCCTGTGCATAGTCCAGTTCAAACCTGTCCTGGGATCCATTGGCTCCCGCTCTGGCGCAAAACTGGACAAAGGACATGGGAGTAACCTCCCCTCTGTCCAGACCCTCCCCTGGGAGGGTCCCCTGAATCTTGCCAACCCTCTTCCGTGGGTACTTAAGGGCTTACCTGGCTGTAGGACCTTAGATTCAATGTGGACAAGATTCTGAACTTCGCTGGACTTCGTTTGGGCCTAACTTTGTCTCCCTCTCTGTCTGAAGTATTGTCTGTGCCCGTGCACCATACAGGAACTGTGTAGGACTTGTGGAGCATCAAGGAAAACCGAAGATAATCTTCCTTGGAGTGAAGGAGTCACTCCCTTGCATTTGCAGGCACCTCAACACTGCTGACCGGTCTGCTGATGCCAAGCTCCAATGGACTCCAAAGGATCCAACAACACAGGAGGTAGATTTCTATGTTTCTCAAGGTCTGAGATGCCCTCTTACCAGGTTTGAGGCAGGTGTCCCTTGTGGGGGCTGTAATACCTGAACTTCTGTGCACTGCATATATTTGGAAGTGCATGTACTTGTTGGCATTTCCCGAACAAGTGCATTAGGGTCCGAGTAGCCCCAAGCTCTGGCACCAAATCCTACCAAGAACTTTGATCTCCTTGCACTGAGTGCTCCATCAGCTGTTGTTTGGTGAAATAGCTCGAAGTCCTCTCGTGACCCCAGTACCTCCAGCCTTTGGATCCAATTGAGGGTCAACTTTGGTTTTCTTGGGGTCCCCTGGTTGCTCCAGGCTTGCTCTGACTCCCCTGTGTGTGGTGCGTCTCCTGGTCCTTGCTGGTCCAAATCGTACACTGGCTTGACCTTCTGCATGGGTTGCTGTTGCCTAGGCTTGTTGGTGCTCCTGACAGACACCGACCCCTCAGCACTCAACATCCTTTGTGGGGCAGCTTGCAAATGGCTCCTGGTCATCCTCGACATCTCCTGGTCCCCCCAACTGCAGAGTCGAGGACTCTATCAACAAACTTGAAGCACCCCACATCGTTGGGCATTCGTCTACCGAGCCTCTGGTCACTCTCAAGTGACCCAGACTCTGTCCCCTCTGCTTTCAGGTACTTCTCAACAAGAATCTACATTTCAATTCCAACTAACACTTTTCTTCCTTCCAGCAGCGGCCCTTCTTAGAAGTCCTCCATTGAGTTTGACGGCGGTTTCCAACGCCACTTCAGACCTATGCACCCAGCTTCCTGGGATAGGTAACTTGGTTACCTCGGTAACCACAGGTGGCGTGGTTCTCCAACCTTCCACTGGGTTTTTTCGAAGTCCACTGGGAAGGGTCCTTAAACTCTAAAACTTCAACCACGACTTCCCCATAGACTTGTACGGAACACGAGGTTGTGTCCCCACACTGCACACACACTCTGTGGGGTCCCTATCAACTCACCTTGGGTTGTTCCCTGGAGTCCCCTCAATTCTACGTCCTCTCGACACTGTTTTGACTTGAGTCGTGGTTCTTATACCACTTGCTTAGTATATGGTTTGGTCCCCCCCTGTGGCCTACTCTGTATTAGTGCTATTTACTGTCATTTCTGTGCTTAAGTGTTGTGTGCTTTGTGATTATCTCCGTGTAGGAGATACTGTGTCATACTAGATAGTGTTATATTAATAAATACATATTTTCATAACTACTGTGTGGTTCTCCTTTCATTTAACCAATACTATAAGATTGCATACTGGTAAAACAAGCTGCTTAACATTCCTTCAAGACTAAGCCTGAAAGCTGCTCTCCACAGCTACCACTTGGATAGCTTTCTAAGGTTATCTTTGACCTCTTAAATCACCATAAGGGTTGTTTGGACTGGTGCAAGGTGCCCACTTTAATTAGTGGACAGCATATACCAGGCCAACTTCTCACACAGACTCTTACTCTAAAGGTAGTTTGTTTATTACAAAGCCAAGAGCAGTTGGACATACAAGCACCTCAAGACGAGAGTGTAGAAATACATTGGAACTAATACAAAGCCAAACCTACCGGTGAAATTAAGACGATGCAGCATACACAGGGATAACCAATTCCATAATCAAGACACAAAAGATGACAGCTCCAATATCGAGTTTCCCCTTCATTGGAGGTTCATAAGTAAAAAGCATTTGTTTGTCCCTACACTTTCACTAACGTGACATCCCTACTTAGCGTTTCCCCAAGGTTAAGTTCTGAAACGGTGTCAGCATGTGAAGGCTTCCCAAGAAGTCTATTCACGTTGAATAGGTCAAGTAGCATAAAGCTACGGAGCTCATTCTACAATGCTCTCTTTCTCATGGCAAGGCAGAGTCCCCGGACTCTGTCCCTAACTCCAATACATGAACTTGTAGGAGACGTCCCACAATGCTGTGCAGCATCACCCCATCCACGGAAGCCACCTCCTTGTAGGTAACTTTCCATGCTGCAGCGATGCTCCCAGGCCTTGGCTCGATGACCGATGTACCGTTGTGCGGTCTAGGAGTGGGAGGGGCGGAGCATGGGAGGAGCAGGAGGAAGAGGAGGCGCCAGGAAAGGGAAAGGCAGTTAGAGTAGGGACGGCGAGTGAGACGGCAGGAATAAAGAGTCATTAATGAAAGTACGGTGTCTGTCGTAATTGGGGGGGCCGCAGTGAAACACGACAGCTGGCGACGAAGGTGGTATGAGCGGCAGGCTCTCCCGAACCCCAACGTGTGATCGAGCCCGCCCGAGTGCGGGTGGCTGAAGAAGACGGCCGGAGCGCTGACACGTGCGTGGTGCACCCGGAGCCTGAACCGGGGCCAGTGGGCAGAAGAAAGGAGAACGTAAGGAGGAGGGAGAAACTCTAACCCTGCTCGAGTTCTCTCCCCCCGCAAGATTTAAGTGCTCAGCAAGAGTGACCTCGCCATATGAGAGCCCCCCCCGCGCATAAAGAGGAGGACGCGCGTGAGCCTGAGCAGCAGCAGCAGCAGCAGCAGTGAAGCTCACCTGCCTGGCGCCGGCTGCGATCTCGCGGAGTTGGTGAGTGAGGCTCCGATAGCAGTGCAACCAGCAGAAAGTAACGGTTGAGCCTCGTGTGAGGCCCTGCGTGTGTATTAATCCGGCGGCCATCTTGAAACCAGGCAGCCTCTGAGGGACACCCTTATTAAAGTGAGATGGCAGCCATCTTGAAGTCAGGCGCCTAGGAGTCACCGATGGGGAACAAACAAGCACGAGCAAGTCCAAGACAAGTTCACAACAAGCACAGGCAAAAGCAAGCGATAAATAAACAAGCACGAGCAAAGCCAAGATAAGGGAACAAACAAGCACGAGCAAGCTCAAGACAAGTTCGCAACAAGCATAGGCAAAAGCAAGCAAGAAATAAACAAGCACGAGCAAAGCCAAGATAATTTCGTAACAAGCACAGGCAAAAGCAAGCGGGAAATAAACAAGCATGAGCAAAGCCAAGACAAGTTCGCAACAAGCACAGGCAAAAGCAAGTGGGAAACAAACAAGCACGAGCAAAGTCAAGACAAGTTCGCAACAAGCACAGGCAAAAGCAAGTGGGAAACAAACAAGCATGAGCAAAGTCAAGATAATTTAGCAACAAGCACAGGTGAGAGCACGTGAGCTGACAGAAGTGAGCTTAGTCAAATGCACGTGACCCACAATGTCAAACCACGGATCACCGACACGCCAAGAGGCGAAACCCATTGTCATGGGACTATCACACCTGCGCCCTCCGGAGCCCCTGGCGCTTGTAGTCGGAAGCAGCATGGGCCCTCGCTGGGAAGAATGGATCGAGGATTTTGAAGACTACATCAAAGGCTCCAAGGTGCTCGGGGATGAGGATCAACTAATTGCGCACCGCAACCTCGTGGGGAAGGAAGTCAGCAAAATGATCAAGGAAATCCCCGCTGCGGATGCAGGAACGTACGCCAAGGTACGAGAAGCCCTGGATAAAAAATTTGTACACAAGAAGAATGTGGACTATGAGAGGTATGTGTTCCAGCGGGCGCGTCAGGAGAAAGATGAGATAATGGGTGCCTACATAACGCGACTACGGCGGTTGGCGCGTCACTGCAACTTTGAATCGTTCTCGACCGACGACGCCATACGATTGCGCGTCATTGATGGCTGTCAGTCGGAGACTCTCCGAAGAAAACTATTGAAGAAGAGTCACACCCTAGACGAAATCGAAGAACTAACGAGGGTGCATGACCAGGCCGAGGAACAGGCCAAGACCATGGAAGCAGGGTGTACGGAGCGCAAGGAATTTGTATGTCAAGTGCACACCAGTCGCCCCCGCCGAGGGTCGAAAGAGTGCGAGCGACACGCCCGGCCATCATCGCACCGCCGCCACCCTGGACATCAGCGGCCAGACTCAGGGAGGAGGAGCAGGCGGTATGATCACACAAAGAAGGCGACTGCGCGACGATGCTACAGATGTGGGTATGACTTTCCACACAGCGGAGTGTGTCCAGCTATGGGACAACAGTGCCGCAAGTGTGGCCGAAGCCATCACTTTGAAGCCATGTGCGGGGAGTATCGCCGTGAGAAAGACAAGAATGCACCTGAGTCGTCACGAAGCGACACCCTCCGGCACCATGTGCGAGCAGTGCACGATCGCCAGAAGTCATCATCAAGATCCTCCCATTCTAGCAGGGAGTCGCGGTCATCAAGGTGGTCAAGGAGATCTCCGTCTCGAGACTCTGGGTCAACTTCGGACGAACGAGAGTACTCGGTGGAGTACGCGAACATGATCGCCGACCCAGACCAACTTAAAAAATATCCCCGACTGGATATCAGTGTCGGTGACCATAACACGAAGTTTGTGATGGACAGTGGGGTGTCGCTAAATTACATCCCAGTTACAGAATACAGGAAAATGAACCCTCGCCCCCGACTGAGCCCTGCACACGTCCGTGTCTACACCTGGATGTCCAGGAAGCGACTTCCGTGCATTGGAAAGTTTCCAACCGTACTGAGGCACCAAACAACATCTGTCCCAGCTGTGATACATGTCATAGAGGGGCCGGAGGCGGACTGTCTCCTCAGCCTGCCGACGGCCGAACGACTAAGACTGGTAGAAATCCTCTACCGCGTCACCAACGACAGCGACATCATCCACAAATTCCCGAAACTATTCACAGGACTCGGGAAAATGAACAGAGACCAGATCCGCCTCCACATCGATGAACAGGTCCGACCTGTTGCCCAGCATCCTCGGAAGGTTCCTTTCCACCTTCAGCAGGCCGTGGAAGACGAACTGCAAGACCTCCTGACAGCCGACATCATTGAGCGTACAGAAGGCCCCACGCCGTGGGTGTCACCAGTGGTGATTGTCCCAAAGAAAGGAACCCCGGGGAAAGTCCAACTATGTGTGGACATGCGCATGCCTAACACAGCTATCGAGAGAGAGCGCCACCCAGGGCCCCACTTGAGTGACATGATAGCAGCACTCAATGGTGCGCGAGTGTTTTCCAAACTAGACCTTAACAAAGGGTACCATCAACTGGAACTCCACGAAGGCTCTCGGTATATTACAACGTTTGCAACGCACCTGGGGCTATTCAGGTACAAAAGGCTAAACTTCGGCATATCATCAGCTGCCGAGATATTCCAAGAAGCCATCCGGCAAACTATTCATCATATCCCCAACACACTGAACTACAGTGACGACATCCTAGTGTATGGGGCAAACATCCAATCTCATGACACAGCCCTAGACCGAGTCTGCCATGCCCTTTTGGAAGCAAATTTAACACTCAACAAAGAGAAATGCGAATTCCATCAAGCAAAGCTGAAGTTCTTCGGGCATACCTTCTCCGGGGCGGGGATGAAGCCTGACCCAGACAAAGTGAGCTCGTTGAACGACACCAAGAGCCCACGAGATGTCAGCGATGTGCGATCCTTCCTGGGCATGGCGAGCTACTGCTCACGGTACATTGAAGACTACGCCACTCTCAGTCACCCCCTCCGGAGGTTGACCAAACAAGGACAGACATTTGAGTGGACTCCAAAGTGTGAGCGAGCCTTTCAGGACATTAAACAAGCCGTAGGAAAAGCTGACAGCCTGGCATACTTCAGCAAGACCGAAATCACAGTGGACGCAAGCCCTGTCGGTCTAGGTGCCATCCTGGCTCAATACGATAAGGACACTGACCAGCGTCACATAGTGTCCCATGCCAGCCGAAGCCTTTCCGACACAGAGAAGGCCTACTCCCAACCTGAAAAGGAGAGTCTCGCGGTAGTGTGGGCCTGTGAGCACTTTCACGTGTTCATATATGGAAAACACTTCACCATGGTGACGGATCACCAAGCGCTCGTCACCATCTTTGGGAACCCGCGCTCCAAAATGCCACCTCGCATCGAACGCTGGGGACTACGTCTGCAAGAATACACATTCACCATTGTCCACAAACCGGGGAAGTCAGCCAATCCAGCCGACTATATGTCAAGACACCCCGAAGCCCCCCAACGTCCCGCACCATCTGTAGCCGAGGAGTATATTCACTTCGTAGTGGACCAGGCGCGGCCGCCGGCTGTTCCTTTAGAAGTTATCCAACAAGCCACCTCGCAGGATGAGCTGTTACAAAGGGTGATCCATAGGGTACAAACACATCGGTGGCGACAGGACGATACACCTGAAGAGAGTGATCCGATAAGGCGTCGAGCTGCAGGCGTTCAAGAACGTGAGCGAGGAACTATCCATCACAGCGGAGGGCCTGCTCCTGAGAGACCACCGGATCGTCATCCCACAACAACTGCGTCAGGGAGTCATTAATCTGGCTCATGAGAGTCATCGAGGCGTGGTTGCGACCAAGAGGGCCCTTCGCGAGCGTGTCTGGTTCCCGTTTCTTGACAAAATGGTAGAACTTACCCTTAAAGACTGTCCGCAGTGCCAAGTAGTAGGGCGTGGTGATCCCCCGGCCCCGCTTCAAATGACACCACTACCATCGGGAGTGTGGCAGGAACTAGCCATGGATTTCTACGGTCCCATGCAGTCGGGCAAGTACGTGCTGGTGATAGTTGACGAATATTCGAGATTCCCCATTGCCCGATTTGTCCCTTTCACCGGAGCAGCTGCCACGCTCACCGTCCTTGACGAAGTGTTCGCAGCCTGGGGAGTACCCAAAGTGTTGAAAACGGACAATGGTCCTCCGTTCAATGGGCAGGAGTTCAGTGACTTCATGAAACGAATGGATGTTCGACACCGGCGGATAACACCGTTATGGCCACAGGCCAACGGCACTGTCGAGAGGTTCATGGCCACTCTCAAGAAAACATTCCAGCAGGCAGTGCTTGACAGAAGAGATTTACAAACAGCCCTCAATGACGTGCTCCGCTCATACCGAACGATGCCTCATGCCACCACAGGCAAATGTCCAGCGACACTCATGCTGGGGCGCCCCGTTCGGACACGGATACCCACCTGGGAAGGAGCCCTACGACCGGTATCCCCAAGTCGCATCCATCGAGAAATGGTGGTTACCGATAGGGCCCGCAAAGAAGGCATGAAAACATATGCTGACGGCCGGTGACGAGCTCGGTCGCTCTCTTTCCGAGAAGGAGACTGTGTGGTGGTTAAGCAGGAACAATGCAAGAAAACGGATAGTAGGTTTCGAGCGGAGCCCCTGACAGTCACTCGACAGAAGGGAACTATGCTGACGGCAGAATCAGACAGTAGGCGCATCACTCGAAATGTGTCTCACTTTCAAAGATGCAGCTCGGCTCTGCAGGAAGCGCTTGAGTCGCGGCTAGCGTCACCAAGAACTGAACAGACTGAGAAGCGACGTGAAACTACCACTGACCCGGAGGAGGGAAGTGGAGACAACCCCACTGCGGTAGCAGAAGGCCGGTCTCTCAGACCACGACAAACAATTTGCCAGCCACAACGGCTAATTGAGGAGATGTAAATATTTCGTGAGTTGTTTTGTTAACAAAGGGGGAGATGTACCGTTGTGCGGTCTAGGAGTGGGAGGGGCGGAGCATGGGAGGAGCAGGAGGAAGAGGAGGCGCCAGGAAAGGGAAAGGCAGTTAGAGTAGGGACGGCGAGTGAGACGGCAGGAATAAAGAGTCATTAATGAAAGTACGGTGTCTGTCGTCATTGGGGGGGCCGCAGTAAAACACGACAACCTTGATTCCCAGACTCTCTCCTTTGAGAAAGAACACCTTCCCACATTATCAGCATTGCCGTTCAATGTATCTTCTCCTCCCTAAACCTAACTTCTAAAACAAAGACATTATTCTAACTAACAAGGATGAATTTTCTCCACCTGCAAAAGAAACTTGAGAAAGAACAAGTTTCTACATACACATCAATTTTATTTGTAAATCTAATATGAGAGCTTCAGGGAAAAATACATGTTAGGTCTACAGAATTCGTCCAACATAAGAAACACATTTATTTCATAAGGCACACATATAAATGAACATTATTACTAAGCACGTTCAACTAGCACGTTACATAGGCACATCAGTTGTGAAAATATTCATTGCAACACAACGGCACTACACGTTAAAATTTTCATCTACCCATATATCATTTCAACATTGCTTTCTTCACATTTATTCTGAAAAACACATAGCATCTCACTTTTCACGTTATTACAATACACGAGCTAAGGACCCAGTGTTAACTAAATAAAGGATTATCTGCGGGCGCAGACTACTCATGATTATAATGCACTCCTACGAACAACAGGCAAATCTGCACTCTGTCACCTCTTTAGTCATGCTGCACAGTAGCTGGGATGCTGTACAAAATTGCTTGAGACTAACTGGCAAATCGCATAGGTCCCAAAGGCGAGACCTGTTGGCTTTGTCATTGCATGCTATTAGGTTGTTTAGCAATAACTGTTTGTCAATTCAGAATCATTAAATGGAACGGAATGATAATCCTTAAACACTCTTTAGGGGGCTCTTTAACATTCTTTTACATTTCTGAAGCTACCTCAACAACTTGCTTTCGGAATGCTGTTAAACCCACCTAGACTTTACTGAACAAATGCAAACATCTCTATTGTCCTATAGCGAGGCTGACCTGCTGTGGAAATACTGCATGTTTTTACAAGCTCTGCAGAACCTGTTAGCCTGACGTCTTGCATAAGAAAATCAGGTTCTTAAACATAAAAGCCAAACCTTTTCCCAGCAAAAGGTTAGTTCCATTATTACTAGGCTAATCACATAAAAGCTTCTGTCTAGACATCATAATTGTGCCAACCATTGGGTCAAATTGTGCAAACGGGGTTCCTGTTTAGTTTTTGTTTTGGGTCTGTGTACTGCTGGGAAGCCATGTTGTGATGCTGCCATTTTACATTCACTCTCTCACAACATTACGAAAGGACTTGAACGTTACGCAATATGCATTGTTGCGGAACACAGGCACATCTGCAAATCATTTTTGTTGTTATGAACATTCAGAGTTCTTTAGTAATTGTTTGTGTGCCCCAGTTGGTGAGCATACATATAAACTTTGATATATGCAGGGCCGGACTGGGAACAGCAACCAGCCATGGTAGATTGCTGCTGGTGCTCGAACGGCCCTGAGAGCGGGGGGGGGGGGGTTGGGTTCTAGTAAGAATAGTAAGAAGCACTGCTCCTGCTTTTGTTACAGGGGGCTGATATTGCAGCACTGCTACAAAACCGGCCCCCACGGCCACAAAACCAGCTCTCACCCCTCTGGCCCACCAGAAAAACCCCGGTGCCTGCTATGGCCAGTCTGGCCCTGGATATATGGAATAAACCGGTCAACATTGCATGCGATTCAGGAAAGAATCACGTAGATCTGTTACTTCTACTTTTGGGGATATATTTGTGTGCATGAGAGGCAGCTTGCCTGATCTTAGAGTTGTCCGTCCATCAGGGAGCAACTGGAGTACGATAAGAGTCGGGTCCGGCTTGGACAGAATATAGGCCCTGTTACTAAAATAAAAGTGGCCACCATTACCGTCAGTGAATTAGATATCAGAAAATGTGGACCATGTTTGCAAATTAAGGCAGTTTAGAACTTCTGAGACACGCTGGGTAAGTGTTTTGCAAGCTATGGGAGCCTCAATGGATTTGAACTTGTTGCAGGTAATGTTTGTTTTAACATCATGGAAATCAACAGTAACAAGCATTGGCAAAGCCAATAGGTCTTGCATATGTGAGCGCTATTGGCTTAGTGGCGTGGCATAGAGTACAGGTGCATAGAGGAGGGTGATGTGGAGGAGAATGGAGTAGATTGGCGTACAGTGGATTGGTGTAGAGTGGCCTGGAGTGGAGTGGATTGGCTTAGAGTAGAGTGGCCTAGAGTGGAGTGGCATAGAGTACACTTGCTCAGACTGGAGTGTCATAGAGTGGAGTGGTGTACAATAGAGTGGTGTACAGCACAGTGGCAAAGAGTAGAATGGCTTAGAGTAGAGTGGCATAGAGTGGAGTGGAATATTGTGGAGTGGAGTAGAGTAGAGTGGTATAGAGTGGAACGGAGTGGCAGAGAGTCGAGTGGCATATAGTGGAGTGGAGTAGAGTAGAGTAGAGTGGTGTAGAGTGAAGTAAAGGTGCATAGACTAAAGTGGCGTAGAGAGAAGTAAAGTGACATTGTGCGGAGTGGAGTGGGGTAGAATAGAGTGGAGTGCCGTAGAGTGAAGTGGAGTGGCGTAGACTTGAGTGGGCTGGTATCGAGTAGATTAGTATAGAGTGGAATGGAGTAGAATTGAGTGACGTGAAATAGAGTGGCATGGAGAAAAGTGGATGAGTAGAGTGGCATGGAGTAGAGTGGTGTGGAGTGATGTAGAGTGGAGTGGCTTAGAAGAGCATGGAGTGGCACAGATTAGAGTGTGGTGGTACATAGTGAAGTGGCTTAGTGTAGACAGGAGTAGAGGAGAGTGGAGTTGCATAGTGCAGCATAAAGTTGAGTGGTGTAGAGTGTAGTGGCATAGAGTGCTACAGAGTGACACTGTGTGGAGTGAAGTGGCATAGAGTAGAGTGGAATGGTGCAAAATAGAGTGGCTTAGAGTAGAGTGGAGTGGCATAGAGTTTCATGGAGTAGATTGGCATATGATTGGGGTAGAGTGGCGTGGAGTGGCGTAAAGTAGCATAGAGTGACATAGAGGAGCGTGACATAGAATGGCATAAAGTGGCGCAGAGTAGAGGGGCATAGAGTGTAGTGGTATAGAGTGGCATAGACTGCATAGAGTAGAGTGGTATAGAGTGGAACGGAGTGGCATGGAGTCGAGTGGCATATAGTGGAGTGGAGTAGAGTAGAGTAGAGTGGTGTAGAGTGAAGTAAAGGTGCATAGACTAAAGTGGCGTAGAGAGAAGTAAAGTGACATTGTGCGGAGTGGAGTGGGGTAGAATAGAGTGGAGTGCCGTAGAGTGAAGTGGAGTGGCGTAGACTTGAGTGGGCTGGTATTGAGTAGATTAGTATAGAGTGGAATGGAGTAGAATTGAGTGACGTGAAATAGAGTGGCATGGAGAAAAGTGGATGAGTAGAGTGGCATGGAGTAGAGTGGTGTGGAGTGATGTAGAGTGGAGTGGCTTAGAAGAGCATGGAGTGGCACAGATTAGAGTGTGGTGGTACATAGTGAAGTGGCTTAGTGTAGACAGGAGTAGAGGAGAGTGGAGTTGCATAGTGCAGCATAAAGTTGAGTGGTGTAGAGTGTAGTGGCATAGAGTGCTACAGAGTGACACTGTGTGGAGTGAAGTGGCATAGAGTAGAGTGGAATGGTGCAAAATAGAGTGGCTTAGAGTAGAGTGGAGTGGCATAGAGTTTCATGGAGTAGATTGACATATGATTGGGGTAGAGTGGCGTGGAGTGGCTTAAAGTAGCATAGAGTGACATAGAGGAGCGTGACATAGAGTGGCATAAAGTGGCGCAGAGTAGAGGGGCATAGAGTGTAGTGGTATAGAGTGGCATAGACTGCGTAGAGTAGAGTGGTATAGAATGGAGTGGCGTAGGGTGGCACTGTGTGGAGTGGAGTAGCATGGAGGAGTAGAGTAGCGTGGAATAGAGTGGAATGGAGTAGAAAGGAGTAGTGTCGCGTAGAGTCAAATGGAGTGGCGTAGAGAAGAGTGGTGCAGAGTGTAGTGGAGAGGAGTAGGATAGAGTGGCATTGGGTGGCATCCATTGTCACTAATTTTCTTTTCTTTTGTTTCATTTTACTCCCTTTTCTACTTTCTTGCCCCGAGTCAAGATTGGAAGAAAATAAATAAGTATTAGTCCTCAAAATGAGTGCCGGTGCCCACCACCTGCAACCACCAGCACAAATTAAGCTTTGGAACAAAAGTAAACAGAGCTCCTTGCTGGAAAGCGCTCTGTCACTCTGTTCGCAGGGTTTTATTTATGCTACATGAAGAACGAAGTATATACAATTAAATTAATATATGTATGTCTCAGTCACTGTATAGCTTAATCCAGTTTTGCTAATACATGTTTAAAAGCTCGTTTGAATAGTCAAGCAGATTTCCCACTTTCCACATAAATATTATAATTGTTCAACAGGATACATGACACATCAAATTACATTTAAAAAAAGTTAAACTTTAGTTTTTAAGAATCTTTGCTTCTTCCCATAACATTGCATGCCTCTGTGTGGCAAATGGCAAACTTGGTTGAGAATATCCGCATTGATGTAAATGCCATCCTAGGGTGCTAGAGAGCATCGCAGGAGCAGTGCAGACAATAAATATAGGTGGGAGTAATGCTGGCTTATAAATCCAATTCACAGGCTGAGTGTATCAGCGAGATATCGAACTGTTTGTGGAGCCCCCGGGAGGCGCATGCTGCGATATCTGAGTGAGTGTCAGTGAACAGCCAGACCTGCTGGCTCCAAGGGGGCAGGACCCTGGAAACCGGTTGACGTTTCACTCAGGGTGATTTAGGGAGTTGTGGACACGTTCTGCAAGATTATGCAAAACAGACCCAGGCTGCTTTTCTTGTAAAAACAAAAAACAAGCGCTGCCATCAGTCCATCCGAAGAGCCTTGGCTGGCTGAATGGAATCAGTTGTTGGAATTGTGGCAAACAAAATAGAAAAGGATCGACCGAAAATTGTGACCGCGTCTCTGTGTGCTGTTGTTCAGCTACTAGACGTGCTCTTGCAACGTAAAAAAAGGTTAAAAAAAAGAGTCTCTGGGTAAACGTATTTGTCTAATAAGTCTTGTAGGAGCACCATCTATTGGCAGGGTCTGACATACACTGTAAGTATAAACAGTTATCATGCCCTCAAACACGATAAAAGAAAATCCCCTTCTGTTTTATTTTTTTAATTATCTTGCATCATTAAATTTGTGACACATGGATTACTGGTTATATGAGCCTGTAGATGACACAATCTTATTGCTAAGGATATTATATAAAATATGCCTTTTCGTAGAGTCACTGGGTCCTACTGAATAGGCTCACGTCATTGCAGTTCACATTTGCAACGGGTGGTGGAGGGGGGGGGGAGGGCTCTGGATAATACAATCCTCCTACCCTTATTGTGAAAATGTCTCCTGCACAAGTGGTAAAATTCACAAACCATTAATCGAATCTAGCAGCATGTCTGAGAGTTTTCGTTTTTTGAAATATATATATCTTTATATAACATGAAAATTTCAAATGACATAATTTAAGCACAATTTTTACCCAAGTTATAAAATGTTGGGATCATGTATTTTGAGATGTACAGTTTTCGAAATATTTTTATAGTATGGGGTTTATTGGGAGATTGGTTATGTTGTGTTTTAATGTTAGCTTACTTTTTATCGAAACCCATAGCACTTACCATGTGAATACGCCTGGTTGCTGATTCCCAGAGCCTGTGTTCAGCTGACTTTACCCCGCGATAACATCATAGGAAGAAAGGCAGACAAACAGTATAAGGACAGTGGCATGAGAGAACATAAATGTTCTGTCTCAGGGAAGTTGTCCTCTATTTTCGTCTTTGGGCTGCTGATGTATGTTCTATGTCCACTGGTGTTTTGCTTGTGGTTGGTTCTCTCTGTCCTTCTTCAAAGTTGTTAAAAAGATGAGGTTTGGCAATTACTGATTGCATCTAGAAAATCCAACTATATTTCCTAAACTTGCCTCTATTATGGCATACAAATTACACAAGTTTGTACCTGACCTGGCTACATTCCTTGGGCACCGCATCTTTCGTGTAGTTCCTATGTAACCTATACAGGATCTGAGCGTTTTGGATAACATAAACTGTGGGATTGGAGGTGGACTGATTCCGTGCACCTCCACCGGATACGTTAGCCTGTCTGTATCAGCTAGCTCACAGTGCCACTAGAATCTCCTCTTATCGGGGAGAGTATAGTCTCTAGCAACCTTAGAACATGACAACCCTGATCCCTCAGGATCGTGGAAACAATGTACTACTTTTCACTCAGTCACTCGTGCTCACTTAGTTTGTATCAGAGATACACAGAATAAACAGTCTAGGAGTTTCAATAAGTATTTATTGAATAGTTGTTATTGTAGTGTAGAATAGATGAGCTGCAACAACCATTAGACAGTAGCAGAGATATATGATTAGCAATACTACAAAAGTAAAGGGATGATATAGTTATCTTGCAGTAATCATGAATATATACAAGTACATAGAATACATGATAATAAGTGCGCACCCCTATGATGTCTCCCTAACTAGATGTACCTAAGTGTATCTAGCATCTGTGTAGATGTCATGCCAAGAATCCCTCTAAGGTCTAGTCCACCAAGTATCTGAGAATTACAGAATGTGGGACACCGTCCTGGTCTCGAGTTGGACACCCCGCGAGGGATGTTAGACCACTGCTAGCTGGAGCGTCTGTATGCAGGAGCCTTAGCGTCTCTGGTCAGTGTGTCAGCCAGAAAGTCACGGTCTCCTCTGTCTCTCTAAGCAAGACATGATGTATATATACCCACAGGTCACCACAGGAGTCCTACCTTGCTGTGTTACTGTGTCGGCCTAAAGGATGACGTTGGACCTGAACTTTATACAGAGATATTATACAGGAGATGTTTGTCCTGCTGTTAGTCCTGCTATGCTTCCAAGAAGCCTCATGCATAATGTATGAGATTCGAACTAGGGAAAAACCCGCTTTCTAAATGTAGTGTTGTATCTAGATAAAAGGTTAGTGCCCATGAACCGTTATGTATGTAATGTAGGGAAGAATATAGGTGAAAGTTTGTGATGTTACCTGCGCCTATATTTTATTTATTTATAAAGTTTTATATAGCACGAACGTGACCCACGAGGGTATCAGAGCGCTTTACAGTATAAGAACAAAATTGGTTGAGGTAGTATACATACATTCAAAAGTGTCAATTCGTACAAAAGGAATAGAAGATATATGATTAACAAACATAGAGGACCATGATACTGTAGGACGTAGAACAATATACCGTTAAAGAACCTTAGATGAGTGTGCTAGCAAACATACATATTATAACTATGATCGGATCCCAGTGGATAAGAGGTGTATAGATAAACCAAGAGAGACCCACCACTAGCTAAGCTTTACACTACATACAGCAATTGAACAGTAAGGGTAGTGATATTCGTCATACATAATAGGGACTCAATCATTCCACTTGAAATCAGCAAAAGTATTACAATCATAAAGATGACTCAGTGACATCATAGAAATCAGACTTATGGTATGTATTTGTTCATTAGTAGTGTTTTTACTTCCTTTTTGAAGGCGGTAAAGGAAGTAATTCCACGAACTGCTGGAGGTAGGGAGTTCCAAATCCTTGGTGCGATCCCTGAAAAAGCTCTACAGCCGGTTCTCTTCTTATGGAAGGATTGGGGTTTCAGAAGGAGGGTGCTTGCACTTCGAAGTCGTTCGCATATAAGGTACCTATATGGAATTTAACACCCACTCCTCTTCCGACTGGATGACATATGTAACCTATAGTGTACTACTAGCCTAACTAGATATAGGTATGCTCAAAGTTCATAAAACATTTGTTTTGCTAAAATGTTTAAAACTTGTAAAAACTTCTAAAAAGCTTAACATTTTTTAAAAGAAAAATGTTTGCAAACTATTGCTCTAAAAGTGTCCATAGTTATAGTCCGAACCACTATAAGCATTAGAAAGCCATTTATGCCCAATAAACGAAAGGAATGTCAATGTCAATTTTGTTTCTAAGTTCTAAATTGAGCTTATTTAAAAGGGCAAATTTTTTCCCAGCACACGACACGCCAAAATGAGTCAAATATTTGTGTCCTGGCTGGTAGACGCAACATTTTCGTTGCCTGCTTCCGCAGTAGACGGCACTTGTAGCACCTCGCAAAGCACGTCGATTGAGCACAGATGTTGTTCCACGCTGTCCACAGCTGGTGTTGGGGCAGCCTGTGCACCGTCAAAGCCTGGGTGTCAGTGGAAGAGCCGGTGTCCATACCAACAATGGCAGTTACTTTAGGGGAACCAGGGGCATTGCATTCCCCAATTTTCTTCATTTAGTAATAGAAGTTGGGCGACAGGCACTCTGCCAGTTTTGTATGGGCAGTTTCAAGTCCAGAGGGCAGGGAAGCAGGGAGGGGGGTTGTTGGTGGGGAAGTTTGATGTTGTTTTCACATTGACGAGCATTGAGACAGGCGTGACTGAGGTTCTAGAGACTTCCTACAATATTAATGCATACACAGTGGGATAAAAGGGCTAAAATTCTAAGCTGGAACGTCAATGGGCTTGGAGACAAGGTTAAGCGTGGCATCGTTCTTCAATATATCAGGAACAGGCCCCTGACGTCGTCCTTCTTCAGGAGACGCATTTGATAGGTCACACTTGTAGGGCAATGAGCAGGGGAGATATAAATTGGTGGCACATGCAGGATTCACAACAAGTTCTAGAGGAGTAGGTATTATGGTAAAGAACACATACCCCCTCAGTGTGGATTCCATTTGGGCTGACGATAGGGGACGATATGTAGGCATTACTAGGTCCTGGGAGGGGCGTACCATTACATTACTGTCTATCTATGTCCCACCTGGCCTCCAGACTACAACGTTTCAGGATCTCCGCACTACACTTCTCTCACTGCCGGAGGGACTATTATTACTGGGAGGTGACTTTAACGTATAGGGGTTGGGTGAAGCCCAGGACTGGATCAAAACATGCTGTTTGACCTTGTAAACTTGTAGAACAGAACCCTCAACTCCCTTCCCAGGGTAGCTGTGGGAACTGCGACTGCACAAACATATAACAAATAAGCCCATGAATGGGGAGCTCTGAGATATAAAGTTTCACATAGAACTCCAACCAGGGAGCGCATCTGGGGGGGATGGCTGGTGTTACTCAACGTGGCGTCTTCCACAGCTAGGTGTAAGGAACATTAAGTGGCCACGGGTATGGCTCAGTGGCCCACTGACACTCGATGAGATGTAAAATCAAATAAGAACTATGACAGGTCTCTTTAAAGACGGTCTTCAGACATTTTGCTGGCCTAGACACAATCTCAGCTTCATTTGGTAGTACGCAATCTCTTCATACCAGTGTGTCTGCGGGGTGACGGCTGGCAATACGACTGAAGGGATAATGCTTGTCGAGGTACTACAGCAAGTTTCAAAGAGGGCATCAGCAGAGACCAGAGGTGGGGGGAACACTGCTCCGATTTCAAGTTAGTTTCAGCTCATAGGACCTGAGTTTGTTCCCCATGGACCTGCGCTGGGGTGCAAGCACTCCCCACTTTAGCCTCACTAGCCTCAGCTCCATTGTCTGTTCCGCCGTGACCCCGGCGACCGTCGTTATATTCCAATTCCTGGACCTTGGCCGTGAGAGACTGCTCCCAGCGCTCCAAGTCAAATACTACGGGCCAGATTTCATCCAGTGTGCATTCCATTTGTGTGACTCGGACTGTGAGTTTTCTATGGTCATCATGGAGCAATCTTACTTACGCTGCATCATCCCAGCTGTGTAGATCCTGCTGGGTATCAGCTATTGCCTCAAGGATTCTGTCCAATCTAGCTTCTACATGGGATGCAGGCACAACTGGCATCGGTGTCTCTTGTTCGGCCTGGTCAGCGGGGTCGAGTTCTGGGTGCCCCGTTGACTGGGGTCTCCCACCATGATGCCGTCCCATATCTGGTGGCGGGCGTCAATCAACGCCCAAGTGGCAGCTGTGTCATCAAGACTGTGGGCTCTCAAGGGAGGGAGTGGCAGGAAGTGCGTTGCTTTCAGTCTTTGTCCAACTACTGTGGACCCGCCTGTCCCCCGACCAATGTCCCAGGGCCTCACTCCAGGGTGGCACGAACAGTCACAACAGTGTGTGGGTCTGCCACATGCCACCCACAAGCATGTTCTATAGTCAAGGCACAGCATTATTGCTAATGAGCCGGAATGCGAGGGGGGTCAGCAAATGCAATCCGATGCGGGTGGTCAGCACACCAATACAGTGGAGTATCCCAAGGAGAGGTTTCAGTAGCTCTGACCCAGAGTAACGTCAGGACCTGACTCTTCCCCCAAGTCCAATCCAAATGTGGTCGGGTGGGCAGAAGCAGTCCAGACTCTTCTCTAATCTCCTGGTTGCCCGATGGTGTGGCAATAAGGTGAACGTCTGCTTTTCCCAGTGGGGTTGTGGAGCTGGTGATGATCGTCTGCTGCCCTTCAGGCTCAGGGGTCACTGCAGCGTGCTTTCTCCTCTCACAGCAGGGAGTATGCATCCGCTCTTGGGCCTCTGACAATTGCAGTGCAGGTGTAATTGTCATTGGTGAGGGGAGTAGTAGGATTCAAAGGCGTAGGTTGTGGGAGGTAGCCCCAAAGTTTGCAAAGTAAGTCAATACAAATGCGGCTGGTCTGTTGCTACCAGGGCCCAAAGGCAGTAGGGGGGATGAAGGCCTTCACCCTCCCTCTGTAGTGGAACTGGTGAGTTATGTCGGCCCCTAGTTGCTGTAAAAGACCATGCTGCCTCATACAGAGGAGGGCCCAACATCGCAGAGCAGGAGGCCCTCCAGCTAGGATGGGATGACTCCCTCTTGGAGGACCTGTGGCGAGGCAGATCAGACCACCTCCCTAGGCATCAGGCTGCTAGTGCAGCAGATGGAGCAGTTCAGGGCCTGGGGCACGGTTTGGGCTCCCCCAGTACTAACAAATGTACTCACTGCGGTCCCCTGCAGGCATGAAGAGTATGTAGACCAGGCGACATTGGGTGGTACATGTGGAGGCAGGCAGTGTGGTGCACAGGTTGTTGTAAGGGGGCATTAGCCGCTCAGATTTCAGCTCTAGCTGTGTCTGGTAGGATGAGGGGAACTCTTCAGTGTGTGGTGCTGGGAGAACTGTGGCTCAGAAGGGGGACCCCTTGGCAGTGCACACGGATCGTGTGAGACTTCTGGGCCTAATGTAAGGTATCAGCAGGAACTCGCAGCGGGCTGCGCAGATGGATGTGGCTCAGTGGCATCCTCACTGTATCACCAGTCTCTGGACATTTGTTTTGGCCAGGGATTATGCAGGTCAGGCACTACCCCCACAGCTTTACCAGCAAATGCCCCGGATCATCAGAAGTGCAGGCCCTGTTGGTTGGTTCAGGGCTCCAGTCCAGTCCGTGAAAACATGGCGCGTCGCTGCTGGCTACACTGCTGTGAGCTGGTGGGTGTAACTCTGTGGCTTGCCGCAGTTTTGTCGATCTGTGATCAGCTGCTCGGTGCTGCAAATGTTAGTCGCTACCCCCTAAGAGGTGCCAGCAAATGTCTCAGGTCACCGGGTTATTCAGGCCCTCTCCGCAGGTTCAGGGCTCTGGTCCAGGCGCTCACATGGTGGTGCAATGAATGCCCAGTTGCATTGTTGTCCCCAACAAATGGCTCAATTGATGCCGTGAAGTCCGTACAAGCGAGGGTGGTCATTGACTGGGCTATATCAGTCCATGTCACAATAGATGTTGCCGTATCGTGGGTCTTGGATCAGAGCTGTCCTAGAAGACGACCACCATCTTGTTGGGGCTGGCCACGCTTCCCATTAAAACATTACTTTACGTTTAAAAAAACACTAGAAATTCACTGGGATAATCAAAGGTTAAAGTAACGTTATAGTTAGGTGCAATGAAAAAGTTTGTATTTGTTTTGTAAAAAACCTTAAAAATTCACTGAAAAAAACAAAGGTTAAAGTAACGTTATATTTAGGTGAATATGTCAGTGACAACATTAAGTTTCAAACTCTAAAAACCCCAGACATTCACCAGTTATAGTTAGCAGAGCTAACTTTCGTCCCACCATACACTGCTTATGACTTATTACTTCACTAGTGCCTAACTCATAAAGAACCAGAAGTTATAGATATTTGATTCACCGAGAGCACTATTCTATGTTGTCTTGAAAAAGAAGGTTCAACTATTATTATACCTTCGAAACACGTCGACGCCTGTTTGCCACAAACTCACCACTCTCAATTCACCCCAAATGCTGATGAATTTGGAAACATTGGGGTGTTTTTTGATATAGCCTTTGGCAGTGGTTGTGGTACCTAATGACAAAAATGTAATGTCTCTGTTATCTCTCGTGTTGTGTCTGAAATATTAATTTTGTGTTATCATTTGTTTTAATGTTTCACATCTGTTGTCCAGATGGAATGTTTTTAATTGTGTTTTATAATTTTAAGAAAGTCAGCATATCAATGCATCATCTGTAAGTCTCTGTGCCACCACGTATACTATTGGTGTTTACAGTGTTAACCTGGAATGAATGTGGAATAGTGGATTTATGAATGGTGGTGGTGCCTGTGCAATAATAAATTACACCTGCTCTTTCTCATCGTATTCATTACTTTCCGATAAAAAATGCATATATTTGGGAGCTATATTTTTTATTTAAAAAATCTATGAAAGGTAACTATAAAATGTTTTAAACATAATGTATATTTTTTTAAATACAAGGGACAACATAGCTTTTCATGTTTTTTATTAAAAATATATATGTTTTGAACATAGAAAATGATTATACAGTACCTAGAAAGCAATACATTCATATTAAGAATAATACCTACATTAATGTTAAAGTCAATATTACAATGTTAATATATAAAATGATTACATTTACTTTTTTACAACCGTTTTAAAAAAAACAAAAATAATATTTTACATTTACTGCATTGCATATGATGTCATATATGTTTTTTTTTTATAGATTCAGGGTACCCACAGGTGATAACCTGGATATGGTCAATTTTTTTAATTTGGGAAGCAACTGAAAGTGAAGCGCTGGTTTACGGCATCTATCATTTCCTTGCAGGTGTAACTCCTGGACATTGTGGAAATATTGCACAACCATATATTTTCAACATCTGTGCTTCCTGAGAGTTCTGTCACTGGGTGTCTGCCCTCTGTTTCCCCTAATTGGCTGGCAGGTAGAACACCCTGAACCTGACATTTGTCAGGTTTGTAACATTTGTTTCAAAACATGGTAATTCCCTCCAATCTCCCCCATGATGAAGCATATCGCTGCCAAGGCTTCACCTCACTATTTGTCCCTCTTGCTCTCTGAGCTTGAGGGTACCAGACGTGTATGGGTTTTCTATGGATTCAACATGTTCACAGGTGATAGATAAACTGTGGATTTTGGAAATTTGGAAAGCAGCTACAAGCAAAATCCGGTTTAGCATACCTGCCTTTTTTTAACTGAGGTATGACCTATGGGCTGTATGAAACATTCCACAATCTTATATTTTTAACATCTACACATCCTAAGGTTTCTAGTACTCTGATCCAGACCTTCCCCAGCCTGATTGGCTTGCTGGTAGACTGCACTGGACATGACATGTGTCAGATTTTCAGAACTTGTTTTCCAAACAAAATGGCAATTACCTTTAGGCTTCCCACAGACTGAAACATATTCCTGCCAAGACTGGAACCTCAGTTTAGATTTTCTGGGTCTCCTGAGCATTGGGTACCACACATGCGTTGGTTTTCAAAGGAGCTCAGGGTGCCCATAGGTGATAAACTGAGTGCAGTGCTTTTAGAAAATTTGGAAAGCAACTGAAAGTGAAATGCATGTTTAGGGTGTTTTGGTTGCAGATAAGAACACTGGGCTGCATGGTAACGTACCATAATCATATATGTATTTTTTACATTAACGCATTGCAATGTTTCCATTGCTGCATGGCAGACCTCCCTTACCTTACATGATGTTTGTCCTATTTTTAGAATTTTGTCAGTACACAGTGTTTCCCTCCTGTCTTCCTTGTACAGAAAATTATCCATGCCACAGCTTGACCCTAATCTTTATTCCATTTGGTAGCCTGAGTGTGGAGGTACCAGGCAAATGTGGGGTTTCAACAGAATAATAGAGGGATCCTCACACTATTTTTTATTATTACTATTATTAGGCCTTATATAGCGCATAGCTACCCTACAAGGGTTTCCCAGTGCTTAGACAAAGGTAGAAACTAGCCAGGGATAGAAAACAGATTGGAACAACCAGGATTTAAGAATTTTGCAGAAAATGGTCAGCGATGCTTTTGATGGGAGAGCTTCCATAGATGATGTCTGCTGTATTCAGCCCTGCCTCAGGAAGGAGCACAGTGATTATTAGATATTTTCCTAGGCTAAGAAATCCCTCCCAGGTTCATTCTATATGTGTGGGTGTGTGTGATACATTACTTGTAATATTGCAGGCTTATAAATAAAGCAGCCCAGTAGTGAGCATCGTACCCCCTCTTACGTGAGTTTGCATGTGTGCAGAAGGGATCAGGCACAAACAAAGACCTTAAAAACACCCCCACAAGCATAAGGGGGAACAACATATTTTTTTTAATATAGCTAGAATGCCCATGGGCCTTTGGTTGCACTGAGGTATGCGTATGTAATAAAGGTGTCCTGCAGACACCCTTCCATGATGCATACATTCGTCAGTATGGCAGCCACGGGCGGCTTGCATATCAGTCTTCTTCATAGTGACCAACGATAAACTCATACCAAATGGTCACAAACTGTCTCAATGATAAGGAACATTGAGAGGCCATAGTATGGGATGTGGAACATGCAGACTGATATCCAGGTTGCAAAAGGAGTTGGGCATGAAAACTGTGAAAGATGGGGACTTGGAAACTAGCATGGTCGATGCCCTCATTCCACTTCCGTGTTGGTGAGGTGGATACTTCTGGAGCAGTTAGAGCAGTATCAGTAGATAAGACTCTCACAGTGACTGGATAGGTGCATATCAATGCCCCTAGAAACACAATATCGAGAATGTAAGGCATATAGGCAAGTATATATTTACTATTGCTAACTCCACATCTATGTACTTTGAAGGTACTTACCTGTGTATACCTTGTTCATATTTTGGTCCTCTATATTCTGTCCATGAGCTTCTGGTAGCATGAACCTCTGGATTCGATAATAAGGTGGAAAACCATTTGATCAAAGCGACTGTACCAATCCCTAGCCCACAAAATTCTACATAAGTTACTCACTTTCTCTCTAAATCTGTTATCAGGAGTGCCAACTATTATCTATATACCCTTTCAGAACAAACAAACAACCCCTACCACTTGTAACTGCAATTGTTACAGTACAAATACTAGCCACCACCTCTAACCTGTGCATGAATAATGAGATAACATGAGACAGAATCTATCAAATCTCTATTAACACAAAAGGAAGTGATCCAAATAAAACACCATCCCTCCCAAACCTTTCTCAAAAGATTGCTTCACAGGACCAGTCATTTTCAATAGACTCAAATAATCTTAGTGAACTCCCACTGAAATCATTATTCAGTCTGATCCCAACCTATCTCATATACGTTCATCAAGACTTGCCCCTAACAAAAGTACACAAGTTCATAATTCTCTTCAGAACAAATACAACTTAGCAGCTATCATGTATTCCACAGTCAAATTCCTCAAAATATCCTTGCCGTACCTCGAAGCACACAATTTCATATAGGTATTTGGAAATTCTCAAAGTAAGCAATGAATCACGGCACTGAAATGGCTATTACCTTTTAAATCAAAACGCAAGTATCTCAAAAGATCCTCCTAATATTGAGTGGCACCTGAAACCAGGGTCATCCCTACATAATCTGAAAATAAAAAAGCTTCCAACAAAAGAAAATGTTCTAGAGGAACCAGATAGAACAACTTCTTGCCTATATGCCTATATGTATTATTAAATTTCAGCTTATCTACTGCTCCCGAACTTGATTGTCTCTCGACTGGTAAACTAAATTTTACAAATGACAGGGACAGCAGTAAGAGAGGCAGAGTAGCTGTAATAAATATAAGATGTACCAAATATACTTAAAATGATGTTTAGGCATCTCCAATGTATTATTCAGAAGTCATAGAAACACCAAATTAACACCACCCTATCATGTCAATCTCCTTGCAAAATTAGCAACATTGAAGAACTGATCAACCATCCTTTGGAACAAAAGGAAAACACAGTAACTGCATTGAACTCTTTTCTGTTGTAAAACAAATCAATGCAAGTATCTCTGTAACCTACTCACTCCTTGGCATTTACCTTAGATCGACTCATTACTGAACCTCCAAGCACACATTTTGATAATCCCATCAACACTGACCTGCCTGTCCACTGTATGATCTCTTTTTCCACAAACAAATCAAAAGCCACTCCTAAAACACAACCTCATTGGGTCTGGGACTGGGTGAAGACCGTCAAAAGCATTTCACAAAAAGCTCTGAACTGAACGATCACTATGTTATCTCCTTTAAACCAAAAGAAGAAGAATGCACCCCTCCTAGATGAACCTTACAGATTCTCCATCCTGACCATCATTCCACGCTAGCGCCACCATGCAGTAACATATTCTAGATTATAGCTAGCAAAGGATGGTTCACAACTTCCTTAAGTCTGGAGAGAGAACACTTTCTTACTTGAATGGATTTTTTGAAATACGTACATCTACTTTTGACAAAAAATGAAAACAATACAGAAGAAAACATAAGTTGGAATTATTAAACAATAACACCACATTCCTCCAAGATTAAATGAGGGGCCTGTTATAGGATTCAGTGGGTGGATTACTCCATTACAAACATGAAAGATATCCCGCCCACCATATTCCAAGTCCCATTGGCTATAATGCACTTGTAATACATTGAACGTGACATCTGCCATGTTTGTGACCCAGTTACCTGTCTGCCAAACTCTAAATCAGGTCCTAAATCAGCTAACTATTGGGCTAGGAAACTCTTTGACAAGGCAAGATTTGAAACTAGATATACGTGTAAATCTGTACAGCTAATTAAGGAATGTTTTGAGGATTTAGCAAATGTTTTGGCCAATAAGATACACAATATTAGTGTTGACAATGCAGCCAATTCAGCTACCCATAGTTCTAATATCGCCACTGCTACTACCAAATTTGCTGCGGATAGCTTGATGTCAATCAAACATTTTATTAAGGAATCTCTGGAAGAAATAATCTCATTCAAGCAACCTTTGCATGACCCACTACCACTTAACCTAGCAAAACCTGTGTGTCTGTTCTTCTCGCCTTCCTTTTAGGAAAGAAATGGTATATGCCTCCCTGGAACAAAATATGAAGTAATATACCTCCTCAGATAAGGCAGGACCCAGATTCCAAAATGTTTGAAAACCCTCAGAAAAGTTATCTACTCCTAATCCCTTTTAACTTCTGGCAGTGTGTGGAGGAGGGGGGTGAATTACCAAGAACATACACTCTAATTGGACTACAAGGACCTTTTACTCATTATTTCCCGTGTTTTCTTTTAGCTACCTTGGAATCACTTGTGTTTCTCTACCCATGGAGGAACTCCTTGCTTTTCAGTCTGATATATTAATGAGCAGTGGTCTTTTATGGGGGTACGTTGGCGCCTCTACAGATACTCTCCTGAAGCTACATCTGTCGAAACTACCAGACCAGGACATTTTGCTGGAATTGTCCGGACAATAACCATCCTTGATTTGCTTGATAGTACGTTTCCTTCTTCAAGGATTGCTTTGGGCTCTTCCACGGCCTTCTGTTTGTCAAAACATTACATACTAGTATCTGAAGTTTGATCTCAGGACTCCACGCCGAGAGAGAGGATTCAGATTTATTAAATATGTGTGCCTAATGTTATGAACATTTTTTGCATTTCAAGGAAAACTCTGCATTTTGCAAAACTGAACTTTCCTGTTCTTGACTAAACTAAGCACGGATCAGGTCTAAACTCCATCTTGAATTCTAATGCAGTCATGATGTGTGTGTGCTTCCATATCTTCAATCCTTGCACATACTAAATGTCCACAAAGAAATGCCTTATGTTGGCATGATGTTTTCAAAGAACTCTGGAAGAAGCCTTTTGCTACATTCAAGGTTCTTTCTGATTGTACGACTGTGGGCCTATTCGTAACGTGAGACTGCCATTGTTTTGAGTGTAACTAGATTTGTACTGACACATCCGTTGCCATTAGTTCAAAATGGGTTATATTGTTATTCATTTAGTGGATGGGGTTGGTTTGGTGTTATGATACTGCATTACATTTTTATTTGTCAATCTGTACAATGATGTGATCACCTTATGTTGACAATATGATTTTCACTGTGCATTTTCCCATATAAAAGCTCCTTTTAGGAGGTGAACCAAGTCTAGTGTGTACCCTTGTCAGTCTGTCTCAAACTTAAGACTTAGAATATTTTTTTTCTGAGACAAGTTAATTTCAGACTCTTTACTGCATCTGACTGACCTTATGTTAATCCCCTATATTGATTTGCCATGCATTTTGACTAAATACTATAAATACTAGTTTCGCGTTCTTTACTGTACTTTAAAATTACCTAATAAACCTTTATAGTTTTCTAACTTTCCTGATCCTGAGCCTTTTTGAGTCATAGGACTTATTAATTTACTGTTTCCTGTTGATTTTAATTCTGTTAGGGGCACATTGCCTCATCTATGATTGAGGATGACACCACCCCTAATCCTACGAAGAGGCTTTATTTATTATCCATCAGATTATCAAAGATAACACCAACAACCTCTTTTAGAATGACCTCATCTACAGCCTTATGAGTCCTTAGTGTATTTGTTCCATTACACAAATAGGAACTCTTTCTTCCAGTTTAATTAGCTGTCAAACCTTTCTTTGACCATGTTGCCTTTTTTACACTCATGATTCTACCTGTATCTCATTTTGAAAATGCTTTGCCTCTTTCAGTATATCTGCTTTTATGACTTTTGAAACTGAATGGCAAGCCTCAGGCTCTGTATATAACCTTCACATTTCTGATGCTCTTAATTGTTGCTTCACCTGATTGTGGAAGATTTACCTTTGGCAATTAATGCTTCATTATGTTTAGTTAAAGACACCCCTTCTTTCACAGCAGTGTTGTATGGGTGAAAGGAGTCTTTAGTACATCCTGTGATCTATGTGAATTTTCTGATGTTATCTCAATTGCCCTTTCGTTCAACCTCTTACAGAAGCCTATTGTATCTCTGTTGGACGATTTCATTGAGAGTTATGATAAACGGCATCATCTCCAGGCTGGGATTCAACCGAGCATTGAGACTGAGTCAGTGGTGGCAGTGGCCTTAGACGATTTGAGTGTGTAGGATGACTATGGTGGTGTCACAAACCTGGTCAGGTTAGACTAGTGTTTAATTTGAGCCAGTGGTTTCCGGTGCTCGGCACCAGCACTAAATTATCAACACTGGTACTTGTGACAGTCTCCTACATGGTGGCGCTGCTGGTCTAATTTAGAGGTGAGCACAAAAACAGTTGTTTATTAATTCAATATTGATTGAAAATTACCATTACCTGCCGTCCAAGCCATTCTAATAGCTTTGGGGGCCTGGAATTTTCTAAATTGCCACACACACAGGGCTCTGATGGTTAGTAGTTGTGTTGGTACTATTACTGGCAGTGCTGGCAGAGGCAATGTTTGGTGCAAGCTGCAGTGATCACCTGACGAGGGCGTTGACACTTATTTTTTACAAATTAAGCACTGGTTAGAACTCTTGATGGTATTTGATACAGTTGCTAATAGTAGCTTTTTCTTGCCTACATTTGGCATTAATAAATGATAACGTGCTGACCTTTACCTTATCTTTCCTGAATAGCTACTATCAAATGTTTTAAATTCCACTCCAGAGCTCCTGGTGTTATCCTTCCTGTGGTGCCGTTTATGGGTAGACTTTTCTCCTCTCTTTTTAAAGTGCACATCTCTCAATTGACGCTACTGATTAAATCACATTTTTTCTCCTTATATCTGTATGCAGAGGACACCTTCATACTCCCCAAGGCAGAGGAAACTGAATCCCACTATTGATAGCTTCCAGTCTCACTTTAGGGCACTGGAATTTTGTGATTTGGCAGCCGCAACTTTTTTTGCATAATTTATGATTTGCCACATAATCCATCATGCTGCATAATCTGAAGATTTTAACAAAACAAATGTTTCTAGCTCAAATGGATCAAAAGTGACTAAAATCGTGGCAATATGTGTTCGCAGGCGTTGGAAGGCCCTTTAGAAAGGCTAACTGGTTATCTTTCAGTTGCTTATGTATGTATTTGTTTGTTAAACCGGTACTAATGATGCAAAATGTTTGCCCAGACAGTTTTACCATGTGTAAAAATGACAAAATAATGAAGTACTACTATCAAAAAATGTGCTGCGTTATGCTGCATAAGTTACCTTGTTGCATAATTTAGTCAACCCTGCCGCATAATTTGATGGTCCCCTACAGCATAATTCCAGAGACATTGTTTAAGACAGCTGAATTTAGATTGTGTCCCAGCCTGTCTGAAGCTCAGTGGCAGTAAAATGGATGTGCTCTGACATTTTTAACAAGACTTTCAAATGGTGTAACAGTTTTGTTCTCCACATCTGAGTGCAGCATCCTCTTCCATCTAAGTTGTGATGAAACTTGAAGTAAAAAGTAATTAGGGCCTGAAAATGGAGTACTTGGGTATGTGGGAATTTATTTTTTGTGAATAGCAGCCTGTGAATCAGACTCCAACCCTTTTCCTCTTTATGTCAAGAGTAATTGAAGAACACTTGGGAGCATATTATCAAGACACGGCGTTAAAATTATCGCCGCTTTAGCGGCAGAAAACTGCTGCTAAAGCGGCGATAATGGGCTTGATAATATGCCCTTGAGAATTCCCATAGAAGCCCATGTTCTGGTGTCAACATGGGCTTCGATTTGAATTCTCTGCGGCATATTATCAAGCCCATTATCGCCGCTTTAGCGGCAGTTTTCTGCCGCTGAAGCGGCGATAATTTTAACGCCGTGCTTGATAGCCCCATAGTGAGTGGCTAAGCTGTGCTTCCAAGGCTAAGATTATTCTACCAAACTCACAGTTGTTTCAGAACATAAAGGACACGTCAGCAAGTTTTTCCTGCACTAATATTTGCACCGTATTTTTTAATACCGAGGGCCAAAAAAAGAAAATATGGCATCCTTTTTATTGAGCAAACCGCTAACAGCGTGTGAAGTGAAATGGAACAAGGTTTGGGGGAAATGGAACAACTTAAGAGGTGGCTTGTGTACTCTACCACTCTCTCCTGATACTGGGGCTCAAAGCCTGGGACCGCCCGCATGCATCAGACCCTGATCTTCTGGGGATGATCTGGGCGCAGGACTGGAAAGTACGGTATGACTTCTACACATCACCAATTATCGAAATGTGCTGTATTGTGTTGTTGTGTAGAATCACCTTCAATAAAAAGATATATCAGAAAATTTTTTAAAAATTTGTGTTAAGTCTATATTTTACATTGGGTTACATTTCATATTGTTAAAAAATGGGCATGTCAATGCACACATAGGAAACATCCTTGCTGATGAGCGAGAAACTAACGTTTACATTGCCTTTTACACATTTATGGACTGTTTTGTAACTAGTTCATTGCACCACTAGGAGTAACGGGTGATGAACGAACAGTTGGCGCTAGCATACTCAGATCTGTGGTGCAGGTGAAGCAGCACGACGAGCGTGGAGAGGTTAGTGGTTGAAATTTGTGGTGGGGTTCTAAGGATTTTTTGCACTGTTTGTGGTTAGGGTCCCATGTGCCTTACCACCAGGCCCGGCTCCAGGAATTTTTATTTGGGTGGGCAAAGGGTGCTTTCGGGTGGGCTACTGCAGGCCTGATTGGTTGCTTATATGTCTAGCCAGGCCTGCTTCTGGGCTGCCCTTAATCTCTTCTTAGTCTTACATGGCCCAGTAAAATACACTCTTTTCCAAATCACTTTCTAAATGTTATCACTCTCAAAAAGTTTATTTTTTTCATGTAATGTCCCTTTGATGGGAAGAGGAGGTTTCTGAGGTGGGAGTATCGTGCAAGTGACTCTACTCGGGCTCCCTCTGTACGAGGCTTCATGGAGAATCCCTCTTCATTACTACCTCCACCTGACCCCTGACTCTGCAACGCACTCCTTTACAGGCTTGATTATTCACTTTTCTACCACCCCTTTCCAGTGCATCTTATCTCACAGCTGGCCTTGGTCCCCAGCCCCATACCAGCCACCATCAGGTTCCACTTTCATTATTCCTGGTAAAAAACATTAGTAAAATCACCTCCAAACTTGAAACATTGAATATAGCAGTCAATATAATTAGCACACATTTTAAAGTATGTTCCACAGTTGCCCTAATGACCCGACTGCTAATTAAATAAACACGCATTTGCAATGCAATAGGTCTTGCATTTGCAAGAGTTTAAGCTATTGGTATTGTAAATGACAATGCCTTTTATTTAGAACCCAAAACATAAATAAAACACATTGTCATTTACAATGCCAAGAGCACAAACTCTAGTAAATGCAAGATCTATTGCATTGCAAATGCTTGTTTTGAATTTCGTGCCTCTTCTGGCCATGACGCTTCCTCGTCCTGCGGGTCTTCAAATTCTTCACTCACAGCCTTCGTTCATCGAGAGAGCACTTCTGTAATGAGGACATGTGCGAATGGCAATTTATTTATATAGCACTTACTACTTCTGATGAGGCATCGTGATTTAGTTGTTTCGGCTCTGAATGTACATAATGTACAGTGTCCATTGTGCCTTTTATTAAAGCGCTCTGACGTCAACTCGGACTACATGCACACCATATAAAAGAAAATAAGCATTTTTGCAGTGTGAACCCTCTGGCTGTCCTTCAGACAGACCCTGTCCACCACCCATTCACAGCGGGCACTTAAAAAGACACACCCGCTGTGCAGGCTTCCAGCACATAGGCAATGCAATGAATGAACATGACTACCCCTAACGTATGTCTTCCACATCAGTGTTCCGACCTGCCATTGGTTGTGAAGGGCTGGTTGGGTGTAAAGTGATAGGTGCAGCATGCCAATGAAAAGCACCGAGTAGATAGACTTCTGGACTGAAAGTACCTGGGTAAAAAACACAAATCGATGTTTTTAATATGTGTTATCAATTGCATGACTTTGTTGAAAGTCAAAAGTTATTGGTTTTTATGTATATTTTTGTATGGTTGTTTTTACCTGTAGGGGACAGGGGTGCAGTAAATCTTGCGTTTATTTTAAATTAAAATGCCCGTTTTGAAGGATGTTGGTCTGAATGCGGAGTGCTGTCTAGAACGGTTTAGGCGAGCGCCACGACATTGTTTCACATTGTAACTCATTCTCAGGAGACGACCATACAGATCTAGGTCATCTGTGGGTAGGTATCACCCGAATTCAGAGAGCCCATTTCAAACTCAGAGGGATGAAAGGCAAAGCTGGTCCAGTGAGAATGTCCGTCTAAGCTGAATGTTGCACACAGCCGCAGCGGGCGCATTGACACGATGGGCTATACTGCCTGCTTTGTATCCTATTAAGTCCACTGCATTGCATGGTTTCACACAAGCCTCGACTTTCTTTTGATATGCAAATCTCCTCACTTTGAACCCCATTTACGACGTAAACGGCCTCTTCCTGTTGATTGGTCAGGAGGTAGGTCGAAGGGGGAAGGTGGCAGAGTCTCTGTGACAAAGGCAGTAAGCCACTGAGCTATCCACATAAAACTCCGTTTATCTGCATTTAAAACTACCAACAGACACAATGATTGCCCTCCAGCAGGATCATAAATCACCAGAGTTATCGGTACATTTTTTATTATGGTTGTGCATTGTTTGCAGATTCACTGTGAGGGCCAAGGCTCATGTTTGGGTGGCCCTATGACATGCACAACATGACTCCAAGTACAGCAGTAAACACAAAGATAGGATACCACACCCTGGCCCACCCGGCCCAGCTGCCAGAACCGGGCCTGCTTACCACAGCTCTCAAATCTCCTAGGTCAATGTTTGAGTAGTTCATTTAGTTCAGGTTTCCTTTGCATTCTGGGAGGTGTAGTCCTCACTTTATACTTGAGTCTGCAGGACTACAAATCCAAGAAAGCAAAGGGGAAAGCCTGGAGTAAACAACCTATTCACGGATTGCAACGCTCAGCATTTCACATGATGCTGCTTCCATTTTCACATGCTTAAAGTGAATGCTTTCTTAGAGTTCACAGCTGTTGGGCTCTCAGGGGTGGTCTCACGGTGTCTATACCAGTAAGGCTGCCCAGCTCAATGGAACTGTGTCAGCTTTTGGGAATCATTGAGACAAGCTACAAATGTAGATTTTGGAACGAGGCACATGTTTGAGGAGCCAGTGAAAACCTCATGCAGTGCCGTGTGGCTTAGCGGCTAGAGCGGCCAACTTTGAAGGTAAGGTACCAGGTTCGAGCCTAGCGGGGCCGCAGCCATCCGGTGATTCTGAGCAAACCACTTAATCTCCCCGTGCCTGAACATGAATGTGTCCGTCTGTAATGCAACTGGTGCTCATGTAAAGCGCTCTGATACCTTCGGGCCGAGTTCGTGCTATATAAAACTACAAGAGAAAGTCAATGAACACTTTTCCCCTTGGCACTGTAACCTCCTTGCCTGTAGTCATCTCTCTGACAAGAAATAACCTCGCAGTTGATGTCAGCGCGAACAGGGTTAATGATTAGTTACAACGAGGCTTATATTTTCACATCAGCAAATTGCTCTTGTAAACGTCCTTGGCTCATATATTGCTATAGTTACGGCACAGAGTTTGTTAGTGACGATGGCCGTTGCCATGGGCATGGAGTGTGGGTACCAGGCCAACGGGGGATTATGGAGCAAAATGCCATACATCATGCAGGCAGGGGATGCGAGAAGGAAGTTTGATGAGACAAGTGTTCTTGTAATCTGGCGTGCTGTATTTGGGGTGTTTTTCTTCGAGCTGTTGCTGGGCCAGAGGGCGAGCAATGAACATAAATCCATTACAGTCGTGCTTTAGAAATACATTTCATTTTTCTCTATGCGCAGTGTTAGGAAACTGCAGCAAGCACGTTGTCGTTTCTCACACTCACCATTTACTGTCACGCTGAATAGTCCTTCTGGTTCTTTAAGAGCATATACAGCGGGATACACCGAGAAACGCCATTTATGAGCACATGGCACCAGGCCCGGCTCCAGGAATTTTTATTTGGGTGAGCCAAGGGTGCATTTGGGTGGGCCACTGCGGGCTCGATTTGTCGCATATATGTCTAGGCAGGCCTGCTTCAGGACCCTCCTTTATCTCTTCTTAGTCTTACAAGGACCAGTAAAACGCACTCTTTTCCAGATCTCTTTCTAAATATTATCACTCTTAAGAAGTGTTTTTTCCATGTAATGTTCCTTTGCTGGAAAGAGGAGGTTTCTGAGGTGGGAGTATCAGGCAAGTGACACTTCTCAGGCTCCCTCTGTGCGAGCCTTCAGGGAGAATCCCTCTTCATTACTACCTCCACCTGACCCCGGACTCTGCAACGCCCTCCCTTACAGGCTTGATTATCCACTACTCCTCTCCAGTGCACCTTATCTCACAGCTGACCTTGGGCCCCAGCCCCATATCAGGCACCATCGGGCTCCACTTTCACTTTGCCCGGTAAAAACATTAGTAAAATAACCTTCAAACTTAAAACATTGAATATAGTAGTAAATATAATTAGCACACACTTTAAAGTATGTTCCACAGCAGCCCTTATGGCCCGACTGCTAATTAAATAAACAAAAACAAAGGCCATGACAAGGCCGGCTTCAGCGCTGATGCGAAAGTCTTTTTTGGCGCCACACCAATAACCTCTTTCTCCGTAATTACCTTTACTACCACCTTCCAACAGTGCCCCTCATCCCTCCATGGCCCCCCTATAGACCTCCTCCTCGGATTCGCTCACTGACACACGCCACAAGTGCCCCTCATCTGCTCATAGCTCCTCCCCCTCATGACCTCCTCCTCAGATTCCCTCGCTGCCACCCTCCACCAGTGCCTCTCAGCTCTCTGTAGCCCCTCCCCCTCACGACCGCCTCCTCAGACTCCCTCACTACCACTCTCCACCAGTGCCCCTCATCTCTCCCTAGCTCCCCCCTCCACCTCATGACCTCTTCCTCGGATTCCCTCACTGCCATCCTCCAACAGTACCCCTCATCGCTCCATAGCCCCTCCCACTACCTCCTCCTCAGATTCCCTCACTGCCACCCTCCAACAGTGTCCCTCATCTTTACGTAGCCCCTCTCTCATTTGCATTTCATTTGTTGTATAGCGCTACTCATATCAGTGTAGTGTGTGTCAGTACTTTACACCATGCACACATTATACAGAGACAATGAATCATACAAGTATGTAAATCAGTCTACAGGGAATGTCACATAAGCCAATGAGGATTACAAGGTGTATGAATCGCATGTCATCCATACTGGTGGGCAGTATATTTTAAGAGGATTTGGTCTGGGGAAACACAACCTTAGGATTTAACCCCTTCCACACGCGGCACATTCCGCGCGATGCGAGGGGGGCGGGGCTGGGCGTGGTGCTCAGGTACCCAGGACGGCTCCCGGCCGTCATAAATCACGGTGGGCGTGTGCTCATGACAGCCGGGAGCCGTCCGAACTCCGCCCACTAATTAATTCGCCCGCACAGGCGGGGAATTAGCCGCACGTGGGCAGAGTGGCAACGGTCGGACGGCTCCCGGCCGTCATGAGCACACGACTACCGTGACTCATGATGGCCGGGAGCCGTCCTGAGCATGGATGTGGTTAAAAAGCATTCCATGGGGGGTCAGCTTTACTGATAAAAATGTATATCTGCCCAAACATACTCATTTTAGCAACATTAGAATAATGAAAGACTGGGGAAGTTCTAACTATATCACAAAACAAAAAAAGCGAAGTTCTAACTATACCATTCATGTTTGTATGCAGCTGTAATAATGACAGTTCATTGGTCACTGTCCTATGTTAGGATTGTAACTTTTGAACTGCAAGTAACACAAGGATCTCTGTGACAAAGACAGAAACCCACTGAGCTTCCACATAAAATACAGTTCTTCTGCATTTAAAAACTACTAACAGACAAATGATTGCTCTCCAGCATTATCACTAATCACAAGCGTTATCTGGTCATTTTGTATTGTCTTATTGTTGTCCTGCATAGCCATGATAATGATAAAAATTGTTTAAATTAAGCACACACGAAGTATGTGTCCTGCTGGGCTTGTGCAGATTTAAAAAAGAAAAACAAATAGTAACACATTCTCTTACCTACTCCATTAGTCAAACTTTGTGTCACAGCTTGATCTCATATGCAGCTGCAGGGGTCAGGAAAGGTGCATAGGAATAAACAAACTTCTTTTCTCCTGCACTGCATAGGAAAAGAAATATCCTCGCAGCAGAACAATAGGCAAAGGTTACCATTGTCAAAGAAAGGATTTTGCCTTTCGCCATGTGGAGATGAAGGGGTGAAAAAATAAACAAAGCCTTGTTAACATTTAAATGGTCTTATAAAGACCTGTGAAGTACTCGGGTGCGGCTGCGATAATCTCTAAAACTGTCTGTGTGACTGTCTGTGTGTGTGCGCCCGGGAAGCTGTCTCGGCCCGGGCTGACACACACGACCGGGGAAGGGGGGGGGGGCGGTTTGTAGCACTTTGAGCCCAACAGCGTTTAGATTTTGGAATACCCTTCCACTTGACATCAGATCCTGCACTGATCTTGCGTGATTTAGGCGACTTCTCAAGACATGGCTGTTTTTTCAGGCAAATGAATAAATCTCCAGGGTCCAGGCCACTCCTAGAAATAGCGCCAAGAAATGGATCGATGTTCGTGCGCTCTATAAAAGTTTTTAACATGAAATAACATAACTTAGGGAAGCAAGGGGAACAAAGTGTTTTGCCTGCCACGGCACTAGTACATGTTCTCTGACAGGCCTCTTACACACCACAGTCACACACAACTCATTGAACATGGCCCTGCCACTCAACCAGAGACAGGTCAGAAAACAATACCTACAACAGCTCCACAGAATGACTCCTGTGATGTAAAACCTGGAATTGCACCCTGAGGCATGTCGAAACAGTCAACATCCCTAAGAAACCAAACTAAAAGCTAAATAACTAAAAAAAAAAATAACAACAAACAAAACAAAGTCTTGAACGCCCTTGACCCAACAGTCACCGCCACATACGACTGATGGGGATCAGCCCTATGCTGGGGACACGGACCTCTACTGTCCTTCCCGCCGGGTTAGCACTTCTGGTCTTTAGTATTACTTAAGAGCATTTGGTAGTGTCTCCCAGTAGTTTTTGTATACTGCCCCCCACCCTATCTCTTGCGCTGCTTCCCTGCCCCCCTCCTCCCTTCTAAATGTTATATATCATATCATCCTCTTTACTACTGTACAAAGTTATCACTTCTGGTTGTTGGATAACGATTACTCATGTTGTATGTCTCTCCCTTGCTTAATAAAAAATTGCAACACAAAAAAAAACAGTTACTGGTTATAGTGTTTAAGATGTAATCATCAATATGACAAGCATTGACAAAGCCAATATGTCGTACCTTTCGGCTTTGCCAATGTAGACCTATTGACTTTGCCAATGTTGAATGAATGTTTTTTACATTGGATAGTTGAAGAGGAAAGTTAATGGGACAAGTGGTGGTTTGCAGGGTGGAGACTGCCTATGTTTGTGCAATTATTCAGTATGATCTTATAATGATAGTAAAATGGGAACTTTGCTAGGAATGCATCATACCAACTTGATCTTCTCATCATCTATGGATGTGTTGAATTGTGTCGCTTAGTGAATCTTCCAAGGTGTTAGTTGACTCATCAAATTGGCTTCTATCGTCCTGCAGCGATGAAGGCATTAACTCTCTTCTGCAGGTTAGATGTAGTAATTTTCACCAACCAGCACAGATTGTTATTGGTTTTTTCCACCCTATTAGATGTTTTTCAGAGCTATTGTTTTCGGAATAATTTTTCTCTTTCTGTGAATTAGTTCTCGAAATCAAAACAAAAGTTCTGAATATTACACTTAGCCATACCAATATAGTTCAAAACAATTACACAATAACTATCAAAGAAAAAAGTCAGCAATTTAATGACCAGACTGAGCCACAGCTATATGGAAGAGCTCTGGTGTAACAAACGTTTGGGGTCAAGGATTGGATAGTGACTTTCAGTCAAGCTGCAAACCTTGGAAAGGTGCAAAATCCACCACAGTGCACCTTAGAGAAGAAATTCCTTCTGCCGTGGACAAAGGCTAAAGGTGGGAGTGGATATTTCTAGACCCGTCAGCAGCCTATTATATGGTTGTACATGGCAGTCTTCTGTTTCTGCTGAAGATTATGTTTGGGCTTAAGGATGGAATGCTCCAGTGGTTCAGTCATTCCTTTGAAACTACACCCATCAGGTAAAACTCTGTGGGGCATATTCTAAAGGAGTTATCCCCGAGTTATCGGCATCTTATCGCAGCCAAAGTCCCGATAAATTTATTGCCCCATTCACAAGCTGGTGCTAACAGCCGACATCACCAGTTCTCCGGCGATAGCATCCTCAAAAAACATTGCCACGGATGACCCCGTCAACTATCGCTAATGAGATGCAGAGTAGGTGTTCCCGAGCAAAAAGCCGCAACAACACCACACCTCAACATTCTCAACAACCAGCCAGATCTGCGATAAGAACTCAAAACATGCGATAAGGCGCGTTAGCAGCAGGAAATTAACACCTGCTCTGACCTGGTGCAAAGTTGGATGACAACCAGCAGCAGACAAGGGAGCACAGCTCAGAGCCGCACCTGAAGACCAACAGATGCCATGGAACCACTGATCATGCAGCACAGAGCCCCAACAGGGCCACAACACCCACCGCCACCACACCCAGGACCACCACCCCGCATTGCCCCCCACCCTCCCCCCCAGACCACCACAGAGGCAGCGCAGACCAAGACAGCGGACCTCCAGAAAACGCACCAACCTCAAAGACCCAACACCAGATAATAATAATAATCCACATTTGTAAAGCGCAAACAATCACCCGTAAGGGTCTCTAGGCACTGGGGGCCATCGGGAAGATTAAGCAAGCTATTGCCCAGAGTCACATGGTGCTGGGCTAATCTGTCGCCGGTGCCAGGGATCGAACCGTGATCCCCAGATTCCAGAGTCAGTCGCCCTGGCCGTGGAGCCACACCTCTTCACCAGAGAAGGTCGTTGCTCACTACAGGCTCAAAAGGACAACCATCCTATGCATCCTGACCACCATTGCCCACAGGCTGACAGTACTATTACAGCAGGCAACCAACATCCCTCTGCAGACAAAGCTGCTGGCAGTGCTGCACATGTTGGCCTCTGGTACCTTCCAACCAACAACTGCCAGAGTCGGAGGAGTATCACAACCAGCACAATCCAAGTACATCACAACTGTCTCGGATGCCATCATCAGCTTGGTACCTTAGTACCTATACTCCCCCCACACTGCGCATGAACAGCTGGAGACCAAGCAAGGCGTCTACGCCATAGCTGGCTTCCCGCATGTATCAGGGGGCAATTGACTGCACACATGTCCTACTTGTGCCCCCTGGTGACACTGTACACAATTACCTCAACAGAAAGCACACACATTCCATCCATGTGCAGGCAACAGTGGACCACCTGGGAATCGCCACCAACGTCGTCGCCAACTACCCAGGCAGTGTGCATGATTCCTACCCCTACCCACAGTCCATCATCAACTGGCGCTAACAGGATGGCACCCATGGAAATGCACTGCACGTTGGCAATTACCAAATAAACACACCACACCCCCCAACTCCACAATCATGCAAATCACAACTCTGGGAATGCACACGTCACAGAGTCACATTCAACATGCCAAACAACACGCCCACCCACCAGACAAGATAGCACAACTTACTGTGGCAACCTGGGCTAGCCATGTACATGAGCCATCAACGGCATGCCACCTTAGCCACACAATAATGGAATGTGGGGAGAGGTGGGAACCAGGCATGTGTGATGGAGGCAAGTGACCCATGAATGAGAAGGTACACAATGCCAAGTGTGGCGGAGATGTGCTGGACAGACTGCAGTATGCAGACCATGGACATCCATGTCCACATATACCGCTGGTGTATGGAGTGTAGTGGACAGTGGACGCAACCATGTCACCCCAGCCAGTGAGGAAGATCGCGGAAATGTAGCTTGTGACGTCCCCCCCGTAGGCGTGTGCGGGCTGGCCTGGCATATGCCAGGCCAGCGTAGGGTTATGAATAAAAAGCACATAGCTCTGGGTGTGGTCCTCTTCCTGAATGCCCAACGTCTCTGCCAGGGTGCGCCTCCCAGCCCGCCATGAGGCCAATGCCTACGCCGTGAGCGGTGTTGCCTGTGATCCCTTGCACCTGCTGCACCGCAGTCTGCTTGTCCCCGACCCGTCATGCCTGACTCCAGGCAGCCAGCCGACACCGGCGTGTGTCAAGGAGGGCCCACTAAGTGCCAGCGCAAACCCCCACCCCTCAGACCATCACGGCCTCCGCGAAACAGGCCCGCAGTACTCCTTTCTCATTTACATACTCCACCGACCTACACAGCTGCCAGGTTGGTCACACATTTGAAACGGAGTCTTGATTACGCAATGGCAGAGTACACACTTCATGGCTGCGTTCATGTCACTATACTCCCTTCGATGTGGGGCCACCAACTCAGTGTATAGCATCCGTACGACACCTGTCTGTGGTCCCTTTCTGACTACTGCCTCGGCCTACACTTCGGTAGAGTAGGTCACACAGTTGGAACTGAGTCTTGATTTGTGTATGGCAGAGTTCATATCATTGAACGCATGGAGAGGAGTAAGAGGAAGACGTGGTGCAGTCCGGAGGAAAAAAGGATCTTCAGGACAAGGGCAATGAGAAAATAAAACTTGGATCTTTCACAGGTCGCGTCTACCGCAAACCCAGATCAGTAGCGTCTCAAGAACTGCCTCAAACTGGTGGGGAACCTCCATAGTTTGAGCCGAGGCGTCTAAACAACAAAGCAATCAAATCAACGGAGCAAAGCGCTGCCTCCTGCTCAGCCCTCCAAAGTCACAGTAAATGCTTTTGTGGTCCTGTATTTCAGCTGTCAGTTATTTCTTCATTGCCCTTGTCCTGAGGAGGCCTAGAAGAATCTACAGGCTGAAACGCCCCCACGTCGATAACTATTTGGAGGAGTCCCTATTAAATCAACAAAGAATTGTTTAATAACTATTTTTGACACAGTAAACCTAAAGGAAAAGAGGTGCCTTTGCCTAATGTGTTTATTTGGACTACCTCTGAGTGTATCACCTAGAATTGATAGGCGAACACTAGTTTAAATATTTTGGGGTATTGGCAACGTAAATTTCAGTTTATTGTTGTCTGTGCATTTATAATTTTGTTATATGTAATTGTGTATGTATTTACATTGTCATTCTGTAATGTTTATAGGTCAGTCTCTCTGTATATGTGTGTCGTAAAGTATCAGATTAGATTCTTCGCAAGATTAAAAGACTGAAGATAGGGTAATTAAATGTTCTCTTTGCTGAAATAAAAATCAGATAGGAATCCCTCAGTACCTATCTTTCTTGTACATGATACTATTCCTTGCATCAAGCTGCACATTGAACAGTGTTGTGTGCTACCCTATTCGAAGTAAAAAAAAAAGGACCCGTTTTTTTTTTGGTAACACAGTACGTATTGCGACTTATGCCAGCATGCTGGGAATTTGGGAGGGAATGAAACATCCCGTTATTATGACAGCCGTGAGGATCAGTTTCCAAGACATGTACAATAAACTAAAGTCAGCACTACGCATGTCGTGGTAATGTGCACACCTATGGAGTAAATGAGTGGAGTCTTTAAATTCTGTTTAAGCTCATTGCTGTGATGTGCACACCAAAAGAATTCAATAAATACAACTTCAACCACCTTTAGTAACTTTACAATTTTTTGTCGTTACAAAGGTTGCATCTACATGTACAGCTGGTTTGCGTGTCATGGTGAAGCGCAAACCTTATTTCATCAGTATATAAGGATGTTCAGTCCGTAGATCAGAATTCATTTGTAGATGGAAGGAAAAGGTATTTGTGTGCACTTATGACGGCCACTTCCTATTTAAAAAGAAGACATTTTATCACTGCACACAAAAGCACATTGGGAATGCAGTGTTAGCAAATTCCACGTAACGCTAACGTGTAGGTTAAGAAATTAAAACTTAGGTTTAATTTCCAGCCCAGCTTGGTAGTCATCAGGCACAATACTTTTAAAAAGAGTACAAAGGAGTGGTGAAGACTTTGATATGTACATTTCAGCTCTGAGGAAGCTAGTTACAGAACAGCTAGTGAGAGATCAACTTATTTCCAAATGCACAGACACGTCCATTCAACAGAATCTGCTTTCTATGGGCAATCTGTCTCTTGAACAAGCCATAAAACACAGCTAAGTGCATTGAAATTTCCAAAGTATCTGTGAAAGAACTGGAGAACAAGACGTCAGAAGCCATAGGGGTACTAAAAACTAGAGAAGACCAATCAGTCAAATTAACAGGGGCTGACAGTAGGTCATTTTTCAAACAACTGAACATTTGTTTTAGGTGTGGAAACCCAACTCACACAAAGGGTAACAAAGTGTGTCCTGCAAAAAATGTGACATGTAGGCCACTTTGCCAGGGTTTGTCAAAGTGGTGAATGCAGTGGAAATCCTATGCAAAACAACCACATAAATGTGAATGGTATAGGTGTGGTTAATGTGTGTGAAAGTGAGTGTGATGAGATAGACAAGATACAAGATGGTCTTAGAGACATGGTGATGGTGGTTGCAGAAAGTCCAGTAGTTAGTGGTGATCCGGCCACATGCGTAGATCCATATGTCAGTATAGGTGTTGGCAACAAAAGTATTACGCTATTGGTAGATTCAAGAGCCAGGATCACAATGATTACGCAGAAACTGTTTAAAGAGGTACGAGGCAATAGACCATTAGAACAACCGGACAGGTCACCAGTGTCATACCAAGGACGGAAAATTGAATTGGCAGGGTTCTTTGAGGAGATTCTAGATTTCAGAGGTAGGAAAATTCTAGGAGCAGTATAAGTAGCAATCAAGAATTTGTCCATATTGGGTTGGTTTCAAGAAGGTTTGTTCCAAATGATATTAGGACCCGGTACAAAAGAGCTGAGTCTGACGATTTTACAGATAATCTAGGGAAGCACTTTCCCTCAGTCTTCACTCAGCAGTTGGGCATCATTAAGGGGTTCACCCCTCAAATCAAGATTAAGAATGGTGCAATTCCAGTAAAACATAAGTTGAGAAGCGTGCCAATTAGGCTGAGAGAAAAATTTGAAAAGGAACTCACGGAATTGTGTGAAAAGGGGATTAGTGATCCTGATGAGACCTCTTTGTGGTTGTCACCTCTGGTGGTGTCATGTAAAAAGAGGTATGATTTGAGAGTATGTGTAGATCTGAGGAGCTTAAATAAACACATTTGGATAGATTCACTCCACTTTCTAAAATAACTGAGTTGTTGACTATGATTGGTGATTCCAAGTGGTTTTAAAAGGCTTTTGTATCACCCATAAGTACGTTTCAGTGCTTCAGGATGCCATTTGGGTTGGCGTCAGCTGCTACTGTTTTTCAGAAGATAATGTTTCAGATGTTTAAGGAGGAAAAAGGTGTAGCAGGATTTCAAGACAAAGCCTTGATTTATGTAGTGAGAAAAGAGGAACACGACCAGGTTTTGAATAATGTATTGAGCATAATGAAGGTAAAAGGTGTGGTATTGAAAGTGTCAGTTCCTTAGAGACAGGGTAGAAGATTGAGATCATGTGGTGTCTGAGCAGGGTGTGGAGCCAAGGCCTGGGCTAGTCAAAGCCATTATTAATGCAATCTCACCAGTTGATAAGAATGGACTATAGCCATTAATTGGTCTTTGTGAGTTTTATTCAAGATTCATATCAGACTATGTGTCCAGAGTAAAACCATTGACCAACATTTTAAAGTAAAGCATGACCTTTGTTTTGAATGAAGCTTGTCAAGAAGGTTTTGAGTGTGTCTAGTCTCAATAGGTGGGGTCAAGGATATTGAAGCTTTTTGATCCCAAAGTGCAGTTTCCGACTAAGGGCATTTCTCACTCAGGTTAAGTGTGGAGTGGAAAACACATTGGGATATGAGTATTGCAAGGAGCAGAAGTACATTTTTTCAGTACTTGAAAAAAAGTTATCAGCCTGTTGGTTGGGTATTAGAAAATTTGATCCATACATATGGGGTAACCAATTCATCTTGTGAACTGATCACAGCCCCTCTAATATCCATTTTTTCAGGAGATAAGATTAAAGACCACAGTCCACGTATCTCCAGATTGTCCACTAAGTTGTTACAGGACGATTTTGAGGTCTTGCACATTCCTGGAAACAAAAACATCAGAGCAGACTATCAAGATTTCCAGTGGATGAGGTAGGAGTAGAATTTATTTAGGTGGATGAACAAGAAGAATGCATTATAGCATCTATTTACTTGGAAAATATGTATGCTATTAATGAGGCTGAATGAAGGGAAGAATATTCAAAGATATAGCTCTGGTGCAAGTTATGAATTTTGTAAAAAACAGGATGGCCAAAAGAGAAAAATGTACCCTACCAATTTCAGACGTTTGTGAAAGTATCTACTGAACTGTCAGTAAAGCCATGAGTGGGATTTTTTTAACTTTGTTTTTATTGGCATTTATAGTAATCACACAGGAGCAGATCACAATATTATTATCAGCCACTTTCCCCATAATATTACACCATATCATTTCAGCCCAAAGGCAGAGGCAAATACACAGTGTCCATTAGTGTCATCAACTATGTGCAGTGAAGCTGGGGTCAGAGCCATTACATGCAGTGCAGGATGACCGTTGTAGGGAGGGACATAGTAGCAAGTTTGGACCCCTTGTAGTTGTGATCTCGGTGTTTGAGTAATCGTGGAGTGTCTGCCTAAGTACCATAGATCAAAATTAAACTCTAAGGGCCCGATTCACAGAATTAACTTAAGACTAAATCCTAAACGTACTACTTTGTGGTATTCACAGAATGCACGTACTACTTTTGTTATTCACAGAATGCACTTACTACTTATGGTATTCACAGAATGGATTTACGACTACTAACTTTATGTCCGCACTCGGGCCGGAAATTCCGGCCCGGAGGCGGAGCTTCCGGCTCAGAGGCGGGGCTTCCGGGCCGGAGGCGGAGCTTCCGGGCCGGAGGTGGAGATTTCGGCCATGGCTAAATCTCCGCCACCGGCCGGAATCCCCACCTCTGGGCCGGAAGCTCCGCCTCCGGCCCGGAAGCCCCGCCTCCGGGACGGAATTTCCGGCCCGAGTGCGGACGTAAAGTTAGTAGTCGTAAATCCATTCTGTGAATACCATAAGTAGTAAGTGCATTCTGTGAATAACAAAAGTAGTTAGTGTCATGCAGATAAAGGCCAGGGTCGTCTACGTCAGAGGAGGGGTGGGAGCGTCCAGGGTCTGGTGTGTAAGCGCCACCCGTGGAGGGGTTCGGGTAGGTCCATCTGTGGGCCTCTATAGGCTATCGGCATCTGGTGGATATACAGCGTCCTCAAAGAGGCGCAAAGCCCGTAACCTCGGGGTTGAAGTCGAGCATGCTCCAGTCTGCAGAGGTAGTCCACAAGTGGCTGCCATAGTCTGGTGAATTTAGTGTCCTGCAGCTGCAAGCGCGCCGTGAGTAACTCCATGGCCATCGTGTGCCATAGGCGGGTGAACCAGAGGTTGATTGGGTGCGTTTCAGCCTTTTCCAATAAAGAGCAATGATTTGCTTGGCAGCCCCGAGCATGTGGAGGCTGAGATGCCAGTCACGGCGGGTCATGGCTCGCAGGTTCACCGGCTGGAGGCCCAGGACGATCGCAAGTGGGTTTTCAGGCAGTGGGTACCCTATTACCAGTCTAATGTGGCTGAGAACCTCCTTCCAGTAAATGGTCATGAGTGAGCATGTCCACCAAATATGCATGAAGTGTCCCGGGGCGTTGAGACAATGCCAGCATAGGGGTGACGAGGTGGGAAACATTTTATGCAGCCGATGAGGGGTATAGTACCATTGAGTCACAACCTTATATGCGGATTCCTGCTGGTGTATGCTACAGAAGACCTTCAGGATATCACAAGGGTTCCCATTGGGTGGATGTGATGTCAGTATCTGAGACCGACTGCCATTGCAGCTGATAGGGATGCGGAGCAGTTCGCGGTGAGTGTTGAAGGACTTGGTATGTGCGAGAGATTAGTCCCCTGGAGTTATCAAAGGAGCAGACCAGCCACTCGAATGGAGTAAAGGTTCGAGTGGCTGCCCATGCAAGAGAAGACGACTGAATTTAGTGTCGAAGTTGGATTACTTGGAATCTAGCCCCCTCTGATAACTGGAAATCCCATTTACATTGTTCGAATGTTTTGAAGGCGTCTCCCAGGAAAAGGTCCCAAATCGTCCAACAGGCCCCTTCCGTCCAGTCTGTGAAGTAAGGCGGGTGAGAAGCAGGCAGGAAGTGAGAGTTGCGAGCAATAGGGGTGTGGGGGGACGGGAAAGGATGTGAGGCCTCTGCGTATTGCTAACTTGTCCCAGATCTCAAGTACCATCTTAGTAGGAACCGCGATATAGGCACTACGAGAGCGGGCTTCCCGTGCGAGCCAGGCAAGTTCCCAAATGGGATGACAAGTCCATATGAAACCCGACTTTTTCACTCTCCCATGCCATCCACTCTGAGATGAAGCGGAGATGTGATGCCCAATAGTATTCTAACAAGTTGGGGCACGCCATCCCTCCGCTGTCTCGCGGTAGCATGAGTATTTTGTTGGAGAAGTGCGGCTTACTTCCTCCCCATATAAACGCGGTGAGTTCGCATTGAAGGCCCTGAATCTGATGCTCCAGTAGAGGCATGGGTAACATCTGAAAAAGGTAGAGTATCTTTGGGAGGATCGACATTTTGACCGTTTTCAGGCATCCCAACCAGGATAAAGGAAGGGATTTCCACGTTCTCAGGTCAGCTACAACAGGATTATTACACTCCTGCCAATTTGCTTGAGACCATGTGGCAAGATTAGGAGTCAAATTGAGCCCTAGGTACCGCATAGAATGCGTGGTCCACTGATAAGGAATAATAATTTGAGTATGGCGATCTCCTCTGTAGGGATCGTGAGATTGAGAGCCCATGATTTCTCATGATTGATTTTAAGTAACTTATGCAGGGCAGGTAGAGAGGTTCATGGTCGTGATAAAGTGAGAAGAAGGTTATCAGCAAACAAGGCTATTTTGTGATCCAATCCCCCAAGCGTGATGCCATGGATCTCGGGAGACTGGCGGATCATGATGGCCAGGGGTTCCACTATGAGGGCAAATAAAAGGGGGGACAGGGGACACCCCTGTTGGGTGCCCCTGTGGATAGCGATAGGTTTCGTAAGCTGGCCGTTGACCCGCATCCGAGCCAGAGGAGAGAGATAGGGAGCCATATTTCTAGCGACTATCTGCGGGCCCAACCCTATTTTCTGTAAGACCGCTCGAAGGAAGACCCAATCTACTTGATCAAATGCTTTCTCAGCATCAAGTGATAGCAAGCAGGATTCCAATGGTGTGCCTTTCCAATTAAATGGGCAACATGCCGTACGTTGTCCGCCCCCTGTCGTTGGTGGATAAAGCCCACCTGGTCCGGCTCTATGAGCCCAGGGAGGTGCATGGCAAGGCGTTTAGCTAGTATTTTAGGATAAAGTTTAAGATCCGTGTTTAGGAGCGTGATGGGGCGAAAGGAGGAGCAGAGCGTATGATCTTTACCTGCTTTGGGGATTAAAGTGATTTCATCCATGGCTATATCCGTGGAGGGCCCTACCGCACCTGAAAAAGAGATAAAGAGGCAGAGCATACGAGATTTAAGTTGTGGAAGGAAGGCGCGGAAGGACGAGAACGGTAGACCGCCTGGCACCGAGGTTTCGCCGAGGGGAAGGTCCTTTAGAGCGCCGGCGAGCTCCTCCGGGGTGATAGGTTCCTCCAGCAGTTGAGAGTGGTGGCTGCTGATCGGGAACCACTCACAGGCCTTCAAGGCAGCGAGCACCCGATCTAACTCCCTGGTATAGAGGGACGAGTAGTAAGTCTGGAATGCTTGCAGTTTGGCGGATTCGGTGGTGGCCCAGGTACCGTCCCCCAGTTTAAGTTTAGCGATGTGTGTCTTAACGGCCCGTGTTCGAAGGCGGCATGCCTGGACCTCACCCACCTTGTCCCCCCCATCGTAATAGCGCTGTTGCAGGGTCAAGAGAGCGTGTTCTGCCTTACTGGTTCTGTGCGCCCGGAGCTGGCCTCGGAGCATAGCAAGGCACCTCTTGTGTAGCGCTGAGGGGTGTGCCTGATCCAGCCGCTCAAGCGTCTTTATGTCCCGAGAGAGTTTGTCTTCAAACAACCGGGCCTCGCGAGCTATAGCGATGGAGGTGATACAGCCACGGATCGTGGCCTTAAACGCATCCCAGACTACAGGGAGCGGAGTCTCTCGGAGGTCGTTAGTCTTGAAATAGGACGTGATAACTTCCCGGAGTTCTGTCACATCCACAGGATCCCTAAGGATTTGAGGAGGAAAACGCCAACGAGAGGGACGGTTGGGACGAGAGGAGTGATCCTGCATAAGGAGTTCCACATGAGCGTGATCAGACACAGAGATGTCAGACATGGACGCCGAGAGGGTGTCCTTGATAAGGGAGTGTGAGACGAAGAGATAGCGGGCATCTGGGGAGTGGTATCGCCAAATATCTATAAGGCCAAGGGCAGTTAGCTGCTGTTTTAAGGCAGAGGACATAGCCTCCATCCCATGGAATGAGCCTTCGCTACGGTCGAGTCCCTCCTCCCATACCAGATTGAAGTCTCCCCCAGAATGAGTCCAGGGTCATGTGTTATGTGTTCCCGCAACAAACCGCGCAGATATGAGTCCTGGGCCTGGTTTGGTGTGTAGGTGTTGCATAAGGTGAGGATTCGCTGTCCACTCTTGACCACCACTTTGAGGAATCTGCCATCCTTACTATGGACTACCCTGGGGTCCCCCTGGTGAAAGCCCGCTCGACATAGTATTGCCACTACCACTGTTTTAGTGGGTGCGGATGCCCAGAGTTTGGAGAGGGTATCGCGAATGAGCCATGCGAGAGACATCCTCTCTCAGGAGATGAGTTTCTTGTAAAAATATGATCTCTGGATTTAGCAGTAGGAGGTATCGCCATATCAGGCGGAGCTTGTTAGGGGAGTTAAGACCCTTCACGTTGAGGGAGAGGAGTTTCTGACAAGGTACAGAAGTCATGGTATCAGTGTAACTTGTGTGAGCGCCATCTCGGGCAGAAGAGTAGGGGTAGGTTCAGAGTAGCTCCCTTCCCCCAACGCAGCTCCAAATAAGACAGATAAGACAAAGGCAATGGTGTTCGCTGCTGGACCTAGCGCACTTCTGGGGGAAAGGGATGGTCTGCACATAGAACCCCCCCACCATGATCAGGACCGCCCCCCCGCCACAGGTAGGGGTAAGGAGGTGGAAAAGAGAGAGGTGAGAAAGAAGAGACAGAGGGGCATATATTCAAGGACCTTTCTCTGACTTATCAGCACTTTTTCGCAGCCAAAGTCGCGATAAATTTATCACCCCATTCACAAGCTGGTGCAAAACAGCCGATATCACCATTTTTCCGGCGATAGCATCCTGAAAAAACATTGCCAAGGATGACCCTGGCAAACCTCGCTAATGAGATGCAGAGTAGGCATTCCCGAGCAAAAAGCTGCAACAACACCACACCTCAACATTCTCAACGACCAGCAAGATCTGTGATAAGAACACGAAACTTGCGATATGGCGCGTTAGCAGCAGGAAATTAACATCTGCTCTGACCTGGTGCAAAGTCGGACTACAACCGGCACCAGAAAAGGGAGCCCAGCCCAGAGCCACACCTGAAGACCAACAGATGCCATGGAGCCGCTGATCATGCAGCTCGGACCCCAAAGAGGGCCACAACACCCACCGCCATCCCCCCCGGACCAAGAGATTGCACATTAACGTCACAAAGTCATGAACAAAATCATTCGCCTGATGCCGCAAAATCAACAACTAACAGTCATGTGAGTACAGAAAAAGCAGAATCAATCATTCACCATTGAAAGTCCAAACAAAATATCACAATAAGTTTCTCTCCAAACAACTATTTGGAAGAGTCATGGCGGGTCATCCCTGGACAATCTGTAAGTGACAGCCTGTAAGACAATATCCAAGATAAGAAGGTGTGTCAGGCACTCATCAAAGGACAGAGAGAGAGAGAAAGAGAGAGCGAGAGAGACTGAACAAGGAGCGCAAGGACAATCAGGCCCTTGTCTCATACATGCCAACTGTTGCATGTGTTTCGCAATTGGTGCACCCTAAATCTAACGCCTGGCAACAATGTCAGCACGAAGGTCACATCACATTTCAGAAATGCAAGCAGTAGTCAGATTAAAATTAGGCATGAATGTTCTTTTGTCTCAATACACAAGGCGGAAGGATATCAGAACCTCCGAACTTGGTCTTCAATGCGCCTGGCACCCCCTGAGTGAGATACCATACCAGACTCCGACGACTCCCACACCACAAACTGAGCTAATGAAAGACCAACATGTCCAAGCCTCACACACACGTGTCTCGGCTCGAGGTACACCTGCAGGGCATGCCCCCAACATATTGGTTAAAAAAAAAATACATCCAAACGTTGAACACACATACGACTCATTGCTCCGAGCTGTGGCATATCGTCCACAGAACTGCCGCCGGTCTGAGTAATGCCGGTGGTACGAGGCCAACAAATGCAATAGCATGCACAGCCCCTGCCACGTGGAACTGTACCGTGCATGAATGCTGCATCTGTTGGGAGCACTGCCAATGGCAGTTTTGCGAATCAGTTACAGTCTGAGTTTCCGGCTTGCGTACGTCAAGTGCGTTCAGCCCTGGTTCCACTGTCGATCATGCACATTCGAGTGGCCCATAGAGGTCTGCCTATCCAACACAACGGTAGCTGAACTGGATTATGACTTGTGTGTGCGCCCCCTGTTGGCCCACGAACAGGAGTACAACCGGAATACCCATGCATGGGACACCCTTATCTGTGGCATATGTGCTGGCAGTAGTGGATGGGAGATTGCACAAGTCATCGTGTGCAGTGACCACATCGAGGCGCTCTCCTATTGGGCAGTGTTGCGGATTGGTGAAACGTCGTGGACAGAGCACATCTTTCATGACCAGTTAATGGATTGGCTCTCCCTCGTGTTCCTTGAACTCAAGAACGACGTACTTCTGGAACTGATTGCCTATGAAGCTGCGCTCGCATTCATGGACGAATAACTACCTTTCTGCAGCCACAACTGATTGACACCCAGAGCACAGGTCCCAACACTGTGTTGCATAGTGGAGGAATGGTCACACATCCCAGGACAACAGTGGACATGTATGCCTTCACCCGTACTCGTCGTTAGGCAACGTTCCTAAATCTGACATACTGCTAGAGGGAGACTACACACATGGTAATGTAGCACGACATGTGACCTTGTTGGTCCTTTTCACCTGCTCCCTGTCAGCAGAGCACACAGTCGGTGCAGTCCGGTGGTACAGCTCCATGCAGATCCCATGGGCTGTGAGTCGTGTCCCCGGGCACGGGGCAATGAGCAGATGCCAAACATCACATGACTCGACCAGCAAGGCAAGGTGGGCTGAGACCGTTGCCATCCGTAAGGATATGTGTTCATTTTTGCCTCCCCATTTCTTGCACCTCGACACGTTCCCATTCTGCCTGTAAGTGTCTTAAGCATTTGTCTGCCTGTTGTGGCCCATTCCTTGCCTGTACTGACACGCACATGCTAATAAAGTCTGCGCAACTTTACCAGTGTACAACTGTTGATTAGTATGACAAATCCTGTGCCTCAATGAGCATTGTCTGGCAGACCTGTGCTCTTACGTGTCTTCAGCAATGTGAGTATGGTGTCCAACTTCTTGCCATGTGGATCAATGTGATCCATTTAAACAGACTGTGTCCACACTGATGTGTGTGAGTAGGTCATGCAAAGAGATGTTCTGTAGCCACATGCGATGGGGGACACTACGTCAGGTGTGCGACCAATTTTGACATTTCTACACACAGCCCTATATAACACATGGATGTGGGGCTACGTTGGGGGGTTGCGAGATTGTTGTTCATGTACAATGAGGCCACAGCTAGTTCACACCTTCACAGTCATCTAATTGGCCATGTGGGTCAGGGTCAAACATGCACATTTAGGACATTTACCAGGGTGTACCTTTTTGTGCAATCAATGTTCCTACATTCATCCATACTTGTATACGTGAGTGAACATAGGAATGACACATCTGTGGGATTTAGAAGTTGTATTCACATTCTGGGGAGTGTCGGAGCTGGAGGGGTACATGGCCAGTTCAAGCCTACATAATGTGGTTGCCCAGTGGTGGGCCAACCAGTGTCCTTGGGGGAATGCAAGGTTAATCTGAAGAGGAAGACTTCAGTCCGCAGCTGTGTTATTGGTACCAGAGTAGATATGGCAGGCCATGTCGGGTCCAGGTGAATATTTCAGGGGACAGTGGGAGGTGTTGTTCCAGGGCATGATGCATAGGGCTGAACCAGGCAGGGACAGGTCATGTGGCGGGTACGGATGCTACTGCCTCCTTCCTCACACAGTCATTACCCTCTACATCTTACTCCTCTGAGACGTCTTCTGTGTCCGCTGTGTCAGGTGTGTGTGGTGGTGTAATGGCTGCATCACCGTGGAGCACTGACACATCAGTGTGCAAAGGTGATAGGGCTGCATCACTGTGTGCCAATGACACATCAGAGGGCGGAGATGTGTGTGTCGAAGTTCCAGCAGCAATTTTCTGGGACAGGCTCTGTGGCAGCAATGGCAAGATGAGGATCTGCAAGGCATGGAAGATGCCAGATACATCTCACTGGTGTTCAGCCGTGGCAGCCCTACTTCCAACCTGCATCAGCTCCATGGTCTCCATTGTCCTCCGTATCTGTGCCAACTCTGTGCTGTCATCGCTGGAGCCTGTCTGACTAGACAGTCTTGTATCTGAGTAATGGCCCCAGCGAGGTCAGCCAAGGATTGTTGGTGAGCATTGTGCGGACAGTGGGTGTTCGTTAGGGACTGTAAGTGGTCCCTGATGGGACTCAGACACCCACATATGGCATCTAGTTTGGCTGCCATGAGGTCGAACCCCACCGGCAGCTGATCAGCCATCTTCTCCTTGCACCCTAACACACGGTGTTGGAATTCCATGTGTTGGCCGTGGGGGTCCTGTGAGCCAGCCTTGGTGGTGTGTGCTTCCTGCTGTGTGGTCTGTGCAGGGTGTGGGGTCACCGCGATGCAGCGGGCTGCCCTGCTCCTGGGGGTGGTGTGCGGAGGCTGTCCACGAGCCGTTGGAGGGTGTGTGGGCAAATATGCAGGGTGTCCTCTTCATCATCACTGTAGAGATGTGTGGTCTGCTCTGCAGGAGGTGTTGATTGTCCCTCTGCAATGTAACGGGATGATGCAGGTTAACAGTGTGTTCCATGTATGTTCACGCATTGGAGATGTTTACATTCAGACTGCATGACATTGTACATTTTGGCTGTTTTGGTGATGCTGGCTATTTGATGGGAGACAGTGGACATTTTGACTACATGACGGATGTGAGGTTGTACTCGTACATTATTATCTCACAGTGTCATGCAATGCCAGATGTGATTGGCCAGTTACTACGCATGAGCGGCACCAGTTGTGTCCTCTGTCCTGTGGTGTAAGGGTTGCACTTTGTATGACATTGTCGTCAATGTTGATGTACTGTGATTGCTATGTGTGTGTGCTGCATTGTTGGCGAGTCTCCCCTGCAGCTCTGATTTGGCAGGCCCTTATCCCTTTGAGTCAGTGTGCCTCTTGTGTGCTTTTCGGGTGCTGGGATGTTGGCGACTTGGGTCATTGGTGCTCTTGGACGGTTTTTGTTCTCTTGTGCATTGTTTGTCTGCAGATGTGTTTTTGACGTCATGGGTTGTAAGTGCACGTGGATGAGTCAGTGTGACCTGCTCCTTTATGGATGTGGTCCACACTCAGCCACCTCAAATTCGTCTCGTGCACCGTGGCATGTATTGTGACTGAAGCCATGCTATCTGTCATACACTATCATTTGCATTGTCAGTGTGGCTCACAGAGCCGCTGCTTTTCTGTATTCAGCACATGTGCCTGGGTAGGTTGAGGCATTGGTGATATGGAGGGGGGCCCATTTGTGCACAGTGTGGAAGGAGGTCTACTTGGTGTTTCTATGTGTGCTGCAGTGTGCCAAGGGTATCAGGGACATGTTCCACACTCATTGTGGGTGTGCAGTGTGCTGCACATGATTGTGCATGTGTGCCATTGTGCCCATCTCCCTCCGTCCCTCCAGTTCCTGGTCGTTATCCACCCTGTTGCTGTTGGGTCAGGTCATATCGAGCTGTGTCCAGACCCCCAACTCCTGCCACCATCTCCACACTGATGACTGTGGCCACCATTTCCTCCAGCTCATTCAGCTCCTCCTGTGGCGCAGGACTCCCACCTCCAGTTGCCTTTGCCGCCTTCCTGTTGGCAGCGAGTTTCTCCTTGGTTTGGCTGTGCACTTCATGCCAGCGCCTCTTGACCTCCTCCATTGACCTCCTCGATACTTCGACTGCATTCACGTTGGTGACGATGGACTGCCATATTTCTGTTTGTGTTGCCAATGACACAGTGGAGGTGACGAACAGTTGTTGGTAGTGTTTTATCTTCTCCGTGACAATGATCCGGTCTTCCTGCGGACTGAACCTCGTCTTCCTCTTCCTTTTCTCCTTGTCCTTCCCAGACCCTAGGGTTCCTGGCTGGTCCTCCGTGGGGCTTGTGGGGTTCGGGTTGTCCTCTGTATTCGGTCCGGGTGAATCCATGGTGCTGCGCAGGTTGATTTGGTTTTGTTGTGTTTTTTTTGCTTTTATAGTGCATTTTCCCGCATGACGCGTGGGAATTGAAGGCCTGTTGCTGGTTGTCGCTGATTGTTGTATCGCGATTTGGGGCATCACAACTTTTTTCGCGTTGGTGTTTCGTATTTTTGCGGAGTCGCGTTGATTTTAGCGTGGTCATTTGACACATTGTCGTGGGACTGTAGCATGGTGCTGCCGGCTTGGGAATACCACGTTAACACAGAGTTATTTTCCCGTGATAGACTGCGATGTGAAGAGTTGCGTTCAGCTAATTTTGCACTGGTTATCACACTTTCTTGAGAATATCCTCCATAGTATTAAAAAAATAACAACGGGCAACGTGACCAACAAAGTCTATTCCAGTCCGGGAAGAAGCCAGGCGCGGAGGCACAGGCCATCCCGGAGATGCCACTCTCCAAGGAATAGAATTGGAGGCGGGTCATAAAAGATCAGTATCGCCGTCAAGAAGCACAGTTCCGTGCCGCCGTCGGAATACAGTTCAGGTACAGTGCAGTCGTATCAACAAGATGGCGATGAGCAAGGGGTTGGCACTGGGGTCGAAGGAGAACAATAAGGCAGGTCACTGGAAGGGGTGCCTAATAACTTTACAGAAGGCTGGGAGCCTGAGGGTGAATGTCCACCTACCAAGGAGCGGATGTGCTGGATAATGTCCTGCTTCTCCTGGGATGAGGTTTTACAGGCTCGCGGGCCCGAGGATGTAAGCGTGAGGGACTAGCGGGCAGCGTGTCTGGGATCTGGAGCAGTTGAGCTGCCTCTCGGAAGGACCGCAGCAGCCGGCGCCTTGACTCCCACTGGAAGATAAGGGCAAACCCCACCGGTAGCGGATGCCCAACTCCCGTAACTTGTCAGTGATGGGTTGGAAATCCATGGGGTGGTGGAGCGTCTTGGGTGCGAGATCCTGAAACAGTTGAATGGGGACACCGTTGAAGGTGAGCTCAGTTTTGTGCTGCCTTAAGGATGGCCTCTTTCTCAGTGAAGAAATGGACCCATGTCAAGATGTCGGGAATGAGGCCAGGGCGACCAGGAGGGCTAGACACCCTATGGGCATGGTCCAGGGCTGGAGGGGACGCATCTACGTATCCCCTAATGTCGTGAAGCAGATCCGATATAAAGGTCATAATGTCTGTGCCTTCCACCCCACCCGGGTCCTCCCGTAGGCGCAGGTTATTGCAGTGACCCCTGTTTTCCAAGTCCTCCTGCTTGATGTGTAGCTCAATGTGTAGCTCCTCCAAGGTGGCCAAACGCTGACAAAGGTGCTCCTGATCCTCTGAGCGGGCGTCAACTGTCCTTTCGAGGTCATCCACTCTCCCTCCGAGCTCCGCGGCATCCCACCGGATCTCCTTGATGCAGGCCTGGACCTCGGTTCTTAATTTCAGATTTGAGTTCCTGCATGAAGGTGGCCATGAAGGACTGGATGACGGGGTCGGATGACCCTCCCGCCGAAGATGACATATCTGCCACTGGAGCAGGCCCCGACTTGTTCCACAAAGCTGTGATCAGGTTGTCTTTAGGAGGTGCAGAGGAGTCCTTTCCTGTCCCTGAGCGAGTCATGGCCCATCAGAGTCCCATGCAACAAGGCCCCCCAGGAGCTCCACCGTCCGTCCAGAAGAGCTCAGGGCACAGATTAGGGCTGATCAGCAGAAATGTGAAGGCCCAGGCCAGGCAAGCGTACAATACCTCCACCCTTCTGCCAGGACTCCCAGGGGAGGGCCTCTCACGCAGTCCGGGGAGCAGTCTCAGGGTTCAAAGCAGCCCTCCGCAATAGGGCACCCCTCTGTGGTTCCCCAGGGGGCCGTCAGGGACTGTAGGTGTATTTGCGGTGTGAGGTCACGGGGTGTCCACCTCTCCCGGGGAGCGGTAAGCCAGCAGCACACCGCGTGCACTCACCGGCAAGGTCCAGCAAAGTCACCACAGTACGGCAGGGGAGCGGGTCGGGGCGACGGGCCCTGTGGTCCACCAGTGGGGGGCTCGGGATAGCAATAAGAGTGGTGTGACTGTGTGCTCCCCGAGAGGCCACCCGGAGGAGCCCCGGCCCCTTGGACGCCGCTCCCAAACCGCCGTCTGGAGAGCAAGCCCCCAGTGCAACGGTGGATGGTCAGGTAGGGCCTGAACCGGACCGGGGCCCCCAGGCTCCGGCAAGGTCCATGATGGTCAGCGTTGTGCCCCCGATCGAGGTTCGATCCAGCAGCACCCAGCGCACCGCAGTGTGGCGTCAGAGGTCGCCGGTAACTTCAGCCAAGAGTTTCCGGGATTCAGTCATGAGCCAGCCCCCCTGCTGGGGCACCGTCAATGGAGCGAAGGCCCCGCCAGGGTCCAGGGCGTTAGGGGCCAAGGATGAAAGTCAGACAAGGCGCCGGAAGAGAGGGCCTCCCGTTCAGCCACCGCAGCACACCGACCGGCACCCTCTGCGTAGTCCTTGGAGGAGTACTGAGGCCCACCCAGGTGGGGAGTGTCTTCACCGGGGCTCAGGCAGTGCAGATTAGGCCCAGCACAAAGCCGACACAGCCAATGGCGGCCGGACAGGCTGCTGGGAAGAAGAGCCCAGGCTGGGGATCTGCATCAAGGTGTCCCGGTAGCGCCAGCCAGCCAGGGGTCCTCTGGGCCAGTCAGGAGCAGTGCCTCCCCGCCGGGGGGCTGGCTGTGGAGTGCAGGTCTCACCAGGATCCAGGGCAGTAGGGGCCGAAGATGGAGGTTAGACCAGGTGCTGGCAGAGAGTGCCTCCCGCACAGCCCCCGCAGCACACTGCCCGGCACCCTCTGCTTCGTCGGTGGAGGAGTTCTGGGGCCCAGCCGGGCAGGGGGCGTCCTCACCAGGGCTCATGTAACGCAGGTCAGGGTCAGTGAGAGGCCGACACGATGGGGATCCAAGATGGTGGCCGGATGGACTGCTGGAAAGAGGAGCCCCTGCTGGGGGTCCGCATCGAGGTGTCCTGGCCCCTCATACCTGTGCTGTGGGTCCCGGTCCTCTCTGCGTAGGCCCGCCGGCCATAGCGCGCGAGCAGGACAGCTGTCAGGTCGCCCCCAGAGAACACAGTATCAGGGGCTCCAAAATGGCGGCCTCGCCTCCGGCGGCCGGAGCTCCCCAGCTCCGCACCTACCATCGTCTGCCAACCTGGAGGAATATCAGGTCCTCAGTTGATCGCTCAAGCTCTCTCCTGATCCAGCACCCCAGGCTGGGTCGGCCCCGAGGCTGTAGTGCCACTTTTAAGGCTAAATTTACCGCTGGCGGCCCGGAGCTCACACTGCGTGCGTCTTACTACATCGATAGTAAGACCACGCCCCCAAGTGGGATTTTTGACTGTGCGGGGTATGCTCACAGAAGCAATCGACAACAGAATCTACAAATTAGATATCATGAGATGCTTTTTTTCCCCCCGGAATTTTATATAGCGCAAACTTGATCCGAAGGTATGAGGTATCAGAGCACTTTACATGAGCACCAGTTGCATTACTAGGGTGGTAATGGTATCTGTAGAAATGGTAAATAGCAGTGGACCTATTTCCATTTTTGGGTTGTACATGATTTTTAGAGTATGAATAACAAATTTATTTTTATTTCTGTATTTGCTAGTTTTATTCTGTATACCACATTGTTCTCATGTAAAGTTTATTATTGTTTTTTGGTTTCTTTTGTTCTCTGAAAAAAATTATTGTTTGTTAAGGTTGCTTAATTTTATAGAGGAAAAAGATAATGTAGTGTTCTAAGGCATGATGTCATGGTATTCCTTACTAGAATGTTAAAGGTTGATTGAACAACGGCGGTTGTGGTTGAGCGGTTGCCAGATCCAGACGTTTCTCCTTGTAGTCTCTGTAAATCATCACAGCGGCTCTACATTTTTGCTTTAGATTCTCTCCACCACATACAGAAATGGCTTTGCCATAACATTAAAGAAATTTTTGATTTCACAATGCTTTAGGCTTTCTCTATAATACAAACAAATTCACTGGGCTCTCATTTCTTCAAACTCACACCAATCCTGAAGTATTTTTCAAACCTAATTATCATACACCATACAGGTCAGCGCTGCGACGTTAAATGTGTTTTCCACCTCTAATGCCTTTTTGGTGCATTCCATCTTCTGCAAACTCAATGCTGTACCACCCTCATTATAACAGTAGACGTATTGTGAATTGATTACTGCACTGGAATCTATGGAGGACTACTGTAAAGACCACAAGTAAACTTAACAGACCCTTTCTCCACTTCAAAAGGTCCAATTGCATCAGTCCAGCTTCAAAATCTATCCTTTGGCTTGCAATCAAACCAAAGATTGTATTCAAAATGTTTTGCTTGGTATACTTGGGCTTGCACATGAGTGTTCAGGCTCACCCTCCCAACCACCCGCTACTAAATTTTAAATTTGTAACGCGTTGTTGGGTTTGGAGGGGATTAGGATGAAAAGTTATTTTAAATATAAATAATTGTTTGAATATATATTACCCACTCACATTGGGAATCCTCTATTACTGGTTTTTATCTAACTATAACACATTGTTCTTAGCCCCAGAACATCTGATAATAACCAGAAGATTATGTCAACAGCGGGCCAAAGTGGCATTCTGAACAATGTATATAAATTGGACTTTGAATTTTCAGCAGACTTTTTTCTCCAATTCATAATTTTGCCATAAAATGCAGATCTGTTGCCTCATCTTGGAAGGTTCAGAAATCCTACTGATATACACAAAAAGGTGATATGACCAAACCTTCAAGTTATTGTTGATTACACTGGAAGCAAAGATGTTGGGTAAAATCTTGTCAGATTATTTTAAAACATCAGCATGGGTAAAGACTTGTGGCATTCTTCCTATCAATCAACTCTCCCATGGGTACTTCTTAACTCTTGCTAAGAATGCTGAAAATCACAGAACAGTCTCTGATGTAATTCTGCATGCCTGCTTTATCGATTATTTGTCAACCTTTGATAACATTGAATGACCAAGAATATGGAAGGAAAGAATCTGGTGAGGCATTATTAGTTCCAAAAATGAAATTTGGGTTAGAGTTTAGATGGGTAATGGAAATCCCCTTAGAAGTGAAGTCCTCACTCAGAACTGATTAAATCTAGGTTTGACTTTAGTTCCCTAGCTTTAAAGCCATCACTCATCCAAGATTGGATCCTCAATTTCAGAGATAAGTTGTTTACTGAATTGACTGTGTGAATTTTATTTGACACATTTAATGCACGCTAATGACACAGAAGGTTTGTATGAATAGTCTACACTGAAATATTGTCTGACATGAATATTGCGCCCCTTAATGCTATATACACAAATATTGGCCCACTGTGTATAGATTTTCTCTTCCTAACTCCAATTGAGTGATACTTTGAGGAAGGATATTTTGGACACACTATTTAATACTAGAAAAAATTATGACATAGGTTTTCTGGTACTGTATGGACACAGAACCCTTAAAGGATAAAAGAGAACTAATGCCTCATAATGGATCATCCAGCTGTATTTTGTTTAAAAGTGTGCAGAGCCACCCCCCGCCAAAGGTGGCATGCTTCATCGTAGGGCTCTCCTCGTTCTGAACACAACAAGTTCAGAACAGGCCCTGTTTATGCTAAGTCTGCCTGCCTATGTCAACCTAAAATCTAACCTGCTTTTAAACAGGGAAGCAGTTACTAAATGTAGCAAAATTTAAAGATGTGGGTTATTTTAAAAGAGGATCAGCAGTTAAACCGGGTGACTCACAAGAAATGTAAATGCTACCAGCAGTACCTGCTAGAAGCAAGATGGGGGCACAGTTGCTCCTGCGATCCACCTTAAAAATGTGTTTCACCTCGTGCTTAAAGTGACTGATTAGGTATTTATTCAGTGAGAGAGCGCAGATGCGCGATTTACAATCTCTCATCTGATTGATCTTTTCAAGTTGACTGAGAGGCCATAGGAGTTAGCAATAATAAAACAATTCAACTTTCGTGAAGCCTATTTGGCTACACAATACGGACCAGCAATCAGAGGTTGAAGTTGAGTAGTTTTAATACCAATTAATATTCAGTTCAATATATATGCATGTCTAGAGAATATTAAAAAGATACAGGATTACAGTTAGCAAGCTGAAATATCGAAATAGGTTCAGGCTCAAAAATAAATAAATAATCACAGCCACAGCAGTACAGAAACTGAGAATTAGAAATAAATTATCCTTAAAGAAACTCTGATTCTCTATCCCAATCATGATTAGTCTCTAAAGTCATCTATTTGAGGTCTAGAATAAGAATGGATTATAGAGTGGGGTCTCAAGGAAATTCGGAAATGTGTGACTGTGTCAGCATGGTAAAGACTCCAGTAGAAGTTTCTCAGAATTGGAATAAGTATTTAGCATGAAGCTTCACACTTGTAAGAGTTGAGGAAGCAGAGAGGTCTGTACCACTCCAAGTCTAAGAGAATCTGCCCTAAGTTCTAACAGAGGGAACACAAACCAATAAAACTTCAACAACAATCATATCTCTTTCCACCCCACCAGGAACCCACCGTTTCACTTCTTGTGGTATGAATTTGAAACATCACTTGAATTTCCCATCCTACAGATCTTGGACAGTTACTGCAACCTTGAGCATTCCCCTTTCTTGGCATGCACTGAATAGGAGGCTTGATCTGCTCATCAGGTCTTCGCGTTTCTTACCAAGATTTCTCTTCTCAGGCCTTACTATCAATAAACTAAAATATACAACAATACTCCTTTTCTCTAGTTAATGAAATCATGGGAACGCACTTGCAAAAGAGAGAATACTCTAACCAAGTAAAATACATATCAAAATTAAGGCCTTTAGTCAGGCTAACGTTAACTAAACATTTAAACGTGCACTTCAAATACATGATTTTACTTGTGCATGTAACTCAAGAAAAAATGCAAAAGTGAGTAAAAGCATTCATGATTACACTTTTAAATGTCTTTCAGAATATATGCAAATGTGACTTAAAGTATAAATGCAAATGTGAATACTGAATACATCTTCATGTTTAAACTGAACATTAGTACACACGTTTATAAAGCTTCAATTTCTCGATCGTTACATTACATTAATGCATTTAAATGTTCACATACGTTAATATAATTAAATGCACACTGTAAATATAAGGTCAAAATAAATGCGAAATTGCACAATGATAATGTATAAAGGATGGAGTCTAAATTGCGCTACTCCATAGTGTAGCACTAGCCAATTATTAGGTCTGTTGCACTTGTAGAGAACGCATTTCTATTTGATTTGGAAGCAATAGGTATTGCGCATAGACATCAATTCTTTGAGGTGATTAAGAAAAACACCTTATTTTCCATGAAAGGTGTGGTAATTTTTTCGAACCTTATATTCAAATGGTTACTACCTTGAAAGTGAGCCATGGGAAAACAGGATTTAAGAAAATCATATTTGCTAGTGAAGGAAAGGACAGGAAATGCACTTGATAATGCAGTTTACCTTTTGTTTATCAACCACTGTTTTCCATCTGGGGGGGATGGGCTTGCATTGTACACCAATGAATGCAAAGTCTCTTTGCAAAGGAAGCCTTCAGCGCGAGTTGCTTTTACAACATATACACGTCGCTATTCAAATCACAAGAAGCGTCTACTGAGCACTGCAATAGCCGCTCTCAGAAACACAGATATTATTTCCTCTCCTGATTCAGTCCTGCCAAGTACCACGGATCAGGGGTGAGACTAACGCATTTTAGTGCTGGTGTCCTTGTCACTGCACTAATATGCTTAGTCCCGCATAATTAGTAGCTCCTAGCATAGTGCCTTGAGGCACTTCATGCTGCTTTATGGATTGATACTCTATTCAGCCAGAGCTTGCTGTGCTATGGTGCATCGGGTATAGGCTGTGGAGGGGTGACTCGTTGCTATGGTAACGGACTGGCCCCAGCTAAGTTGTTTTAACACTCATTGGGCTTTAAATAAGAAGAAAGCTGCAGCCTCTCAGAATAGTCCGTCAAGAACGTAAACTTCATCCGGACTGTGCACCATAAACATGCCGGCTGCAGCCACAAGAATGCAAGCATTCTGACCTGGGCCCATAGCTGCTGACAGGGGGCTGCAGTCTATCGGGCATGATTAGAGCGTCACGTGTTGTTTGCTTGCTGAGCAATCCGACAGCACCATCACCTGGCCTCCCTCCTTTCCTGTGACACGCGTGACTGTGCGCATGTTTGCACCAATGTCTTTGAAAGTCCACCTGCACGAGTAGCAGCAACGGATGGACCTAGGGGCCGAAGCAAGGCAGGTCATGCGCTCGGCATCTTCATTACTGCAGAGCACCGCCAGTCGCCCTCAGCCTGTCCGGCCGATGAAGACAGCCTGGTTCTCATACAAAATAGGCCGTATTCATTTTTAACACTGATTTTCTTCCTTTGTTTACTTTAGTTTATCTGCCACAAACCATTATAACAGCTCTGGAACACATTTTGTGCTCTACTCTTACGTTTTTAGTTTTAAATATGCACTAATCTGAGGGAAAAATACAGACTTTAAGTGATGTAAAATGACTATGCTGAGACATTAATCTACTGGTCAGGCCAATAAAAGAACACTCAGTTAGCGACCATATTGGCTGGTTCTGCTGGTTGCACATGCAGCCAGAAGGGCTTGAACTGGCTGGGTTGTGTGCATATTTATGGGATTTGAATGCAACTGTGCAAGGCCGGCATGATTTTGTTGGGAATGGGACTGGACAGGACCAGGTGGGTTCTTTTGGAGGTTGATGGAGCTAGAATGGACTTGGCGGGGACAGACTGGTTCTGCTGAATGTGTCTAGAATTGCTTTAAACTAGATGGACTGGCTCTGAAGGATGCAAAGGGTCAGAGTGCATTAGCAGGGATCCACCTGCTGGAATTGTGTAGGGTTTGAGCACTCTGGGTCGGGGTGGCCATTTCTGGTGCTGGAGACCTGATACTGATGCTGTCAATGCAGTTAGTATGCACTGGGTGGGTTCGGGCTACTTCAGATGGGTGTTAATGATGTTGGAATGGACTATATAGTCAGGATAGTGCTTTTCATTACGCATTAGGTGGGAATTTGTGATATTTAGCTTTTATTGGCACTTCATTGCCTAGGTTTACTGGCGAGAAAGTGTCAATTATTGTGTCACACATTAGTCAGCAAAATGTCATTCATAAGTACACTAAAAGCATGGACTGTCCCACATAAGTAACATGAAAACTTGTCAGCTGTGAGACTCCTGTTAGTGCTCTTCCATTTCTGAGTGCCCTTCAATTGCTGGTGATTTGCAGCAGTTTTAAGATCTTCTAAGAGTTTCTCATTGCTGAAATGGGTGTAATTTCTGATATTTATATGTTTCCCTCATCTTCATTGCTTTATTTTGCACGCAAGAAAGTGTCACTCATAGTCGTTTAATGTCACTCATAATGGCACTAAAAATATAAAAATATGACACAGATTAGCAATCAGAAACCTTGGCAGCTATGCAGATGGAGTAGACATGTGGTGAGCGAAGGGAGGGGCATATTATCAAGCACGGCAATAAAATTATCGCCGCTTTAGCGGCAGAAAACTGCCGCTAAAGCGGCGATAATGGGCTTGATAATATGCCGCAGAGAATTCCAATAGAAGCCCATGTTGACACCAGAAAATGGGCTTCTATGGGAATTCGCAAGGGCATATTATCAAGCCCATTATCACCGCTTTAGCGCCAGTTTTCTGCCACTAAAGCGGCGATAATCTTAACGCCGTTTCTTAATAATATGCCCCTTAGTTAGTTATTCAGGGAAAGAAATTGTGTAGTATAATTGTTTTCGAGTTGACTGCGAAAACCTGGACTGTAACAATACGAACGAGTGCTTACGTGACACACTTATATTTTCACAGACATATACCAGCTCTTTGCATTAATAAATACAGCATAATTTAAACAAGTGTGAATTATTTTTTTCTCTCTACTGTAAGGTGTTCTTAAGCCAGTAGAACAGTTTATCAAACACAGACTCATCCCTGGGCACAACTCTCAGCAGTATACAATCAGACAGGGGCTTGGTATGGAAAAGAGCTACCCGGTGAATGAAGTGAATGAAACACAGAAACCAGAGGAAGGACTGGGATTTAAGAGTGAGACCACAGCCTGATGGAGAGGGAGAGATAGAGAATAAAGCTGGAGAGAGGGGTAGAAAGAGAAACAAAAAAGACAAGAAAAGAAAGAAGAGAGGATAAAGAAAGAGAAGGAGAGAGGAAGTGGGAGAGAATGAGAAAAAGATGGCGATAAAGACATTAGCTAGGAGCTAAGAGGAAAGCGAGCAAGAGGAAGAGGATGAAAGTTAGGCAAGGGGAGAAAGAGAGAGAAAAGAGAAAGAGGCACTAAGAGAAGAGAGAGAAATCTGAGGAAGGAGTCATGACCATGAGAGGAAAAGAGAGAAAGAGTAAGAGGGAAGACTAAGATTGAGAGGAAAATACAGGAAGAGAGCAAGCGAGACAGGCAAAGAGAGAGGAGAGTGACATAGAAGAAAATGGAGGGGCAGAGAAAGAGTTGACAGAGAAAGAGGCAGTAACAGAGGCAGAGAGAAAGAGAGAGAATGAGAATGAGAGAGTAGGAGACAAAGGGATCTGAGAAAGGAGGAAGGAGTGGTGACCATGATTGGAGAAGCATGACTTGAGAGAGGGAGATAAAGAGATGGCTTCTATGCTATGTTGGGTTCTTGTAACATACACACTCTGGGAAGTCAATCATCGGAAACGGCTGCTGCAGTTGATGATCCTGGGAGCAGAAAGCAAGGAAGAATGGGAGATCCAAGGAAAAGAGAAGAATGGGGTCTAGACAGGCAGTTGGGAAGGTTGCTTAGACCTAGGCAGAATCATGCATTTCTAATTCCCACCACAACAGTAGCATGTTCTCACCACAGCCCCCCAGCAGTTTTATCTCTAATTTAAAGTGATGGCCAGTCTGTGAATAGAGAATTGCATGGAAGTGGCAGACATGAGCATGGAATGCAAGCATCATCAACATAGTATCTATGTTTTACCTGGCAGTGCTACAGAACAACCTCAAAGAACATGCAACTGGTCGAAAAGTTAGAATTGAAGCCAGGCAGAGAATCCACTGCTTCTACCCAGACATCATCTTCTACAGGAGACCATAACTGTATGTCCTAAATGTGTTTCCTATTAACCACTTGATATTTTGATGATTATCATTTTTGCAGCCCTGGGTGCCTACCTATTGCCCCAGCTATACTGATATCTACTGCTTGGCTTATAAATCAGTTCATGAGGAACACTGAAGAGTAAAAAGCATCAATGTAGATGCAACAAAAATAAATAAGAAAACTCCATGTAAAAGAAGCAGAGTGGTTGCTGGGATCCCCGGAACCACAGATCCCCGGAACCATTTAGCGCCGAGACACCCATGGGTATTTGAGCGCTTTATAAATCTCATAAACATAAACATAAACATCTGGAATCCCATCAAACCATTTGATCCACCTGTTGGTTTGCCAGCATTTGAGTCGGAGACCGCTTTGACTACTTAAGGATATTGTTATTATGAGATGGGATATGCAAAGTCTGTTTCTTTGGCCCTTGATGTTAACATGGTTCAGCAAATATTCTCCTGAAATTGTCCGAAACATGAGTCTCTGTATTGGTTACAGGAGACTGAGGGACTTATTTAGAGTTTGTCCAACAGGTTACTCCGAATGAGATTGGGCTGCCAGATAATTGAGGGCAGGTGTTCTGATGAAGTTATTTTCTGTTTGGGACCGCCAAGAAAAACATGAATAGGAAATAAGATTAATGACTTTTGCCATGCAGGAAAAGAACTTCCTGCATTTCAGGGCCATTCATTTTTTTTTCAGTAACATATTCCTGCTTTGATAGTTTGTTTTTGAAAAACAAAAATCTTTACTGTGCGGTCTCATTGAACATAGTCCCTGTACAACAAAGCTTCAGCACCTTCAGCAGAGCAACAGTGACACCAGTGGTGAAGCTCTCTAGTAGATCGCTCTATGTAAGGTGGGCTGTACTCCAACAAGGCAGCGGAGAACTTACCTACACTGACCTTGTCCACAGAGTGCAACCTGCCACACTTGAAATAAGGGCCAGAAGAACAAATACCACGGTGCATATATAGGATAGTTTGCCTTCTTTCATGGGTGCCCTCTCATTTTTACTTTTATGGAACTCGATTGTTGGTATAGTTTGAGTCTGGGCAGACTGCTAAACAGCCATCCATTGCATTGCAGTACCCATAAATCATGGTGTATAATAGGCAAACATCGATTGGCTTTTTGACTGCCTTTTACCTTTTATAGGTAGGCCCATGATCCTAATAAACACTACATGCACCAGCGGCTTAAAGATCAAATGCCCAATGTGAATTGCCATGTGTCCCTACACTACTCCTATGTGGAATTTAAAAAGCAAACAATGGGGCATGATAGGCATTTATGCCACATGCTATATAAGTCCTCCATATTAGAATGTAAAAGTAAAAAACAATTTTCACCTGTAGGGCATAACTTGGACCCATGTTTGTAGGGGAAGGCTCATTTGCCTAATGTGCAAATTTAAAACTTGTCAGCAGGTTTTAACAGTTCATTTGTAAATTACATCTCATTCCAATGACCTGGTCATGACAGAGACCTCTGTCCACACACCCTAGCTCCTTGCACTCAGAGAGGTAAAATATCATGAGGGAGTTCATACATGTGTAACCCATATTGCAGATCTCAAACTACCTCATTACTGGAATGGGTAATGCATGTACAACATGAATCACATCATCACAGAAATCTTACAATATGTTCACAACAGGTTGTTGTTTGATGGTAGAAGTATAACTTACAGCTTAACATATATCGCTTATGTAGCCACCTACTTATCTTGTTTTGATAGATGGAGCGGGAACATTCCAGTCCTGCTGTTATTCTCGCAACTCTGATTCACCAAGATTATATCTTGAATGATATAGTAGGCATTCACAAACAATCATTCACTGAGTTGTAATAAGGAGCGCCTTGGTCGACATATCTCCCTCCTGTGACCACATATACTTAAAAATATTGTCGCACGACGAGCAGCCTAGGACTAGGGAATACACATCAATAAATTATACACGCTAGCATGGCGGTTTGGAAGCTAAAAGCAGCCTTCGAAGATATATAAATACCATCATGCACTGCCTAGTGAGTCTGAGCCTCCCTAGAGGGTTGTGAGTGATTCTTTAAATTAGATTTTATTTTAAATCTGGCCTAACCATTGATTACTCTGCACACATTTTAAATTATATTGGCTTGGGTAGTCCTACGTGCTCATGCCCTTCCTTGTTTCCTTGAAACTGCTCTGCTTGTTCCGCTGCTCCACTTCCTGTTCCTGTCACCACCGCCTCTCCAGCCTTGCCTCCAGTTTGTAGACACTGATATCCTCGTTGTTACAGTTGCAACAGTTCGTACGTCTGAACCACCCAGCGGCAGAATGGGATTGGGGTTGTTCAACGTCTGGTCACTCGGCAGCATTCATGGTTGCGATTGTCGTTGTGTGTTTGTCCCTCACAGCCGCGGCAGCTGCAGGTCAGAGCAGTGGGGCTAGGAGAGGGGGCATTTTGAAAGAGAGCACGAGGGAAAATTAAATAAAGAATACATTTTCCCTTGTGGTCATTTTTGACATTTACTATGCCATGCATGTGTGGTTTTAAATGATTTAGTAAATAAAAAGGAATGCAACGCAGCACAGAGTGCTGCATTTGGTTAATTTTATTCGAGAAGGCATTACATGGGTGGAGCATGGGCGTCTCCATGCATCAACCCATGTACTTTGACGCAAACCCAGATTTCCAAACTCATGTAAACCTGGGTTTACCACAAAATGGTGCACCCATCTGACAGAAGCATAACAATGAGAAATATCTTTATTTCTCTTTGTTACTTCCTCTTTCTATGTAAGCTGCATTATGCAGCACACATAGATAGATGAATATGCCTTTAAGAATTGCTTTTGTGCAGGAAGGTGTCCTTTCCTGCAAAAAAACAATACTGCTCTTAAAGCAGGGACCCTGGCACTATGGTGCAAGGTTGTCTGTGTTGGAGCTAGGCAGCATACAGTGAACAAGTACAAGGAGAGTGCAGAAATTCTCCATGTCTTTGTAAATATGTAGCATTTCTGCTTTCACATAAAGCAGCACAGTAAGTTCCCTTCCTGCGCCACGTTACGTCACAAAATAGTAAATGCTCCCTTACGTGTGATATGAAGTAATACTAACCGTAAATTTAGGTCAAGACCGGAGGCTCAGATTATGCTTTCCATTTTCACCTCATTCTCCGACAGCCACAAACCAATATAACAATACAGTAAACTACTTCTCCCACAAGAACTCGGTAGAACTGTAACCCATTGTATGGGTGAGTGAGTGTGTGTATGGCTGTGTGGGTGAGTGGATGTGTCAGTGGTATATGGGTGAGTAACTGGGTATGTGATAGGCATTATAGGTGAGTGACGGGATACATGGGTGACGTTATGGGTGAGTGAGTGAATGTGAGAGTGGCTACGTGGGTGACTGAGTGCTTCTGTCAGTGTCTGCATAGGTGAGTGAGTGTGTTTTAGTATTGTAAGTAAGTGTGTGTGTGTGTAACTGCATGGATGAGTAAGTGGCTGTGTGATTGACTGTATGGGTGAGTGACTAGGTGTGTGAGTAACTCTTTGGGTGACTGACTCAGTGTGTGAGTGGCTATATAGGTGTATGAGTGGGTATGTTAATAGCTGTATTAGTGAGTGAGTTGGTGTATGAGTGGCTGTATGGGTGAGTGAGTGGATGTGTGTGCATGCTGATCTATGAATCAGTGAGTAGCTGTGTAATGACTGGTATGGGTGTGTTAATGGGTTTGAGAATGGTAGTGTGGAAGATGGAGTGGGTATATGAAGGGTTATATGGGGGTGTGAGTGGGTGCGTCAGAGATTCAGTGAATGATGTCATCAGTGATGTCATTTGAGATGTCATCAGTGATGTCACTGACCATGTCATGAGTGATGTAATATGTGAGGTCATAAGCAGTGCATTGCAGAGGCGCAAGTTATAGTTAGCTCAGCTAACTATAACAGCTGAATTTCCATGGTTTTGAACCTAACTATAACGTCACTGTAACCTTTGTTTTTTTCAGTGAATTTCTAAGGTTATTTCAATGCTAATTCGTATGTCCCTGTAACCTTTGGTATTTTCTGAGAATTTCTAAGGTTTTTTTAACTAGCAGTCGCGTTTGCAGAGTGGTGGTGAAAGGGGGCTAGGCCTCTGACCAGCTCTCAGGAATCCCACTGTGTAGAACTTACAGGAAGTACCAGGAGGGCTTCTTTGCCCTCAAGGTCCCTCAGGAGTAAATTGGACTTCATGCCCCAACCAGTAGTGCACCATGAGCCGCGTTTGCAGAGTGGTACAGAAAGGGGGCGTGACCTCCGACGACCTCTTCGCAATCCTGCTGTGTGAGACTTACTGGAGATAACAGGAGGGGTAGTTGCCCCCCAACACAGCAGGATTACTGAGACCTGGTAGGAGGCCAGGCCCCTTTTCTGCACCATTCTGCAAGCACACCTCTTGGCACATTACTAGTAGGGGGTTAAGTGCCCTTGGCTGATGCGGGTCCTTGGGGGCTAATGACCCCTCCTGTTATCTCCAGCAAGTCCCACACAGTGGGTTTGCTGAGAGGTTTTCAGTGGCCACACCCCCTTTCTCCACCACTCTGCAAAAGTGCCTCCTGGCACTGTACTAGTTGGTGGTTGAAGTCCTCTTGGCTCATGAGGGTACTTGGGGGCCAACTAGCGCTCCTGTTACTTCTAGTGAGAGCCACATAGCTGTATTGCTAAGAGGTGGTCAGAGGCCACGCACTGTTTCTCCACCACTCTGCAACGTGTCTCCTGGTGCACTCCTGGTTAGGGGTAGAAGTCCACTTTAATCATGAGGCCCTCAGGAGGCAAGGGGAACTCATCCCTCCACAAGCAGTGCACCAAGAGTCACGTTTGCAAAGTGGTGGAGAAAGGGGGTGTGGCCCTCGACCACCTCTCAGCAATCCCACTGTGTGAGGCTTACTGGAGGTAATACGAGGCCTATTTGACTCCTAAGGACCCTCACCAGCGAAGGGTACATAATCCTTCAAACAGCAGAGCGCGAGAAGACGCGTTTGCAGAGTGGTGGGGAAAGGTGGTGTGGCCTGTGTGCGGTCTGCCTTCCAAGCCGATTTCGACCCTAGTGACGCCATACCCCAGTGCTCAGCCTTTTATTTTTATTTTTTTAAATAAAGGAAGAGGGGGCTGCGTGTACCCCTTTCCCTGTGCCATTTTGGGCCCTCTGAACCCCATACCCGAGAACCTGCCCCTTTCTTTTTACTTAATATTTATTTTTCTTAAAAAGGGGAGGAGTGCCAATTTTAGCCCCGGGGACCCCATCCCCCGGGTCCAGGCCTTTATATATTTTTTTTTAAAAGAGAAGGGGGGCCGCGTGCCCCCCAAGCTGATTTTGGCATCGGGGACCCCATCCCCCGGGGCCAGGCCTTCATACCTTTTTTTTTTTTAAATCAGGAGGAGGCCAGCACTGCCCCCCTCCCTGGGCCAATTTTGGCCCTGGGACATCATCCCCCGGTTCCAGGCCACTTCGTTGGAGACCGCAGGGGTAACCTGAAAGCCCCTGCTGTCCCTGCCGGCTCCCCACCTCCTGCGGGAGCCGGCATTGCTTTGGGACCCAGGGAGCTGCTCCCCGGATCTCAAAGCAAAGTGTCTATTTACTGCTCACTTTACAGCGGGCAGGGAAACAGACACTTGCTCTGCCTCAGCTTGCTTGCTGAAATCAGAGAGTTTGCCTCGGCTCCTGCTAAGCCATAGCAACCTGCAATGTCCCGGGGGTAGGCACCCTGAGACATTGCTGAAACCGGCCCTGGTGGGTAGAGGTCCCCATGGCCATGTAGGGATCCTTGAGGGAGGCCGCACAGCCCCTCTCCAATGTCAGCTAATCCAGAGGTGGTGGTCCACGGGCAAGGTGTCTATAACAGACCCCCTTCATTGTTGTCTTTTTGTGCCCCGGGGAGGTGGCGGTCCTTGGGGCTGTGGGGGGCCAGACAGGACCCCCGCATTCTTAATAGAAAGTGCCCCGGAGTGGTGGCAGTCCCCAGGGCAGCGAGTGAGGTCGTAGGACCTCCCCTTCATTTAAAAAAAAAAAGAATACATGCCTCTGGAAGGTGGTGGTCACTGGGGCTGCGGGGGGTGGGGGGCTTGAGCCCCTAATTATTTATCATTGGAGCCCCAGAAATGTGGCTGTCCCAGAGGCTGCGGGGGGCAGCAAGCCCCCCGCATATTCATTGAAACCCCAGGGAGCTGGTGGTCCTCGGAGCAGTGGGGGAGTTGCAAGGCTGCCCTGCATATAATTACCTGACTGCCCGGGGTGGTGGTGGTCACTTGGGCTTTGAACAGCACCCCCTCTTATATTTTCATAATGCCCACTGGGGGCCTAAAATTAACGAAGCGGGGGAGCCCACGATTTGTTTTTTAATTAAAAGTTTGGCAGGAGTCGCAAGTCTGTGTGGGATCCACCAAGAGGCCTATGGGGTCAGGGTGTTTTTACCCTGCCCCCTTTTCTTTCTTTTCAAGTTTTTTCATGTGACTCAGTTCAAACAAGTCACAAGATGGCTGCCAACACTTCCTGGTTTGAAGTGTTGGCAGCCAATCAGATCTCAGACACGAGATTGGAAGGGTTTGCAGATCCTCCATGTCCCTATAAATACAACTGGGAATTTCTTTACATTTCTCCGCAACTATGGAACAGATTTACACCATTTAACAAAAAGTTTGCTTTCTGGACCAAAAGCTACCTTTCTGCCAAACTTGGTGTAATTCCATTAAGCAGTTCGGGCTGTAGCTGTGTCTAAAGTTTCGCATGGAAATTAACATGAAGAAAAGCATTTTGGGACCTCCCTTTTTCTCGCCCCCTCCCTTTGGCGGATCACCCCGAAATTTTCAAGACAGCAGCTGAATTGAGCGTTGAACTCGTTTTGCAGGTTTCACAAAGATTTATCAAACGACGCCAAACTTGTTGGCAAATGAAAAAACGCTCTTCCTATGGAAATGTAATATGTTATGTTATGTTATGTTATGTTATATTACTGGAAATTTGTAAAGCACATCTACACCAGATAGGTTTCTTGTCGCTAAGGTAACAAGGGTGCGGGATACTTTCCTGGAATTAACTGAATGCTTGTTTGTAGAGCAATGTATTTAGGAGTTGCCTGAACCTCGCATAGTTGGGTGGTTAGCTAATCTCGAGGGGAAAAGGGTTCCATGTGTGGGGGCAGTCACCACAAATCTTGCACCACCCATCTTCTTCCGCCGATCTTTTTTGGTGTAGTCAGGGAGTTCACGGAGGCAAATCTTAGGTTGCAGTTAGTGGTGTAGCTCTGAATTCTGGAGCATTTGAAAACTGGGTTTTTGTTGGGAAGAGATTTAAAGGTGATACAGCCAGTTTTGAAGATGGTCCTCTGAGCCACTGGGAGCCAGTGTAGCTTTCTCATCAATGGATTGATATGGCAGTAGCTGGGTAGTCAAAAGACCAACCTAGCTGCCTTCTTTTGTGCTATTTGTAGTCAGCGGTTAAGGCCTACTGGAAGGCCCAGGTAGAAAGCGTTAGCGTAATCTATCTGGGAGATAACTAGGGCGATGACGATTTGGATGATGGCTTCAAAGGTAAAGTATTTCCTGATTTTTCTGATTCTCCATATTTGGAGAAATCACGAGGAGATTACGGCTCCTATCTGTGGTTTCATTGAGATTATTATCGATGGGGACCCAAGGCTTCATACAGCTTTCTTGGGAATCGGGGGCCCATCTCAGGGGGGCAAAAAGTAGGATTCCATTAGTAGAGTTTGCTTTTAGTGGTATCAATTTCTGTTTTATGAGAATGTAGTTTTAACTGGTTACTGTTCATCCATTCACAAATGTATTTCATTGTATTGTGGAAAGCTTCCTTGGATTCCGAGGTGTTATCAATGGTGAAAAGCAACTGCATGTCATCAGCGAAGTTATACATTGATATGTTCGCTTCTTTAAAGAATGTACAAGGGGCCGGATGTACAGATTAAAAGGATGGGGGATAGGTAGGATGCCTGAGGTACTCTGCAATACCTGTATATCAATATATACACAACACAGAAAGCACAAGAGGAAGGAAACAACCAGTGACCAAGTGGAGACGCAAGTAAATTCAATACAACAAGATAATAAGTTGGTAATTAATTTGTCAGACGTGGTTCTGGAGGAAGCAGAGAAATAGTTGTTATCACAGAGGTTAACATTTTGCCCAGAGAGTGCTTTCAGTTACAGCCAGATCAGAATCGACATTTACAAATTCATTTGTAAACTTAAGGTCAGAAAGTACAATTTTCAGAAAGCTACCAGTGTAAGTAATGGCATGCCACCAGTGAACATTTTAAAGAACATCAGTATTTCGGATAATTTACAGATTTCAGACATCCATTTCATCTATGAATTGCAAGAGCAACACAATCAAGGACTAGAAATAAGTCCAGGATTGTCTAAACAAGCAACATTAATGCAACAGGGATTAAAGACTCATGGTACAATTGCAACGGTTTTCAAACCAAAATCAACGTTTATGCCTATTACGCCTCGTGACTCAATCGAAATAGTCAACGAAAGGTTAATTGATCAGATCAAGAACTTAACTTTGCAACTCAGCGAGCTCGTATCAAGCAAAATGATCACAATAGAGATATCAAGAACTAATCACTAAGTTACAGAACAACAAAGAAATAGTAATTTGCAATGCTGACAAAGGCGGAAACTTCGTTATTTGGCCTAAATCTGACTATTTGCAAGTAACCTACAAGCATTTGGAGGACACACTTTGTTATAGGAAAATCAACATTCAAACAATCATTACATTTTGTTGCGAGGATAATTTTTTCCAGCAGATCCGTGGGGTCACCAAGGGGGCTTGCTTCTCCCCCAGTTATTCATGTCTCCACATGGGCTGGTGGGAGGAGCGGGTCCTCATGGTTGACCTCAGTGTATTGTAGGATAATCATGTGATCTGCTGGCTCCTGTACATTGTTGATTTATTTGTAATCTGCAGGGTGTCAAAAGAAAGTGCAGAGAACTTTGCAGCCAATATCAATTGTAACTCAATTAATCTTGAGTTCACAGAACAAATGAGCTCGCATGCAGTTGATTTTTTGTATGTTCATGTATGTATAGAAAATGACACGTTTGAACCTCGATTGTATCGAAAAGAAACAGCAGCCTATTTGGTGTTTCATGCTAGTAGCTTTCACCCTCGACATTTAATTCATAGTGTCTCATATGGAGAAATGTTAAGACTAAAAATAATTTGTAGCTGTGAATTGGATCTAAAAAAAGGCCCAAAGTGATTCTAAAAAAAGATTTATTTCCAGGGGTCATTCTTCCCGAGTCATTGATCTAGCCATAGCTAAAACGGAGAGTGTGAGTAGAGAGAGTCTGCTATTTGGCAGTAGGGGCAGTCGCTCCAATGAGCCTGGCTACCAATAAGAAGCAAAAGGAGAAACTAGGTTGATTTTGACCTTCAGTAAGCAGGAATGGCAATTAAGAGCCATACTTAGGAAACATTGGGCCAGATGCACGACCCTTTTTTGCAGCCTAAACGGTAGATCCTCCGCAAACCCAAATGCTATTTTGTGAGTCACTGCCTCACAAAATAGCATTTGCGACTCCCGCTATTAGGAAGGGGCGTCCCTTCCTAATAGCGAGTCACCATGCCATGTACAATTGTTTTGCGACCGCATTTGTGGCCGCAAAACACTTGCAGTGTACCACCTACTTCAAGTAGGTGGTAAACCACTCGCAAACAGGAAGGGGTCCCAGGGACAACTGCCTGCCCTTAAAAAAATGAAACTGAAAAGTTTCATTTTTCTTTTTTTAAATGCATCCCATTTTCCTTTAAGGAAGACGGCTGCATTTAAAAAAGACTACTTTATTTAAAAGCAGTCCCAGACATGGTGGTCTGCTGACCCCAGCAGGTCACCATCCCTGGAAGTTCTAGCCATTCCTAATGGGGTCGCAAATTGCACCTGCCTCATTAATAATCATGAGGAATGCAAATTGCGACCCCATTAGGAATTGCAAACAGTGTCTGAGGCACTGTTATGCATCCCAGTTTGCAAGTCGGAAATTGCGAGTCGCAAATGCGAAGCAATTTGCGAGTCCCAAATTGGTGAGTCGTATATTTGGCCCATTGCCCTTGAATTCACAGTAATCCTGTTATAGTTCCGAAACTTCCCAAATCACCATAGATTACTTTTAGGAGAGCCACATCCATAAGTAATGCCCTAGTAAGGAGCAGTCCTGAAATTTTAGAGGGGGGCAACTGGCTCACATCCAGAAAAGGGATTTTTCAAATGCAATTCCTGTAGGGCTTGCCAATATGGTTTGAACACGACACAATACCAAACTCCCTTTTACAAGAGACTGGTCAAGATTAACACATTTCTTACATGCAAATCAGACTTTGCCATCTACGTCTTGGAATGTACATGTGGGTTACGGTACATTGGTAGCACCAAACTACAAGTCCATAGACGGATCTTGCAGCACATTTGGGCTATAACAAATTCTGATCGCGCTTATCCAGTGGCTCATCATTTTAAAACATGCCCTAGTAGCAAATTGAGCCACCTTAAATATTTTTTACTTGACACTGTACCTAGATTAACACGCTGAAGTAATCGTGAATCTGTATTGAGAAAGTTGGAAACCAAATATATTCTAAATCTAGACACAAAGCCTCTGCTTGGCCTTAATACTAGTGAGGAAATGTACACTTGTCTATAAAGCAGGTCTGTCAGTCTTTTGTTACTGATAGTACCATTTACTTCATGCTCACCTGTACGGCTAATCTTTTAGATTCTAGGGCACTTTATTAGTTAGTATGCAACATTGCAATTATAGTATCTGCAGCGTAGCTTTGCACATATTTTTTCTTATCATAATTTTTGTGTCCCCCCCTTTTTTGGCAATTTAATGCACACCCAGCACTTTATTTGACTAGTGAGGCGGTTGTATAACATGACACTGCCCACATGGGCATTCGGTCTATCGCTTTCAATACGTATTACACCACGAATAGATGGATGAAATCAAATACAGTCATATTGTAAAAAGTCCGTTTGGATGTCATAGTTGCGAGCGAAATCCCCCTATAAATAAATGTATTTAACTTGGTATAATAGTGGCACAAGACCAACAACTAACAGATACAGGTGAGAACAAAAATTAAGCAATGGTTTATGCACTTTGCACTTAATTAAGCAGTAGTTTGCACAATTTGTAATGACCTGTATCAAATCGCTTATTTTCCACATTGGCGCAGTTTGCACATATTACTACTATTGTGAATGTTTTCAAACACAATGTTTTAACAAGTTCAATCAGATGTATTAATCGAGTTTTTGATGATTATGATGCGAGAAAATGACTAAGCCCCGTGTCTTTCTACGGATTCACATTTCCAACTGTATACAATTTTAACTATGTGTTTAGTTAAAGTATTGAAATTTATTGATACTTATGTGTCAGTTCAGCAGTTCTGCAGAATTAGTTTGTTGTCTATATTCATTTTATTTGCAGTCACTGGACACTTTAAATACCGTAGCTACGTCTTGTGATCAAGGCCAGGCTTGGCCGAAACACGTTGTGGCGGAATGTGGAAAAATATAGAATTTGCACTTAATTATAGTGTCTGTGTCCCAACTCCTCTGTACAGGAATCCAAGCAACAGGTGTGAAAATCATATAGTTGACAATGTGGAATCACTGCTGAACACAGTCAAATCAGGTTCCCCTTTGCACATTATTCCAGACAAAATATCCTCGCTGCTCTCCAAACAGTTTTCCCCCTCAATTTGCTCTATCCTCCATCTCTCAACTGAGTCAGCATTGATTGCTGTTACCAACAACATAAGGTACTCCCTTGACAATGGACAAGCAGTACAATTAGTGCTGCTGGATTTGTCAGCAGCTTTTGACACGGTCTATCATCAGATTCTGCTCAGGAGACTTAAAGACATTGAAATTCAAGGACAAGCCTTTCAGTGGTTGTCGAGCTTTATCTCCCTCCGATTCAGACTATCAATCTAAGCCCCTTCCAATCTAAGACCACTGAACTGACTAAGGGAGTATCTCAGGGCTCCTGCCTCAGTCCCACTTTTTTCAACATTTATTTTGCTGCACTAGCCGTATTACTTAGAAAGCTGGGCATCACACCAATTTCATATGCTGATGACACTTAGCTATTATTATCATTTGACAAAAACACTCCCAACATCCAGTCCACCTTCTCGGAGGGCATGATTGCCATCACAACCTGGACGAGGAATCATTTCCTACAGCTTGGGAAAACCGAGATCATGCTGTTTGCATATGCACCATTGTTATGGTCACCAGAATGGCGCCACCCTGGTTCCCAAAACAGTGGTCAAGAACCTTGGCATGTGCTTGGACCAGAAACTGACAATGAAGGAGCACGTTGCAGCCATTGTAGGCTCATGCTTCCACGTGTTAAGCCTTCTATGCAGGGTATTTCCCTTTTCTCCCTTTGACCGCACAGAAAATGTTCAATCAGGCACTGGTGATGAGTCGACTGGACTACTGTAATGCTCTCCTGATTTCAGCAAGTGAGTCCTCGCTGAGTAGACTCCAAGTAGTCCAAAACACCACTGCCCGCCTTGTCTCGAATGCCCCTACCAGAACAGCCTCTTACCCTCTTTTACAACAGCTTCACTCGCTTCCAGTATGCAAACAGATCAAATTTAAGATATGCTGCATTGTGCATAAAGCAATAAACGGTATAGGTCCTGGCTATCTTGCAGGAAAATTCCATCAATACCTTCCACCCAGACCCTTATGTTTAGGAGCTAAATCTCTACTCCTTGTACTGCGTTTCAAAAAAGCGCGCTTGGGTGGGAAGGCTTTATTCCACCTAGCCCCCTTATACTGGAATCAACTTCCCATTCATCTCCGGAAATACCCAGATCGCCTTAAATTTAGAATTCTCATCAAAACTGCACAGTTCTAAATCTAGTCTCTCCCTTTGACCTTCTGCAGCTCCTCCATAGCACGGAAATACACCTCTGGGGGTGAGAGGGGTATCTCTGTGCTATAGAGGAGCTGCTGGGTGTCATCAGTGGTAGTATCATTCCCACTGAGGAACAATGCAGGGGGCATCTGAGCTATATGAGGGGGGAGTTAAAAATCCCTTGGGAGGATAATCTTTCTGAGGTATTTGATGCCTCAGTAAAAAGGGTGGTCACTAGTGCTCTGGAGCCTTTGAGGAAGCAACTGCTTCTGTAGGAACCTGGCCAACCCAAACCCCTCCTCTAGAAGGAAAATCTGTGTTCCTATGCAGGACTCTCAGAACCCTGGAGGTAAGAGGACCAGAGCACCAACAAAATGAAGGCCAAATGGAACATCCCGGAGGAGCAGATGCTTTCCTCAATAGTTCGACAGCCACAGGCGAAAGGAAAGGAGGTCATGCAACTGTATTAAAAATAAAAATATTAATATGCAAAAATATCATCACATAATGTACAGTATCACCAAAATAATAAAATAATCGCTAATAAATGTGTAAAAAAACACTTTATACATAAAACAATTACTTAAAATAAAACTGAAACGTTTTATACACATACTCAAATCAGACAAAAATATATTGTATCAACTAAACCTTAACTTTTGACCCCCCAAAAATATATAACAAAAATTACAAAACCCTCCCCAAAAATATTAGGATAAACTCTAAACATTTAAAATACAATCTAAATACTAAGAAATATATATACCTAAATCCTAAAATTCAAAAGTAGCTAACTATATATTGTACATCATTTATAAGCGTTTATCATGGAAGGACCAAGGGGCACATGCATCAAAGGTTTTTGCGAGTGCAAATGGTGCGATTTGCAAAAATCGTCCGTTTGCGATCTCAAAAGGCTATTTTGCGTTGCATGAAAGTGTTGGGGACGCGCAATTTAGGTAATCGCAATTTCTTGAGATTTCCTAAATTGCGATTGCATTTAAGGAATCGCAATTTGCGATTCTGTATATGCAATGCAAGAAGCACTTTGAAATAGCAATTTCGCTATTTGGGGTCGCAAATTACCTAGCAATTAAACTGGTCAGTAATTTGCAAAAACTTTGAAAAATGCACTAAAGTAAATTATTCAAAGTTTCAGGTTACAGACACACATGCCCTTGGGGCATGTGTGTGTGCAACATGGGTGCACACCACAATTTCAGGGGTGCAACAGGGTGTCCTTTCGACACCCTTGCACCCTTGGAATTGCATGCGTAATTGCCAGTATGCCCATAGGAATGAATGGGAAGCAATTCCTTAATTGCGACTCTCAATTTGCAAGTCGCCATTAAGGAATGTTTAGGCTTTTGTGAGTCCTTAATTGCGATTCCTTAATAATCGCAATTAAGGACTCGCAAAATCATACCTTGATGCATGTGCCCCTAAATGAAAAAAAATTCAAACTAAAACTAAACCAACCAATAAAATAAAACTATAAACAACTTTAGCCAAATAATTGTTTGTTTACAAGCAAACAATTAAATCACCAATATAAAAGGCACACTCATTTAAACAACTAACTACATCAAAAATAACAAACGTTGCAAGATGAGGAAACTGCTGGATTTTCTCACTGTACCAATACAGAAGAAATATATACATTTCAACAACTACCTAACCGAGTAAGTACAACTTATAAGCTAAAACGTAATTGGTACTAAACTTAAAAATGTTAAATAACAAATAATTAATAAAATACTCTCCAACTGCTATCTTTTTACAAAGACTTCCTAAAAGATAAACCCACACCTGGAAACAACAATAAACTGCCTGAAAATAAAAAATATCAAAACCATCTAAAAGAGATGTATCCCAAAATTAATACGTAAGTATAAACTCACCCAAAAAGCAAACAAAAATAAACCAAACGATTTAAGTGTCTACAAACTACCAACAGATTATGGGATCGGACCAGTCCACAGAGAATATATTTTCTTCTGTGTTTCGGAGTGTACTGTTTTCTTGTCTCCTTTCCATTTCTGTTCCAATTTGTACATTCAACGCTAATAGGAATTTTGATGCTTATATGCAAGCAATTGTGGTACACTAGCGAGAGGATATCTATATAAAATTAAGAAGTTGAGTACCAACACATGTTGGCATCGAGAGGTACAGAACCATTACGTAATCTTCATAAAATAGTGGATGCATCTTTGGTGTGAGGGGTCCCCCCCTTTTTGTTTCTTACCATGATAAAATCCATGTCACATTTCGTCTGCCCTTGATCCCAATTAATGACTCTACAAAAAACCTTACTATGCTCCTGCTGTAATTGCTTTGGCGTTGGGACAATCAATCAAACAATTAGGAAATGTACAAAAGGTCATTTTGGCAATTGGGTAGCTGTTTAGGTAGGTTCCTAGATCTTGCCCTTTTTAAGTTGAAAAGGAAAGAACCAGTAAAGATACCAAAGATTGCACATTTATCAATTTTGATGATGTGACTCTTTTAAAGATTACTTTACTAGATGAAGAATGACCTTTTTGTTAAAAAATATATATATATAGTTTTTATGGAGTACTTCATTCAATTAAATTTATAGTTTTACATAAACACCTATTTTGTTTTTTATCAGGTAAGATGCATTTTTGTACATACTGAGATGGTTTTATTTAACTACCAATAAAGATGTGGATTTTAACTTTTGACAAAAAGTCATACAATTATTCCATAATTCATGGTTTGACACAATACCCTGGAATATTATTTATATGAAATAGCAAATTGTGCATGTATCTATAAATAATATCTGCTGCCCCCTCAAGGCCATTTATCAAAAAGTGTAAGTAACCAGTTTTTCAACTACATTTCCCTATAATGTATGCTTCTAGGAACCAAGTAGAATGTTGTCTGTTTGCAAACAGATGCAGGGAACAGCACTCTTTTGTTTTTATTATGTTTGCCTCTGTTAAAGGGGCAGAGCTTTCTTTCTTTCTTTCTTTTTATTTCTCATAGATGTGGGCAGATTCCAGTCACAAATGACAGCAACTATGCCATCATTGTTGACTTCACTTTGACATCACTAATGCAATCTTCAATAACATCACTTAACATTTCCATTTTCATTTTCTGAAGGCTTAATAAAAGGAACCAGAGTCTTTAAGCTATAAAGTAAGGTACACAAAGGACTAGTGCTGGCATAATTATTGGACCATTTGTCTCTCAAAACTCTAGTGATAGCAGAGAGAAGGTTTAAAACTAATTTGTAGGAAACAGTTGTGAACTTCATTATCAGAGATAACCAGGCAAAAGTCATATAATGATGGGTAAGAGATAAGGGAAAGCACTTTAGTACTGCTTTTTGGATAGAACTTAAGGTATTGATTAATTATCTAGAACTAATTGTGACACTTTGAAGTGATATTATAAAATTCCCAAATGAGAATGGAGGCAGTGATTATCAATATAAAACCTCCTTTTGCCTTGTAGTGGAATATGCAAACTTGACACCAAACAAGATACCTTTCCATCCATGTGAGTATGCCAGGACCAAATGGTTTGAAATTGACCCTGTTTAATCTCTTGTGGAGATTTGAGGGGAAACATTGCTTTGGTGGATCTCCTGGAAACGTCGATAGCCTGTCACCTTTTTCTGTCCATTCATACTTTGTTTAATCAGCCTGCATCTCTGCAAGGGGGATGGGGTGCCACTGCATGGCAATTTTTTTATTTTTTTTATTTCCCCTGTAAGAGAGGCTTAGAACACACATATTTTTGATTTATTATTGCCCAAACATCTACAGATGAGGCCAGGCCTCATAGAACACTATGTTCTTTAATAGATTTTAACATACACTCTCATGGATATTGGAGTAGTGTTTATTGGGTGCATTATTTATGTAGTCAATAGACTGTGGTCCAGGCGCATGATCCTTGCTCTGATTTTAATAAATATAGGCACAGGAAAGAAACTGAAACTGAGTGCTGCAGCCCCATGAAATATTTTTTAAAGAAACTAAAATATACTATGTAAGTGGGGCAGAACATGCCAAGAAGGTGGCCAAAAATCCAATGGCAGAGGACTAGGGGGGTAGAAAGTATAATCCAGAGGACCTCGGTCTTGTCTGAATTAAACATCAGCGAGTTCTGTTGTAGCCAGGCGAACACTGATGGAAGGGGCAAGGAGGCAGGTGGACCTTGAAGTCCAACCTTCTGCAAAGGTCTCTTCCCAGCCGTGAACATAAATTGGTTCCTCCTTCCCCTGCATCTAAGATAGAAAATAAATAGGACGCTACTAAAGAAATGCCAACATAGAGACCAAATGGGTCGGTATATATGGAATGTATGAGTATGGTGAATGGAAGTTTCACAATTGAATGCACACAAAGAGAATACTAATGGGATCCTTATGAGATCCTGACAAAAGGCAACTAGCCTGGTGAGGCAAAGTGATGGCTGGAACATGTTGACCCAGGGATACAGAGGATACCAATTTCCGTAGTGCATGTTTCTAACTCCATCAGGATGCCCTTTGAAAATAGGATTAACCCTCAGGACTCCTTAGACTATTTTAAACCAATAATCAAAGTGCTCCATTGGCAACAAAGGTTGAGACCATCCACATATACTAGGGGGCAGATTCACAAGAAACTAACGCAGCACGGTGCCCAAGTCATTTTGCTGTGCTGTGATGCGTTAGTTTCAAATCACATGGATGCAATATATTTGCTACGATATGTTGCATCTCTGTGCTTCCAACTGCGCTGGTGCACAACTGGATCATGGCACACACTAGATGAGGCACCCTTGCCTCATGGTGCAAGGATGCCTGCGTGGTGGGGAGATTGTTTTTTGTTTTTGTGCAGGAAGGACTACCTTCCTGCAAAAAAACAATCAATTGAGGTGATTTCCTCTTCCAATGCGTGCTGTAGAATGCAACACGCATTGAAAGAGGAAAACAAATGGTGAGAAATTAAAACATTTCTCATTGTTGCACCTCGCTGCACCACCCCTGGGATGGTGTAGCATTCTGACTCCTTTCCAGATTTACAATTGCTCGTAAATCGGGAAACGCATCAGTGGTCATAGGTGTTGCGTGGGAACACCCACAGCAACACCCATGTAACGACCCTAATACGCAAATGGTTGCGTGAAAAGGGGCAATATTTACAAGCACAGGTAAAGCCACGCAGGGTGGCTTTACGTGTGCTTGTGAATATCAGGCAGCAGGCTGTGGTGCCGGTGTGTCACGCAACGTGACCCACCGGCGGAGCAAGGAGCTTGTACATCTGCCCCACCGTTTCCAGACGAAGATTCTATGATGAAGCATGCCACTTGGAATCTCAGTGGGTGAGAGTCCATTTAATACCATAGGGTGATCCCAATGGGCTGGCACTTGGGGTTAGTGCTGGGGAGGTCCCACGATGGTGAAGTGGAGGATGGTATGGTCGGTCGAAGTGAGCTCTGTGACATGCTGTACTTGATTCTGTCGCTGGACGTGAAGATGGGGTCAAGTGTGTGTCCTGGTGTGTCCAAGTGTGTGTCCTGTGGGGTTGGTGACCAGTTGGGCGAGGCCGATGTTGCTAATGATTTAATTAATGATCCGTCCATCCATGTCACAACAAATTCTTGGAAAAGCAGACCCGTAAGCCTTCAGGAATTTCCCTCAGCTTGAATATTGATTTCTCCAAGAACTCATTAAGTATGCATGAACATCTATTTCTTAGAGGTTCATTCATGACGTTCCTCTGCCCGACTTTTACATCAATACTGGCATTCCTAGACACCTTCAAGGTATAAATATACCAGAACTTGCCCTGGCAAATTGCGGTTCCCGGAGGATTCGATCCAACCCAGAATACGCGGTTCGCCACGGCAAGTTCGGAAGGAGATCGAGTTCCAGCCTGATGCACTGACCTGATGCTGCCATCCTCCTTGCAGAGAATCCAGCTCCAGTGCTCTCTGACTTCCCTTGTGGGGGGTTAGACTATCGAGTCCAGAAAAGAGATTCCAACCTCTCGCATTCTAAGGTATGGAGCTGACTAGAACTTAGAGAAACTTTTGGCAACTCTTGGCTAAACTAAAATATAGCTAGCTATACTTTAGAAATAGCACCTACTTCAAACCTCGTACTGCACTTAGGTTAGGTACACTGGGGTAGAAGAATTTAGAAGCATCAGATGAGTATCAAATATTAGCTTATGTTATTTATTTATGTACTTTGATTAATACATGTCATAGCTACAAACCATGCTATTGCATTATTATTTTATCTTACTGCTAACCTCGTACATATTGTACTTCACAGTCTGTCTTACGATTGTAGCAATTCATATCTCTTGCATGAGAAATAAGACTGTTCAATAAACCCTTTTTATTGAAACGCCCGTCTCTCTATTTCTGTGCAACTCTGTAGAAACTAAGCATGCCCGATTGACTGAGCGAAACTCTTATCTATTGTTTCCACGATTCTGAGACTGTTCCGATTCTAAAAGGAAACAAAGTTGTCATGTTTATGCGGTTGTCAGAGACTAATCCCTTCTTGTATATTCGAGAAGTTTCTAGTGACCTCTGAGTTAGCTATATATGTAGAAAACAATGGTCCTGAGCAGACACTAAATTTTACATAAAATTAAATATAGACCACAATGGGTTACTATACACATCCGATGTCCAGCCGGACAGGGGATTTTTATTTTTCAGATACTAAAGGATATGGTCAAGGATAATGAAAACACTACATTTATCGTGGGGCACAATCCTGCACCCTACAGCATGGGGAACGTGCGGGGGAAAAAAGGAATAACAAAGCAGACAGTTTAGGACAAACAACAGTTACAGGCAAAGACTGAGAGCCGTTGCAACTTGCAGGCATAAATGAAGTTGTAGCAAGTTTGACAAAATAGAGACCACAACGAGTAAGCACAATGGATATTTGTGGCACTATTTTTAAAGAGTCGACGTTTCGATCCCAAGCTCATTGATTAACGGGATCATCTTCAGGACTAAATTTATAACATTTGCCTGGTTTTTAACGCCCCAATTGAGGACATAGGGGTATCACATATGGCAGGTCAGAGTGGAAACTGACAATGAAGAACAGCGTTGTTGCTTTTGGTTTGGTCGCTTGCAGTTAAGGTTTCTATAAAACTTAGTGGGCGCTGGAGCGTGCTGCTCCTTGCCTGGATCGGCTGTTGGGTAGTTAGACTGTGGTGCAGATGGGCCACATTTCAATGCGCCAAGGTATTGCTTCAATATACTAATATGTTGAGCCGGTTACTACACAGCACATTGTTGCTGAGGACAGAGATCTCCATTGCTGTATCTCTCCACAGCTTGGACTGTAACATATTAGTATATTGAAGCAATACCTTGGCGCATTGAAATGTGGCCCATCTGCACCACAGTCTAACTACCCAACAGCCGATCCAGGCAAGGAGCAGCACGCTCCAGCGCCCACTAAGTTTTATAGAAACCTTAACTGCAAGCGACCAAACCAAAAGCAACAACGCTGTTCTTCATTGTCAGTTTCCACTCTGACCTGCCATATGTGATACTCCTATGTCCTCAATTGGGGCGTTAAAAACCAGGCAAATGTTATAAATTTAGTCCTGAAGATGATCCCGTTAATCAATGAGCTTGGGATCGAAACGTCGACTCTTTAAAAATAGTGCCACAAATATCCATTGTGCTTACTCGTTGTGGTCTCTATTTTGTCAAACTTGCTACAACTTCATTTATGCCTGCAAGTTGCAACGGCTCTCAGTCTTTGCCTGTAACTGTTGTTTGTCCTAAACTGTCTGCATTGTTATTCCTTTTTTCCCCCCGCACGTTCCCCATGCTGTAGGGTGCAGGATTGTGCCCCACGATAAATGTAGTGTTTTCATTATCCTTGACCATATCCTTTAGTATCTGAAAAATAAAAATCCCCTGTCCGGCTGGACATCGGATGTGTATAGTAACCCATTGTGGTCTATATTTAAGTTTATGTAAAATTTAGTGTCTGCTCAGGACCATTGTTTTCTACATATCTAATTGATACCCGTGGTCCTTAGCCATTTTTCGGGTTCCCTTGTTTGTATAAAATACTCTGAGTTAGCTGGCACACACAAGTAATTAAGTTTAATATACTCGATAGAGACATACTGACCTTAGTCCTATGTCAAATATATAGTGTATGTTATTCCAATGCACAGAGCCTATCAGGGATATATGAACTACACTATAAATGGCAGGGGAGGCTTTGCTTCGTTTGCTGGCAATAAATAAAACACAAACGCAGAAAACAGAAGCAAAAAAAAAGATCTGAGAATGCTCAACCTTCATCGTAATGTAAAGCGAAAATAAATGAAAAACAAACATGATTAAGGAAGGAAGGCCAGTTTGAAAAACAATGGCTCACCTTGGGCTACATTGGCAGATTCATAACCTTTACAGGCGCCTGCAACATTGGTCCCTTTGTGCAGCGTTTGACAGTAAAGTGTGCGCTTCCATCACGAGAGGGAATCAAGTTCTTAAGACACACCTGTGCTTGGGAGAATGAAGATGGCTGCTTGCAAGGTTAGACCAACTGGTATTTAGACCTCTACAGGAGGGAGAAACATTTCAAAACCCAGAAAGACAGAAACAGGAAGTGCTGAAAGAAACGAGGGACGCCCCATGTTGCAGAGTCGGTTAATGAATATGGAAGCATTTTCACGGGCCGATTTAGGGCCCTACAGTCCAAGGCCTTTGTATATCTGTTAGTCAGCCTCTAGAAGTAATCATTTTAAGCGTCACTCCCTTAAACTATGCAGGTGGTCATACATTTACCTCACACTGATCATATCACAAAAAAAGTTGAGTGCTTCTAGAGAAGTGCTCCAATGAAAATATTTGCTGACTTGAATTTACACCCACCAATGATGCACAACAGCAGATTTCGACCACAGGGGAATGTTATGACTCAAAGATGGGTTTCTAGCCGCATATCAAGTTTTATATGCCGACAAGCCAAAACAGCGAGGTGAAACTATTGGCTGGCAGAATATCGTGAAGTAAGTTTAGGTTTGCTATACTTCTCCCTATATCTATGTGCCTTGACAATGTATATATGTTGTTGAGTATGCAAATGTAGTTAAATAAAGTGACTCTTGTTGAGTATGGAGATGTAGTTAAAAATAGTGACTCTTTTTTAAATGCCAATAAAATATTTGGAAGTAAAAAATAGTTACGCTTTCCTAACATCTCTTCATTTACGTTACTAAATGACGGTACATGCCCAAGGGAAGTCAATATGGCACCTGCCACTCAAGAGTTCACGAGAAGAGCTTCCCGAGCTCTGAAGAGTGAGTTGCAATGGCTGGGGGAGAGGTGACGAAAGAGTTATCAGCGCTGGTGCCGCGAGGTCACCTGACGTACGAGAGCCGCGCGGGCGCCGCAGCCGTCTTGCACAACGTCTTGCTGATGTACCGCAATGCTCTTACAGCGGGGTTGTAAAGTGAAATAAAAGGAGATAAGTCAGCGATAGTGGATGCAAACAGTCGAGCCCACACCTGCAGTTTAAATATTTACAGTCGCCTCGATGCCAAGCGCACACAGAGAGCACATTGTCAAGTCGGTCAACAGAGTTGCAGGAGCACGTACGGGTGATGTGGAAAGCACCGAGGCTGAGTGGTGCGGAAAAATAAGTCACTGAGTATATTTCTCTATCTTTGTCAACAATAAAAGGACACAGGGCTTCCTATTGTGCAATTCAAGCCTTTAGGGACGAGTGCCAAAGGCAAATCTCGGCCTGGGCAAAGGTCGACAGAGCGAGAGCCGTCGAATACCCCGAAGTGCCTCGCATTTCTCAGGGTTTTTGATCAGGCTGAAGTGATTTGTACCGCATAATTCAAACGTGCTGATCGCAGCTTGGAGACTTCTCTTGTTATTGTCTATTCCTCTACTTTATGCCCCGGTGTTACCATAATAGAAGCTTATCTCTGTACCTCATAGAGAAGAAAAACACTTTTGTGAAGTGCTGCAAACCTTTTGGTTTGGGTGTCCGTGTGGCACTTAACCATATCATACCACTTAACCATGCCAGTGGCTATCTGGTTATGAGGCTGGGTCTGAGGGTGCAATGCTGAGGTTACTTTGGGCCACATGCATCAAAGCAAAAACCGGTCGCAAAGGGGCAGATTCTCAGAATCTGCCCCTTTGCGACCGGTATTTTTGCATTTGGGATGCATCATCCCAAATGCAAAAATCGCAATTTAAGTAATCTCTAAATTGCGATTACTTAAATTGCAATTGCATTTAAGGAATATCTAATTGAGATTCCTTAAATGCAATGCTTTAAAGTAAAAATAATTGTGATTTCGCTAATAGGGGGAGCAAATTACCATGAAGTTGAACTCCATGGTAATTTGCAAAAACTTTGAAAAATGCACTAAAGTGCATTTTTCAAAGTTCCATTTTACACACACACACATGCCCTTGGGGCATGTGTGTGTGCAAGATGTACTCATATGCAGATTTCAGGGGTGCAACAGGGTGTCCTTTTGACACCCTGGCACCCTTGAAATTGCATGAGCAATTTGCGACTCTCTAATTGAGAATCGCAAATTGAGAATGTCTTCCCATTCATTCCTATGGGCCTCTAGGCCCATAGGAATGAATGGGGAGGTATTCCTTAATTGCGACTCGCAAATTGCTAGTCGCAATTAAGGAATGTTTAGAAATCGCTATTTTTTAAGCAATTACTACATGCATAGCCTTTTGCTATTCCTTATCAGCGAATGCTTATTTTTCGCTAATAAGGAATCGCAAATGGCATTGTTGATGCATGTGCCAGTTTGTCAGGAAAAGGTAAACTTTCAGAGAGGTTTTTGGTAGTGGGACAAGGTAGGTTTTACTCGATAGGAGAACAGGACAGTGTTCCATATGCAGGCCCTAATTTACCAAACTGTCTCACAACACATAGCAACAACCAAAGTTGCTGCACTGTTCTGCGTTGCATTAGAGCAAGAGAGCAGGAAAGCGCCATATCTGCAGAGGTGTGGGGCCATCCTGCCCTCTCCGTAGCACTGACTCACAATCAGGCTGCAGAACTCCACCTACACACCTTTGCACTAAAGTACATAGGTGTATACGTGAGTCTAGCATAGGTGTTGTTCTGGAAGGGTAACTTTCCAGTACAAAATACTGTGCTTAGAGTAACTTTAAAACGTTTTAAATTTTTGAATTGTGCTGTACAGTATAGCAGACATGCAAAGTGGGAAAAGATAGGAGAAATAGAAGTATTTCTCCTTTTTGACGCCTGCTTCAAATTGGCAATAATGTTTGGTGCAAAACCCTGTCTATTATTGTTAGTAGATAGGGTTTTGCACCAAAACCAATGGGTAGTTGCATGACAATGCTCATGTACTACCTCATGATGACCCCTTAATGCAGGGTAACGCAAAATACAACTTTGTGCTGCGTTGAGTTACTTTCAGTCAAAGTTTTATTTTGCTGACTTTGCTTTTGCTGGCTTTTGCACTCTGCACACTTTACCACTGCTAACCAGTGCTTGTGCTCTCTCCTTAAAACATGGTTAGAATTGGCTTGTACCCAATTGACATATTTAGCTTACTTCTAAGTCCCTAGTAAGGAGGCAATACCTGTGCCTATAAATTGAATGCTGCTCGTAGGCTTGCAGCACTCACTCCACTCCACTTAAGTAGCCCTTTAAACATGTCTCAGATCTTCCATTGCAGGCTGTGTTTGCCGTTTCAAGCTGGCAAAATAAACCCTTTGCCAGGCCCAAATCTTCCTTTTTAATACACATACGTCACTCCTAGGGTATGCCCTGAACAAAGGGAAGGGTGCAGTGTGTTAATAAAAAATGGACTGCATTTTTTAGTTTTACATGTCCTGGTAGTGAAAAAGTCTTAAATTAATTTCTCACTACTGCAAGGCCTACCTCTCCCATAGGATAACATAGGAGTTATATTATTACATTTAATAAGTGATTATTTTCTACTTGGAGCAGGTCACCAGCTCATGTTTGGTGTTGTTGGAATTATAATGAAAAATCCTCTCATTGTGAAGTTGGATTTTAAATATTAGTTTTGAAAATGCTACTCATAGAAAGTTTTGTAGGAAACAATGGTTCATAGAAGGCCACTCGTTCCTGGTAGGGATGGAGATTTTCAGGGAATCAAATCAATCAGTAATCCTTTGGCATGAGGAACTTTTTTAGAAAACATATATAGGACGGGATACGTGAACATAGTAAGGCAGTTCATTTATTTAACAAAATTTACTTTATCAGTTTAGCGGATTTATAGATCCAGTGCTCACAATATAGTGAAAAGAAACTGGTGTGGTGAGGGAAGGAAAATTTAAAAGCATACATCGCATTGACAACAAGAGCAAAAACTCCTTACAAAATGAATTCAAGAAATTAAGGAGTTTAGTTGTAGGAGGGTCAATGGCATTTTGATCTCAACAATTTGAGATCTTAATCAAGACTTGAATTGTGGGCATGTGATATTGAGTGACCCTAGCATAGCAAATCAAATCTTGGGTCCCGAGATCAGCACGGCATCGTTGTGAGAAGTTGGCCTGGCATATGCTGTCCACTAGTTATAGGGTACACCTTGCACCAGTCCAATTCAACTCTTAAGGTGATAGGTTAAAAGACAACCTTTAAAGAAAGCTATCCCAGTGGTAGCTGTGGAGAGCAGCCTTCAGGCTAAGTCTTGAAGGAGTGTTAAGCTTATTGTTTTACCATGGATAACCTCTTGAATGACCAAATGAAAGAGTAGTCCACACAGGTATATATTCAAAATATATGTATTTATTCTAAGAACAAATCCCACTAGTCTCTTGTGAGGCTGGAGGTAAAGATACAATTCAATAAAGCATTTAAACAACAATAAATAGCACTGGAATCACAGGGCCTAAGGGGGGGACCAAACCATATATTAAAAAAGTGGTATAAGAACCACAACAGTTCTGCAGACAGTGCCTAGGGCACTTAGGGCCGCTGGCCCCTTACGAAACCACCACAGGTAGTGAGGAAGGGGACCCACGGGAGATGGGTGCAGTGTTTAAACTAGTCGGGATCCCAATTAAACCCTATGGGAAATGTCGCGGTTGGAAATTACAAGAATCTGGAAACTTCTAGCAGGAGTTCAAGTTCAGCAGCTTAGAGTTAAGCTTTTGGAGGGCCCACACCCACGACAGTACCGAGGTACCACTGTTACCTGCCTCAGGGAAGCCGGGTGCATAGGTCGTTTTCGATGTCGGGTCGCGATCTCGTTTTCAAAGGAAAAAGGTGAAGAACTGCTGCTGGCGTGAAGCATCGTCGATGTGGTGCAGATTGAAGATGTATGTCTTGAAGGTAAGGACCTGAAAGCAGAGGGGACAGAGTCTGGGTCACTAGCCAGTGACCAGGGAGCTCAGGAGAAAGAGCCCTTCAATGTCGGGTATTTTCAGGTTGAAGATGGGTAGCTTGGATCAGCAGCCACGGGGTCCAGGAGGCTTCAAGGAAGGCCAGCTTCTGGAAGGCGACTGTCCCACAAAGGATGAAGGCCGTTGTGGTGTTAGTGTCTGGATTGGATCCACCAAGCCTTGGCAACCGCAACCCACGCAAGGATCACAAAACAGCTACGGTGCAGACCCACAAGGTCTGAGCGAGGTCTCCAGCAAGGAGACTGTAGAGCAGGCCTGGAGCAACCAGGGGAGCCCTTTAAAGTAAAGATTGACCTCCGCTAGGGCCCACCAGTTGAGAGACAAGGGACCATGGGAGGCAGCAATTTGGAGTGCGTAAAGATGAGCCCACGGGTCGCCGGAGCGGGCTGGAGCGTCATCCTTTGGCACAAGTAATGCTGAGAGGTTGGCTCAATAATGGGCCAAAGCACAACTTCCCCACTGGTCGGGGTCGTGTGCTGTGCAAGAGGTGGCCAGTGTCCTGGGGCATTAGGGATCTCGGCACCCACGGGGTCCACGGTGCTGAGCTTTGCTGTGCACACTCACTGGCCTCTGGGATGCTTGGAAACCCACCTCAGGGTAGGCAGAAGTCTTCGATGTCCGTAGGAGCAGCAGAGTTCCAACCGGGTCACTTGCAGTGTTTCAGGTGCCTGCCAAGCAGGGGGGTAACTCCTTTACCCCAAGGGAGATTTCTTCATTCAGCTGTGCGGCAGCAAGTCGAAGGTTCAAGTCTTTGAAGTCCAAGATTAATCTTAAGGGCTCTGGGGACCCTGCACCCACCTTTATCCAGAGATTTGGGGAGTGTCTGAATCAAAGCCCACCAATGAGAGTTCAGGCGGGAAAGGGTGGCTACACCCTCTCCCCTTTGTGTGTTTTCCCGCCTGGGCAGGGGACAGGATGCCCCTGAACCAGTTTGAGGCGGTGTATGCAGAAGTAGGCACTGGAGAAGCCTACGTGCAAGTCTGAAAGACATCCTATGGTGCACCCACCCAGTTCCAATCCACATAGTCTGTCTGGGGAGGTGGGAACACCTCCCTGCAACAAGATCCCTATTGTCCAGCTGCCGTGGCTGGAGTTCTGCCCAGCAACAGGCAGCCAGAGTCATGTGGGTGGCGGGTAGCATCCATTTTGTACTACGTGTGCACTTTTAAATTGGTGTCTAAAATCTGCCGCTTTTACCATATCACCCCTCTAGCAGGGGGGAATCATGCCCTCACTCCCATGGCTGGATTGGGGGTATTATTCCACGATGTTTGACACCAAACATGATGTAGTTCTGTGCAGCCACTCTCAAGTTATCACGCTATCGCGATTACTTATAATGTGGTTAAGAGTATATGGTATGGCTGCACTACAAACAACCCAGCAATAGTTTTACGAAGATTGCAGAGGGGCCCTACTCAGGTAGGGGTTCCCCCTCACACATATCTCAGCACCCTGCCTTGTAGGATTACCAAGGCCTGCCTTAGGGGTGACCTATGAGGATATATGTGTTGTATTAAGTGGGATACAGGATACCTATATCCCTGTAAGGGGTGCAAGCACCACCTTACCCAGACTACAGTAGTGGTCTGGTGGTGTCAGTTTGTATGGCTGTCCCAGGGGTGGCACAATAAGTGCTGCAGCCCCTGGTAGGCCTCTGAGGGACCCATGCCCTGGGTACCTAGGGTACCATCTACAAGGGGCTGATAGGGTGTCCTCAGTATCCAATTGGTATGTACCTAGGGTACTCACATCAGTTTAGAGAGGAAGCAGATAGGCTGGGGTCCTGGATAGCAGGGCCAAAGCCTGGCTAGAGTCAGAAAACAGTCAAAACATGAGCAAAAAGTTGGGGGCAACTATGCAGTCGATGCCACTCTCCTACATAAGCCCCCCAAACGCAGGGACATTAAACTAACCTTGACCAGTTGAGTCTTCATGTTCTAAGTGGAAATATCTGGAGAGGCCATCTGCATTGGCATGGTTGCTCCCAGGTCTATGTTCCACTGTATAGTCCATCCCCTGTAGGGAATTGGACCACCTGAGTAGTTTGGGATTTTCACCCTTCATCTGTTTTAGCCATAGGAGGGGCTTGTGGTCGGTTTGAACAATGAAGTGAGTGCCAAACAAGTATGGCCTCAGCTTCTTCAAGGCCCAGACCACAGCAAAGGCCTCCCTCTCTATGGCTGACCAACGTTTCTCTCTGGGGGTCAACCTTCTGCTAATAGAAGCTACTGGTTGATCCTGGCCCTCTTCATACAGTTGTGATAATACAGCACCTACCCCCACCTCAGATGCATCAGTTTGAACTATGAATTCTTTGGAGTAGTTGGGGCTTTGGAGCACTGGAGCAGAGCACATGGCCTGTTTTAAGTCATCAAAAGCTTTCTGACAGCTGACAGTCCACTGAACCTTTTTGGGCATCCTCTTAGAGGTTAAGTCATTTAAGGGGGTCACGATGGATCCATATCCCTTTACAAATCTTCTGTAGTAACCAGTCAGGCCTAAGAAATCCCGGACCTGAGTCTGGGTGGTTGGAGCAACCCAGTCCATGATGGTCTGGATCTTGCTCTGTAGTGGTTGAACCTGGTCTCCACCTACCAGGTGGCCCAGGTACACAACCTGACTCTGCCCTCTCTGGCATTTGGTAGCCTTGATAGTGAGTCCTGTTTTTTGCAGGGCTTCCAAAACTTTCCTTAGGTGGATCAGGTGATCCTCCCAGGTGCAGCTGAAGACAGCAATATCATCTAGATATGCTGCACTAAAGTCATCCAGGCCTGTGAGGACTTGGTTCACCAACCTTTGAAAAGTGGCAGGTGCATTTTTCAAACCAAAGGGCATTACAATAAATTGATAGTGCCCGCCAGGGGTTGAAAATGCTGTTTTGGCTTTTGCAGATTCAGCTAACCTTATCTGCCAGTAGCCAGCTGTCAGATCAACTGTGCTCAGATATTTGGCTGAGGCCAATTTATCTATGAGCTCATCTGCTCTGGGAATGGGATGTGCATCAGTCCTAGGGACTGCATTGAGTCCCCTGTAGTCTACACAGAACCTCATCTCTTTCTTGCCCCCTGGGTGTGAGGTTTGGGTACCAGGACTACTGGGCTATCCCAAGGGCTATCTGAGGGCTCAATAACTCCCAATTCCAACATCTTTTGGACTTCTGTCCTTATGCAGTCCCTGAAATGGTCAGGTTGCCGGTATATATTATTCTTCACAGGCAGACTGTCCCCAGTGTCCACTTCATGAGTGCAACAGGTGGTCTGACTTGGAGTCAGTGAAAACATATGTCTGAATGACTGGAGAACTTGTCTGCAGTCAGACTGTTGCTGGGCAGTGAGGCTGCCTGCCAAGGCTACACCATCTACTGACCCATCATCAGGGTTGTGAGAGAGCAGGTCTGGGAGAGGGTCACTCTCCTCCTCCTGTCCCTAATCAGTTGCCATGAGCAAGCCCATGTCAGCCCTGTCCACATATGGTTTCAGTCTGTTTACATGAAGTACCCTGTGGGGACTTCTGGGAGTGCCAAGGTCCACCAAGTAGGTGACCTCTCCCTTCTGTTCCAATATGGTATGGGGTCCACTCCATTTGTCTTGGAGGGCTGCTGGGGCCACTGGCTCCAATACCCATACCTTCTGTCCTGGCTGGTACACCACCAGTACAGCCTTTTGGTCATGCCAGGCTTTTTGCAATTCCTGACTTGCCTCAAGGTTTTAGGTCGCTTTCTTCATGTACTCAGCCATCCGGGAGCGGAGACCAAGTACATAGTCCACAATATCCTGTTTAGGGGGTTTGAGAGGTAACTCCCATCCCTCCTTCACTAGACAGAGTGGCCCTCTGACAGGGTGGCCAAACAAAAGGTCAAAAGGGCTGTAACCAACCCCCTTCTGTGGCACCTCCCTGTATGCAAAGAGAAGGCAGGGCAGAAGGACATCCCATTTTTGCCTGAGCTTTTCTGGGAGTCCTTTGATCATACCCTTTAGGGTCTTGTTAAATCTTTCAACAAGCCCATTGCATTGAGGATGATAAGGGGTGGTGAACCTGTAGTTAACACCACACTCCTTCCACATTGCCTTGAGGTAACTACTCATAAAGTTTGTACCTCTGTCAGACAAAACCTCCTTAGGGAACCCTACCCTGGAAAAGATTCCCATGAGGGCTCTTGCCACCACAGGTGCTGTGATGGTTCTAAGGGGAATAGCTTCTGGGTACCTGGTGGCATGATCCACTACCACCAGTATGAACCTGTGCCCAGATGCTGTTGGTGGGTCAAGGGGACCAACAATGTCAATCCCTACCCGTTCAAAGGGAACCCCCACCACAGGTAGTGGTATTAGGGGGGCCTTTATGGACTTACCTGCCTTGCCACTGGCCTGGCAGGTAATGCAAGAGCTACAAAAACTCTTACAGTCCTCACTCATGTGAGGCCAATGAAAGTGAGGGACAATTCTGTCCCAAGTCTTATTTTGGCCTAGGTGTCCTGCTAAGGGAATATCATGGGCTAGTGTGAGTAGGAAGCCCCTAAACATCTGAGATATGACCAACCTCCTGGCTGCACCAGGCTTGGGGTCTCGACCCTCAGAGTAAAGGAGTCCACCATCCCAATATACCTTATGGGTTCCACCAGCATTCCCAGCAGCCTCAGCAGCAGCCTGCTGTCTGAGGGGTTCAAGAGTGGGGCAGCTCTGCTGCTCCAGGCTCAAGTCTGCCCTTGAAGGTCCCCCTGTCCCCAAGAACTCAATCTGATCAGGTTCAAGCTCATCTGAGACAGTTCCTTCTTCAGGTGTCAGATCCTCTTCTGCTACAAGAGTCTCTTCAGACTGACCCTGGGGGGAAGGCACTGCCTTACCCCTGCTACTCCTCCTCTTGGAAGGTCCTTGGTCCATTTTTCCAGGATCCAAGGCCTGTTCAGTTTCTGTCAGCTTAGCTTTTGACCTTCTCAGGGCAAACACTTCTGCAGAAATACCCAGAATTGCTGCATGGGTAGTCAGATCCACCTCAGCCCATGCTGAGGTCTCCAAATCATTTCCTAGCAAAAATTCTACTGATAGATCTGCACTCACCACAACCTTCTTTAGGCCAGTTCCCCTCCCCAAGAGAAGTTAACAACTGCCAGAGCATGGTTAGTACTGACATTGCTCGTATTGGTCACTTGGTAAGTTTCTCCAAGTATGATTTGGCTAGGATCCACAAGGTCCTTAGTCACCATGGTGACACTAGCCCCTGTGTCCCTGTATACTAGAGACTCCCTTTCATTTATCCTAGGCTGTTGTTTGTATTTGCCCAGACCACTGGGACTCGAAAATAGGGACAGTTCCCCATCACAAACTAGCACAGCCTGAGTAGGTGTTCTGACTAGGCCAGAGTCCTCTCCAGATCCCAGGGTCAACCCTACTATACCCTTGTTCTGTGTACCACCACCTATAGCTGGACTAGGGGGACCAGGTGCCTTAGGGGCAGGTGTAGAGGTACTGGTGGAGTCTTTCGCCTTGTTACAGTCTGAAGTCCAATGGGTTTTCTGCTTACAGTTTTTACACCATGGCTTCCTTGGCTGTTTAGCTTTGTTAGATTGGGAATTTTCAGATGCTGCTTTTTGGGGGCCTGTTAAAGACTGCTGGTCTTTTCCCTTTTCTCCACCCTTCTCAGAGTTTTTGGCATCTTCCTTTTTAGTTGCACCCCCCAAGGGCTGGACCTTTTGCTTGATCCTGGTTCTGACCCATTTGTCTGCCTTCTTTCCAAATTCTTGGGGAGAGGTCAGATCTGAGTCCACCAAGTGCTGATGCAATAGTTGATTCTGACAGTTATTACGAATCTGCTCCCTCATGATGAGATTGTACAATCCTTGATAATCATTTACTTTACTGCCATTTAACCAACCTTCCAGAGCCTTGGTAGCACAATCTACAAAGTCTACCCAATCTTGATTTTGTGCTTTCTGGGTATCTCTGAACTTTAACCTGTATTGATCAGTGGTTAGACCAAACCCATCTATCAAAAAAGCATTTTTCAAGATATAATAATCATCTGCATCCTCTTCCCTAACAGAGAGGAGCTTGTCGCTTCCTTTGTCAGCAAAGGAGAGCCATAAGATTGCTGCCCACTGATCTACTGGGACCCTTTGAACTTTACAGTCCCTTTCAGGTGCAGTGATCCATTTATGGATATAATCCCCTGACTGATAGGGGGGCACAATCTTATGCAGGTTCCTATGGTAAGGAGCTTTCTCTCTAACTCTAGGGGTATTATTACTGCCACCAGGGGTCTCTAGACCCCACTTTCTTGAAGCTTTCTGAAGCTCCAGGGACTCCATGTCTAATGCTAACTGTTCTCTCCTGAGCTGAAGCTTAGCTTGCTCAAACTGGATCAGTCTGCATTTCCTCTCTTGGGAGGAGTCTCGTCTCTGAGAAGTGGCAGAGGTCCTTTTGGATCTCTCAGAATGGGCAGACTCCTCTGAGGGGGATCTGTTCCTTCTGTTTGGATCCACCACTCTCCCATTAGGGATTGAGGGGGTACCCCTTGGGCCTCCACCTCCATGTATAGAGTGGTCTGGTTCTTTCAGGTCAAGTTCATTATCCTCTTCCTGCTCCTCATCAGAGTCCACCACCTGGGTGTCCTCTTCTGTGGGATGCCCACCCAACCTGTCTACCCCATCAGACACTAAAGTCTGCTTGAAGTCTGCAATGAGCAGAATTTCTCGGAGACGTTGAGTGTTGGCACATTTGGTTGTCTTCAAATGTCTAGCAGTGCACAACCCCCTAAGCTCAGCAAAAGTGAGATTGTCATACCTGTCGACTGGGACCTTTGAAGGTCCTTCCAGGGTCTTATGGGCTCCTGATTCCGAAGACATTTCTAGTGTAGTGGATTGTTGCATCTACCTACACTAGGTGTGGCCTACTGAACCCTTTCTTGAGTTGTAGTCAAGGTGTGCTAAGCCCTCTACACACAACTCCTAAGTTCAGTAGAACTTATTGTATTCTAAGCTGAATTTATATGTACCTTTAGTACCAAAGTGGCTTTCACTTTAGAAATTCAATTTTTTATCTGGTAAAACAATGGCAAGCTTGAATCCAACCGCTGCACACCAATGTGAGAAGTTGGCCTGGCATATGCTGTCCACTGGTTATAGGGGACACCTTTCACCAGTCCAATTCGACTCTTAAGGTGATAGGTTAAAAGACAACCTTTAAATAAAGCTATCCTAGTGGTAGCTGTGGAGAGCAGCCTTCAGGCTAAGTCTTGAAGGAGTGTTAAGCTTATTCTTTTACCATGGATAACCTCTTGAATGACCAAATGAAAGAGTAGTCCACACAGGTATATATTCAAAATATATGTATTTATTCTAAGAACAAATCCCACTAGTCTCTTGTGAGGCTGGAGGTAAAGATACAATTCAATAAAGCATTTAAACAACAATAAATAGCACTGGAATCACAGGGCCCCGGGGGGGACCAAACCATATATTAAAAAAGTGGTATAAGAACCACGACAGTTCTGCAGACAGTGCCTAGGGCACTTAGGGTCGCTGGCCCCTTACGAAACCACCAAAGGTAGTGAGGAAGGGGACCCACGGGAGACGGGTGCAGTGTTTAAACTACAGTCGGGATCCCTATTAAACCCTATGGGAAATGTCGCGGTTGGAAATTACAAGAATCTGGACACTTCTAGCAGGAGTTCAAGTTCAGCAGCTTAGAGTTAAGCTTTTGGAGGGCCCACACCCACGACAGTACCGAGGTACCACTGTTACCTGCCCCAGGGAAGCCGGGTGCATAGGTCATTTTCAATGTCGGGTCGCGATCTCGTTTTCAATGGAAAAAGGTGAAGAACTGCTGCTGGCGTGAAGCGTCGTCGATGTCGTGCAGATTGAAGATGTAGATCTTGAAGGTAAGGACCTGAAAGCAGAGGGGACAGAGTCTGGGTCACTAGCCAGTGACCAGGGAGCTCAGGAGAAAGAGCCCTTCAATGTCGGGTGTTTTCAGGTTGAAGATGGGTAGCTTGGATCAGCAGCCACGGGGTCCAGGAGGCTTCAAGGAAGGCCAGCTTCTGGAGGGCAACTGTCCCACGAAGGATGAAGGCCGCTGCGGTGTTAGTGTCCGAGTTGGATCCACTAAGCCTTGGCAACCGCAACCCACGCAAGGATCACAAAACAGCTACGGGGCAGACCCATGAGGTCTGAGCGAGGTCTCCAGCAAAGAGACTGTAGAACAGGCCTGGAGCAACCAGGGGAGCCCTTTAAAGTAAAGATTAACCTCCGCTTGGGCCCACCAGTCGAGAGACAAGGGACTGCGGGAGGCGGCAATTTGGAGTACGTAAAGATGAGCCCATGGGTCGCCGGAGCGGGCTGGAGCATTGTCATTTGGCACAAGTAATGCTGAGAGGTTGACTCAATAATGGGCCAAAGCACAACTTCCCCACTGGTCGGGGTCGTGTGCTGTGCAAGAGGTGGCTGGTGTCCTGGGGTATTAGGGATCTCGGCACCCACGGGGTCCATGGTGCTGAGCTTTGCTGTGCATACTCACTGGCCTCTGGGATGCTTGGAAACCCACCTCAGGGTAGGCAGAAGTCTTCGATGTCCGTATGAGCAGCGGAGTTCCAACCGGGTCACTTGCAGTGTTTCAGGTGCCTGCCAAGCAGGGGGGTAACTCCTTTACCCCAATGGAGATTTCTTCATTCAGCTGTGCGGCAGCAAGTCGAAGGTTCAAGTCTTTGAAGTCCAAGATTAATCTGAGGCTCTGGGGACCCTGCACCCACCTTTATCCAGAGATTAGGGGAGTGTCTTAATCAGAGCCCACCAATGAGATTTCAGGCGGGAAAGGGTGGCTACACCCTCTCCCCTTTGTGTGTTTTCCCACCTGGGCAGGGGACAGGATGCCCCTATACTGGTTTGAGGCAGTGTATGCAGAAGTAGGCACTGGAGAAGCCTACGAGCAAGTCTGAAAGACATCCTATGGTGCACCCACCCAGTTCCAATCCATATAGTCTGTCTGGGGAGGTGGGAACACCTCCCTGCAACAAGATCCCTATTGTCCAGCTGCCGTGGCTGGAGTTCTGCCCAGCAACAGGCAGCCATAGTTGTGTGGGTGGCGGGTAGCATCCATTTTGTACTACGTGTGCACTTTTAAATTGGTGTCTAAAATCTGCTGCTTTTACCATATCACCATTCTAGCAGGGGGGAATCATGCCCTCACTCCCATGGCTGGATTGGGGGTATGATTCCACGATGTTTGACATCAAACATGACATGGTTCTGTGCAGCCACTCTCAAGTTATCACGCTATCGCGATTACTTATAATGCGGTTAAGAGTATATGGCATGGCTGCACTACAAACAACCCAGCAATAGTTTTCCGAAGGTTGCAGAGGGGCCCTACTCAGGTAGGGGTTCCCCCTCACACATATCTCAGCACCCTGCCTTGTAGGATTAGCAAGGCCTGCCTTAGGGGTGACCTATGAGGATATATGTGTTGTAATAAGTGGAATACAGGATACCTATATCCCTGTAAGGGGTGCAAGCACCACCTTACCCAGACTACAGTAGTGGTCTGGTGGTGTCAGTTTGTATGGCTGTCCCAGGGGTGGCACAATAAGTGCTGCAGCCCCTGGTAGGCTTCTGAGGGACCCTTTCCCTGGGTACCTAGGGTACCATCTACAAGGGGCTGATAGGGTGTCCTCAGTTTCCAATTGGTATGTACCTAGGGTACTCACATCTGTTTAGAGAGGAAGCAGATAGGCTGGGGTCCTGGATAGCAGGGCCACAGCCTAGCTAGAGTCAGAATACAGTCAAAACATCAGCAAAAAGTTGGGGGCAACTATGCAGTCGATGCCACTCTCCTACAATCGTGGTCTGATAAATTACAATACGAAGGCACGTCTTGTAGAATAAAAATAAGATAGTGCCCGGTAGACTATTCACTGATCTCCAATGACCAGGAAATATAAATTGGAAGGAGGGAAACTAAGCCCCAATTAGGTTAGATTTGGATAATCGCTGTATAAATAGGCCATGAGAGTTATTGGGGTTTTGCATTAGTCGGTAGAAGAAGAGGACGGGTAGGAGCTCTGTCTGTCTCAGGGAAAAATTAGCATTTTCTTGCCTTAGTCATTTAGGGTGGTATTTATATAGGGTTTGCGTCACATTTGCACCATGCAACATGGTGCATGTGTGGCGTAAACCCTAAAATATGATTTATCAAGCCACACACGGCCACTTTGATTGACCCTGAGTGGCTTGATAAATCTGGAGTAACGCAGCGCAGCACAAATCGCTGCATTGCACTACTCGCCCTCAGGGAGGCATTCCATGGGCACTGCTTGGGTGTTCCCATGCAACATTCATGGATTTTGATGCATTCCCAGATTTACCATTACTGGTAGACCTGAGAATGCGCCAAACTGCTATGCCTCGCAGGTGAGGCGTATCAAGGAGAAATATTTGTATTTCTCCCTGTTGCTCCCTCTTTCTCTGTGTGCTGTATTCTGAAGCATACATAGAAAGAGGAATATGCCTCAGGGGATTGTTTTTGTGCAGGAAGGCATCACTTCCTGCAAAAAAATCAGCCCTGCATACAACACAAGGTGGAAGGGTGCCTGTGTTGGTGCTAGGCAGGCCGCTGTGTGCCAGTGCAGGGAAAAGGTAGGAGTTGCACTGTATTGTGATAAATAGGGTGCATTCCTGCCCCTTCCCTGTAACAGAGCACATTGTAGCAAGATGACTTGCTGCGCTGCATTACTTTTTGATAAATAGGCCCCTCAGTATCTGCAGCCTGTCTTTGGGTCACATGACTGGATGTAGCTGACAGTTGGGCTTTGTGTATTCCTCGTAGACAGCCACACACAATACAGAGCTTAGGTGTGCCTGGATGGCCCATAACAAGCAGGATGGGAGCGCCGAGCTGATCAAATCTGTACTTACCCTAGAAGAGACTGTGTCCTGCCTCCATACAAAGGGCTGCATACCTCCATAGTTAGTCTGGAACCAGGGCAGGAAATGCAGGAAGCCTGTGGACTTCAAAGGGAAACCTCTAGAAGCTTCTCCCAATTCAAAGGAAGGCCCAGGTATAAATATTAGTTCTCAGACACAGCTCCTTAGAACATTTTTGGACCTGTGGAAACTCTGCCAGAAGAATGACTTCTGTGCTGCTGAAGGACTGCCACTCTGGTGAACCACTGCACTAATGGACTGCTGTCCTGCTGTGCTGACCTGCTGATCTGCTGCCTACTCCCCTCTTGCCTGGGTGAAAAGGACTGGACCTGCATCTGTTGAAACAGGGACCCCAGAGTGACTCCAAGGGCTAGTTTGCTGGTCTCCTGACTAGAGCTTTAGAGACAAAAGGCTTCAACAACCTTCAAGCCAGCACCTGGACTCTGCCATCTCTGAGTCCTACCCTGCCTGCCATGTGGTGCCACCTCAGTCCTGGATCTATTAAAGTGGGCCCAAAGGTGCTCTGCAAGCCCATCTCTGGATCCAGCAGAATCAACGCAACCCCTCTGCTACGTGGCTCAATTCGAAGCAGAACCGACACATTACCTCTGCTGCGAGGATCCTCTCAATGCAGGAATTATGCATCGACGTCGCAGCACACAGCCTAAATGCTGCTGTGCGAAGCTTCACTGGCACAGGCCTTCGCATCACAAATCTCTCATCAATGGCAGCCTCGATGACAAAGCAGGTTCTCGCATGGCAGCCTTGCAGCTGATTGTAACCAACGCATCGCCTCGGCTGTACAACGCATCCTCGATGCCGGACTGTGCACTTTGCAGCTCCTTGGAACAGACACATCATCTCGGCTGCACAACACATCCTTGGCATGTGACCTCAAAGTGCTCCGCAACCAGGATTCAAGTTACTCAGTGGGCCTAACTGGGTCCCTATAGCTAGCCCATTCTCAATAGTGGTTGGCCTGAACTTGTGACTTCCCACCGGTCCGGCACGACTAGATATCCATAGTTGGCTCTTTGTGCTTTTTGGCCCTATTTTCACTGAAACTGATTGGCTTTTTGGTCTTGTTTTCTTTATTAAAAGTTACTCTGTTTTTCTAATTTGGTGTGGAATGTTTCTGGTGTTGAGTTTTCACTTTATTACTGCTTGAAATGCTGCCTAAATACTTTACACATTGCCTCTAAGTTAAGCCTGACTGCTCGGTTCCAAACTACCACATGGCTGAGCACAGGTTAGTTTGGGGTTTCCTTGTGCCTCACCCTGACAATGATTGTGTTGCTGCCTGAGTAGGGTTTCAAACCCCTCAACCAGTAACCCAGTTTCTTACACTTTTTTTTTTATCAAAAAGGGATGTTTTTAATTGAGAAAGATGCACCTAGTCTATTTGTTTTTGTTGTATTTACTCTGAAGTTAATTATATGTGTCTGTATCACTACCAGTTTCCAGATGGCTTCCCTCTGAACTGCTACTGTCCAGATCCTTGAAGTTATATATTTTAAATGTAACCATTGTGTTTTTGCACAACAATTGGTTTGAGACCCAAATTGTATTTTGTCTGTGATGGATGAACAAATCCATTGTAGGCCAAAGTGGAAAGTGTAGGACAAAAAAAGTCTCATTAATATTAATAAGGCAGGATTTCTTGTTGTGAATCCTACCAAATGTAAGGCCAGAGAAGTGTGAAGGACAGTGGACCTCCAACCCTGCATTGATGATCTCAAAATGGCATTTTTCTAGTGTGTTGCTTGGCCACTTCTGAAACGCGGGCTACATTCAGAAATAAATGGCACTCTGTGAGGTTACATTGAGGGGCCCATTACGGACAACTTCAACTTTGCAAATGGCGACCATTTGCTTTGACAGCTCATTCTGTCAATGGTTTGCGGCTGCACTTGCAGTTGCCTAACAGTAATACATTCCAATACTTCACAAAGGCAAATGGAGATGCCTCTTTCATGCCATTCCATCCTCCGATTTGCAAGGGGTCTCAAAGTGCACTTTGTTAGTCATAAACATATGTCTGGCTTAAAAATGACCCTTTGTACATTGAAAATCTGTGTTTTGCAGTCACAAAGTCCATTATTTTGTGAATTACAGGCTTTGTGACCATAATACACTTTTGTATATCTGGCCCTTAGTTCTTATGCACCTGTGTAGTTGAGTGGTTCGGAATCACCAATGTTCTGCTACCTCAACCATCAGGCATACCTGAGGCTGCCATTAACAGATCTATGTTTGGCACAGGTATTTCATTGCATGTCTGCCAGCACCCAAGAGTACAGATGTGGGTTTAGCTGATGTGTCTATGTATGTGTGTGTTATGTGCGTGTTTTATTGTGTATTTCAGCAAATTGGCCACACCTCATCCTAAAGATCACACTCTCCTTTATGAGGAATACCGTCTACAACTTATTAATACCTAATATCCTCATGCTCATCTGTTAGTGCCTACAACCACTTGCATGAAATCACACATCTTTCATACTAAAGATCACACCTAGCTCCTATTAATTTAATCTACCATGGAGAAACTGGAGTAAATGTTTGGAATAGTGTCCTTAAGAGCACAAGATTAATCTCAATAACTAACAATAATTACTAAAAACTCACTAACCTTGGATCATGGAGCAGCATGCTGCCTGATGTAAAGTGCTTCCAGGCCCCGTCATTGGTAATAAGGTCTATATAAATGCAATTACAAGAAAATACAATGCGTAACTATTGTGGCACATATGAATACTTATAACCATTACTCTCTGTAGTTCGTACAGACTGCATAATCATTTCCTTAGTCTGCATGACACGCTTCTACTCACATAAGACAATACTGCTATGGGCCATGTTCATCACTCAATACTGTATCAGTCTATAGCAATAAACCACCCATCAGCAACTGATCAGGCATGGAATAACCAAAGAAATTGGACACATGCCACTAGCTAATGAAAGACTTTAATTTAATTCACCACTGAGGATCCCAATAAGCTACATACTATAACCACTTCTTGATATCTCTCAATGACATTCAGATATGGGACGATATCACCAAAGCGTATCCCAGCAGATCTCTCCACTATGTCTTCTCCAACTTGTGCCGGCTCAGGACCATACACTTTAATCAAAATAACAGATCTGCTAACAAACACTGTGCCACAGTGTGTCGCATGATTTCACCGCCGTTCACACAATCACTCTGTAGGCAGCTGAAATCACACAGTGGCAGGGAAGACGAGCTGGAAACCACTGCAAAGAGTCTATTTCCAGCTCATCTTTGAAGGCCGTAAGCAGGTGATGCCCATTAAGGGGTGTGGCAACGAGAGCCCCAGTGACCATCTGTTGACTTGTTTGTGGGGAGGTGTTAGGGGATTTGTAGAGGGCAGAGTGACTCTAAGGTAACTCTCAGTGGAAGGCCCCATCCCTACTAAGAACCGCCCCTTCTCACGCTGTGAAATTGTTTTGTAAGTTGGCAGGTCTGAAATATCTCAGAATGGACATTCCAATGCAGAAAAAATCAAGTTTTTCTTTTATTTACACTTACCTCTTCTGTTCTGTCCTCCTTTGGCAGCTGCACTATGAATAAATACCGTTATGCTGAACTTTTTCGGAGCATTTTACCCCAGTGCTTTTCCTGCCAATCTTGAATTTTTAGTCCTAGCGTAATACATTTCCTCAGTTTTATGCTTGAGCCATACATAGTGCCTGATTTCCCCTTCTGACACATTCATCACACACTGATTGCCTTTTTCGGACAATAGCACCATTTCCATTTACAATGCCACATACTGTCACAGATTCTGCCCATTCTTCCACCTTCCTCCTTGGAGCCTCTGTGTTGCTTAGCTGTCTTGTCCTGTCCCATCTTTCCCTGATTCCCTGTTCAGGCTACCCCACAGCTGAATCTGTCAGCACTGCCATTTTGCAACTGAAAGGACTTGGGCAGAAACTGGGAAGAGGATCTGGATTATTCCTGTGCACAATAAATGTTTTACTTTCTCACAGTATTGAGATTTTTAGAAGCAATGTGATGTTATGTAATTGGCAGATTAAAGTGCTTATTACCATTATTATTACATCATAGTGCATTCTCAATCTGGGTGCCCTCTCACGAGGGCTTGGAAGTGCAATGAATCAACTGTATGTGTTGTTTTCTGGTGTTTGGCCGCATTAGGTTAGTAGAGAGTTTGTTCAGTGTTTAGTCAAGGAGTGAATTGTGTAGGTTAATGTGCAAGTAATATCAGTTTCGTCTTGGAAGATCTTTGTAGAATTGTAAGTCTTCTTGGATGTGTGTGCTGAAGAACTTTCTCATTTGTTTGTCCATTGTTTGTCTGGATTAAAGTGTTTTAAATAAATGCACCTAAATCCAGGGAGGGATTTGTGATATAATCTTGTTGTAATTGTAGTCTGTCGCTTTTGTTGGTATAGTGGGTGACAGTGCTGTTGATTTGGCTGTGCTTTGCTTTTGTGCCATGTTGTGCGTATTATGGTGTAAGGGTCTACCAATGACAATTTGCAAGTGTGTGTCTGGAACGACTGAATTCAATGATACTTATGGGTGGCTAATGCTGTTGTAGAACTGTTGATAGCCAGGTTATGGATTTGAGACGTGTGTTGGGTGTGTTAGATATGACCTTCACATAATGTGTTAATAGGCGGGTTTGGGTGATATGTGACCACAATTAAATTAGGAGTAGATATTTTCTAAATCACGGTTTGTGTATACACAGGTCTTTTGTTGAGTAATAAATCAAGAAGTGTGAATAGTCTGCACTGTATAAGAAAAGAAAAGCAAGGAAGTCATGTCAGGAACACATTGTATTTTACCTTCATTACTGCCTGACTAGGGAAAGCAAAGCAATCAGCGTGAATAATGTATGATTTAGAAATAACATTATATTTATTAATGAGCACTGTTGATAAAATGCATATGTTTTGTTTTCTGAAATAGGGCTGCCCTGGGGAAGATGTTATATTCTTCTCATTGTTTTACATTCCTGTTCACTATTTTACTTAAGAGTTATTGCCAGCTTGTTCTTGTTTCTTCTCCTTTCCCTAAACCCCTCCCTCCTCTCTTGGTTTCTCCCTCTTCCGTGAGCTTGCTTTAGAATGTTAAGACTGTTGGTATTCTGTGAGCATCTATGGTGGAGAGCAGAGACTGGAAAATAAACTGCTGAATTTACTTTTGTTTCCTGACTACCCCTCGCATTGCCAGGTGGGTGTTGGGGTTAGAAAGCTTTAGCTTCAAGGGAGTACGTTCCAGGCAACTTGAATTTTGCAGCGATTTCCTCTCTAGTGCACCATTAAACAAGGAAGAACAATTTGATACTACAGAATACCCCATCCTACAAGTCAATTACTCAACTATTTTGTCTCAAGAGTGGAGGGAATGCATGAGAAAGACCATGCAACAACTCCGTATTTACACTTTACAAGGGTGTCCTACTTCTAACGCGTATATTACTGACGATATTAAAAACAATTGGGAAGTTCGCCACAAACTTAATATAAACCAAGATTTTTTACTAAGAAATTACAAATTTTGTTCCACCTGAACTTTTGCGCAACAAAATTGTAGACCTTGTACACGAAGGTCACCTAGGTAGGAGTTTAACAAAAGCCAGATTCAGGGAACGTTATTGGTTTCCTAACATGGACTCCATGGTAGAAAACAAAGTCAAAGATTGTAGCATCTGCGCAAACAGTGATAAATCTAAGTTAATTCGCAAAGTTCCTTTGTCACCACTCTCACTTCCATCCAAACCGTGGGAGAAGCTTGCCTTAGACATCAGTGGTCCCATAAACCGGAAAAATGTATTAAAGCGCTTTGCATCAGTTTTGATAGACTACCACTCCCAACTGACTGTCACTAAGATGGTGAATCAAATTACCACTGATTCTTTAATACGGTTCCTTAGGAACACCTTCGCAACAGAAGGTATTCCATCAGCTATTGTCACTGACAATGAAGTACAATTCACATCTTCTGCCACATCAGAGTTTTTCACGAACTTGGACATTACACATCTTAAAACTTTTTTTATTGTCCTAGGGCTAATGGACTAGTAGAGAGAATTAATAGAATGATCAAGGAATGTATTTAGTTAGTATGCACCAACATGATTCCAGTTGAACAAGCCATTCAAGAAATGCTGTGGGCTTACCATACCACTCCAAACCATGTCACAGGTGTTTCACCTTTCCCTGCTCTTAAGGGAAGGAATCCGTGCACACATTTTCCCCTAAATGGTTGGGAGGGGGTGTTGGTATACATGTCAATACCAAGGACACTAGTTCAAAAGTCACAGCACATCGGGCTAAATTCAAGTCATATTATGATAACAAACATGGCACTAAAATTCCTCAGTGGGTGGTTGGTGACTGGGTTTGGGGATAGCGACTCCAAAGTTTCCAAACCCATGCAGATTGTGGCAGTTAAACGAAATATAGCCATTATGGACAATGGCCAAACATGGAGCATGGATAGGTTAACCAATACTGGAGCCCAAGGGATTCCCTCCTTTCCCTTTTCACACTGTAACTCTACACCCAGATGCTCTGATAATCAAAGATTCTGTAGGGCCCCAGTTTGGCATCGGGACTACAACATGAATAGATAATTCTATGGATTTTTCAGTATATTTTAATTTTGTGTATTTCATGAAACTTCACTTTCTATTTCGTATTTTCCGCTTCCCAGGTACTTTGTATTTTTGTGTATAGATCCTGGAGGAGGGTAGATGTGTTATATTCTTCTCCTTGTTTTACATTCCTGTTAACTATTTTACATAAGAGTTATTGCCAGCTTGTACTTGTTTCTGCTCTTTTCTCAAAACCCCCTCCCTCTTCCCTTGGTTTCTCCCTCTTCCGTGAGCTTGCTTTAGAATGTTAAGACTGTTGGTATTCTGTGAGCTTCTGTGGCGGAGAGCGTCGACTGGAAAATGAACTGCTGAACTTACTTTTGTTTCCTGAGTAATTTTATCAAAAAACATAAGAGAAGGCAATGCAAGCTTTACAAGGAAAGATAAATAGATCTAACAGCAGTTATTTTGTCAACGGCGACTGCCCCACTGAAATGCCCCCTGAAAATCCCCATAGATGAAAAATACAATGATAATGAATTTTATTTTTCGTCAACCCGTCCCGAACCGAGTGTCAGGATGGGGTGGGGCCTGCTGAAAGGCAGCAACAGGGAGGGGTGATGAGCTGCCAGTGCTCTAGTTTAAAATGTGCATGTCTCTTTGGCCGGCGGTCTTGCGATGGCCACCCACACATGTGCAATTTAAGCGTTTCTAACCCAGCTGTCCAGTACTGTTATTGTGTATAATATATAATCTTTATGTGATGCACATAAAAATAACAAGCAAAGGAGGCAGAGATGGGATGTGAGTGTGGGGAAACACACAAAAGGTCTTAGTTTGTAGTCCAACATTTCATTTCTGAGTTCTCTGTATTGCACCTGCTCTTAGGCAAGACCTATAACCCTCAATGGACTCCTGAGGTCCACCTGCTTGCAGCATGGCCCATTTAAGCAATCTATACTTGTATCCCTTGTGTCATGCTTGCTTTTACTGCCTCAAGCAGTAACACATCCTTAGGCTCAGGTATCACATAGCAAAGAAATCTCAACCACATGATCTAGCAGACACTAGTCTAAATAACATAGCTGTCCATAAGGTTATGCAGATTCCGCAATCATTGCCTTCAATATACCGAATCACTGGATTAAACATAGCTGAATGAAATCTTAGATCTCAAAAAGTTAAAAGCCCAGGCACAAATAGTAGAGCACCCTGTCCAAGTGATATGGCATGATTGTATAAGACAATACAGATAACAAGACCAAACTGTGTCATCTATATGAGTCTTCTGAAGTAAACAAATATCAGCTTTATGTCTTGCTAAATAATCTAGAACCTTAGTAACCCTTTAACATTAAAAGAAACAATTTTAATACCTTTAATATTATCCATTTTTACAGAAGAGTGAGGACATTAAAGAAGAAAACCCCTAGTAAAGTAAAAAAATAAAGAGTAGCTCTAACATGGAATGAAAGGAGGAAAAGGAGAGATGCAAACAAACACTAAAAACACAGGATAGACAAACATAAAGAAGACCACATAAAAACATGAATAGTAGCACAGAATCACACACTTGCCCAATTAAAGCCCTCATAGATTAGATTAGACAAGTATCTGAGTTGTCAAGCAGAAATTATAACATAGAAATCAAGTCACAGACACATTTGTGTCCATTGAGAGCGGTAACTGCTGATCCAAAAAAAGATGAAGATCCTCAGGGTGTTTAAAGGACTTAGAAAAACCATCTTTCCATATTCTCATGGTAGATGGGTCAAAGAGGCCATATTTATAATTACATCTTCTTAGTCGCGGTCTGAGGTCCGAGAATTCTTTGCGTATTTTAACAGTTTATTTAGTGAAGTCTTGTTGAATGAACATTTTTTGACCCTCGACCATTAAAGACGGGATCTCTCCTGCTTCTTTCCAAATCATCACCAAAGGACAATGACGCAAAACCTTCAAAATTATTGGATGTGGTTTGGTATGGCTCGGATTACGTGATGGAATTCTATGTGCTTTATCAAGTTCAAATTTTTCTGGGAAAGTGAGGTGTAAAAGGCCAGGTAACAGTTTTTCTAAATATTGTCTACAGTTTTTGCCTTCAGCATCTTCTGGTAAATTGAAAATACACAAGTTGTACTGTCTATTGTGATTTTCTGTCTGTTATAAATAGCAAACCTTTTAATTTTTTTATTTATGCAGCTTCAAAAACAATTACTACAAATTGGAAAAATGTGTCATTGTTATATGTACATGCATGGTGGTCCCGGATAATATTTATCAGAAGAGGAGCTAAATCGACCTTGTTGGGTGTCACTCACAATTTTCCTAATTATCATTTATTTTGAAAGCCTGTTGATAATTATATGGATTTTTATTTCTGATTAATTCTTACTGATAAAATATATAATAGTTTCATGTTTACATCAAATGATTTCAATTTAGTAGCTCTATTAAGTTATACTTGTAATGTTGTTTCACTTAATTCCCTTTTCAGTTTCCTTTTACTTTTATTAGCATTATTGTATTTAAAAATGTATAGATACTTTATTGGCTTTACTTTTATATTATCTTATTGGTTTTGTTATAGCTTAATTATTAGATTGATGTATAGTTGTATGTACCTTTTTCCGGTGCTCTTTTTTGTTTGGTCTTTTGATTCAACCTAAAATTCAATAATATTTTTTGAACTGGAGAATATAGATAACAAAAATATCGACTGACGTACACTCGATGGCCTTAATATTGCCTACAAAAATTTCACTCCATTGGGTGTACACTTTCCATTATTAACTCCATTGAGGTAACATTTTGTAAATGATAATTAGGACATTATATTTTTAGTAGACATTACTTGGGCCATGATGTTCTGGTACCAAACCAACAAAACGTACATATTTTGGTTTTGGCTGCAGAACCACATCCTTGACTACGCACATCTCACCAATGTTCACTCTAGATTATAGATATATCTGACATGTATTTAAGCTACACATATTATATGTCTTACATATCTTAACTTACATATCTTACAGATGTTTGCTTTAGACGGGAAGCCTTTCCTCTACAACTCTTTGTTACATTTAGACAACAAAACTGTCTATTAGGTTATTGCAGATTTTGGAAGCTAATTGAAGAGGCCCCTCACAGTCCTCCTTCGAGAAGCATAAATATGTGGGATTTTTTTACAAAGGTAGATCAATTGAATTACAGACACTTCATGGGCATCTGTTTAAAACAAGAGAGCCATGTCTAAGGTGACACGGTACTTAAAGCCCAGGCCTTGACAGCAGAGCCATCTCTGGCCACACAGAAATTACATATATCTGCTGTTCCCGGCAAAAACGTTCCTTTGTTTTTTTGTTGTTGTTTTGTTTAGTTTTATGTCGCGCGAACTCGACCCGAAGATATCAGAGCGCTTTACATGAGCAGCAGTTGCGTTACAGATGGACACTGGGGACCCGATATCGCTGAGATCCCTTAGACTGACAGCAGAATCATCCTTCAGGGCACACCCAAGTGAACAGTCTGAGACGTCAAACAGCCGGCCCATATCTAAAGGCAGCAAAATAACAAGAACATTTTATTAAGGCCACTCGCAAGGCATATCCATCTATTTAGTATAAACAGCAGTGATGAACAGAGGGAACATCTGGTGCACAGATCTGCATTCGCTATGACGTCTCAGGACAAACAGTTAATAATAAACAGAGTTGACCTTGCTTTTCTCCTGCCAAGTCTTAAAGCAGGCTGAGGGAACATATGTGTGGCAATACAGGAAGTTTTTTGGTTCCAGATATATGCTATGATATTTAGACACGTCCATCAGTCTAGAATTGGACGAACCTCCTGCTCCACAGCTGGTTAGTTCACATGTTTTTATGTAATTTTGATCTGTCCTTAACAGCAGTGCAGAAGGAGCCAAATAGGTGTAAGGTCTCTGTCAGGCACTTTGCTTTTCCTGTGCGCTGAACCAGTAGGGACCTATTAGGGATACCCTCTGCCCTTGCTAGTTCACTTCCTAAGTTTCTCATATTGATTATTTTCAAACCAACAACACTTATTAGCTGGCATTAGTTACACTGCTTCCGGAGCAGTATCAGAGCTACCAACTACGGAAACAGGGCATGGCCTTAGACAGCGTGGGGCTTGATGCCAAGAAATGTCTCAGATGCACTTATTCCCCGGGTTCACTACTTCCATCAACCTCCTTCTGCCTTAAAAAAAACAACAAATTCTGCTTAGAGCCTCCAAATACGAGCATGGGGTTCCAGTTTTCCTTGTGTGATATCAGCTTTGTAAATGGAGCCCGTATGGTGTGACACATGGTGGCTTCATATGAGTTTGAAGGTCTGAAGAATGTATTCTGCTGACATAGTTCATGAAACTAAAAAAAAAGGTGTATATTTGGCTCCACAAAATGTACATTGTCCCGAGAAAGTTCTAGAACAGCATATGAAATGAATTGTAGTTTTGCAAAGAAGTTTCTGGATATTGATACGTTGCCTCCTTGGTAAATGTCTGTTTTATATAAGCAAGATTTTTCAATGTATATAAATCAGTTATCCTTTGCCACACACTGAAAGATTCCCAATCTCAAATGAATACATAAACAACTGTTTCTTAAACTACGACATGCACCTCACAAGCAATCTAGCCTGTCTCCGGGGCTTTTGTCCATTTTTTGACCTTGTGATCCCTAGTGAAATCTCATGGTCTAGGCTCTTGATCACCTTAAATGCTGGGGGATCTGCAAGGCTTAAATTATTTTAACTCTCCAGTTCTCCAGAAACCTTACCAAATTAAGTTCAGAGACACAGCATTATGGACTAGTAAGGGCCCAACAAACCTATTCTAAATTCTAGTCAATTCTTTTCATTGTTCTGGTGATCTACCAACCACTGCTTCAAGTTACACTTTGTATATATACATGATTTTTTACATCTTACACAAATTACCCCTTCTACAAACCTACATCAGGAAAGTGACAGCAGGTCAACCGCTTTCCACAAACAAGTTAAATGTGGAGGTGGGATCACCATTCCGTAGTCACCAGAAAGTAAGAATTGATGTCTCCTTTGGGCTCATGCATAATTGACATTAGCAGTTCCCCAACTGCCATTTCAAATTGCAATAACTCTGCAACATGTCCACTCTGTCTGTCATCTGAGCCCTACTTCCCCATGGGGAGGACAAAGGATCCTCACTCTTTCCCTAAAATACCTTGGGGAAATGTATGTGTTCTCAGTCTAGCAACATCTGAATTTGTATAGTGCTGTTCAGTCTCCAGGCCTGACCCCATTCTCAGTCTGTTAGTGTGCAGAGTATGATAATATTATCATTAATAATAATTCATGAAGTTTACTTCATGTGGTGGAATTGCAACAGTTCTTTTTTATTAAATCTGCTACTGACCTCCGACGAACTTCGCAGATATAACTATGAGAAGAGAAAGTCGAAAGCCATTCTAAGCTCTATAGAAATAAACAAAAACAGGAGGAGGCCCGTTAACCCAGTAGAGACCCGGGTAATAGTGTGTAAAGAAGAAACAATGTCTCAATCGGTAATCATGAAGTAAGACAGATACAATTAAAGAAACAAATCAAAATGAGAGAGAGGTTAAAAAAGGGAGACCACAAAGGAAAGTGAAGAAAGGGGGTGAATCTATTTGAAATACTAGTAGTTATATCAGCCCTACATTACAATATATGCATTGGTAACCCAATTGTAGGTGTGCACATTGGTGCTCGTGAAGTTGAACGGCGCAGTGACACAAGGCAAGGTGAAGAAACAGCTTAAACTTAAATTAAATTTGAGGCAGGTCCTGTACCCGTAATAAACTTATAGAGAGACATCAGGTAGAACAAATTTGCAGCACCCAGACAGTAGTTATAAAAGATTTTGTTTGGCATGGTCTTTGTACCCTTTGAAGTGAACCCCAGGTGTTATATGTAAAATCCCAACATACCTGTCAAAAGGTATTGACTTTCCAGCAGGAATGTCAAAAAGAGGCCCACTAGGATTGTAGCCTGTCTGACTGGTAGAACAAAAGAAAGGCCCTGCCAAAAAGTCAGCTAACATTTGCCTGTGACGGGTGAGGCCTCTTTGAAGTGTGCACTGAGAGTTATATGAAAAACCCCTGCAGACCTGTCGATCAGGATGTGACATTCAAGCACAATTTGACACTTAAATAAAAAGATGTTCACAGCTCCATCCTGCAAACTCTGTTGGGTTCAGAGAGTACCTCTATCTCTGCCCATTCAGGTCAGCCTGTTGTATACTCCTGGGCGGTATTTCACACCCATTCACAACTATTGAAATGCTAATTATTGGATGGTAGAAGCAGGACAGCAAAACTGCAGATTAGCCTTCAGTAACTTCAAGGAGGGAAAAGCTGCTAAAAGTTACTTTTCTGTAACATTTAATAAAAATCTGACTTCACCCTTGAATTTGATTTCTAATAACTATTAAAATAGTTGTTTAATTATTTTTATAGATAGTTTCATTCCTGAGATCAATATTAGTATTTAATATTACATCCCATTGTTTTACTATGGAACAGCCAGCCTTGTTACAATAAAAATAGCTTTGAGGTTGTAGTCACTGTAAGGACGTTTAACTTTTGCATGTCCTACTTTCTATGCCCTGCACCCTGCCTTATGGAATATATAGCCTTCTTAGGGGTAACTTAAAAATATTTAAAGGGAAGGTTTGGGTGTTAAAGGCGTTATTTTGACAGGTAACATTTGCAGTTTAAATCTGCCACAGCCAGGCTACTAATGGTAGGCCTACAGTCATGTTGCTGCAGTTACTGTAAGTGACACAATGGGTGCCGCAGTCCACTTGTGACATTTAACTTACAGGCCCTGTGTGCAGTTCATACTATAAACTGGGGATTTATGAGTAAGTTAACTATTGAATTGAATTAATTGAATTGAATTAAAAATGTATATAGCGCAAAACTGCCACCCTCCGGGTATCCTGGCTACTATGCCAATTAGGAGTACCCCAATTTTACGATGTTGAAAGGAGAAGCACAAAAACGTTATCACTGATTAGCAGGGGTAAAGTGCACAGAGTTCAACTGCCAGCAGAAATGTAGGCTCGAGCAAAAGGTAAAAAATCCAGGGTGTCATGAATAAATGGTGGATGTCCTACAAAGGAAAACTGTCCCCATGCTACTTTGCTGGTTATACCTTGCTTCTATTGGTGGTTACATGCTTGTTTTACACATGGAAAATTGACGCACATGGAGCAAATCGTCCACAAAAACCTGTGTTAAGGCATATAATGTAAATGTACACAAACTTTTCTACATATTATGTGTGAGTAAGATACATTATATATGCACCTGCTCAGTTGATATTATGTTGGATAAACTGTCTATTATGTACAGTTGTGCATACAGAAACTGTGCTTTTAGGTTTGAGAATGTGCATGGGTGGTATTAGCTGCACAACTCTTTTTCTGATGTTTCCCCTTGCATGAAACAATCACCAGTATTTGACCTACTGTGAGGATCATCTGCCGCTACCCATGGAGAGGCCTCTGGTTCCATAACGGCTGTGTGCTTTGTACACGGTTAGAATTTTATCAAAATTCAGGCACATATTTATCAAGGTTTTGCGTCGCTTCGTCCTTGCACCACAAGGGGATGCAAGGTCGACACAAAACCTAAATTAGATTAATGAAGCCACACACGGCCACCTTGCATGGCCTGAGTGCCCATTCCTGCACAAAACAATCCTGCCTACAACGCAGGTACCCTTGCACCATCGTGTAAGGGTGCCTACATTGGAACTAGACAGCAGTTTGTGCACCAGCGCAGGCAGCGAGCAGGAGTGTGCTCTGTAATGTTAAAAATGGCACATTCCTGCCCTCTCACTTTCATGCAGAGCGCACAGCAAGGTGGCTGGCTGCGTTGTGTGGAATATCGATAAATACGGGCCTCAGTTTTCAAAATTACTCCAAGTAACTTACTCAGCACCAAACTCTAATAGAGGTGGGCGGTCATACTGAGTCTGTGGGACAATCAATAAGAAAGAATTATATTTTAGATATAAGATATAATAAGTGAGAAATGTTTTCTGCAGTTGGTCAATCACTCAGGTGGAAATGGCAGCAAAATTAGTTTTCCAAAATAAGCAACTGGCCATGAGGAGAAGCTACAGAAAGTATGAAGAAGTCTGCAGAAACATGTCCAGTCTTCTGTGGGGGAAGGTGATAAATCTGGTAAAAAAAAATCTTACTAATGCCAAAGATGACAAACAAGCATCAACAAAGACAATATGTTTCGCCTATGGGAGATGTGTTAGCATTGTCAATGTTTTTATACATGTTGCACCACGACAAGCATTAACTGCGCCATAGTGCTATTTTTCGTGTAAGCCATGCAGCACAGCAGCCACCTGCTGCTGTGCAATATGTGTAAACACAGCCTGGAGGGTTTAAGAAACACGAGGGAAGAAGGTGGGAAACAACAGAGAGTGGGAGGATGGTGTGTGTGTGTGTGAAACAATGGAGAGAGGCACAGTGGCATAATCGCAGGATTTTCTCCTAATATATTTCATGCAGAAATATATATGTTTTCTATCTTCATTCGGTTTAAAACAAACCATAAAAGCATGTACATTTTTAATGAACAGTAAAATAATAACAATAAAATTCTTAAACACAAAGTCCTAGTTACATTTGCATTAGGTACTAGGGTCGTCTGTGTCAAAAAATCATGACCTGCAAGGATATGTTACAGACAGTTGTTCTTTATATAAAGAATACAAGTAGATCAATAGTCAATACTCAATGCAATATATATATGGTAGAACCCTGTCACAGTTATTCACTTAATAATAATTAGTATAAAAATCTACTTGACTATTTTCCATACTGGGAGCAGGTGAAAAAAGTATGATCTAAAAAAGTACTTGTGCATCAACGTGTCAATGATCAGAGCAACTAAATTCAAGAATTTACTTTTAAGACCGATCAATGTGGGCTATAGCAATAACCCTTAGCATTCATAGTATAATGCTCAAAATATTAAGATAAGTACAGCTATCAATAGCAGCATTAATTAAAAACAAAAATCATTCTTATATGCCAAATATTTGTACTGCAACACATAGGTATAATGCAAGAAAAAAGACCATTCAAATGCGACACTTATGGTTGTGTTGTACATAAAAGGATAAATCAGCAGATTAGTTTACTTTAAATGCTTGTGCAATCAAGTGCCTTTTACAACAGAGTTCTAGTAAGTTGAGTTATTTCCTATGGGCCTTGTGCTTAAAGGTTCCATCCAACTTAAATGTACCTGAAAACATACTTAATATACTTTTCAATGTCCTGTGTTCTGTTTCATTGTATCGCATCTCAATCACCAAGCATACAATAAATATATAGAAAGTGCAAAAACTAGCCATTCCATTTTATTATCATTTCTCAGTATCCTGATGGCTTCCTTCAAATGTGACATAAAGTGTGGTGCAATGGAACTATCCATGTCCTCCTGTATGAGGAATACGCACGGCAAACACAGATCAAGTGTTCCTCTGTTTCAGCTCTCCCCTCCCACGCAGAACTTGAATGCGTGTGAAAATCCTTCCATCTGCCATGGAATTTATTTACTGGCAGAATGCCATATCTGATTTCTAAGACTATAGATCCGGCTTGCCGTGCTTCAATTCTGTCCAGAAAGGATACAAACATCATAGTGCCCTTAAAATCTAGCAACCTCACTGTTGGCACACCAGTATTGTTTGCCGCTATCTTTCACGGATATGGTTGCTGAATCTGCTCTTTAAACATTCCAGGGTATTCTTCATGATTGGCTCAGGTTTATACCCAAATTCGTTCATCCCTAGCTTGGGCAACCAGGTTTGGATGTACTAGAGCCAAGGTAGGCGCTCCGTTTTATATACCAGTTTTACTTCCTTAAACCATTGTCTCAACGGTAATGGGGAATTGGTGGTCCAGACCCTGAGCCAGTAGGCCCATGGTTTAAAAGCTGCCACTTATACTATATTCTTAAGGCCAAGATCAAGGCGTATTGGGATCAAAGGGGCATTCCAAGGTGAAATGAGTACTGCTCTTATAAAGTTATTTTCCACTCTTTCAAGTCCCCCTGTGGGGTTCAATCTCCAGATATCTGCTCCATATACCGCTGCACCCAGCCTTCTTGCTTTTTAAATATCTAGAGCCAGTGTAATTGTCCTGTAGCTTAAGTTTTTTTTGCCTTTTTACTATAGTTGAGCCTACGTGTTGAAGAGCCAACTGTCTCTTGGTTACATGTGAAACCCACGTAAGCGTGTTTGCAGTTCTCACCTCTTTTCACCATAGAATCACGTCAACAACATAGACCCCCATGCACCATGGTGCATGGGTACCTGCGTTAGCACTCGGCTAAAATTAGGTGCCAGCGATGGCTGAAGGGTCAGGAATGCACCGTATCTTGTAAATATGGTGCATTCCTGCCCTTTCGAATTGGCATAGGGCAGCACAGCAAAATGATTTGTGGCGCTGCCCTCCACCAATTCTTTGTAAATTACGCCCACAGTGTGGAAGGAAGAGTGTCTGCTGATAACATCTTGTCATGGCACTGTGCCCTCCTGTCACAGCAGGCAGTCATGAAAGCTCTCCAGTGGTCTAGAGTGCATTAACAAACACAATGGCTGGTCAGGATTGAGAGTGACTGCAGAAGCATGCACTCTATAATTGCATGTCGAAAACTAAAATAATGACCGAAATTGATGGTCAGGATTGAGAGGGATTGCAGAGATATGCACTCTAGGAGTTCATGTCAAAAAGGTTTTAAAAACCTTTTTAAAAAAGAGTACCTGGAGGAACTTGCTGCCAGTGGAAGGACACTTGCCATAGGAAGCAGTACGTGGTCCAGGCTCCACATCAGGGACCCATGGTGAAGACCCAGGAGGAAACTGGAGAAGAGGAAGAGAGGAGGAGGGGCTAACCAATAGGAAGCAAGGGAATGAGAGTGATGTCAGAACCATCCAACAGTAAGGAAAGGTAAGTAATGTGCGGGCTCTAAGTCTGTTTTACCTTTTTTTATTTACTAGACATTTCCCAAGCAAAGTGTTGTGCAGGCAAAACCTACACATTTACTCATCTGCACTAACACGTAGGATCTCTCTCCCCATCCACATGTTGCTATTCAGCTACAATTTGTGAGTCCTATTATCAAGACGTCAGTTTACCCATGATATCTCCCGTCAATACAGATTTCTCAGAAGCCCCTCTGTGTCCTGATACCATGGTATCTGCACCTCCACACACCACACCTCATAGCCTGCTTTGTATGATTGTGCACCTACCAACACACACACACTTGATGCTGCCATTTCTGGTGAACATGACTTTTGTGGTAACTGAGTGATGATTTGGGCTGAGTAACTTTTCTGCATAAACTTAACATGCAGGAGCCTACTGCTCATTCTAGCCTGCCATTGAAATGAGCAGCTTTGAAATCAGTTATCTGAACAACAACCAACAGGAGGTAGCCCATAAAACCAGTTGAGACCTGGGTGACAAGCATATATAACGAATAATAATGTCTCAACAGGTGTCAACTCAAGGCAAGTTTAAGTATATACACAATATTTGAAAAGGAGCAAAGGGATAGAAAAGAAGGGAGACATCAATGGGTTACCAAAAATGCTAAGAGCAGTTTTATGTACAGAATTGGAAAACAGCTCTGTTACATTTAATGACATAACCTGTCCCACGTGTGCAAATTGTGCTTGTGAAAACAGTCAACGGCCTAAAGTGACTAGTGTGAACCAGTGAGGGACGGCGCAAAGGAACAGTGACAGGTTATATACAAGACATTAGTAATAGTCCAGTCACAGTTAACAATCACCAAGCAACAGTTTTCAGGATTGCGAAACATAAATTTGCCTGTTGATTGCGCTATGGAGTAGACGATGTTTCGACCAGATAAAAGTTCAGGTCATCATCAGGACCAGGTTACATTTAATTGGAAGTGCTAGAAAGAAAGAAAGGAAGTTAAAGATATAAGTGAGAGGTAGGTGGAGAGGCTGAAAGATCTATGGGGTGCTCAGTTTTCCTTGGAAAGGACATTTTCAGCAGACAAGGAAATAGTGACTTTTCACATTGCATTGTTTAACCTCTCGTCTTTGCCTGGGTCCCTGGGTCGCTATTACGAGTCGTGGATGGCGCTAACGTGCACACTGCATTTTGTGAGATCATACTAATTATAATAAGGACGAGCCAATGAGGCCCGAATCTCTTTCCATGTTTAAGTGCTAATAATATGGCGGAAAAATATAAATTTTCCTTTGCCTATGAAAATGGTGTTTTGCTGTCATAAGCAACAATAATCACCACTGACTCATGCATGGAGGTATGTAGCAACATTTTATAACCTTTTTATAAACAATATATGGTGCTAAATGTCATCTTGGTGCACATTAGTACCAAAAAGGCACTTTGTGTAATCCAGGCGAGATATTACATTGTACTAGAACATTCTTCAATAAATAACTCTATATATTCATAGATGAGCAAGGGCGTTTGTATGATACCAACTGTTTAAAGAAATGAAAGAGCTAAGTCATGGAGGAAGCATAAGTGCTCTCCGTCTCCATCACTACAGTGCCCTGGTGTCTTTTCAGGTTTTTCTTTCCATGCTCAGATTATCCCTGCTCGGTTTTCAGAAGCAGCAGGATTCAGGGGCACATATGCAGTGTGTGTGCCTGTGCGCTGTCTTCGTTTATCCTAAACATGAAGGTAAGATGCATTTTATTTAAGGCTTTTTTGCATTCTCTCCCTAAGGTGGAAAGAGAGAATTGCTCTCCAATTCCAAAGTCATTCTTGCTATATACATACAATGGTGTTTTTTACAAATGGTAAGTGAATTGTCCCTCAATACTGTTTGGCTGTTCAGCCCAAGATCAGCAAGTCAAAGCAAACCTTAAGTAAATGTATCTCCCCATTGCCTCTGGTTGGGTTCAGTTGTATTGGGAAGGTGAATGATCGGGTGCCCCATTTCCAGTAGGTCTAGATAGGCCATTGACAGCACTTGCTGTTTTCAGAATCTTTAGCCCTGAGAGGTCCTACCTGATAACTGGAAACAGAAGCAGCATTTGCCTGTTAGCAGTAATGGTGGGAAGCATCTAATACAGGCGTAGCAGCATTTTGAAGGTCTCCTTTCTCGAAGATTGATGGTGAACAAGGGTGTCATAGACATGAAGCAAACAAAGAAATGGGCCTCCTGGCCTCAGTTTGAGTAGTGAAAGATAAGCAAAGTGTGGGCGCAGTGATCCCTAGTCCGTGGCACCTGTTACACTCATGATAGGTATGCCCCTGGTTTAGATATGCAATAGCAAAAGGTGCAACCCATCTCAGTATGTCAAATGCCAGCAAGTTTTGTCCTGATTTCATCGTAGGTTTGTGATGGTTGATGTTCTCCTGTAGACATTCAGTTCATGTGCTAAGTATGAGTAAAAAAATATCCAAAATATCTCAAATTCAATCAATCAATCAGTCAGGGGGTTTATAAAGCGCGCTACTCACCCGTGAGGGTCTCAAGGCACTGGGGGGGGGGGGAGGAGGGGGGTGCAGCTCTGGTTCAGTCAAAGAGCCAAGTCTTAAGGTTCTTCCTGAAGGTGTGGAGGCTGATGTTGACAGGGAGCTCGTTCCAGGCCTTGGCTGCGACATAGGAGAAAGCTACTTCAGAAAATATTGGCTTTCAGTCTTGGCAAGTTATTTCCCTCGTTTATAAATTGCACAGTTTCACACATGAGAAAGTAAGCTTCAAGCATTGATAGATTTTGCATAATAACATTTTGAATTGTCACTTTTGGGGATATTCGAAAAAAGTAAATAGAGCAGTGTAGCAGGCGCTGGAAGGCCGGTGGGAAACTTCCAAGCGCCAATCGCACAACACAAACAAAGCAAGCCTCAAAGAAAACCTGTGCCAGCTGAAGGGAGAACCGAAGAAAGATCACGCCAGTCTTTCTTAAAACAAAGAACCTGGAGGAGGCTGATAACTGCTTAAGAGCAAGAGTCATGGGTGGTTTTGAAAAGAAAAGCAAACACCAGCTTGCCAGACTGAAAGAAAGGCAGTGAGTAGGGGCTTAGAAAGGAAAAGTACAGTTGCACTACAATGCCTGCTGGCCAACACGCGAATGAATAGGCACTGTCAAAGAGACTGAGAAGACAAATATATCCCGCGTAGGGCGGAATTGGCAGGAAGCCCATAGATAACTGGACATAAATAACCGCGTAATACAGACCCAGTTTCAGTGTGGTACCATGTGGCCCTCACTGTGTGAAATGCTTATCTGGGACCTCTTTGAAGAACAATTTTTACAAATTTCTACCACCTGGGTGCATCCAAAGAGCAAAACAAACCAAAATGAACCAATTTCCAGTCAGAGTCAGAATATGGAGAAAATCAGAGCCTAAAAATGCTGACGGGAAGAGCCAGACTTGCCAAGGACCAGGCCCAGCCAGGACCTTCTACATGGCCGTCGTATGACCAGAACAACAGGAACCATCTGCCTGCGAAAGAGGCAGTTACTGCTGGATGGGGCAGGGCCCTCTTATTAATTATCATTTGGCAAAGGTCCTCTTAAATGGTCCATTGGTAGGTGGTGAGGGGCCAGTGTCCAGTGATGCACCTCCTGATGCAAAGAAATATTGGGATAAGGGATATAGATTAGGAGGTGAGAACTCTTCCTGCAACTAGTAGGGTTTCTGGTAAATCTGTCCAAAAGGACCAGTTATTATGCCAAAGCCAATTCATCGGCGAGAAACAGACCACTGAATTTTGATCATACCTTCAGGAAATCCTTTGGAAATGTGAACTTACCGTCCCGTGTTGTTTACCATCACTTGTGCAGCAAGAGAACACAAATGAGCAAATAACATTCATTTAGTGAGCTTCAGTTATAGACATTTTCAATAACACTATATTGCATGTAATATTTTCCCACAAGTGAACTGTGCTGCCTTTTGGCTAGGTTTGCGCTATAGACGTACGATATACGTACATACATTACAAAAGGCAGATAGAAGTAATTATCATAATGTTCTGCGATAATTCCACAGTGTTTTTCATACGAAGCACACATGACCTCTCAGTTAGATATTTGGAACGACCGGTGAATCCTTGTACGGTATAGGTATCAGGGATAGCTAAAATAGGCAAAAACATGACTTGCTCATCAATTTGGTTATCACCACTAAGAGGAGCGCTTTAATATACTTTACACTAACAAAAGAGCCCGATGGCTTCCTATCTCTATGGGTCCCTCTGCTTAGCACCCTCCAACTCAGCCACCTCTTCTGTGAAGTCCTGTAGCACGGGGGTGGGGGCACAGGTGCACAAATTGATTACCTAAGGGGAGGAGGCATAAATCCTTTAGCAAAGCTGATCGTTTTCAAAGGGGATGACCAACAATGTTTCTATTATTGACTGATCTCCTGATGGTGAGTAAATTTTTTCCCACTATCACTTCCCCTCGCCTACACAATGAGGGGCATATTCTCAAGAACGTGTGATAATCATCGCAAAAGTAACTTAAGGCAACCTACAACATTGCAGTCTATCACGGGAAATTTATGCCGTGTTTACCAAGTACCATGCGATAGTCACCAGATAAAGCGTCAAATGGGCGCGTTAAAATCAACGCCACGCCACAAAAATGCGAAACACGAATGCCCAAAAAGCTGCGATGAGGCCAAGCGCAATACAAAAAGCTGCGAAAACCAGCCACAGGCCTCCAAATCCCACGCGTCTGGTGGGAAATACACTATAAAAGCAGAACAAGAAAAACACACCAGAAACAATCAAAAGTCCGCAGCACCATTCATGCACCCTGACCAAGCGCAGAAGCCAACCCGAACCCCACAAGCCCCACAGACCACCAGCAAGGTATAACAGGGTTGGGGAAGACCAGGGAGAAGAGGGAGAGGAAGACGGGGTGCAGTCCACAGCAACACAAGACCAGCGTCACGGAGGTGACAGAACACTACCAGCAACTATCCCACAATCAGACTACCTAGAATGCAGCCGGAGTGTCGAGGAGGCCAATGGATGAAGCCAAGAGGCGCTGGCATGACCTGAAAACCTAAAGCAGGCACAAACCCGCTGCCAACAGGAAGGCAGCAATGGCGACAGGAGGTGGGAGTCCTGCGCCATAGGAGGAGCAGGAGGAAATGGAGGCCAGTCATCATTGTGGAGACGGTGCAAGGAGGTGGGAGTACGGACAAAGCTCGAGAGGACCTGACACAACAACAACAGGGTGAGTAGCGACCAGGGACTGGGGGAACGGGGGAGATGGGCACAATGGCACAAATGCAGAATCAAGTATAGCACACTGCACACCCACAATGACCCATGATCATGTCCCTCATCCCCGTAGCACACTGCAGCACACACACATAGCAATCACAGCACATCCCATGACAATGTGGCACCAAGTGCAACACCGACACTGCAGAACAGGGGACACAACTTTGTCCGCTCATGCGCAGAAAGAGGCCAATCACATTGGGCAGAGCAGGGAACTGTGAGATGCATATGCACGGGTACAACCTCACATCCGTCATGTAGTCCCAATGTCCACTCTCCCCCCCAAATTGCCAGCACCGCCCAAACAGTCACAATGTGCATTGTCACACAGTCTGCCTGTAAACAAGAACAATGCGCAAACATAAATGTCAACACAATGTCAACATGCATCTCCCCTTCACATTGCAGAGGGACAAAAAACAGCTCCAGCAGGTCAGGCCAGACAACCTATCGGTGATGCCAACCACGACCACCACACCTCCGACACCAAAGCCCTACAACAGCTCATGGACTTCTCAGGCAACCCACCCCCAGGAGCAGGGCAGCCAAGCTACATAGAGAAGACCCCAGCCCCTGCACAGACCACACAGCAGGAAGCACCTGCCACCACGGCTGGCTCCCAACACTTCACTGAGGCACACATTGCATTCTAATGCCAGGTGTCAGAATGCCAAAAGGAGGTGGCCGAACAGGTGCGGGTGGGCTCAGAGCTCATGGAAGCCGAAGTAGATCACATAAGTGGGTGTTCAAGTCCCATCAGAGACCCCCTACACCCCACAAAGGAGACCCAGATCGCAACAGATACACATGCATGTGCACATGTCCTGCAATGAACCACGCCCAGAGCCATGGAATCATCATTCACACCCCGACGCTGGACCTCCGTACGATGGCCCAGTCCACTCCTTATACGCATTGAGTGGCTGACGACAAAGCTACATGTTCAAGGTCTTACCCGCTGCCTGCGGTGACTTGTCTGCGTCCACTGTACACAGCACAATGTAATGTCGTAGGGCCCAGGGCCCTCATGCATACAACAAGACCACAGGGACACACGCATATATCATGTTGAACTGGCTACGGGTACGTGCGCCCGGCAACCTTTATTGGCAGGGCCACATGTACAGTCACGCCTGTGCTGGATGTGTATGGGGTGAGTATAAGCCAGCCCGCATGGAGTGCTTGGTGCTGGCAACAACTTGAACAGTGGACATCAGTGCAATGGAAACAGAAAACACCTGTATAACAGAGTCAACTGCTGAGCAACATGGAGGGAGCCGGAGCAAGGACAGCGGTCACCCAACATTCAAACAGAAGTGTCCGTGAGTTGCAGTACACTGAGGTTGGGGTACTAGAGATGAGCACGCTCATGTGAAGATGTTGCTAGGATTGTGTCCCTTAGGGTTAGTACTGATGCAGATGCAGTGGGGTGTGTTACCCCAGCATCAACTTCCTCATCAACGTCCCAGGTCTCCCACTCTGCCTGAGGTGACATTGCTGCGCAACCTCTCCACAGCACAACACTCAATCAGTAACGGTCAATGGGTTGTGGTGCACTGAGTCAGTGGCACCTGGAGTGCTGAGCAGGGGATCAGGCAGATGATGGCATCCATGACAGGCCTGAGCAACTCCATTAGTCTGCCAGTACCACTGTTTCGACTCTGGCAGATGGTGGATGGAGTTGGCCCTTGCGATGGTGGCGTGTGCCTCCTGCGGTGATGCGACGTCCGGGCCGGTCAGGACTCGATTTGATGTGTAAGGCCTGGTGGTCCGCAGTTGAGGCCAGAGGCAGCGGATAGTGCAGGGCCACATGCGCATGGTGTCGATGACCCCAAGACCACCGTAACAGAGGTCGTCCAATATTCATTCAGACAGGGTCCCTGATGTGAGCTGCACAGAGTTAGTGGCCCCGCTGGCACAGCAGTCGGCACAGGCACACCGCCACAGGTCGGTGACTTGCAGTGCACTGAGGTAGGGCCATGTGGACTGGGCGGCTCCTCATCGATGCCCGAGGTGAATGTGGCAGAGGGTTGCGGGGGACAGTGGAAGGTGTCCTCCAGGGCATGATGCAGAGGTCTGATGTTATCCGGAAGCTACAAATGGAGGAGTGGAAAGCGACAGCCTCGTTGCCACCACCAATTCGGTGACAGCCACATGAGGATGAAAACTACCCCTCAGTCCATTGACTCAGACTGCACCAATGTACGACCAGAGAGTGTCCATGAATGTCGGGGAACAGACTTAGTGGCACCGGGGCTGGAAGGGGGTGCAGTCTGCGATGGTGCCGGTACACTGATATAAACTTCGCCATCGCTAACTCAAGACTCTGTGACCTACTGGACCGCAGTGTAGGCCGGAGGCAGCAGTCAGCAGTGGCCCACAGACACATGTTGTTGGCTCGCGATGCACAGGGTTAGTGACACCAGGGCAGTTGTCGGTAGTGTTTGATCACCTCCATAATGATGATCCTATTCCCTCCGGACTGCAACGCATCATCCTCTTATGCCTCTCCTTGCGTGCAATGATATGTATTCTGCCTTTTAATAATCGATGTTCAGTTCCAATTCTGGGACCTACTTGTGCGCAGCGTAGGCCGAGGGCAGTAGTCCGCGTGGGCCCACAAACACGTGTGGTTGTAATGCTATGCACACACTTGGTGGCACCACATCGAAGGGAGTATAGTATCATAAACTCTGCCTTGAATAATGTTCACTGCCATGGTGTAATCAAGACTCAGTTCCAAATGTATGACCTACTTGTCCGCTGTGCATGCCGATGTAGTATGTCAACGTGTAAGGAGTACTGTGGGCCTGTGTTGTGGAGGCCATGATGGTCTGAGGTGGCTGCCACGGTCGCAGGCCTCGGACTTGGAGATTGCACCCGCACGTGGTGGGCCCTCTTCGACACCTGCCGGGGTCGGCAGGTGGGCATTGAGGCCTGGGTGCGCAGGGGCGGGCAGGGCTGGTTCAGGGACCAGCGTCCCGGGGTGCAGCAGGCACACAGGATCGCTGGCGACTCTGTTCACAGCATCGGCCTCGTGGCGGGTGAGAGGCGCCACCCTGGCAGAGACGTTGAGCATTCCGAAGAAGTCACACCCAGAGTTACGTGCCTTTTATTCACACCCCTACGCTGGCCTGGCATACGCCAGGCCAGCCCACACTGCTCACGCTTACGAGGGGGACGTAACAAGCTACATTTCCACGATCTTCCCCACTGGCTGGGGTGACATGGTTGCGTCCATTGTCCACTACACTCCAAACACCAGCGGTGTGAGTCGACATGGATATGTGTGTGGTCAGCATACTGCAATCTGGCCGTCACATCCACGCCATACTTGGCATTGTGTACAGTCTCATTCATGGGTCGATTGCCTCCTTCCCACATGCCTGGGCCCCACCTCTTCCAACATTCTGCTAATGTGTGGCCGAGGTGCCATGCCGTTGATGGCTAATGTACATGGCTGGCCCAGGTTCCCACAGTGAGTTGTGCTGTTGTGTCTGGTGGGTGTGCATGTTGTATGTGAGCTTGTTACGTGTGCATTCCCAGTGTTGTGAGTTGCATGATTGTGAAGTTGAGGTGTGTGGTGTGTGCATTTGGTATTGGCCAACGAGCAGTGCATTTCCATGGCTGCCATCCTGGTGGCGCAGGTTGATGATGGACTGTCCGAAGGTGTAGGAATCATGCACACTGCCTGGGTGGTTTGCGGCGGCGTTGGCAGGGATTCTCAGCTGGTCCACTATTGCCTTGACATTGGTAGGATACGTGCGCTTTCTGTTGCGCTTCTTGTGTGCAGTGTTGCCAGGGGCCACTAGTAGGACATGTGTGCAGTCAATTGCCCCCTGACACGTGCGGGAAGCCAGCTGTGGCTTGCTTGGTCTCCGGCTTTTCCTGCGCAGTGTGTGGGAAGTATAGATAGTGAGGTACCAAGCTGATGGTGTCATCCATGACCGTTGTGAGGGACTTGGATTGCTGGCTGTGTGACACAAGCGGATGTTGGTTGGAGGGTACCAGAGGCCAACATGTGCAGTACGACCATCAGCTTTGTCTGAGGTGGGATGTTGGTTGTCCGCTGCTGTTGGTACCGTCAGCCTGTGGGCAATTGGGCAATGGTGGTCAGGATGTGGAGGAAGGTTGTACCTTTGGGCATGTAGTGGGCAATGACATTCTCTGGTGTTGGATCTGTGTGGTTGGTGCATTTTGGGAGGGTCGCTGTCTTTGTCTGCGCTGCCTCAGTGTTGGTCTGGGGGGGCGGTTGGTGTTCCTGGGGGTGGCCCTGGGGGTGGTGGCGGTGGGTGTTGTGGCCCTGTTGGGTGTCCAGCACACATGTTCAGTGGCTCCATGGCATCTGTTGTTCTTCGGTTTGGGTCTGGACTGTGCTCCCTTTTGTGGTGCAGGCTGCCGTCCAACTTTGCACCAGGTCAGAGCAGGTGTTAGTTTCCTGCTGCTAACGCGCCTTATCGCATGTTTTGTGATATTATCGTCAATCTGTCTGGTCGTTGAGAATGTTGTCAAGTGGTGTTTTCGCGGCTTTTGGCACGGGAACGCCTACTCTGCATCTCATTAGCAATAATTGCCGGGGTCATCTGTGGCGATGTTTTTTGTGGCTGCTATCACGGGTAAACTTGTGTTATGGGCTGTTAACACCAGCTTGTGAATGGGGCGATATGTTTTTGCAACTTTGGGTGCAATAAAGTGCAGTTAACTCTGCGATAGCTCCTTGAGAATATGGCCCCAAGTGTACAGCTGACAGCTAGAAGTCTTCATTTACTTTGTGAACATCTTATTACCTTCTGTTAGCAGTCATTGGCTTGGCAATTCCAGGCTAAGGGGGTAACTCATCTGCAAGCAGGAAGCATGTGGCATACTGTACTGGAGTCCTAGAAGGCTGATATAACAAAGGTCCTCACAGGCTGCAATAAATCCCTACACACACCTTAGAAGTGGGTTGTTTGGAGGACTCACGACGCTCCATGAGGCCACATTCAGGCCTTCATATGTCGCTATGTAGAGCAGGGCAGTAATCGTCTTTCTCAATGGACTGATTAGGGTGACCAACCATCCGTAAATGTCATGGACGTCCATTATTTGGGCCTCATGCCTGTTGTCTGTAAGGATTTCTTTCATGGATGCCTTTTGTCCGTAATTCTGCACATTGCAGTGAGATGTCCCCCTGCAAGAAGCCTGAGAGTTCTGTACCTCTCACTGCAGGGGCCAGCTCGCGCTTCTGCTGTGCTCAATGGCCTGCAGCAGCCCCTCCCCGACCTGGCGCAGACTGCTATCGGCCCAATATCATTCTGTATGTCGGCCTCATTATCAGGGCTCGAGTCGGGGTACCACGCGGGTGGACGGCGTCCCCCCACTTATTTTACCAGGTTTTAACGGGTGGATGCCGTCCCCCCTGCCCAAAAGCTGGACTTCACTCTTTGGCATCATTGCGGGGCCCGTTGCCAAGAACAGCACAAACATGACCAACAATGTAATGCCGGACGATTTGTTTTCGCCAGTCGCGAAAGCAAACTGTCACCAAGGAAGCCGTTCCACAAACGGCAAGATCTCCTGACATACTGCAGAGCTCGAACGAGCAGCTACACGAAGAAGTATTGGGCCTGAGATCTGAGAGACACTCCCACTGCGGGGGGATTAAACGCAGCCTCCGCGAGGTAGGGTGCAGACCACCTTTCATCTAAAGGCATATGAATACCCATGAGATTCCTGTTGTGACGTCACTTCCGGTGACAGCGTCCCCCCACTTCTCGTCACTTCCGGTGACAGCGTCCCCCCACTTCTTTTTTTAGGACTTGTGCCCTGCTCATTATCACAAACAGAATGATAATGGGCCTTTCTGCGCAGTGACAAGATGACCTCTTTCCACTAGTAAGTTTCACATGATGCCATGTGCAGACTCCACCCTGCAGGAAGTATTTGATGCTTATTTTCTCCCCACAACAATCAGAATACTTTAAAGGAGTCAATCTCTGACTGTGAGTCAGATAGTGACCTCTCAAAACAATGTTCAATAATCACAGACAATATTTGTCCTGCTTGGCTCTCATCTGTGAGATGGGACAACCCAGTGCAGTAACCATATTTATAAATTATGATGATGTGAAGTACTACAAAAATACCTGCACTGTTGCTCAAAGCTGCATGCATACCAAATAAACGCGAAGTCAACGATTGTCGCAACCTAATATAAACATATTTTGACTTGTACTTATGTTGGTTGTCTATTTACGTACTCATATACTATTGTGTGACCTCCTCTGATATGTATGTAAAACGTACCTTCTGTCCTGAATTTTGACCCTCTGTCCTGAATTTTTGTCCTGAATTTTGACCCTTTGTCCTGAATTTTCACACTCACCATCCTGAATTTTCAGCCATGCCAGTTGGTCACTCTGGGACTGATTGAAATGGGCGCTGGGTTCCTCAGCATCGTAACGAAACTTAAGAGGGCCCCCCATGGACCCCCCAGCCCTCCGGCCTCAATCAGGAGCTCTTAGGTCATGGTACTGCGCAGAGGGAACCCCACCTGTTCGGGGTGGCGGGGGCATATGCTACTTGTTCCAGTTTTACGAAAACTATAACAAATGCCCCCCGCCCGCTCCTCCTGGGTGTAAAGGGGTGGTCTTGTGTGGGTAGATGGCAGCAACGACACAGGCACCTATCCTGTAAAGGAACTGGCGGTATTGCATGCGGGTCTTGGAGTCAAACACCGATGCGCTGGTGCAAGGCAGCGCGGCAGCACCCCTCATGGTCAGGGTACATCTGCCCCTCCCTTAAGGATTGAGGCCCAGGGGACCCGACCTCCCATTGTTTCACGTGGCAACGTCCAGGATCGACGGCATTGCTGACGTGAACGCACCTGGATTCAATCGCGAGAGCTACCTTTACGGAGCACTTTTCGAATTTCTTAAACGTTAGCACCATCCCTCGCAGTCATTCTGCCACGCTGCTACATGTTTTACATTAAAAACATCAGAAAGGCTTTGACGTGAATCTAGACCGTGCCACGTGATCGTAAACCACGCTAGGGATGCTTCTGCGTTCCTGCATCATACAAATTGTAGGGCAATGTATTCTTGGCAAACGTCGCGCGCCAAGGGTTGTCGTACCCACAGGCCGCCTCAGCACTCGAAGTAATTGCATGGGGGGCAAAGAAAACAAAAGGCCTCCGGTCAGAAGAATCAATACAGATGATGTTCCTCGATGGCGGGGTAGTCTGCCTTTCTAGGAATGAAAACACGTAGCAGACGAACATTATCTCCGAACCCAGGGAGCATTCCATGGACGCCAGCCCCCTGGCGTGCCAGCATATATGGACTGAATGTACAGAGGGGCTTGTGAAACGTGTACAGTCTGCACATCTGCGCCCGCAGGAGAAAGACGCTTTTAATTATCTGTCCTAGAGAGAAAAGTGGACCTTTCCTGTTTTTCCACATTTGCGGATCAGATGTTGCGAGTCAGACATCATTCATAGACATAGTTCGTGCTTATCAGGCCCCATGCAAAGGAAACATGTTCCTTCCCTCCTCAGGCTCGAGTGTACCAGACTGTTTTAAGAAGCTCTCCTGGCTTAAATACCTATAATCCTCAGTAGGGACCTGCTTGTGGCGTTTATGTATAAGATTGTACCTTAACTCGAGCGCATCCCAGAGGGACAGGAAAATACTGGGCGGTGCATTTAATTGTGGGTGCTCCCGCCATTGGTATTTGTGCTTATAGTCTTGGACCAAATTGTACTGTAATGTAATTGCATTTATATAGTGTTTACTACCCCTGACGAGGCGTCGGAGCGCTTTTTCGGTTAGTAGCACGCTACTCCAGAACCCTTAAAGGATTATTGGTGAATTAGTATAGTGAAATATGAAAGTAATTCGAGTAGTGGATATGTTAGTCAGTTATTTGAATTCAGAAGGATAGCGTAGGGATAGAAGAGGGGAAAAGGTTTGCATTTATATAGCGCTTGCTAACCCTGATGAGGTGTTGAAGCACTTTTTTTGGTGAGTAGCACGCTACTCCTGAACCCATAAAGGATTAGTGGTGAATTAGTATAGTGAAATATAAACATTTATTTGAGAGGAGGACATGTTAGGCTGTTGTTTGGATTGAAAAGGATAGTGGAGTGGTGGAAGGGGTAAGGATTTATACATTTTTTGTTTGCTTGTTTTGGAGGTCATAGCAGTAGGAGTAGGCTTGGGATGATTAAAGGGATGTTGAGGGTTAAGAGTCAGAGGGAAGGGTTTAGAAAGGCTTGTTTTGAGGAATCAGAATAGTAAAAGAGGTTGACATGATGCAAGAGTAGAGTAGGGAAGAGTCTAGAAAGGGTTATTTTGGGGATCATAGTAGGGGTATGGGGTTTGGGATGAAAGAGAGAGTGTAAGTAGAGGATATATTGATAGAGGTATAGGTTGAGAAATAGGGTAAATGTGGATTTAATTGTGCCGTATTACACACATAAAATATGTAATTTGAGTTATACCAGTCTGTTCCCCTTTATACTTTAATCTTAGTATGCTAATAAGGAGGATTGACCCTTTACGACAATTTTTCATAATGGTACACTTCACTATGCATACATCGGGGCCAAAGATTCTCTAGATCACAATACCAGTGTGAATCATTTAATTGTGGTGTCACACAGCCCCTGTGGTACAGATTCACCTTTAGAAGTCAGGCCATCTCAGTTTCAGCAGTGGTGTAGCAAAGGTGCCATGGCCCTTTATGCACGCAAAGATAATGTCCACCCTACCACCTTTTGTCAATAAAGACAGCCCTAATTGGGTACAGTGGGCCCCTTATACCTTTGGACCCTTAACCTTCACTGCATGTTGAGTCTCAATGTGCTCAAGTTGCTAGCACCTCTGGCTTTCCCAGTTGAGAGTCAGTGCCTGCCCTGAACACAGTTGTTTGTAAAAATGGTATTACATGACAAACATCATATCAGCCCATCCAAACACTCTGGAAGGATATGATGTTTGTTATGAGATACCAAGAAGACTAAAGAATACAAATTAATTATACCTTTTTATAATCAACTGTCTATTTGATGGACGGAATATAATTATGATGTTACCGTGACATCACAGGTATTTGGGATTCCAATGATTTAATGTGCGATAAAAGGATCAAGGACTACACTGAAATTTGAGTGCAGACAACACAAGATTCTTGAAGTGCACACAGCGTATCCACATATTTCACAACACAGAATCATCTTGAATTCATCATACCCTTGGCTCAAGTGTGGATGAAAACCCTGCAGGGGTGTTGGCATTTCAAACCAAGTGGAGCTAAGGCATGGGTCTCATCAGGACAGGGCTGTCTGTCTAGTGTCCTCAGTACGAAGAATTGCTTCTTAGCCTCCACTGGTTCGCATACCATATGACTATTTCTAAGTGATGATCTCAATTACCAACCCATCAAACAAGTACACAGTGTTCGGATCGTCCTATGGGATGAACATCCCATGGAATGATCTGGACACTGTGTAGCTGAAGTGCCAGACGCCCGTATTGCTTGACAGGCCTGGTAGTGCCTGCGAAGCTACAGTGGACTGTGATCAAGTTGGATGGGCCGGGGAGAAGATTAGATGATACAAGCTTGGTGGGCCATTCACTGAGCACACCACCACAAGGAACAAGCCATGGTAAGAGCTGACAACTGCATGCCCCAGCTGTGCACACTTCAGCACGCGTCAGAGAAGGTACTGCACAAATGTACATCACAGGAAAAGGGGGCGGGGAATCCCTGTTTCAATCTGACATGAACGTGAAAACTTTAGGACAGGAAAGGTAGGAGTGTTCAATCTGAACACTGGAAGGGGAGACTTATTAGGACGTTTTTCCTGCCTATTCACCGAAGAGGACAACGTCCATATAGTGATTGGGGTCTGTCTGAAGTGGAAGAGCTGGAGCTCTTTCTATAATTTCGCCACTGCTCATCACCACGATACCAGTGTGGCATGTACAGCGCCCTCTGAGTGTTAGGTACAGTATTGTGTTGCGTGCAAAAGTAAAGCACTCTTTCTTTCTTAAGTAAAAGTACTGGTTTGTCTGTTAAGGGATGAGGCCCAGATTTATTAAGGTTTTGCATTGCCCTTGCGCCACACAAGGGGACGCAGGGCGACACAAAACCCAGAATGAGATTCACCAACTCACGCATGCCCACATTGCATGGCCCTGCATGGCTTGGTAAATCTGGAGTCACGCAAGGCCATGCAAGTTGCTGACATGCGCTAATCTGGGTGAGGGTTGGTACATGGGTGGAGCATGGATGTTCCCACATATGGAGCCATGTATTCTGAAGCATTCCCAGATTTACCAACAGTGGTAGACCTGGGAATGGGTCATGATTGTATGCATTCCCAGCAGAGGCTGAAGGAGGAGAAATATCTTTATTTCTCCTCCTTGTTTCCTCTTTCGAAGTGTGCTGCATAATGCAGAAGGTGTCCTTTCCTGCACAAAAACATTCTTGCTTATAACACAGGCACCCTTGCTACACAGCGCAGGGTTCCTGTGTTGATTCTAGGCTGCAGATCAAGCGCCAGCACAGGCAGAGGACAGGAATGTGCCATATATTTGTAGATATGGAATATTTTTGCACATTTCCTGCAGCGCAGCAAGTTATCTTGCTGCGTTGCATAAACATTTTTTAAATCGGTCCCTGAGTCTCTAACCCCCACGCCACATTTCTGTGTAAGCCTGTGACTGATAGACTTTGTTACTCTGAGCTTCAACTGCTAGAGGGGCAAACTTGGTGCTCAGTTTTGGGCGCAAAAGTAAAGTTAAGGCCCAAGGCAGCAGTGGTAGAGGGCTCTGATTTTTTAATCTGACTCCATTAAATCTGACTGCCCTTGGACTTCTAAAAATGTTCTCACATCTAGCTTTAAATTCCTTCCTCTCATATATGCAGCAACATGGCATTGTGTACTTGTCTCAGTTGTTGCTTTTGACCATTCTCAAATGCTCTGCTTCGATTGTCAGTCATGTATCTGCCCACTTTGGGGGTAATTTACCCGTGCATCTTTGCTGCTTGATTTCATCACTATCCATTTAGCCACAATCGAAGTCCTGAGTTATTACAAACCCAAATCTTTATGTTTTTTGTAATTTTTTTTATTTGAAGGTAAGCCAAAATATTCAAATTTAAAACCCATCCTCTCCTCCTATGAAAGGTGCCTTTCCCCGAGTGAACATACTTCATATTACGTTCTCCTCCTTGATCCCTTCCTCTTAGCTAGTTTTGTGTCCTCCTGGGTCCCAGTCACAGTAAAACTCTGACTCTGGCTGCTTGTCCAGGTTGTTTTATTTCATTAAAAGCAAGAGTAAACAACAACACCAACGTTCAGTAGTGTAAGCCATCGTAACTGACTGTGTCTAAAATGCCTTACAGTGTACACTCCCTATGCCATGTAAGAGTTCATAGCAGCCTCTCAGGCCAGTAGGGTTCCAGCAAGGGCAGTAAAACAGACTTAAGAAAGGAGAACTGCTCAAAACCCTACCAGGGGGTTACAGTTCCCCATCAAACCTGCAGTTCAAGTCTCAGTAATAGTATCAGTGTCTCTAGATCAGTTTGTATCATACCACCCTAATTACAATAAGCATGCATTTTGAGTCTGGCCAGAGGAATCTAATCCTACTTATTTGGAAACGATTTTGCCCACCCCTGATTTCCCATACATTAAACCAGATGTTGGGATGAGAATGTTCCCTGCATGGTGTGCAGTTGTGCCCATGCCAGAGTTCCCCGCTATGAGTATCTGGTATTCTGTTTTATTGGATTCATGGCCCCAGCCTCACGCTGATAAAGTGTGCTCAAAGGCTAAGGTCTGTCACCTGATCGGAGTCTGGGCCTGGGCATTGGTGTGCACACCAAGCATGCTCTCCACAGTGACAGAGGACAACTTTCCCTGTTGGGTGGAAGTGTGTAACACAGTGGTGGCAGCATAGCACATTTAAATTGATCCTGGAGTGTCCAGACCTTTTTATGTGTATTACAGGAGTGGTAGGTTGTCTGAAGAACTTGTGTAAACTTCCACTGCTACAGGTGAACCTGCAACCCTATGCTGTTATCACATGCACATATTGTGTATGTATGTATGTGTGCAGTGTGTGTTACACACATTGTGCTTTATTTAGTGTACCAGAGTGAAGGAGGCCTGTGGGTTCTATTTTGGAGGGTCCAGGCTTGTTTATGTGCACAAGATGGAGGTGAGACTTCTGTAGAACAAAGAACACAGAAACAACAGGATACATCAACTGCAGGTCAAGACAGTCAATGTGCAAGTCGAATCCAGAATCAATGTCGTGATGGAGTGTAAAGTGTGTGTCCTTCACATCGAGATAGTGATAGACTAGGCATAGAGGCAGAGCCCTGGTGGGAGGGTGAATCAAAGAGCTGCAATGCCCTTAGTTTTGGTGGGTTAAAGCAGGTGACCTTCAGGCGTGTGAAGTATTGAACCAGCGGGTGCCAGACAGATTGGAATATAGCCTCAGTCTGAGTTAAGTTATGGGAAAGTTGCTCCATCGGCATCACATACCGTAGGCGAGAGAACCACTGGGCAACGGAGGAGAAAGTCATCTTTTTCCATGCCAATGTCACAAGCTGACATGCTGCATGTAGCATGTAGCTAATAAGTTTTCAATCAGCGTGGGTCATCACTTCCAGGGCAATAGGTCGGACACCAAAGGTGACCATGAGGTAGGAGGCAGGGAGCGGGAACCCTACATTGGCTTTAATGTGACCAAATATCTCATTCCAATAGGTAGTGATGAGGTTGCAGGACCACCATACGCTGCATAAATCCCCCACTGCCAGCCCACTTTGCCAGCAAAGGGAGAAAGTGGAGGGGTAAATGGTGGAGAGGTGGGTTGGTGTATAATATCACTGAAACATCAGCTTGTATGCCTTTTCCATGAGGGATATGTTGCGGTATGTTTTGGTTCTACTCCGCCATAGGGTCTCCCATTGTTGAGTGAAATGCCCTCCATAGTAGTAGTTTGCCAAGTAGACTGAAATATGTGGGTGCCAGGGGATGTGGAGTGTTGAAGTATGTAGTATATGTTGGTGATGAGGTCCCTAGATCTATCATACGCCCTCACCAGCTTCTCGAAGGGGGTGTAAGGCCAGAGAACCCCAGGACAAATGGAAGGGTGAAGTGCCCAATGTCGCAACTGGCATTATTGCAGTCTCGCTGTCTCCAGGAGGCGGTAGTCAGCCCTGCCATAATCAAAGGACTTCATGGAGGCCCCAACAAAAAGTTCACGCAGCATCCTACAGTCACCGTTCCTCTAACTGTGGAAGGACTGGGCAATAGCGCAGGTGTAAAGTCAGGTTACGGTCAAGTCAGGTGTCGAGTACCGTCTTACTGGGGGTAGCAATATAAGCACTGGGCCACCGGGCATGCATGGGTAACCAAGCTAGATCCCACCTGTAGGAGAGTAGGGTCTGCTATCCTATGGTCACCCCAAATTTTTGCTTTTGCTTCACTGGTTTTATGACTTAGTGTGGCTGTGGGCCTGCTAATCAGACCCACAGCCCTGCTGCTCTCTCCCTAAATTAATGCCAATGCACACTAGCTGCATTACCAATTGGAACTGGTTCACCTTATTGGACCCTGTAACAGTGTACCCCAGGTACCCAGGGTATAGGTGTATCCAAGGCCTACCAGGGGCTGCAGCATGTATTGTGCCACCCCTGGCCTGGCCTCACTATTTGACACAACTGGCTGACCACTCAGCTGGGGTAAGTTGGTGTAATCACCTCTTACTGAGATATAGTATATCTATATCTAACATATATGGACACATGGTAACCTATCAGTCACTCCTATGGCAGGCTTTAACAATCCTGGAGGCAGAGTGCTTGGTTTCATGTGAGATGGTGCTCTGGCATGAGCTGAGCCTGTCTGCAGCTTTCGGAACAACGTCCTTTAGCTGTTTCATGATATTGCCATACCATATACTCTTAAGTGCATTATGTACCTCGCGGTCAAATGCTAACTTTGGTTTGGCTTTATCAAAACATGTCGAGTAAGGTGTCATACGATTTGGAATACTACCCCCTCACCAGTTCTGGCGACGGGGGTAGCATTCCACCCTTCTAGAGGGACACAACATGTACCCAACCTGAAACCCGGGTAAAGTTAGACAGAGCCACAGCATCACAAAATGGATGCTGCCACCACAGACACAAGTCTGCCCTCCTGCTGCTGGGAGTCCTTCCAGCTTGGGAGGTGTGGACAAAGGGTTTCCTGTCAGGGGAGGTGCTTGCACCACCCCAGACAGGATTTTGTGTAGTGGGTTAGGGAGGGCTGAATAGATTGAGACATGCCTGGGGCACACAAGGTGTCCCTGTGCATATGCCAGTTCAAACCGGAGCTGGGGCTCTCCAGCCCCAGTCCTGGTGCGAAACTGGACAAAGGAAAGGGGGTGTAACCACCCCCCTTCCTGGTCCCACCCAGAGGAGGGACCTAGCAGGTAATCCGCCCCCTAGATTTGGAATAAGAGTAGGAGCTGTGTCCCAAGATTTCAGATCATCCTGAAACTCGACTTTAAGAAGAAGAACTACTGGACTTCGACGTTCTGCTGCACAGAAGACTGAAGAGAATCTCCCTTGTGGCCAAGGAGTGACCACCCTGTGAATACAGGCACCATCCAGCAACTCAATGACTGCTTTGCCGCCGCCTCCCACTGGAGACTGAGCCCAGAGCCTGACAAGACCCAGACTCCCAGACATCTCTCAGCCAGATCCACAGTACCTGCAAAGAAGAGACCCGTGGAGGCACTGAGAGACGTGGGACCGGCCATCTTGAAATGTCCACGACAAGCTGACTGCGTAGCACCTGAGGCATCCTCAATGCTGTGCTTTGGGCCCTGAGAAGCCCCAACACGGAGCAGCATTTGCACCAAAGACCAGCCCTCCAGCATCCACGAGATCTGCGTGGGGGCCCTTTTGCTTTTTGCCACTCGACGCGTCATCCCGGTTACTGGCCCGTTGGCTAGTGGCCATCTTGGCGACGAAATCTACAAACAACACCACTGGTCTGGTTGCTCCAGACTGGCCCTTGCTCCTGTGAAAAGGAGCAGCCCCTCTGACCTTGCTGGTTAGAGCACCAAGCTTCCATCGATTCCTGCGTGGCTTGCATTAGCCAAGGCCTGTTTGCTCCGATCAAGAAGCCAACACCGCCATCAGCTAGAGCCTTCGTGAGACAGCTCGTGAGTGACTCCTGGACATCATCGACATCTTCACTTCCACGTGGCTGCAGAGACAAGCTTCCTTTCTTCACCTGATGGCACCCAACATCGCCTGGTTCCTTCCTGGTTCCACGCCGGTCGCTGGCTAGTGACTTTGAACATTGTCCCCTCTGCTTTCAGGTCTTCTACTCTTCAGATTCACCCTTGGATCCACCGGAACTCTTCCTGCCTGGCCGCCTGCAGCATCTTCATCCTCAGGCTCCATAGACCTGCACGACGAAACCCGACGCTCTTTGACCCCTATGCACCCGCTTCCTGTGGGTGAGGTAACGCTGGCACTCCGGTGCTCCTGGGTAGAGAAACATCTTTAGTGTCTAGGTTTCAAGTTGTTAGGTTCTAGTCCATCCGGAAGGCTCCTTTTTTTTAACTTTGTGACTTTTACGCACCCATTGAAATCAATAGGTGCACGCGTGTAACTTTTAACACTGCACACGCATCCTGTGGGCCTCCTGGTCACTAACTACAGTTAGCTCCTTGTCGTCCCAGCGATTCCCAAGGCCCTAGGCCTTCCTTCCTTTCTATTTGTGGTTCTTTTACCACTATTTTAGTATATGGTTTAGCTGGCCACCTGGCCCATCCATAATTGTGCAACTTTTGTATATTTAAACACTGCCTTGTTTTAACGAATGTGCTACTGTGCTCATAAAGAGTATGGGGGATACTTTTATTAAATAAATACATATATATATTGAATATATATCTGTGTGGTGTCCTTTCATTTGGTATTCAAGGAGGTTACATATGATAAAACAGCTGGCTTCACATGCCCTCAAGAGTTTAGCCTGCAGACTGCACTGTCCACGCTACCACTAGGATAGCTGGTCTATCAAGGTCACCCATTTTATCCACCCTCCGTTGGCTTCCCATAGAGGCAAGATCTATCTACAAGACTGCCTGTATCACCCACAAAGCCTTGCACTCCTCCTCCCCTCGCTACCTGGCGAATAAACTGAAACTCTCCGGAGGCTCCAGACCTTCACGTAATGCAGAAAATGTATTGCTTGAACCTCCCACTTTCAAGAAGGAAAGATCGATGGCCCAATCCTTTTCAGGCAATGCGGTGAGAATCTGGAACTCACTTCCGCCTCATCTCCGGACCACCACCTCTTCTCAGGCCTTCAAATCTGACCTCAAAGCTCTCCTCCTTCAAAGACACTTCCAAATTTAATTTACGCCCTCTATTTTCTGAAGGAAGTCCTGCCGTTATAGGAAATTCTGTTCTCCATGCCTATAGAAGTGCCTTCCCAGTGTGTTTTTGTGTGTTGAGTGTCTGCCATTTAGTGCAGTAGTATACCTCTACTTGTACTTTGTACTCTTGTATAACATGCAGACGTCTCCTTTCCTTTGTAACGTATCGTTTGCTACCTCTTGTATTTTGTTTGCTTTTGATACTTGCACAACGGCCACCACTGCCTCATGTAACGTAACTTTTATTTTAGTGTTTTGAGTGTCTGCCATTTATTGACCTCTGTGTACTTTGTATGCTCTTGTAACCTGGACACGTCACTTTTTTCCTTTTGTAACGTATCGTTTGCTCCCTCTTGTATTTTGTTTGCTCCTGATACTTGCACAAATGCCACTATTGCCCCATGAAATGTAACGTTTGATTTTGTAACATGCTCCCTTGCAATTTTTCTCCTTATGTATCATTACTGCTCCTATTGTGGAGCGCTCTGACACCTTCGGGTAAAGTCCGCGCTATATAAAAACGCATTAAATAAAAAATAAATAAAAAAATAAACCACCACCATAAGGGTTGTTTGGCATGGTACAAGGTGATCACTAGAATTAGTGAGCAGCATATACCAGGCCAACTTCTCACATTGGTGAGCAGCGGTTGGGATTTGAGCTTGTTGTGTTTTACCAATTGTAATCTTTGAAAACATAATTTGAAAGATCATACAGGTACCTTTAGGTACATATAAAAACAAGACTAGTATACATAAGTTCTACTGAACTTAGTTGTTGTAGAGCAAAGGGAGTAGCACACCCTGACTACAACTAACTAGAAAAGGTACAGTAGGAAAACACCAGTGTAGGTAGATTGCAACACATCCACCTCACTAAGAGAATGGCTGGAGCAGCAGGAGCCACTGGGCTCCCAGTTGTTGAGAGTGACCCTTAAAAGGCACCATCCAAATATTCTATGTTAAACTATCAGGAGTTAATACAGCTGTGTAACACCAGAGGTCTTAAGCAGGGTCAAAACCATAGTATAGCCCAACTCCTAGAGCTATTAGATTACTCTGATACTCTAAGTCCCCCTGACTCAGTCCCTACAGGGTCTGGAGATGGAGGTCACCCATCTGAAGATGATAATACTAATGCCCCTATCACTCCAGAGGGAGATGATGTAAATGAGGAGGAGGCAGATTCAGATGATAGAAATAGCCAGGTGCCAGTCAGGAGACTTTGCCAGGCTAACTTAAGCTTACATGGGACTGGAAATGGGATACCTCCCTACAGACCCCCAAGCAAGCTTAACCAGAGACAGAGGGATAGAAGATCCAGTTCGAGTGGGTCTGACCATTCCACTGGCTCTAAAGGCCCCAATGCCCCTGCTCAGAGGAGGATGACTTCCCCTCAGAGAAGGGAGCATGAAGCCAAGATGAGAGAGGCTGAACTTAGGATTCAAAGGCAAGAACTAGAAGTTGCCTTAGCTAAGGAGAAACTTGCTAGAGCAAGACAGTCTAGAGAGAGTGGAGTAGATTCCACTGGTGGCAGCAATATCCCTAAGGATAAAGACAGGTTCTATGATCATAGAAACCTGAGTAAGATTGTGCCCCCCTACAAAACTGTGGATGACATCCACAAATGGATAACTGCCCCTGAGAGGGCCTGCAGAGTACAGTAGGTCCCTCAGGAGCAGTGGACAGCAATCCTGTGGCTCTCCTTTGAAGGTAGAGGCAGAGACAAGCTCCTCACAGTTAGTGATGAGGATGCTAGAAACTACCTGGTCCTGAAGAGTGTTCTGATTGATTGATGGGTTAGGCTTAACCACTGAACAGTATAGGTTAATGTTCAGAGACACCCAGAAGACACAGACTCAGGACTGGTCTGAATTTGTTGAATGTGCCACAAAGGCTCTGGAGGGCTGGTTGCTGGGAAGTAAGGTTGCAGATTACACAGGATTGTATAATCTAATTATGAGAGAGCAAATCTTAAATAATTATCAGAACCAGCAGTTGCATCAACACCTGATTGACTCAGATCTGACCTCTCCCCAATAATTGGGAAAGAAGGCAGACAAATGGGTTAGAACCAGGGTTAAGCAAAAGAGCCAGAACCAGAACCAGGGTGGTGACCAGAAGAAGGCAGACCAAAAGGGTGGGGAACAGAAACCCAAAGACCAGAAGTCTTCACCAGGCCCCCAACAGAATAATGAGGGTGGGTCCCAAACTTCCAAGAAGAAGAAGAAAGAAGGTCAGAAAAAGCCATGGTGTAATGTCTGTAAAAACACCTCTCACTGAACCAGTGATTGTAAGAAAACTGGAGCCCCCAACACTGCAGCCCCTAAGGCACCTGCACCCCCTAGTACAGTTAGCAGTGTTGGTCCTCAGGCTAAGGGAGTAGTGGGGTTAACCTTGGGTACTGAAGGAGATTCTGGCCTAGTCAGAACTCCTACACAGGCTGTTCTGATTTGTGAGGTGGACATGGATGTGTCCACTACTATGAGTCCTAGTAATCTAGGCAAGTACAGACAGACACCTCTAATAAACAATAAAGTGGCTCAAGCATACAGGGACACTTGTGCCAGTGTCACCATGGTGACACCTGGCTTTGTGGACCCTGGACAGATAATACTAGGTGATAATTACCTAGTGACCAACGCCAGCAATGTCTCTACTACACATAGTGTGGCAATTGTTAATTTCTCCTGGGGAGGGGTAACTGGCCTCAAAAAGGTTGTGGTAAGTGCAGACCTCCCAGTTGAATGTCTGTTGGGCAATGACCTAGAATCCTCTCTATGGTCAGAAGTGGAGTACAGGACTCATGCAGAGATGTTAGGGATTTCATCACATGCCCTTGCTGTGATCAGGTCACAGGCCAAAAAGTGCCTCACTGAACCTCAGGTCTTGGAGCCTGGAACAATGGACCAAGCACCTACCAAGAAGAAGAACAGAAGGGTCAAGGCTGTGCCTTCCCTCTTGCCTGAAAGTGAAGATCAGTCTTCTCAGGAAACTGATTTTGAGACCCCTGAAGGAACTGTCCCTGAAGAGCTTGAACTGACCAGGTTGAGTTTCTGGGGGCAGGGGGACCTTCTAGGGCTGACTTAAGGCAGGCTCAGTTAGACTGTCCTTCCCTTGAACCCCTCAGACAGCAGGCTGCTGCTGAGGCTGCTGGGAATGCTCAAGGTACCCATAAAGTATATTGGGATGATGGGCTCCTTTATTCAGAGGCTAGAGACCCAAAACCTGGTGCAACCAGGAGGTTGGTTATACCTCTGCAATTTAGGGGCTTCCCTCTTACCTTGGCCCATGATATTCCTCTAGCAGGACACTTAGGCCAGAACAAGACTTGGGACAGGCTTGTCCCTCACTTTCACTGGCCTCACATGAATGAAGATACCAAGCAGTTTTGTCGCTCCTGTGTAACCTGCCAAGCCAGTGGCAAATCAGGTGGCACAACAAAGGCCCCCCTTATACCACTACCTGTGGTGGGGGTCCTCTTTGAAAGAGTGGGGATTGATATAGTGGGTCCCATGGATCCCCCCACTGCATCTGGGCACAGATTTATACTGGTGGTAGTGGATCATGCCACCAGGTATCCAGAGGCAATTCCCCTTAGGACCACAACAGCTCCTGTTGTGGCCAGGGCCTTACTGGGAGTTTTCTCCAGAGTGGGGTTTCCTAAGGAGGTAGTATCTGACAGAGGTGCCAACTTCATGTCAGGATACTTGACAGCTATGTGGAAGGAATGTGGTGTCAACTACAAGTTCACCACTCCTTATCATCCACAATGCAATGGGCTTGTTGAGAGATTCAACAAGACCTTAAAGGGTATGATCAAAGGATTACCTGAGAAGCTTAGGCGAAGATGGGACATCCTTCTACTCTGCCTTCTATTTGCTTACAGAGAGGTCCCACAAAAAGGAGTTGGCTACAGCCCCTTTGAATTGTTATTTGGGCACCCTGTAAGAGGCCCCCTATGTCTGGTGAGGGAAGGATGGGAGTTACCTCTCAAAAAGCCTAAACAAGACATAGTGGACTATGTACTTGGTCTCCGCTCCCGGATGGCTGTGTACACGGAGAAGGCATCTAAAAACCTGGAGGCAAGCCAAGAATTACAGAAAGCTTGGCATGACCAAAAGGCTGTTTTGACTGAGTACCAGCCAGGACAGAAGGTATGGGTGTTGGAGCCAGTGGCCCCAGCAGCACTCCAAGACAAATGGTCTGGACCCCATACAATTGTTGAAAAGAAGGGAGAGGTTACCTACTTGGTGGACCTAGGAACTCCCAGGAGCCCCCACAGGGTGCTCCATGTCAACAGACTCAAGGCATATGTTGACAGGGTAGACATGGGCTTGCTCATGGCTACAGATGAGGGGCAGGAGGAAGAGAGTGACCCTCTCCCAGACCTGTTGTCTCAGAACCCTGAAGATGGCTCAGTTGATGGTGTGGCCTTAGGTAGCAGCCTCACTGAACATCAGCAAAATGACTGCAGACAATTTCTACAGTCATATAGACATATGTTCTCCTTGATACCCAGTCAGACTAACTGGTGTAACCATGTGGTGGACACTGGTGACAGTCTTCCTGTGAAAAGCAAGATTTACAGGCAACCTGACCATGTCAGGGACTGTATAAAGACTGAGGTGCAGAAAATGCTGGAGTTAGGTGTCATTGAGCCTTCAGAGAGTCCCTGGGCTAGCCCAGTGGTTCTGGTCCCCAAACCTCACACACAAGATGGAAAGAGAGAGATGAGGTTCTGTGTGGATTACAGAGGACTCAATGCTGTCACCAGGACAGATGCACACCCAATTCCAAGGGCAGATGAGCTCATAGATAGACTGGCTTCTGCCAAGTTTTTGAGCACATTTGATTTGACAGCTGGCTATTGGCAAATCAGGTTAGCTGAGGAGTCTAAGGCCAAAACAGCATTCTCAACCCCAGGAGGTCATTACCAATTTGTGGTGATGCCCTTTGGTCTGAAGAATGCACCTGCCACTTTTCAAAGGTTGGTGAACCAAGTCCTCACTGGGATGGAGGACTTCTGTGCAGCATATCTAGATGATATTGCTGTCTTTAGCTCCACCTGGGAGGATCACCTGATCCACCTGACAAAAGTACTAGAGGCCCTGCAAAAGGCAGGCCTCACTATCAAGGCCACTAAGTGCCAGATAGGGCAGAGTAAAGTTGTATACTTGGGCCACCTTGTAGGTGGAGGCCAGGTTCAACCACTGGAGAGTAAGATCCAGACCATCAAGGACTGGTCCCCTCCAACTACCCAGACTCAGGTCAGAGCTTTCTTGGGCCTGACTGGGTACTACAGGAAGTTTGTTAAGAACTATGGGTCCATAGTGACTCCTCTTAATGATCTGACATCCAAGAAGATGCCCAAAAAGGTTCAGTGGACAGTAAACTGTCTTAAAAGGCATTTGAGACCTGAAGAAGGCCATGTGCTCTGCACCTATCCTGAAGAGTCCTGACTACTCCAAAGAGTTTATTGTCCAAACAGATGCTTCTGAGTTGGGGGTGGGAGCTGTGCTTTCACAACTTAATGTCAAGACCAGCCCATTGCTTTTATTAGCAGAAGGCTGACCCCTAGAGAGAAACGTTGGTCAGCTATTGAGAGGGAGGCCTTTGCTGTGGTGTGGGCCCTGAAGAAGTTGAGACCATACTTGTTTGGAACTCACTTCAAGATTCAGACCGACCATAAGCCCCTCTTATGGCTAAATTCGATGAAGGGTGAAAACCCCAAACTACTCAGGTGGTCCATTTCCCTACAGGGGATGGACTTTACAGTGGAGCACCGCCCAGAGACTGACCATGGTAATGCAGATGGTCTCTCCCGGTACTTCCACTTAGAACATGAAGACACAACTGGTCAAGGTTAGTCTAATGTCCCTGCGTTTGGGGGGGGGGTTGTGTAGGAGAGTAGGGTCTGCTATCCTATGGTCACCCCAAATTTTTGCTTTTGCTTCACTGGTTTTATGACTTGGTGCGGCTGTGGGCCTGCTAATCAGACCCACAGCCCTGCTGCTCTCTCCCTAAATTAATGCCAATGCACACTAGGTGCATTACCAATTGGAACTGGTTCACCTTATTGGACCCTGTAACAGTGTACCCCAGGTACCCAGGGCATAGGTGTATCCAAGGCCTACCAGGGGCTGCAGCATGTATTGTGCCACCCCTGGCCTGGCCTCACTATTTGACACAACTGGCTGACCACTCAGCTGGGGTAAGTTGGTGTAATCACCTCTTACTGAGATATAGTATATCTATATCTAACATATATGGACACATGGTAACCTATCAGTCACTCCTATGGCAGGCCTTAACAATCCTGGAGGCAGAGTGCTTGGTTTCATGTGAGATGGTGCTCTGGCATGAGCTGAGCCTGTCTGCAGCTTTCGGAACAACGTCCTTTAGCTGGTTCATGATATTGCCATACCATATACTCTTAAGTGCATTATGTACCTCGCGGTCAAATGCTAACTTTGGTTTGGCTTTATCAAAACATGCCGAGTAAGGTGTCATGCGATTTGGAATACTACCCCCTCGCCAGTTCTGGCGACGGGGGTAGCATTCCACCCTTCTAGAGGGACACGACATGTACCCAACCTGAAACCCGGGTAAAGTTAGACAGAGCCTCAGCATTACAAAATGGATGCTGCCACCACAGACACAAGTCTGCCCTCCTGCTGCTGGGAGTCCTTCCAGCTTGGGAGGTGTGGACAAAGGGTTTCCTGTCAGGAGAGGTGCTTGCACCACCCCAGACAGGATTTTGTGTAGTGGGTTAGGAAGGGCTGAATAGATTGAGACATGCCTGGGGCACACAAGGTGTCCCTGTGCATATGCCAGTTCAAACCGGAGCTGGGGCTCTCCAGCCCCAGTCCTGGTGCGAAACTGGACAAAGGAAAGGGGGTGTAACCACCCTCTTCCTGGTCCCAAACAGAGGAGGGACCTAGCAGGTAATCCGGCCCCTAGATTTGGAATAAGAGTAGGAGCTGTGTCCCAAGACTTCAGATCATCCTGAAACTCGACTTTAAGAAGAAGAACTACTGGACTTCGACGTTCTGCTGCACAGAAGTCTGAAGAGAATCTCCCTTGTGGCCAAGGAGTGACCACCCTGTGAATACAGGCACCATCCAGCAACTCAACGACTGCTTTGCCGCCGCCTCCCGTCGGAGACTGAGCCCAGAGCCCAACAAGACCCAGACTCCCAGACATCTCTGAGCCAGATCCACAGTCCCTGCAAAGAAGAGACCCGTGGAGGCACCAAGAGACGTGGGACCGGCCATCTTGAAACGTCCACGACAAGCTGACTGCGTAGCACCTGAGGCATCCTCAATGCTGTGCTTTGGGCCCTGAGAAGCCCCAACACCGAGCAGCATTTGCACCAAAGACCAGCCCTCCAGCATCCACGAGATCTTTGTGGGGCCCTTTTGCTTTTTGCCACTCGACGCGTCATCCCGGTTACTGGCCCGTTGGCTAGTGGCCATCTTGGCAACGAAATCTACAAACAACACCACTGGTCTGGTTGCCCCAGACTGGCCCTTGCTCCTGTGAAAAGGAGCAGCCCCTCTGACCTTGCTGGTTAGAGCACCAAGCTTCCATCGATTCCTGCGTGGCTTGCATTAGCCAAGGCCTGTTTGCTCCGATCAAGAAGCCGACACCGCCATCAGCTAGAGCCTTCGTGGGACAGCTCGTGAGTGACTCCTGGACATTGTCGACATCTTCACTTCCACGTGGCTGCAGAGACAAGCTTCCTTTCTTCACCTGTTGGCACCCGACATCGCCTGGTTCCTTCCTGGTTCCACGCAGGTCGCTGGCTAGTGACTTTGAACATTGTCCCCTCTGCTTTCAGGTCTTCTACTCTTCAGATCCACCCTTGGATCCACCGGAACTCTTCCTGCCTGGCCGCCCGCAGCATCTTCATCCTCAGGCTCCATAGACCTGCACGACGAAACCCGACGCACTTTGACCCCTATGCACCCGCTTCCTGTGGGTGAGGTAACACTGGCACTCCGGTGCTCCTGGGTAGAGAAATATCTCTAGTGTCTAGGTTTCAAGTTGTTAGGTTCTAGTCCATCCGGAAGGCTCCTTTTCCTTTAACTTTGTGACTTTTACGCACCCATTGAAATCAATAGGTGCACGCGTGTAACTTTTAACACTGGACACGCATCCTGTGGGCCTCCTGGTCACTAACTACAGTTAGCTCCTTGTTGTCCCAGTGATTCCCAAGGCCCTAGGCCTTCCTTCCTTTCTATTTGTGGTTCTTTTACCACTATTTTAGTATATGGTTTAGCTGGCCACCTGGCCCATCCATAATTGTGCAACTTTTGTATATTTAAACACTGCCTTGTTTTAACGAATGTGCTTCTGTGCTCATAAAGAGTATGGGGGATACTTTTATTAAATAAATACATATATATTTTGAATATATATCTGTGTGGTGTCCTTTCATTTGGTATTCAAGGAGGTTACATATGGTAAAACAGCTGGCTTCACATGCCCTCAAGAGTTTAGCCTGCAGACTGCACTGTCCACGCTACCACTAGGATAGCTGGTCTATCAAGGTTGACTTCAACCACCACCATAAGGGTTGTTTGGCATGGTACACGGTGATGACCAGAATTAGTGAGCAGCATATACCAGGCCAACTTCTCACACCACCTAGGTAGGCAGGCTACTGCCCTGTCCATGAGGAGCCAGTGCTTTTCACTGCAGATGAAAGAACAAATATCTCATTGCAAGTGCATGATATAGTTATGTGGGATCGCAGTGGGCAGAGTCTGGGATAGGTAGAGAGCCTGTGGGAGAGCATTCATTTTTATGACATTGACCCGGCCAAGCCAGGAGAGAGGTTTCCACCGTCTAAGATAAGAGATTTATTAAGAGATGATAGCTTCAGAGTAACAGAAGCTCAAGATGTCAGCAGAGATAGCTACATCTAGGAAAAGTGATTCCACTTCCAACCCTTCAGGAGTGCCTGCAATGCTTCCAAAAATGCTTATGCACATGTATGTGGAAGGACAAGAGCTTTGTGAGTTTTGAGATTGCTTGTAGGGCTCAGGCAGGGGCTTAGCTTTGTCAGTAAAATTCAGGGGGTGTGAGCCTGAGATTTCCCAACAAGCACGGAAGCCTACTCAAAAGGTGGCACGAGTGATGGGCTGGTCAAGGGACACAAGGGTTTCCCAGGAAGCAGAAGTTTGAGTGGGCCTTTATAATTGTCAATAGGCATTATGAAAAATAAAAAAACGAATGAAGTGCTTCAGTTTGCCTAGAGTTGGAATATGACTTTAAGGACCAGATGGGTACTGAGCTATAAAACGTGTGCTTATGCTTTGGGATGATAGTAAGGGTGAATAGGAAGATTAACAGTGAAGTGGGCCTACCCTGCGGGGGGCTGGCATAAAAGACTTCATTGTAGCTGGCCCATCGAAGAGTAGCCTGAAAATTCTAATCATCGGTCTGCTCGTGCACAGAGCTTGTGCTGGCATCTCTTCCCAAATTGATGATCATCCTGTAGGTTTTTTCCCTTCCCAGAGAGACCACCATACTGCCCAACTCACTCTTGTTTGCTGAAGTTCAAACAATCCTTCAACTTATATTTGCATTCCAAACAATTAAAATACCTCTCACAGAGCAGTATTATGACCTGCTCAGAAACCTGTCTTCACTTAAAAAACACTTTCTCCATTAATTGTAGTGGGATTACCCTTGAAGGCTCAAAAGGTGTGGACATGAGAGGAGAAGAGAGCTACAGCACACAGAGCACATTAACCACACAAGTATGATTATTCTACCTCACAAACATGCTCGATTTCATTACATCTTGCCCTCCCCAAACAAAGCATAATGGAGACAGCGCAGGTGAAGAAACATTTTTGTATCATTTATGAAATATAGATGTGTAATGGGTTCCCGCCGACCCAACAGGGCCTTCGAGAACCCGGCTTTAAGCATTTATTAGGGGCGGGTGGAACACCCCACAAACCCCTTAAGCTATGCCCATGGGCTCAGGCTTTGGATGATGTGTCTAGGGAAGGTGGTCTCATGAGTCTTTTGTCTATGGAAAGGGCAGCAGTCATTAGAAGGATGTCTGTGGCTGAGAAGCTGTAATCAGAAAGTAAGGGCTGAGGCCACTTAAGTACCTGCATCTGAGACTTGGACCAATTGTGTATTGTGTGTTTGGAAGAGAGTGAGTGAGAGGGATGTGGATCAAGGATTTTCATGCCCATGACCGGTTAATGATGAAAGAGAGACTAATGGAGGACTGATCTACCCCACCTAGGAAATACGTATCAGATCCGATGGAGAGGAGAGTTTATTGTTTGCTAACAAATGGTTAGCCAACAGGGTTAACAAAGTGCGTGAGCAGCATGCTTCCAAGCCAAAAGGGAAGAGAAACTCTCCACAGACTGGATCCAAACTGGAGGGTATGGTCCACATCTATTGCCAAGGTTCTAAAGGGGGACAGAAGAAGAAAAAGGAAACAAGAAAAGGAAAAGGGGTGATAGGAAAGGTCTTCCAAACCCAAAGTGATTACTTTCCCTAAGTGTCACAAGGATGGGCATTACAAGAGAGACTGTCAAGCAATAGACACTATGACAGTTGCATCCATCTTTGCTAATGTGACAACACCCAAGAGTGCCCTTTGAACTTAACTAGTTGCTATGGCCTTTTGGGGGGGGACCCATATGCCTTGAGGTTCATACCATTAAACACAGTGGGGTTTGTGTTAGAAACTAGTATTGATGAGAGGAAGGTTCCTGCCCTGAGGCATACATGAGCTCATAAATCTGTCAGTGAGAGTAAGTAGCTCAAACTCAATAGATTCTCTATGGTGTCAATGGCTCAGGCTTAGTAGTCACTGGAGAGGACATGAGGTACAGGTGAAAATCAGTGACATGTTGCCCATGGTTGGTGTAGGGGTGTAAGAGAAGCAAGATGTTCAATATCTCTTTGACAACAATTTGATTTCCCCTTGTTTGTACCAGGACCAGAAGCCTATATGGCGTGGACAACATCAGCTGTGTTGACCGGCGCACAGGCTGCATGTCTATCTCAGTGTGAGGCTGGGACTATTCCTGATTTGCAGAGACCAATACAAGGTAGTCAGTGGACCATGGCCGACTCTGAGAAGGCACTGGCCATGGCATTCACTGCCCCTGCTCCAGACAAAGAGGACAGTGAGATACCCAAAGCTGAAGCTGACCAGGTGTTGGAGTCTGGTTCACTGCCACAGCTAGAGGCGTTGTTAGCTGCTACAAAGCCTGCCAATGAGGAAATCTACAAGGCACAAGTTGAGTGCCCTACGCTTAGGATACTACAGGAGTAAACCCAGGAGCAGGAGAAGTGGCTGGATGACACTGTTTTGGCAGGGAGAGTAGCCTATTATATGGAGAGCAGGTATGTCCTGAGCCAGAGGCTAGCAATAGGCTAGCAGTTTCACTAGTGCACAGGAACTTCCTGTTGACACTGGCTTAAGAACTGCCAGTAGCAGGACACTTGGGCATTGGAAGACCCACAATAGGTTGGACCCACTGTTCTACTGGCCAGGAATGCACAGAGGCACATAGAGATTTTATAGGGCCTGTTCTACTTGCCAGGTCAGCGATATGTCTGGAGTTAAAACCAAAACTCCCTTAGTACCATTGACAGTTGTAGGTGTTCCTTTTAAACAGACAGGAATGGACGTTGGTCATTCAACCCACCATCCACATCAGGCAATAAGTATATCTTTATAATCGTGGACCATGCCACCAGGTATCGTGTGGTGGTACATCTGAGGAGCATGACTACAAAGGTGGTAGCTGGAGCTTTCCTTTGGATCTGGGGACTTTTTTTGGGATTTCTTCAGACAGTGATATCGAACTGGGGAACTTGGCGCTAGGTAACTATCCCAGCATGACTCCGAAACTTATTGATAGGCTTGCTCATTGAGCCAGGTCTTTAACAATTGTCTGAACTTTCCATAGTTTAAAGTGGCCCTAAGTTCCAAAGGCAGAGACTTCCAGGCACGAGAAGTAGTAACTAAGAACCTGACTCCACCAGTCCTACTCCTCGTGATTTGGGGGGTCACTAGGTAGTGTAAATGAGTGGAGCTAAGATCCCTAGAGGGTTAATACTTGTGGATCTGAGATTTAATTAAAGCAGGACTGTTTATGTTGCAATGCCTTAAAAAAGGTGCATCAAGCTTTGAATGTAGATCTCTGTGCAACAGGGAGCCAATGAATATCTCTTGTCACTTGAGAGATGTGACAATGTTTGGGAAGTTGATAGATCAGCTGAGCAGCCTGGTTTTGAATCAACTGAAGCCTACGGTTAAGATGTTTAGGAAGACTCAAGTAGAGGGATTTGGCGTAGTCAATTATTGACATGACTAAGGCAAATATGACTTTGATCAAGGTGTCGGAAGTAAGAAATGTCTTAATCTTCTTAATTCTGCATAGTTGGAAGAAGCAGGATAATAACTCTGACCCAATCTTTTGTTTTAAAGATAGCTCCTCGTCGATAATGAAGTCGCGACGTTTTGCCAACCTCTTAGGAGAAGAAGGTAAAACATTTCATGTGGCCAAAAAGAGGGACTCCAGAGGTCAAACCTATTTTTGGTGACTACTATCTCTGTTTTGTCAGAGTTTAGTTTCGGGTGGTTGCTGTTAATCCAGTCCTGGCTGAACAGCATAGTGTCTTGGAATTAGACTTAGTATTGAGGGTATTATCAATCGTGAAGAGGAGTTGCATATCATCAGCATAATTAAAAAAAATTCACTTTCATGTTTTTAAGAGAGTTAATCAGAGGACGAATATAAAGATTAAAAAGATGAGGGGAAAGAGAGGAGCCTTGTGACACCCCAAAAATCAATTGGACTTCATAAGAATAAAAGAGGGAGAGTCTAACTGATTGAGATCTGTCCTTGAGAAAAGAGACAATCCTGTTGAAAGCTGCATCCTGCAGCCCTGCGGCCCTCACATGGTCAGCCAAAAGCTTATGGTCGAGGAGTACTAGGGCTTGAGTGTAGCCTCTGGAGGTATTGGTGCTAAAGCCCATTTCTGTAAGAACTTTGGAGAATGAGTAGCCTGGGTCATACAAGGTAGTCCAGAAAGGGACTAATGTAGGCTACTTGGTGGACACAGGTGGCACACAGAAACCCAGAAGGGTGTTCATGTGAACCGGCTGAAACCTTACTTCTGGAGAGGTTACACCTTGAATATCATGGCTACGGCAGAGGAGGTTGAGGAAGAGAGTGAGCATCTTCCTGACTTAATACAAAGTGACACGAGGGATAGATCTGTGGAAGGAGTATAGCCTGCCCCTGAGTTGACACTTGAGTAACACATAAAATGTGGAGAGGTTTGGGGATGGATTTTCCATCTGTTCTCATTCACACAAGAGTTGATACCTGTCAGTGTTCATGCAACTGACACAGGGAATCTTCTTCCTCTCGCAAGCAAGACCTTGCATATTACACTCCGGAGTGCATGAAGGCAGAAGTGGCCAAGATGTTGGACTCAAGGGTGATTATTAAGTGTTCTCATAGCTTTTGGGCCAGTCCAGTAGTGTTTGTGCCCTAGCCCGGTTCCACAGGCATGCACTTTTGTGTTGACCACAGAGACCTCAATTAAGTCACCAAGACAAATGTACATTTCATCCCTAGAGCCAATGAGCTTGTGTTGCAACGTAGGAATGCCCCTTTGACCTAACCAATGGGGATTGGCAGGTAGCTTTAGAGCCTGGTGCCAAGGAGAATGCTTCATGTTCTATGCCATAGGGGCTATTCCAGGTCAAGGTAATGCCCGTTGGGTTGAAAAGTGTTTCTGCCACTTTCCAGCGCCTCATAAACCATGATCTATCCGGGCAAGTGATGGATATGCTCAGTCCAGATTTGATAAGGCACCCTAGAAGTGCAGATTGGTGGACACTTGCACACATGCCAGAATTTATAAGTCTGTGGATGAAAAATCCTTTAGAGAAAGAGGCTAGGTCTGTGATGCGAGCAGAATGCTCTTGACTAGTGCCAGAAAATAAAGCTTGTTTGACCCCAGATCTAGACCCTGATCTGATTAGTTTTTTATTTAAGATGGGTCGTGACTCCAGGAAAGGGCTGGAAAGGGCTTTTAAACAGTGCCAGGATCACCTGCTGGACGTAATTTAGCCTCTTGCTTGAATCATGGACATGGTAGAGGAAGCCAGAATGAAGTCAGTCTCTGTGGATACAGAGCTTCAAAGAGGTTGGTCTCAAAGAGCACTGTGTTTCCTTGGAAACACTGAGGTGGCCATAACGGTGGAGAAACGGAAGGCAGTCCTCATGTGAATCAGTCCTAAATTGGGGGATGTTTCTAGGAAAGAGGCTAGTGAGGACCCTAAAGGTTACTTATTTGGTGAAGGCCAAGTGAAAAGGGTGGGGAAGTTCGTTTCCACCTTCACTAGTCTTGATAAGGCTCAGAAAGGATTTTGGGGGATGTGTTTTTGACAGAGCTGGAGCAAGGGGATGTTTCTCTAGCCAGTTTAACTCAAGGTCCCAATACCAGTCACTTGGATGAGCATCTTTTAGAGGTTTCCAGTCAGCCACTGGTTTCTATCCTCAAAGAGAAAGAAGTATTAGAGGACGCCAAACCAGAGGAAGGTCTCACTTTGCCCAAGGAAATCAAGGTAGGTATTAGGATGATTTCAGGTTCTTCCCAAGGAATGGTAGGTGGCCGATTAAGACATTTTCTTCAGAATTGGAGAAAGTTAACAAAGGATCAGTGGGTTCTACAGGCAGTACCGGGGTACTCAATAGAGTTCAGGGAGTTGCCTGTTCAAGAAGTAGAACCAAGAGAGATATTTTTTCAGAAGGAACAACAAGAGTTGGTAAGCAGAGAGGTTCAAAGCATGCTGAGAAAAGGAGCAATAGGGAGATTGATTGTGGAATATGTAGTTTATGTGAGCATGTAATTTCAGATAAAGAAGAGTCATACATTTAAGAGGTCTGAATTGGTACCTAGTTTACAGACATTTCAAGGTGAAGAGATATTTTGGAAAAGGACGATTGGTTAGAAAAATTGGATCTGAAAGATGCATATTTTACAATTCCATTAGCAAAAGGGAGTCGAAGATTTTTGCAATTTAGATGGATGGGATTCCTTTATCAGTTTACTTGTCTGCCTTTAGGTCTGGCTTTAGCACTTTGGTGTTTTACGAAGGTACTGAGACTTGTGACCTCATATCTCAGGGAGAGAGGAATTTGTATGATTATGTATCTCGATGATTTCCTATTGATGTCGCAGAGTCTGGAGGAGTCGAGGATTCAATAGTCTGTAGTTCAACAATTATTGGAGTCCCTGGGCTTTTTTTTTTTAATCAATTTAGAGAATTCAGTTCTGGATCTCTGTCAGGATTTGGAGTTCCTTAGATTTCAGGTGAATATTTCTTGAGCGATTTTAAGTTCATCAAAGAGGAGGGTTGTAAAAATAAAAATTTAGTTGAAACTGATTTTGAAAAAGAGTTATATTTCTTTGAGGTCTTTAGTAAGGATAATAGGATTGTTGTCTTCTTCAATTCAGTTGTTTTTTCCTGGACCGCTTCATTACAGAGGATTGCAAAAGTTGAAGGTGGAAGGTCTAATGAGAGGCTTGTGGTATGGAGATCAGGTGTAGGTTTCTGTGGAAGCGCAGGAGGAGTTGGTTTGGTAGATACAAAGTTTAGAGGCTTGGAATGGCAGAGCAATATTTGGCATATGTCTAAATTCTGTTTTGGAAACAGATGTGAGTCTTTTCGTATGGGGAGCATGTTTGGATCAACAAGAGGAAGGTGACAGATGGTCATGAGAGGAGAGTCAGAGCCATACAATTGTGTTAGAGATGAGGGCAGGCCTTTTTGCTATGCACAGTTTTGGAGACAATATTTGGGAATTGCGTTGTTTTATTAAAGATGGACAATGTGTCAGCAGTTCGTTAAATAAATCGTTTGGGTGGCAGCAAATCAAAAAAGTTGACCCAGGTTGCTAAGGAGATATGGCGTTATTGTCTGGAGCAGAAAATAGGACTGCAGGCAAAATATTTACCAGGTTTGTTTAATAGAGGTAAGTAACCGATTTTACAATCAAGATGGAGTGATTTTTAACATTACAAGAAGAACAAAGACAGTGTCATCATACGTTTTTCATCCAAGGTTTAATGACCATACAGAGCTATGTGATGTGCGATGTTTAAGGGAGTATGAGAATAGTATGGCTGAATTCAGAAAGGATGGAGTGAATCAATTATCAATTTCATATGTGAAGCCTTTAATTCCTATGAGTGCTGCGACTAATGCAAGTTGGGTGGGATGGTGTATGTTTGAAGCAGGACTAGCTATGTCAAAGTTTGGTGCACATTCAGTGAGAGGGGCTGTGGCGAGTAAGGTGTTTACATCTGGAGGTCGTCTCAAAGTGATTCTGAAGGTGGCAGACTGGTCCAATAATGTTGTGAATGGAAGATTTTATGTAAAGCCAATGGAACATGTTTCAACTGTGGTGTTATCACAGCTTTGAACATGCATTATACTAGCCTCCAGTCTTGACTTGAAATGTAGGTTCTCCTACTTTTATGATCAGAGAATCTAGATTTCATTGACGACACGGAGGCTAGCATGATCCCACCCTCCCTTCCCAGGTAGGTTAAAATAAAGGGAGAGCTAAGGCTTGGTACTAGAGATTCTGTGTTATTTGAGTTATATTCCTTTTGATATTCTGATTTACAAGAATTATAGTGTTCATTCAGTGTTATGTTATGCTTTTCCTAGAAAATTCTTAAACATGGAGCATTGAAGGAGAGAAGCAAAGATTGGAGGAAAGGAACATTTCTTTTATGTTTGGTTACAAGTTCAAGGATGTTTCTCATGGAGCAGCTAAAAAGAGGAAGATGGCTGCTGGGCTTTGATTTATATAGACTGTAATGGAGTTCTAATTCTGGAATTTTAAGTATGGTTGAGATATGCTTTAAAGAACTGCAGTCTGGAGTGGCAAAAAAAGGTTATGCATAATGCTAACCTCTGTGTCTTTAATGAAATCCAGATTCTCTGATTATAAAACTGGGAGAATCTACATTTACCTGATTTTTCAATCCAGGTTGATGTTTCTAGGCATGGTATTTGGTCTTTGAAGCCATAACATTGTTTGATCTCTAGCTGTACTCTGTCTTTCATTCTTTGTTCACTGAGCTCCCAGTGCCCAATCAACATCCCCAAGTAACATAGGTAGAGTACTTACGTATTGTTTTACTGCCATCTCCAGGTGAAATGTGGCCTCTCCTGTCTTGTTAGCCAATTTGGAGAAGAGTAACAGTTTGCTTCCATACTGAAGTGGGGCAGTTCTCCATCAAATCTACTTTATCTGTGGTGCTTCCGCATCAGATTTTGAGTTCCTGCACCACACCCAAACAATAGGAAGCAGGTGTACTAATATACAAAGTCATTTCAGGGTACATTTACAGAATGCACTCTGGAGGTTGGTAGCTCGGATGAAATCACAGGAGACGTGTTTTACTGCCACCTGGCTCTTGTTTCACTGACATACAGAAGTGTATAGCTTAACCAACATAAAGCAGGTGCATAGTTTCACATGTACAGTTTACCTTCTCGGTAGTTTAACAGACATATTTATTTCCTATAGTATTTACAAAAAGGTAGTTGTTGTATGCTCTCGTTTGTTTCTGGCCTGACTTTATCTACTCTAGGGACACCTGGGAATAAACATGTCTCTGGATGCACCTTGTTACAGCTCTGCAGCTTCAGCAACAACGTTGTAGATGCACCGTCTTCCTTAGGCCAGTACCAGAGGAGTGCCAGCCCTGAGGAACAACTGCAATCCACTAGGCCAGTGATTCTTAACCAATGGCCCGCGGACCCTTGAGGGTCTGTGATGCCTACTCCGGGGTCTGCGGCTATATAGGAAAGTAAATAATAGCAGATGTATAAAGTATGTATACATTAAAAGCAACATTGAAAATGTTAAAATGCGCTGCAAATGAGAAGGAATTTGAAATTGGGTGCAACAATTAAGCTGGTATCCTTATCTTGACTTGTGGGAGCAGCAGAAGTGCAGCGAACGGAGCCCCATGTGCAGGATTGGTGGCCTCAAATAAAACACTGGTGTACACCCAAAAAAAGACAGCATGCATTAAAGCAACAAAAAGACAGAATGATTTGATAGGAAACAGCTTTTCTCACTGTCTTTTAGAAATAAAACACATTTTTTTAAATGGGGGGAGGGGCTGTGGAGTCCACAGAAATCAAAAGGTAGAAGAACCACTGCACCAGTCAGCATCACATCATGACACTGACGTTCGCCTCCCTGCTACAGTGTGTTTTATGGACATTGGAATACTGAGAGTCTGTTGATCATTCAAGGGCAAAGGATTATTCCCCATTTTATCACAATGGTGGGCACTGAAAATATATGGTATTTTCTAATGTTGCACCTTATTTTATAGGATCCGTCTCGTTTTCAAGATGTTCATGAATGTGTTTATTTAACGGGTGCTTTTCCTAATAATTAACATCTTTGCTACATTTTTCCAAGGCATGTAGCTTCTCAGCAGGTGCCTCCATCTGAGTTTACATGGCAGCAGGAAGAGAGGCTGCCTGTGGTCATAGCACTGAGGGCGCCTAAATAAAAAAATAACAGGGACACCTGATTTAAAGCAAATGACTAGAATAGTGACCAGGGAGACAAAGTGCACCTGTGTCTACAGCACAACCTTTGCTGGGAGTTTTATGGGACAGTCTGAGGAGTTCATTAGAGTGTATCTCTACTATGAAAATGTATTTGAATCCCTAAAGCTTTCTGTATCCAACTTTCATGCAACCTAAAAATGGAGACAACAGACAGAAGCATAGCAAGTTGTGGTTAAGAAAGTCGTTGTTTCTTGTAGAAACTCAGGAGTAAGCAAGAGCTACTTACAATGCAACATTCCGAATCTGGCACTAAATGAAGAATCAAAGTGCTGCTCAAGGAAAGTTACAAATGAAGTGTCAACAAAAGATATGTACTCACTGGTGAGTGAGGGCTCTACATCTCTTCTTACACTGACTATGTCTACCCAGCAGCAAAAACAACCAAGCATGGTTACTGTCTGGAGGGTTAATTCTTTTGCCAGATTAGTCCCCTTCCAAGCACTTTGTGTCTCATCCAGTCGTGTGCAGAGAGGGTGCCAGTCTGTCTCAGGTCTGAGCAATGGCCATACTAGAATTCACCTTCCTAGGTAACATAAGAGGGCTTGGGTGAGGACAGATGATTAAAATGTGTCTACTTCCGGCCTCCGGAGAGTAGGTGCAACTTGTACCTTGAAAATGTGTAGCTTCTGCTCAGCTAACCAGCTATGAGCGCTTGCACGCTTCTCCCCTTGTTCTTGAGGTGCATCTGTACATCAATAGGCCTTAACCCATTTACTATTATCTTACTGGCCCTGATTCTTTATCAATGTCTCCAGGACTTGGGCCTCTGTCACTTCTGGTTGTACACTCTGTAACATACTCTCATATATGCCAACACTCTCATATATGCCAACATTTGGAAACAGAAATGAGGGAAATTTAGACAAAACCATCGCGGGGTTTCAACTTCCCCATAATGTGCAAAAGATTAGTGGCAATTTTAAGAGGAAGAAAAAACACACTGGCACCACTTTTTTTTCTGAAACATTCAGGTATCTTCTGCATAAATCGGGAGTGGTAGCACTTATGTACTCCCTGATGGAATGCACCGATACACATGCTAAGAGATCTGACAGTCTCAACTTTAGGAAACCAACCACTCCAAAAAACAGGAAATAGTTGGCGATCCACCTGTTTTCCCACTCTCTGCAACCCCTTTATACCTATATAGATAGTCGCGTGTCACTCCGTGTTTTAAGCATGACTTTGAACCTCACCCAACCCCTTCCATACAGGCCAAACTATATCCAGGACCCTATCAACCATGTATTCTGAAATAGTGCCGGGATCCCCATGCAAATTGGCCTCTTAAGGGCTGTGAAGCCACTTACAAATGCTATAATACAATATAGAGGGTCTTTGTTAAATATTTACACACACAGTAGCAAACTATTGCACATTGGGTGACCCCATGGTAAATGTACACAGACACTTGATAAGAAATAAGTATATTATCTCAATTGAACTTAGTGAGTTAAACATTGATGCTTTTGCAACTAGTGACATAACCTCGAAATTATGTCAAGCTGGGGGGCAATAATAGTCAAGAAAACACTCCCTTGACAGCCAGATGTATGGCATCCACTGATGACTCACAGGAGGATTCTTTCACTGAACTAGCACTCTGGCAAAGATTGCTCCATTGACTAATGCCTTCGTCCATATAAACAAAAGAAAACCCAGGGGTACAACAAGTAACAATTGCAAGTAAGTAGTACTTTCATAAGAAATTTGTCCATAAAACAGTTCTGAATATTTATGAGGCTGGTTAGATAAGTTCTCCTTCGTCTGCTTTTAGGTCTGGATTGACAGTGGAGCTGTCTCTGTACCTTATGTGATCAACAGAAGAAAAGTTTTGAGAATCACTACTGAGAGAGGGGTTTTGACTCAGGCTACATGTTGATTCATTTAACTACAACACTTGACTTGGCTGAAGATGTGTGCCTCCGTTGACAAAGACTACCTATCTTGCACTGTTTGCCTTGTTGAAAGCTAATGCTAAATTCTGTAAGCCTGAGATAGTTCTGGTGCCAAGCCAATGATCACCCAAGTCAGATGCAATAGGCATGATCTGTTAATCATGAAAAGTTAAGATGAAGGCCATTGGCCTGATTTAGTTTCTGTGAGAAGTATATCTTAAAGCCACTAGGCCGGTATGGCTGGTTTGTTAATACAGTGTGGTAAAGCCTGTAGATAGGTATTTCAATATGTAGAATCTCACAGTCTGCCACGGTAGGGTTTTAGTGTTGGTTACCCAATTCTGAAAAACGTGGCACTAGAATATTTGTACTGTGTTTATACTTGATAGGCTCTCTTAGGAGTCATTGTATATTTTGTCAACGGTAGTTTTGTATACATCCACGGACGTCAATTCACCAAAATGGCAGAAGTGACTTCACATGCCCCTTGGCCTTCACTTTTTACTCACACTTACTTATACTTATACATACACACACATTCACATGTACACACTCACACATACACACACACTCTGCCTACACATGCACACACATTCACACACATACTCTCTTACATAAACACACTCAAAACTGCAAAAACATACACCACATACATACATTCAAACGCATTTGTTTACTTACCTCTGCTGCCAGAGAAAGTTATATTCCAGTGATTTGTGGTCCATTTATTATTAAACTATTATTATAGTAATAATTAATATTACATCATTCACTATTAGTTTTAAATAAATGGACAAAAATGGAGGTGAGTGAAGCTTCCGCCGACGTCCATAAGGAGGAGCTGCTTCTTTTCCTGCCACTAATTTTGCCGCTACTGACGCTTAGGGTCACAAAGGCAGTGACAGAGGTCACAAGGGGCATGTCAGGGGTCGTAGAAGCGTGCTCAGGTGACTCCTAAATGACATCCATGTATATATCTGTAATGTTATGACTGTATGCCTTATAGTTGCCTTCAGAAAAAAGGTTTGCTTAATATAGTAGGAGTGAGATATTTATGATGAGACGCCTATACTAAAGGCTCTAGGCTGATTGGTTCAATGGAAAATGTTATGTTGGGTGTCATTTGTCTGAGGTGTTTATTATGAAAAGGTTATGACAAAGAAAGTAGGCCTGACTTATCTATTGGGAATACAGAAAACCTGAGTTGGTCATCGTGACAAACCAATGATGAAGGCTACATGCCTTGTTGGTTCATTGAGAAACGTTATGTCAGAGGACATGTGTCTGATCTGTTTATTATGTAGAGCTGTGACAAAGAAAGTGGACCTGGCTTATTTACTGTGAAAAACATATGGTAAATTCAATAGGCTTTGACACATAGAATCTCACAGGTTACCATGTTATACAAGGATTTCAGTCATGGTTTCCCCCCTCTGGCAAACCCAAGATGTAGACGATTTACACTGTGGTAATCCTTTTTAGTCTCTACCTGGAGATGTTCAATGTTGTTTTGTCAACAGTATATATTATTGTATATATTTATAATGTTATGAATGTATGGGATAGTCTCCTTGAGGGTATAAATTCTGAGTATTTTTATGGTGAAAAGTCAGTGGTAGTCTGTAGACCAGATTGGTTCACACTACGTTAGATATCATAGATCTGTTTATTATGAAAGTTAATAATTATGAAAGTCACGACAAAGGCTGTAGAATGGATTTATTTATTGTGAAAAACATATGTTAAAATCAATGGGTCTTTTGAGGTGGAATATTATTACGCTGTGTTAAAGCCTGCAAAGGGATATTTTGTTACACAGACTGCTACAAATTATGGGTGATTGTTATTACAACGCAGTAAAACCTGTACATGGATAATTTGTTTGCTGGAATCTCACAGATTACGTTAGCAGGTGAAGGTTGGGTGATTGGTTGCCCCTCCTCAAACCCAGAGGCAGAGGATTTGCAATGTTGGCAGGATTAATTGGATCCTTCCATTTATGTGTAACAACCAGAAACCCTGATGAAATGCTTACGGACGAGACGCGTTAGCTGGGCTGATTGATCTAAAGGTCTAAAAGAAAAATAAAAGAAGAATTTACAACAGGATTATGTGACACTGTTGTAGTATGATTTGTGTATGTGATCTTTATTGAATTGGTATTGAAAAGAGGGTACACCATATATATTGCTTTTTGCGAATATCTTTAATTCAGGATTGATATACTTGAAATTCAAGTGCTTCTGTTTCAATCTGTTTCTTAACCTGTTTATTATGATTCCTTAGCAGTGGGTCCATAAACAGTTGAACACTTTTGTTTGCTGTTCAACCAATATAGTCACACATACTAGTGCGACCATCTGACAGCCCACACTGCTTTGTTTTTCTTGTTGTTAATATAATTGTAGTCCCTTCCAAGGCTCAGTGTTAATATTCCTGAGGATGAACTACATACTTATATGGGGATAAATCTTCTATAGTGTCACCCATTTCGTGTGGAGAAAAGTAAACAAACCTGTTAGTGTGGATGCCAAAGAATGGAATCCAAATGGTTCACCTGGGCACTAGTTACTCATTTGCTTATCTGTGTTGTAGCGTAAAATGTTGGGCCTCATATACAATTTTACTACTGACTGAATTTTTCCCAGAATAACCTCTACTACTAAATTGTGCCTTTCCTTTGGTCCTCCGATGGATCTTGTTCTGTGCTGAAAAGAGACTAGAATACTTAGGGGATAATTATTATCATATGAGGACCTGGAATAAGATAATAGTCAACTTCATTCCTTACCAAATGGGGTTTAGTTCATGCAGCAGCTGTACAGATCAAATGAATTTGGCAAACAGACAAAATAACCCTGATAAATGAATGAAACAGAATCAGCAAAAGGGTTATCTCAGTTGGTATCTTTATCACATTTAAAGGAAAAATATATGTTAAATTGAATTACGATTTTATAGACTTTTTATAAGCATTTAAATAGCTATAGGAATCAAGTTTAAAAGGAAATTCGTCCTCCACTGATGGGAGTTGAATTATAAGAAAATGAGTCTTTAAAGCATAAACCCTCATACAAACCCTAGGTTGTAAGTTCAGTAATCGCCAAATGACCAGTTCCAGTTCATGAACGATGGGCAATTATACTCCATTGGTATCTGGTTGACACTCCTTGACATCACCAATTTGATCGGACCATTCTGTCCCATTGGTCAGTTTTGATAGGATGAGATGATGTAGTAAGTAGAGGTGTACAAAATCCGGAAGATTGACTAATCCGTTAATTTGCATTTTCCATGAGACCACTGATTTTTATTCATCCGATTGGTTATGATGTCTAGGAAGTAGGCGAGTCCATGCTCTCATCCTTTGTAAGTCCGTTCCCAATCATGTACTCTAGAAAGTAACAAATTTGTTACAAGTCCGGTCAAATGGGCGACAAGCATGAAAGGAATTAATGAGTGTTAGATCACAAGTAGAAACTTTACGAAAAGTTCTCATAGGCTTCAGACTATTCAGTTCATTAGTTCATGCTAGAAGGGAAAAGTTTTAGGCCTTCAAGAAACTCTGTGGTTGCGCTAAAATATTAATTTCTCATTATCGTAATTCAATCCATTAATTTCTTCATTTAGGTCAATTAATAATCACGCCTACATTACGTAAATATGGAATGCATATATATGTGTGTGTGTATATATATATATAAGGTGGACAGATGCAAGCAGTTCTAAATCCTTTGGCATTTGAAAAAGTCAGTAGACGAAACGCGTCATGCCTGGAAATGCTGAATAAAGCGCGCCTTGACCTGTTGAACTTGTGTGGCTCGTTCTTTTCTCCTTGAAGGGAACTTGGTTTGTATATATATATATATATATATATTCCACACGCACACCTTCGTAGTTCCGAAAGAAATTCCAGGACTCTCAGGATTCGTTAGAAAAGGATTTATTGGGCTGTGTCACGCCTCACCAACGCATTTCGCTTGATAGCTTTTTCACAGTATGGCGGCAGTCTCATTTTCCCTGTTTACTAACGAATCCTGAGAGTCCTGGAATTTCTTTCGGAACTACGAAGGTGTGCGTGTGGAATATAAGGGAAACGGAGCCCATCCGGGACCGCCACGTGAGAAGCTCCAGACTTCCGTATCTTAGCGTTCGGATGAACTTTCAAGACTGGAGCTACCCGCCAGACATTGCAGCGATCATCTAAAACAGGAGTGAACGCGGCGCTATCACAATCGGAGGTGTGGATTTCCGCACGTAACGAGATTTCCAACAAGTTGATTACAGCCGAACTAAGGGAACCGGAGGGCGACGCCACGGAGGTGGATTCGTCCGAACTGGAACCTGGGTGGCTTTGGACGCGCTGATGCATGTCGAGCGGAGTGGAGCCGTGCTGACTGTAAGCTGACAAGCTAGTCAGCGGGCACAGGATAACGCGAATTAAGGACTTTTTGGAGCAGGTGTCGCATACGCCTTTGTTGCAATGGCATCCCTAATAGAAGCCAAATGAAAAGAAACATCTAACAGATTATTCTTCACACAAATATCAGATGGATCATCAAATGTTGATCTACCGAGCCAGGAACATACGGCTATCAATCAGGAAGTTCTGATCCAGGTTCTTTATGACAAATTGGAAAAGCTGCATAAAAAAGAACTGTCGAAGTGGTGGGAGGCTGAATTACTGCAAAAATACATCGATGTAGGACGCGTTCCTAGAGGACTTCGTATCTACACAGTCCCCACTCACGAGAATTCAGATCCAGAGATGCTTGAAGAATGGGCAGGCAACTCTAAAGAATGCTCTACAGTAATGATGAGAATTCTTATCAAATATGCCCTAAAAGATCGGGCTGAGATCTTTAAAGAAATTGATAAAATCAATGAAGAACTTTTAAAATTGATTTCTAAGGAAGCATTCGATGGATTTATGGCCAAGGTTCAAATAAAGCTCATCAAATTGGAAGACGAAATTACCTGTAAAAAACAAAGAAAGTTTATCAGAGACTATAAAGACTACCAGGCAGGTAGAACTTTAACATTCCATAAAAAATATGACCACCTCTTCAATGAATCATCATCAAAATCAAATCAACTTCCTCAAAAACCAGCAAGGGAAGAACTCACTGAGGAGAGTGATGTATCGGATAGCAATGTCTCTGAAATCTCAGGAGAAACTCTAGCACGGAGCATACAAGATAGCGACCTGGGGAAGAACAACTTTCTAAAACAATTCCAAATGATGACAAGAGCCAAGATGAATGCAGCACAAGGTGAACAGGATTTTCGGCGGGGCCGAGGACGTGGCGCTCGAGGGAGAACCAGAGGGCGCGGCGGAACCGCAGGAACAAGGAAGCCCGGTCAAGGAGAAGAAAGAGGAGAACTAAACAAAACAACATCATTGTCAACACGAGCCAGGAGGGGTGCCAAATGAATGTGGTGAACCTATCGGATCGTAAGTTATCAGTTCTTGATACTAATTTACTCTCCTTAGGCCTATCTTTTTGTCCATCTAGACACCTGGATTACGTTCAGACTCGCATTGATGTTTTTTGTTTTCTGAGAAAACTTAAATTTAAAAAATGGTTTCACGCTCAAGCAACCACTAAGCCTAACATTAACCCACGAGACCCGGGATCACTGTGCATTTCGGATATTGAAAATTTACATACTTTGGCACAGTTAGATACCAATATTCCTTATGATGAAGATCCAGTAAGGAATTTGGAAGCACTTGGCACAGTGGTGGACCATGCTGAACCAAGTAAATTTAAACCTAAATCCACCTTCATACCATCTATACATTGTGATGCAATCGAGGTGTTTGATAGAACCATCACTAAGGAACTCAAAAAAATGAGATTCAAGTTAGGAAATAACTCTAAAGGTAATTTGAGCCCTAAACAATACAAAGCTATTGAGGAATTACGAAATGACAATTCTATTGTTATCAGGAATTCTGATAAGGGGGGCAATGTGGTGGTGTGGAGCAAAGTTGATTACTTGAAGGAAGGGCAAAGACAACTTGATGATAATACCTGTTACATGATCAGTAATCATTCGGAAGTGTCAGCTTCATATACCAAATATAATGAAATGTTGGTTAATTGGAATGATGCAGGTTTAATTGAATGGGATGAATTTCTTAGTCTCTATTGTAAACACCCTAAACTTCCAGTATTGTACTTGCTCCCCAAGTTGCATAAAAATCCGAAGAAACCTCCAGGGAGACCCATAGTGTCTTCTATGGGCTCTCAACTTGAAGCAACATCTAAGTTCATTGACCATTATTTACGACCCTTTGTCAGTGCTTTACCAGCATACCTCAAGGATACCACACATTTCCTGACACTAATTGATGGGGTGGTATGGGAAGATGACTTTTTACTGGTAACCTTGGATGTTACCAGTCTGTATACAAGCATACCACATGACCTGGGGATCCAGGCCATTAGACATTTTTTAAGAGCCAGACCGATTTCATTACTAGCCCATACTGAAATGTTGTTGCAAATGACGAGGTATTGTTTGACAAACAATTACTTCCTATTTAACAATAACATTTACAAACAAATCCAAGGCACCGCAATGGGCACCTGCTTCGCCCCCAGCTATGCCAATCTGTACATGGGCTGGTGGGAGGAGCAGGTGTCCCAAAATTGGGAAGCTCAGGAAGATAAGATCGTCATATGGGCAAGGTTCATAGACGACACATTTTTAATTTGGAAAGGTGATGAGGAGTCAGTTTTAACCTTCATTGACTCTCTCAATAACAATGACAAGAACTTACAATTTACCTCCCAAATTAGTGAGTCTATGATTGTATTTTTGGATGTGGAGATTTTGGTTTCAAACAACTCATTGGTTACAAAATTGCATAGAAAGCAAACAGCCGGGAACAGTTTACTCAATGCTCAGAGCGCTCATCCATCCAGCCTGATTCGAAGTATCCCCTATGGGGAACTAATCAGAGCAAAGCGCAATTGTAGTACCATTGAAGAATATGAACAAGAGAAAATTGTAATGAGCATAAGATTCAAACAACGTGGTTACTCTGATAAGATAATCAAACAAGCGATCACCAAGGCAGATTCATTAATTAGATCTAATCTCTTACACTCTAAACCTGTATTTCCTGAATCCAAAGATTCTGTCAGATTTATTACCACTTTTTCAAAAAATGCTTTTCAAATCAGAAAGCTTTTTGAGAGAAGTTGGCATATCTTAAAAAGTGATTTGACTCTAAGTGAATATTTAAATGATTCACCACAGATAACTTTTCGCAGATGTCAATCCTTGAAAGATGAATTGTGCAATAATATGATCAGTGCCAAAAATACGGGTTTCCAATCAAGATCAAGTGGTTTTGTTACTTGTAAACGATGTAAGGCGTGTGCCCAAAGTGTAGATTGCAAAAAACTAAGAGTATCAGGCAACAAGAGAGATTTTGAAATCAGAGGAAATTTCAGTTGTAAAACCGATTATTGTGTGTACTGTTTAATTTGCCCATGTGGCAAATTGTATATAGGTAGCTCAATACATCCAGCCAAGAAACGAGTCCTAGAACATCTACGCGCGATTAAAAAACATGATATGCAGTACCCTGTAGCACGTCATTTCTTTAATGTACATGGGCAAAATGAAAAACTTTTATCCTATGTCGTTATAGATGCAATTGTACGGCAAGACAGAGGAGGTGACAGACAGCGCCTTTTAAGACGCCTGGAATCAAGATACATAATCGATCTTGACACTATGATGCCTGAGGGACTCAATTCGAGTGAAGAAATGGCTGTACACTTATGATAATTGGAATTGTTGTAAGAATCATGTGCTGATCTATTTTCTGCTTATTTAGATGTTATCTTGCTATTAACACATATAATTTTGTATTGTGTTTTTTGATATATTTAGAACTACTTTAGGATAATGGATCTTAGCCTGTGCAGTTAAATTGAATTTTTATTGAGGTGGATGCCTCTATTTCCCATAATGTAGGACAATGTTAAAATGTAAAAGATGAATTGTTTAAGAGATTTCAACAGCAATTGATTACTGATATCAGTTTGCATAAATAATGAGCCCAATGTCATTTTTGCCCACTTGGGCGAGACTGAATGATGTAGGTTAGTAACAGCACCGAAAGAACATAACACTTGTGCCTTAAGTCAACACTAAGATCAAGTGAAACGTAAACTTATTGTGGTTTAAAGTTCCTTGAGTTGATATTTTTGTGTTGATTATAGAAGGATATCGTTTTTCATGCGCAGTTGTGAAAAGATTCAATATGAGTACCACTCACGCAATAGGTGGTTTAATCGAGTATATAACTTAATTACGTGATTAATTGCAAAAGTTTGAGACAACTTTATTTTAAAACGTGATCAGTCGCATCAGACTGAATTCCTTCTCTGGCATTGTGATTCAGTGTAACTAAAGCCCACTTGGGCATGACATTCAAAATGTCAATAATGCTTTATTGACAATTAGCGATTGACATTTAACTCAATTTTCCGAATGCACGATGAATATATTACATTGCCAACATAAAATGTTGCGATATTGTTTTGTTTTTGTAACTAGGTCTTAATATTTTATTCATGACCCATGTTATGCTGTTGTATCTCTGAGAATGCGCATTAACTTCGCTTCTGTTAACAACATGCCAAGATGGCGCTTGTATTTATAACATAATAACATTGTATTAATTCAGTCCTACTTTTATGTCAGCCTTTTGAGGCAGTATGTAAACAGGGAAAATGAGACTGCCGCCATACCGTGAAAAAGCTATCAAGCGAAACGCGTTGGTGAGGCGTGACACAGCCCAATAAATCCTTTTCCAACGAATCCTGAGAGTCCTGGAATTTCTTTCGGAACTACGAAGGTGTGCGTGTGGAATATAAGGGAAACGGAGCCCATCCGGGACCGCCACGTGAGAAGCTCCAGACTTCCGTATCTTAGCGTTCGGATATATATATATATATATATATATATATATATATATATAATTATAACACTTTATATTTAATTCACGTATCAGTCCTTCAATGCTCGGTTTGTTTTCCAGACCTATTATACCAATCAGTAATTAAAAGCATCACTAAATTTTAACCTTTGTTTTCCTGTTAATGCTCGTTTATGCAACATAAAAAAACATATCACAATAGTTTATTAGACTTCTCTTTAGTTCATTAGGTGTCATCACAAATCAAAGCCTAACATTCTGAATGCTTTTCCGATGCAGTGTCTAAATTGATCTTTGTTTCGTGCATGTTCTTAAAACATGATAACTTGTCACACATTTGTCATATCAGTAAATTGTCATAAATCATTTTTCCAGGGGGAGTTCATAGAGATCAGATGAACGATGGAAGGGAGTGCGGTTCATTGAACCAGCATTTATGATCTCTGTAATGTGGGACCTCTCCAGGGCTGAGTGAGATCTGAGTACCGCTCACCCAGGAAAAATCCTCAAAGTCGCTGACAACAACAATGTGGTTTCTGATGTTCACTCTTTGGCTTGGTAACTCCTTACTCTCAAATCCTGTTGGGTTGTCCTCCAATGCATAACTGATATGCATTCTCCTTCACCTTAGCACCAGCTTCAGCATTCCAATGATGACATCACAGAGAGCTTCAGCTCTGGCTGGCCCTGGAATATGCTGCTCAACAGAACACATAAAAACATATGCAGTATACTGTAGAAGAAGGAAGGCAAGACCAGAGCTGGATAAATAGTCGTTTAATACATACAGATGAAACCCACGTATTGAAAGCAACTAGCAAGTTTCTCATCTCCAGTGCAACTGAACTATGTGTCACTCTAGAGCTCGAGAACCCTGTTGCATTCTAGAATGTAAGGAACAGGTAAGTACACACAAGGTTAGTTCAAAGACCCTCTCGCGGTAAACTCCTACAGGCCCATATCATTACTGAACACAGATTATAAGGTTTTCACAGGGATTTTGGCTGCCAGGGTAGCCAAGATTATAAAATGCATTATACATAGTGACCAGAGAGGCTTTATTCCTGGGAGGCAGCTTAATGAGCTAACCTTTTTAATGCTTGGAGTAGTAGACTTGGCAGAAATCCATAATTTACCCCTAACAGTCGTGGCAGTGGACGCCGCTAAGGCCTTTGACCAGGTTCACTGGCCCTATCTCTGGGAGGCCCTAAAGATATTCAGATTTCCCATTAATATAATAAAGGCTGTTCAACTTCTGTATCATCTACCTAGTGCAAGGGTTCTTATAAATGGAGAGTTAACTGATTGGTTCAATATAATGCGCGGAACAAGACAGGGGTGTCCCCTATCCCCGCTTTTATTTAATTAGTACGTTGAACCGTTAGCGGCATGGATTAGAAAGGACACTACCATTGCTCCTTTCACTTATGGAAATCTTGAGATAAAATTAGCTTTATACGCTGATGAGCTTTACTCTATACGTTGAACCCCAAAAGGGCTATTCCTACACTAATGGCCAAAGCAGAAGCGTTCAGGAAGATATCAGGATATAGGGTCAATAGAAATAAGACAGAAATTATGGAATGGACCCAACCAAAGCAAACCCTGCAGGCAAAATCGCGTATGCATTACCTTGACATTATAATTATGCAGAAATTAGCGGACTTTACTATTGTGAATTGGAAAAAGATCAGCCAGGGGGTAGGGAGATTGCTGGTTAGGTGGGCAAACCTCCCCCAAATTTGTATGGTAGGGTAAACCTCATTAAGATGATTATTCTACCAAAAATCACTTTTCTTTTTAATTCTACACCATTATTATTTGATAAAAGGGAGATCGCTAAACTACAAGGAAGCCTAGGTAGCTTTATCTGGGTTTCGAAGGGTTCTCGCATATCTTGGAAAAGATTAAGGAGGAGATTGGAGAAGGGTGGGATGGCACTACCCGACCTGATGATCTATGGGCATGCTTTTCTCTTTAAGAATTGTCGGATGTTTTTAAACAAAGTTGATAGCTCAGCAATAGGAATCTTCTTTGGGGCAATGCTTAGTGAGCTGAGAGAGGGGCAAGATCAATTTTTATTCAAGTTTGGGGACCCGAAGTTTTTAAAAAAATGTAAGATTGAAGATTTTATTGGAGGCTCTGAAAGTTTGGGTCTTTATTCGGAAAAAGCTAGGAATTTTCTACTACTCATCTAGGGCCCCAATATGGGAATCACCAGGCACCCCAGAGTGTTTGAATTATTTACTTAGCCTCCCATTGAAGAACGCGGGAATTTCTCGCTGGGGAGACCTGAAGCTGGGAACTGAGTTAGTTGGTTGGGAATCGTTGAGCTTACTTACAGGAGGCCAACTAACCAGGTTGAAGTATTACCAGCTTTCTGCGTGGTGGGTAAGTCAAGATTGGGATGAGGTGAATGATGATTCCTGGTTTGATCAAGCAACAAAAACTGGCACTGCTAAGAAGGAGGTCGCTTTGTGGTATCACACTTTGGTTAATGCAGAAGACGATTTGGATAAAGAAATCCAAAAGCTCTGGGGAGATGAAGTGATAGATATAAACCTGCGAGAAGTTTGGATGGGTTCCTTTGCAATGCTTAGAGAGACTGTTAAACCTGCCTATCTAAAACACAATCATCTCTTCACTGTCTACAGGGTGTACTGGTCCCCAGCGAGATTAGAAAAAATTTCAGGAATACACTATGCATGCCCAAGATGTAGAGACTCCTCAGCTGATAATTTTCACATGTTCTTAACATGCCCAGAGATCACGAAATTCAGGTCTGAGGTGTGTGAATTTTTAACGGAAGTCACAAGTATCTCGGTGAGTGTAAGCCCCCTACTTGTATTTTTGGAAAAATGTCAAGATAATGCTACCTGCATTAGTAGGCTGGATGCACGATTTATTTTTTATGTGATTTCCTAGGAAGACGGGAGATTTGTAAATCATGGAAATCGGGTGTTCCGCCTCCTTTTCTGGAGTGCAAAAAGAACGTTGTAAATATAGGTAAACAGGACAAGGCATGTGATCCCAGCAGTCGAGGAAAAGTATGGGTTAAGTTGGTGGACTGGATTCAAAACCCTGGGGTCCAATGATTAAGCCAACGATTAGCTGTCGGTCCTGTTCTCTTCTGTGTTACGGGCACACCAGTCAAGGGTGGAAGTGGAAACAGCTTTTACTCTTGAGTGGAATGACTACAACCTGGCCTGGTTTACCAGAGATGGAAAGGGAGTATAGCCAACAAGTGAATTGGCAGAATGAGGACAATAAAATAAAAATAGGTAAGTACATTTTAAATAAATACAAAAGAACATAATATATGTGAATACAAAAATGTCTCCCTCCTTTTGCAAGAAAATAAGAGTCACCAATAAATTAATATATGAAGTGATTATTACATTTTCTTGGTGTCTTGACAATACGAGAACTAACTTTCTTTTTACATTACAGCTTTCCCTGTTAAACACATTGAGTGAAGAAGGAGAGACACTTTGTTTGTTATGAGGAGCACTGGAAACATCTGCTTCTGACTGTGATGATACAGGTGTAAGCTGATCATTCAAATGATTGTGAGTCACATCATTGAGCCGTAACCAACTATACCAATCAGATTCTTTACCTGTACCTCTGTTTGCCATTATGATGTCAGCTTGTTTTTGAGAAACTTTAACAAGATTTCTTTATTCCCCCATCCCTTTTCCTCAAGTAAAACCTAGACAGGTACAGAAAATTTTGACTCTCCTTTTTTATACTCTAGACGGTCACTTAATCATCACCCAATCACCCTGTAGATAACGATTTGTCTTGAAAATTGTGTTGATCATCAATGTAACTCTTCATCATTACTTGATTTTGTGTTGCATTCGAAGAAATCTCATTGTGCCCTACAACTTTTTTGTTCTCCAACCATACCTCCTTTACTCTTTTACCCATTCTGGAAATAGACTAGCATGAGCTTTCCTTCCTCTAATTATAGTGAAAGGCGGTACACCACTTGTACTATGTGGAACTTTGGTTTTCATGAACTTACACACATCATGACTCGCAGCTAGTGCAGTTCGTATTCCTTCTTTCATAAACCTATTTGCCCTCTCCACTAACCCATTAGGAATTGGAGACTATAGAGCAGCTTGCAAATGCTTTGTATCATGGAGTTTAAAAAATGCATACATGTGATTCGAAACAAAATGTATACCATTGTCTATAACATTTACTTTTGGCAGACCTTTCAAAATGAAACAATTTCAATGAACACAGTAGCAGAATCAGTGCTAGGAGAATCAACAAAAGAAAAGTACATCCATTTAGAATACTAATCAATTAACCAAATCAGATACCTCATATTGCCCAGTAAAACAGAATATGGACCAGGAAAACTAGATGTAAATGAATTTCACTAGTCTTCCAATGTTTGTCTGAAAGAAGACATTCAGTACAGTTGGTAATGGCACATCCAAGGAAGGTTACCAATAAAATAGTTTTAGTTTTGGGCACATCTTGGTGATACCAAGATGACCCTGGTGAGCTAATAAGACAAGGTCTCTTCTCAGACTCTTCGGAGGTATAAAGATCATGCCTCATTATCATGTCATTAACAACAGAAAGTTCTTCAGAAATCTAAGCCAATGCCTTTAAATAACCTGATAAATGCCTACTTTCAGGCTAACCAGTTATAATAAACTCTTTCACCTTCTGTAGTTTCTCATCACATAAATATGCATCAATCCATACTTTTTCAGTTATCCTGTTCGCACTTTCACTAACAGCATCCAATACAGCCACCACACATTCAGAGTTATTCATTAAATTCTCCTCATTAATATCCTATAGTGGCATGTGTGGCAAGCAATCAGCCCATAAATTCTTGCCACCAGATAAAGGTTTTTACCTTTCACAGATACAGACATTTTCAAGGATGTACATCTTCCCAGACATTGCAGTATTGAAACAAAACACCCTAGCATGTTGAAATCTTTCTCACCAAAAGCTTTGGGATTCACGCCTTTTTTGAAAACAATTATCTTACCTTTCCAATAGTCATAAAAAGTTGTGTTCGCTAGAATAGGATTTTGAGAACCTGAATCTCTAACTCCTGTATTAACCCCACCAACCATGTGTTTGAGCTCACCCCTGACTAATGATTGCGACTGACCGCTAATACTTTAGTCCACCATAAATAACTGAAAGGACTGCATGGAATGGTTTGCTTTGAGTGCACAAGACTAATCTCAATGAATAACAAACAGTAACCAATAACACTGAACTAACCATCAACCTTGGTTCCTGGAGCAGCGTGCTGCCCTGCGTACAGCGCTTCGACGCCTCGTCAGGGGTAGTAAGCGCTATATAAATGCAATTACAATACAATACAATACAATAAACTGCAGGCTCAGGCCACCAAGCACAGCCTCACTCAGTGGACCTATCACCAAACCTGCATTGCCAATTGATTTACATTCAGTAGTTAAAATTACATTACTAAGATTCCCTGTACAGGTATTAACGTCTACTCTGCTAATTTCAGGACTATTACTGCTTTTGCAAACAACTTTAAAATGACCAGTTTCTTTGCAAATTACACAACGTTTTCCAGTGGCTGGACAAAAAAGATTATTTCCTATATGATTCTTGGATGCAGATCTAAAGCAAATTTAGGTAGCTTTCTTTCAGAGAACATCCAATGCCATTCACTTCCTAAAATGGCCACCAACTTAGGACGTCATGCGTGATAACATCACGTCATGAACTACCTCAATGTCTGAGGCTTACATCAATAGAGAAGCTGGCAGAGCTCGGCACACAGGCTTGCACAGAATAATACATGCAATCTGCATGCTGGAGCTCGGGGAAAGCTTGCACTGCATGGAAATAAACCGATTCCGCTGCAAGGTCAGCGACAATCACCAAAAGTAAAGACGTTTCATTTAGTCGCTCTTACTCCTTACTTCTTGTCACGTGAAACACTTTTCTGTGCAAGCATGAGGCACAGTAGTAGGGCATGGCTTTGTGAAGTCACATAGTAGCAAGCAGTTATAAGCAACAACCTAAAACTATTTATATGAAATTCATGCTAGACTGCGCGAAACCTAAAAATGGGCCCTTTGAAACAATCTTGATGATCCCACCATTTATGAGCCTCAGATACTAAGCCATAACAATGCTGCAGGAAATGATTGATTATGGGTTGATCTAGCATTGACGCATATCCCAAGGAGCAGGGTGCAATCGTACAGCAGATATGGAAAGAAGCATTTAAGTGAAATATTTGTGTTTGAAGCGAAATCAGTTAGAGGAATCATGTTAATTTGATACTAAGTGTTGCTTCTTCTTTTGCTAGACCACACAGATCAATTTTCGTGAGGGAAGGTATCAAACCACACTAATGGACAATGGGCCTGTGCAGACAGGCAAGAAAATTATATTAACTTCCAGATGAGGCAAATCATCCGAAGAGGGTGATGATAGTGTGTGTTACCTGGTAACAACATTGTTTTAATTATCAAACAGTTTTGCTCAGATCTGGTGGAACTCACTGCAGCTTCTGCACTAGTTGTAAATGTGCACTGTCTATGTAAATCACTGAAAGTGATTTAAAAGGATGGTCTATAGAAGGAATTTCATTTTTAGGTTTCGCCTGCTTGCAAAATCTCTTGTATTAGTGAACAAAAAAACTTAAAAGGGGCTTTGAACCCCAGGTACTTACCTGAACTTACCATCTTTTCATTCTGTCACTCTAATTTATATGCTGCTGATTGGGCAGCACATCCTCACTTCATCACTTCCTGCTCTACTTGAACGTCCATGCCATGGCGAGGAGCTTGGCCCAAGGGAAGCTTCCAGTCCCTGGCCACTTGATACTGGCTAGTGTCCTTCCACTGGCTACACACTCTGAAGGTACTTCTTTTTTCATTTCTTAGTGAGCACTCCATATGAGCGCATCCGCAGGCCGTCTTCTCTCCTCCCAGCCTTTTGTTGCTGCTCCTTCATCCGCTTGCCCTCCTCCCCCGCTGCTGCTCCTCCCCGCGTGCCTGCTAAGCAATATTAATGACTACCACCACTGCTAAGTAATATTAATGACGACCACCATCCTAGGCACTTTCTAAGTGTTACCACTTTATAATTAGCGATGCATCAGTTGGTGGGCAGTATGTCGTCCCAAACCTGATGATTATCTCACTAGGCACTTTATTACTGGTTATATGAAAGCGGCGTTTTGCTGAGGTATACTAGTACAGTCCAGCTTACTGTAGTGATGATTATTTACGTTGAGCTGTGAAATATTTATTTATCTCTACCTTAGCCCAAAGCAGTTCACTATGTTATGTGGTAACATATATCAGGTCTACAATTTGTGCATTTATTACTCTCTGCTGTCTTACTGGCTGAATGAGCTATTTTATGTGATGCATTTTACCGAAAGAATGTTTTGATTTTACTTTTTGTATGGTGAATTCAATGAATGTTATTCCCCCAAAGTTAAGTATGAAATGCTTTTCTAAATAGAGCCTGTTATGAAGAACTATTTTTATTGGATAAAACAAAACATTTTTGTATGGCTTTTTATGCTGATAAAATAAATAAAAATTGAATTGAACATTTGAAGAATGGGGTTCTAATCCATTATAAACATCGCAATTTGTTTTACAGCTATCAGTAAGGACTGGTAAGAGATCCTTCATGGACCCGACACCCAACCTCACCACCCACGCCAAGAATCTGGGGATCAATATCAACAGCAAGCTCAACATGGCTGCTTAAGTCAATGCCGTCAGCGCCTCATGCTTTGATACCCTGAAGATGCTGAGGAAGATATTCAAATAGGTCCCAATCAGCACTCGGAACCCCGTCACACAGGCACTGGCCACAAGCATGTTGGACAATGGGAACGTCCCGAATGCTGGGTTCAACAAAAAAACTTAGCAGAAGGCTGCAGGACACTCACAACTTACTGGATGGAATCCCTCTCAACCTTCAACGCCGCATTCACATCACAATGATGCTCCACTGGCTCCCCATTCACAAATGATCACAATTCAGACTCCTCACCCACAATTCCAAGGCACTACATAACACTGGCCCAGTGTACCTCAACAATTGCATCTGCTTTGCACAAACCTTCCAGACACCTCCACACATCCAAACTCCTACTTACACAAATCCCACACATTTGGAAAACTGGATCTGGCGGTTTAGCATTCTTCTACACTGCTCCTAAATCATGGAACAATCTGTTGGTACTCCTAGGATCCTCCTCCTCACTTCATGAATTTGGCAAGAATCCTAAGACCTGGCTTTTTGAGCAGGCACACTAGGCCCTAGGTGAGTCTAGACCATGGGTACTCGCAAATATTTTCCTGGAGGCTGAAAAGTTTGGTCTTTGGTGTGACTGAGGGCCGCACTGATACCAGCAGTGTGGTGGTCGGGCGTAAAGTGGGTGTAGGGGAAGCGAAGCATGTACATCGAGTGGCTGAACTGATTTGCACAATGTGGAACCAGAAAATTTGGGGTGAATCCCGGTTCCTCTACTTGTCCAAAATTGTGTGATCCTGGGTAATTGTTTATTTAACTTTCCCTCCTTTTTCTTCATTATCACATGTAAGATGACCTCGAAATACATGACTTCAGGATCTGCGCTGTACAAAACCTTCTCCTGTGTTTGGCTCTAATAACTAATGCCATTGTTGCCGCGAGGGAAGGGAGCATGAAAGTTTCTAAATTCATGCTTGAAAACTATCCCTTTAAAAAAAAATACTTCCTAACGCACTGCTATGATCTGATTTACTAAGGTAAAACGTTTCTGCAGGTTAATGATGTACACTTTTTGAATTTTGAAGAGACTATCATATTTTTACACGTTTGCTGTCTTTAAAAATAAAGGTGTTTCTAAAGTTAAGGGGTGCTGTACACCCTAGTCACTTCCTTTCTTTAAATGCAATTAATCTTTAAATAATTGCTTGCTCTTTATTTAACATTTTTATAATGGTAGTTTTGAGTCCAGTGAACAGCAGCCCAGAGTTGTTGTTGCCCAGGGGCTGCATGTAAGGAGGGCCGCATGCGGCCCCCGGACTGTACTTTGCGTATCACTCGTCTAGACTCACACCTGCTCAACAACACAATACCCTCTCAGGGGATAGTAACCTCTACAAATCTCCATTGCATGGGAGGTTCAAACTAGGGATGCAAGTTTGATTTGCCACAGTCCACCCAAAACACCACTGTGTAGAATATGCCTCTGCTGGATGAGACCTTGAAGTTCATACAGCACGGCTGCTGTGTTACACACCCGACTGGCATAAAAAGTGACTTCCAAAATAGGTTCCCACATTGTTGGAAAGTTTGTTGCCATGCTCATAACCTTACCAGCAATTGTGGTACTCTGTTGGGTCTGTGTATTGCCATTGTTGCTTCAGCCCCCTTACCCATTGATATCTAACTATACAGTGTGCTTCAGGGTAGTGACAAAGTGCTGCAGGCCCAGGAGTTCAGGATATCCAATCATATTAGTTTGTTTCCTCATCTCTCTGTGCAGCATCATTGTTGTGCCAACCGGCTGGATTGTTTTTTCTTCTTCTGCACCTCCACCAAATCTGTCATCTTGTCCTAACATTTTTGTTCGAAGCTACTCTATTATCCATTGTTTATTATGCTGAATAGACTGAAAGTAATCATTCCATATCCCCTGAACGGCAAAACGTGCACCTTTCACGCAGGGTAAGTACCTGGGTGTGTTACTTCCGGCTCAACCACGCACTGTGGCTAGCCCCAGTCTCTCAAGGTTGTATTGTGCTTTATCAACAATTAGATGCACCTTACAATGGTGACCACTGTTGGCCCCGTCAGGAGGACAAATGTGATTAAAACCCAGTCAGTAGTTACTCTGCTTGACACAACAAACATATAAATAATATTCTGCTCAGTAAGCATGTACTAATTATGGGGTACAGAGTTTCTCAGCATGCCTATTTACCTTGGCAAGAAGAACATTGCAAAAGGATGTGTAGGAAGAACATGCTGTCCCCCAGTGTGCATGTACATGAAGTTGTAAATTAAGCCCCACTGACAGTTGAAACCAAGGCCAGCACCTGCAAGAATTCCCAAACCTTTAACAGGCTTTTTGATGGGTATCACTGCACAAGAGACATAATGTGGGGCTGAAATCCGTAATTCAGACAGTTTCATTTTGTTTCCATTTAATTTAAGAATGTCCATGTTCATCCTTCCCTTTAGAGTTGTAAGTAGGGTTTCTATTTTTACTGATGAAGTGTAGTAAAACCGCCCAAAAAATAAAAAAATATTCGGAACGAGATTTAACTGAAAAACACAATTTTTTGTGCCTGAGTTTCCCCTCAAAAACAGATGCTGCAGAGCGACTTTGCGGTAGTTGATGCTAAGTGCCGTGGACCATTACACTTAGGAATAGTCTTGATTATACTTAAAGATGGCTCCCTTAAGTATTAAGGGGCAAATTTAACAAACTGTCACGCAGCGCAGCAAGCTACCTTGCTGCGCTGCGTGAAATGGAAACTGCAGGAATATGCTATATTTAAAATGATACAGCGCATTCCTGTACTTTCCTTGGCCCGGCACCCTTTTGGTTGCCTAGTGTCAATGTTCAATGTAGGGCACCCTTTCACCCTGGTCTGAGGGTGCCTGCGTTGTAGGCAGGATTGCTTTTGTGAAGGAAGGGGCATCTTCCTGAACAAAAACAATCCTCAGAGTCATGTTCCTCTTTCTAAGTGTGCTGCAGAATGCAGCACACTTAGAAAGATGAAGCAGCTTTGAGAAATAAAGATATTTCTTCTGGCTGCACCTCCCCTGGGGAGGCATAGCATTTTGATGCATTCCCAGGTTTACCAGTGTTGCGTGATGCATGGACAAGGCTACACATTGATAAATAGGCCCCTTTATGCCCTGAAGCTGACTTTGCCCTACTTTGATGTTTAGGGTGGAAATCTCAACACTCTAGTATTTTATTTTGTATGATATACTGTGGTTTTTCTTGCTACTAATCATTTACTTAGGGGGTCATTACAATGGCGGATGGACTTTAGTCTGTCCGCCATCGTCCCGTCTATGTGGCGGCGGTCCGCACATGGAATTACAATGCAACCGCCACTGTGGTGGTTGCATTGTGTAATGTTTACCATTGAGGCGGGTGCTGCTGGATGCAGCACCCACCGCAATGGTAAAAATGCATGTTGTGCATTTTCCTGCTGTGCGTGGCAGGCACCATGCGGTGCCTGCCACATCCCCCTAAGTGCACAAACAATCAGCCCCTGCACAAGGGGGGCTCGCAACGGGCCCCAAAGTCAATCTTTGCTAAGCTTTCCATGGTGGGGCTGGCGGGATGCAGCATCCTAATGTGGCGGAAGGTGCCTACTAGGCACCGCCACCATTCTAGGGATGCGGGGTGGGTCTGACAGGGAATTGTAACAATAGCCTCTATCGGACCCGTGGCGGACGGGCTTTCCGCCCGCCAGCACACCGCCCACCATCCTTTTCTGGCAGGCGGGGAATGGCCTTACGATGGCGGTGATCCTAATCAGGCCCTTAGTTTTTATCTGTACACACCATACACACAGTGCACCTCTCACTGTGCCGCCTGCAATTTATTGCTTATGTTTTTAGTTATTCTGCCACTTTAAAAACTCTAATGATTGATTACACCAGCAGTCTCTGTATTTTGGCTAGGTTTAAGCTATAGGAATGCCACATGCATACATGAATAATACATTTAAAACTATATGATCTTTAACACAGGCTGCCTATAGCATTTATTACATAACCTATGTTGTTGTTTGTTCAAAAACAGCCACGTTGAATAGCATGACTATTTCTAAATGGTTTCCATGTGGACCACTGTTGTCTTATTAGATCTCTGAAAGCCACACATGAGACATTGGGTCACCCTGCCATTGTAAATTAGCTATCACAGTGACAGAGGGAGCTATCATAGAGTTGGCGCTTGACCACCATTTCTGCCTCTTTAATAACTACATTACTCTTTGCAGAATATTTCGTGGAACACATAAGCAGTGGTTGGCGCACACGGTAATAAAGTGCATTAGACAAGCAAGGAAGCAACGGGAGCACAAAGGTGAATCAGAGAACAAGTGATAACGCCATTTGGAGTCACTTTGTGTTAGATCCACATAATAAACAGTGCATGACCCACAAACACCCGCTAGATGGGACAGGCCTTAGAAAAATGTGATAGATATCTTCTTCTGTGATTAATACAAAAGATTATCCTTCACACTGGCAAAGAACAACAACAGCACACTAAATTATTATCTTTGTGTGGGTTTGAAAGTACAAACAGTACCAGATGAAGCAGCACCTACCGCTGTGTCACAATGAATCGATGACAACAGCACGCGGCGAAGGAAGGAAGCAGCCGTGTGGCCAAGGCAGAATATGCACAAGCAACAACTTCCTGCACGTAAATGGCAGACCGCAGTGCTAAGCCAAGACCCACAGCTGAAAGGGAGAATTAAACCAGCTGTCAGAACACTCAATTGCCTTTGCTCACTCCTGTGATGTTTGATTTTTGGTCACTTGACTTTCTTGGCATGGCATTTCTGTAGTTCAGTGGACTTCAAGAAGTTATACTGGAGCCCTGGGTAGAATGTCACAACAAGGAAACACATTCTTCTTGTGAATACAGTTGCTAATGTATTGGGCTTATCTTCAAACACACAGCAAGGTGAACCCAGAATCAACAATTCTACCTTGCAGGGCATGAGATGAACTGTTTAAAACATATTGATGTGGGTCACCGCAGTTAAAATAAGATGAAACCATAGCATGCTCTGAATCTTAACATCAGCGTCAGTGATGGCGTTGATGGGAGACATTTTAATAATAGTGTTTTTAAGCAAACTATGTAACATGTCTACATTGGACCCATAACATAGATCACCATAACATGATTTATGATTAAACCAAGTGTTCAAAGTTATTTTAGGCTCATAAATAGTACCTTACAGCTTTAATTGCCTAACTGACACCCTTTCTACTGCCCCAACTGCTAATAAGGATTTAGGTTCTAACAACTTCTTAAACCCCTGTGATCCATGGATCAGCTTAGAATGGTCAACCACAATCCTGACAAAGAAAGAGAGGTGCTTAAAGAATCTCTAGCAAAGTCCATTGACTCTGGAACAGTCTTTCCCACTGGTATCCACTATTTGTAACTTTTAGAAAGCCTCTAAGGACCAACCTTTTCCTCACAAGGCTATCTCTAACAAGGTAGCTAATCTCACTCCCACCTCCTGCAGGGGCATGATTCTCAGACTTTACCAAGGCAGACCACCGAACAACAAGGGATGTGTGTTGGCCTAATTTGAAGTTTGATGCACGAGTTGCCAACCCACTCAGGCATCAGAGACCTTGTTTTTACCAAGCCAGCCAAGATCCATCCACCACACTTAGAATTCCTCACCAGGTTATGGGGGAATTTTGCCAAAAGTGTTGCCGCCAACACGGCTGGTGCCCCTCCAGCAAATCTGTTAAGAACACCATGTCACAGCGGCCTGATCGGCATCTTTTAAGATTTTCTAAAACAAACACTCAAAGTAGGCTTTGTTTCTGAAATACTAACTATAAATGCCCCTGACGTGCTTGGGTAACATTTATACTTTTTTCATGATTTAAATGGTGGTCAAGAGCATGAAAAATCAGCATCAGAAGTGCTGCCTTAAAAAGGGCATACACATAATAGGCGATGGGAGAATACTGGCAATAAGTCTATCTCTATCACTCAGAGTAGCATTCCAACCCATCATTCTTTTGTCTACAGTGTGACCTCACTTAAGACAGTTATATGCAAATCAATCTTGACCTGCTCCAATAGGAATAGTCTAGCCTGAACTGCCAGGCTAGGTCCTCCCTGCAACCAAAACACAATCAACCCACAACCGGTTTCACCCTGACTGGAGATCTTTAGCCAGGTGTAGCTCAGTTCCAGTGGCAAATTTAGCAATGTTCCCACGTCTGAGCATACTCTTGGCCACTTAGGGAGGTACATCAAGCACACAAAAGGTGATTGGAGGAAACTTGCAATAAGTCTAACCACTGGCAATCACTTGGGGTAGCATTGCAGCCCATCATTCTTTTACACACCATGCCACCTCCCTTTGGTACCAGACATATGCAAATGAATCTGGACCCTGCTCCAATAGGAACAGTACAGCCTGAACTGCCAGACCAGTTCCTCCCTGAGCTGGAATACAAGCAACCCAAGACCAGTTTCTCCTGTTGGGGCTCTTCAGCCAGGTGTAGCTTGGTTATAGTGACACAGTGAGCAAGGGACCCTCATCACATCATGAACCTGACTCTTTAGATCTCTGTAGAAGCTCAGAAGTGAAATAATATTTTGTGGCCATCTTCAATAATATGACACTTATTTTATTTTATTTGTTTGGAAAGTGGCTATAGTGCAGCCCTTCCTCTTATTTAGCAATGAGAACATAGAGGAATGGAATGGAATTGTTAATGTGTGGGTTTACATGGTACAAATTGGACCGAAGTAGTGTCATAGATATTTAAGGAGGTTCAAGATAAAAAAATTATAATATACAGGATTCCACTTAGCTTGTCACAGTGAGAGTGCATTTGTTTTTCCCAAATATAGGGCTTTATGTACCAATATTCTTAGCATTTGCACACCCTCTGATTTGTTAAATCAGAGGGTTTGAGAATGCTGAAACTCTTTTGAAAATGTACAAAGGTCATTTACTGATTTTGAAAAGGTTTGCTGAATCATTAATTGGGTTTAGGAAACCATTGTGACTCGATATTTGGAAGGAGCGTGTTCATAGTGTCCCTTTCAAATACCATTTCCTTATGGTATGTATTAATGTTTTGGACCCAATTCCGTTTTTAAAATATTAGTATTTTATGACCACATTTGAGATGGTAGCCCATTCACAGATGAGAAAGTGAATGTTTAAATAAACATTGTTTAGGAGGTAGTAGTGGTCCATGAGTCATGTTTGTACAACATTTCATTTTGACATCTTGGGGACATTCAGAAAGCTTCCCTGAGAATGCATTGCTCCCATTGCTTACATTAGCTTTGTGGCCTGTAGCTCAAAGTTTGGTACGTTCTACTTGCTGGCTTTATTTGTTTTAGGCTGTCCAGCTTCGGTTTATCCGTCACAAGGAGCAAAGCATTCTTGCACAAGTGCTGTAAATCTTGTATTTATCTATCTTGTAACATTTGCTGTGTTTTCAAAAACAGAGGTCAAATATTAGGTCCCTTTTTCAAGGGAGCTTGTTCTTTACTTTTCTTTCTCTGACTTCAAAGTGAGAGGATTTATGTGACAATCTTGCTGGATAATGATAGGAAAGGGATTTTGTAGCACGCAACAACATTTAAATGAACTGTGAAAGTATTTCAGAATATAACAGAACTAAGAAAGCACAAATGAAGAACATTGTTGTTGGAAACAAATACTTTAAAATGATCAAAACAAATCAATACACTAGGTGATGCCAACTCCACACATTATCGTTTGAGCGCCGCATAGTTTTATTAGTAAAACTGTATATCCATGCAAACGTAATGGTCCTTTCAATTGAAAATGTGCTATCTATAATTGCAGTGTGCCACCACACTGTGCATACTCCAACTCTACACCAGTCCACTTTACTCTGCACCACTCCAAGCCATTGCACTCTACTCTGCATCACTCCACGCCACTCTGTGCCGCTGCACTCTACTCCACTCTGCACCACTCCAATCTGCTTCACTCTACTCCTTTCTACTCTGCACCACTTTACTCTATTGCAATGCACTCTATGACACTCTACTCTACCTCACTGCACTCTTTCCCATTGCGCTCTACATCACTCTAGTCTAAGCCACTCCAATCTACTCTGCACAACTCCACTCTACGCCACTGCACTCGATGCCAATACACTCCATACCAATGCACTCTACTCTGCACCACACAGCGCTCCTTGCACTCTATGCCAATCCAATGTACGCCACTCTAATCTACTTTGGACCACTACACTGTATGCCACTGCACTCTACTTCGCTTGGCGCCATTACATTCTATGCCACTCCCACTGCACTCTACTCTTCACCACTTCACTCTACATTGAAACAATCAGCCCTATGCCACTCCACTGTACTCTGCACCACTTCCACATCATGTCGCTCCACTCCACTCCAATCCACTCCACGCTACTCCACTACGCACCATGCCGTTCCATTCCGTTCCACTCTACTCCTCACCCCACCACTCCACTCCATGCCACTGTACTCTGCACCACTACACTCTGCTATGTAGCACTCTAATCTACACCACGGCATTCTACGATGCTACACTCTATGCCACTGCAGTCTACTATGCACCACTTTAATCTATGCCACTGTATTCTATGATGCTGTATTGTACACCACTGAATTCTATTCCACTGCACTCTATGCCACTATACTGTGAACACTCTACTCCACTGTATGTCACTACACTCTACTCTGCACCACTGTACTTAACGCCACTGCACTCTACACCACTCTGCTGTGCAACACTGCACTCTACACTACTTTACTCTGTACTACTGCACTTTATGCCACTGTGCTCTGCTATGCAACGCTCACGTATATGCAACTGCATTCTATAATGCTGCATTGTACGCAGATGAATCCTATGCCTCTGCACTCCATGGCTATACTCTGCAACACTGTTCACCAATGCAGTCTACAGCTGTCTACTCCACTAAATGCCATGCGATGTGACTCCAGTCTGTGCCACTCCAACACATGACACTCTACAACACTCACTCCATTCTTCGCCATTTCACTCTACCACACTCCACGCCGCTCTCCTCTACACTGCTAACTTTTGGCCATACTGAACAGCAGCCAGGCTGGCGTACAACATAGCTAAAACACATTGGCAAAGGCAATAGCTCTTGCGTAGGCGAGACCTTTTGGCTTTACCAATGCATGTTCTTTTTAAAGGCATTCCGTTTTCTATTTAAGAAAATGAGCTGCATTAAAAATAAGATTGCTTTATTGAAAAGCAAACACAGACATGGTGGTCCACTGACCCCAACAGGCTTGTGATTGTAGTCAATCATAGTAGGTCGCAATTTGCAACTCACCTCGCAAATATTTATCAGGTAGATTGTATGCGACCCACAACGATTCTGTATTATCGGAAGATTTGAAAATGAGGTGGAATGTTGTAGAAAAATTAGCCAATTGAGCTGCATTAGTGGATGGGGAAATTGTCATGCTTCAAATGTTTGCGTTTTTGTGGATCATTGCCACCCCAACTTCTAATGTCTCCTTTCAGTCATTTAGCAATCTTGAGATATTGTCAAGTCTAATACTATCTGTGAAGCCTCACTGAGCCATGCCTCATTAAGAAATAGGAGATCAAGGTTGTTGTAGAACGTAATGCCTTTTTTTTTTTTGTTTGTTGCATATTTATATAGCGCAAACTCGACCCGAAGGTATTGGAGCGCTTTACATAGCACCGTATTTACATTACGCATTCAGGCACGGGGAAATTAAGTGATTTGCACAGAATCACAGGATGTGGACGCGACCTCGAGGCTCGAACTCTGGTTTCCAGCACCAAAGTCGGCAGCGTAGCCGACGGACCACATCCTCTCCTTGAACAGCCCAGGAATCGTACCTCTAGTTGGCCAGTAAATTTAAATGTAAATTTGATACTTGTATAGCGCACTACTCACCCGCAAGGGTCTCAAGGCGCTTGTACGAATACCGCTGTGGAACCCATCCTGGCTTTCCCTGTGAGGCGTCCACTCCTGGGCACCCCCAAGGTGGAGGCCAGGCATCCTTAGCGTTGTGGGGGCCGTGGAATGTTCCTCGAGCAGCCATGCAAACTGTGGCTCTTGGCTGTGCAGGATGGCCACTCAAGGGCCAGTATGTGTTTACATGATCACTAGGGGGATCTCCTGCTTTAGAAAGAGTGTCTGCAGAGGACAGATTTAGAAACACATTTAGCGTCATTATTAAGAATAACAATGAAAGCGAATACCTGCTGTGAAAAGGCCCTGGACCAGCAGACGTTGGCCCTAACCACACAGGATGGGAGCGGCCAGCCCAGCATCAGCTAGACTGAGCCAATTGTGAGCCCACAACTGATAAGATGTTATAGTATCGAACTTGTGTGTGTTACATGTCTGTATAAAACACATTCATGTATACGATATCACTACTTAATCTCAGATGACGTGGCTTAACGGCCAGAGCAGCCAAATGGGACGCTGGGGAACCAGGTTCGAGTCTGGCGGGAGGCTTAAGCATCCTGTGATTCTGGGCAAATCACCTAGGGCCAGATGTATGATTCCTTTCTCGGTCGCAAATGGGAAATCGGCCTGTTTGTGGCTGCTAAAAAGGATTGTGGCATGTACAAACCCTATTTTGCGAGTCAGTAAAATATTACCGACTACCAAAATAGGGTTTTCGAGTCACTATTAGAAAGAGGCGTGCCAAGGGCGTCCCTTCCTAATAGCAAGTCGCACTGGTCTGTATGAATGTTGGGGTTACAAGAGAATTTTAGTTCAGATAAATAGTTCAACTGTGTGAGAAACAAGTATGTCAGTCCTTTATTCTCTGTGGCTAAGTGACAGACATTTAAGCAATGTCTCATAGCCTCAATTAGCGGACGTAATACTGTGTCACAACAAGCCCTAAGTTAATATTACAAGGCATTAGAAGGATAGGATAAACCATAATGCTCAGTAGGGCCTTTTATAGCCCAAAATATGCATTAAACATGCCGCCAGACCTGACCTAAATTCCCAGGTTCATTCCACCTAAAGGGCAATGAAAAACAGGACATTTAATACAAAGGATCAGGGATGAAGTTCATTAAATGACAAACACCTTAACCTAGCACCCGTAAAAACTCTTTGCCACCATAAGCGCGACTGTGCCGGATCAATGAATGCTGGAGAGAGATTATGCCACGCTGTCCATTGTATTCTGTGTTCATCAGTTGTGATTTGATTACATAAGATGGTATTTCGTCCATTTTTATACTTTAGACTTTCCATTCTAATTGATGGTGGATTTTTTTTTTTAAATAAAGCAGTGAACACTAAATGGATCACGCCAATATTATGTGAGATGCCTCCACTTAAGAGGTTCTCATCACTCATTTGCATCATTCTTTTGTGTTTACTGGCTTTTAAATACGTTTGCAATTTGGAAGTCCAAACTAGATAGAAAGTGATGGCATAACAAAATAAAACTTGTTTTAGGTTTGGCTGTCTGTGTACATGTATAAAACACACAAAAGGTCACAGGAGGAACTCCTGCAATTTGTCTAACCATTGGCAATCGCTCGGGATAGCATCCCAACCCATTGTTCTTTTGCTCACCATGCCAATCTTAGTTTGGACTGAACTCATTTAGGGAGAACCTGGCCTGGCAGTTCAGTTTAGACTGCCCCCATAAGGAACAGGGTCAAGACTAATTTGCATATCGCTGGGTCCAAACTGAGGTGGAATGGTGAGCAAGAGAATGAAGGTTTGGGATGCTACCCCAAGCGATTGCCACTAGTTAGACGAATTGAAAGCATTCCTTCCGTCACCTTTTTGTGTTTGATGTACTGCCCTAAGTGGCAAGGTTATGCCCAGACATGGATCCTGTGCTCACTGTGCCCCTGGACCCATGCTAGTGGCTTATAAACTCTTATCAGGGTGAAACCAGTTCTTATCTTCTGGTTCAGTGAGGACCTGGCCTGGCAGTTCAGGTAGACTCTTTTCGGGTGGACTGTTACCATGAGTAGCAGGGTCAAGACTGATTTGCATATGGCTAAGTTCAAACTGAGGTGGCATGGAGTGCAAGAGAATGATGGGTTGGGATGCAGCCCCAAGCAATTGTCAATGGTTAGACAAATTGCAGGCATTCTTCCCATCGGATGTTGTGTGTTTTGTGTACATGCATAACCACACCACAGCACAGGTGGCAGGCTGCGATCTGGTTCAGGTTAGCCTGGTTAGCCATGCACATGCTAAATCTTGCTCTTGGCATACAGAAACAGGTGAAAATAGACAAATTAAAAGCTTGAAAACTGTCAGGTGGCAGTATGGAACATCGTGTGCAGCCTAACCCAGAGGTGCAACAAGAGCCAAATTTCGGGGGGGGGGGGGGGGGGGGGGGTAAGAAAAAATTTCGGGGGGGCTGAATCTTTAATCAATAGGCAGAGTGGAGCTGCAGGGGCTCTTAGAAGGGGTGAAACAACAGCAAGGCATCATTAACATGCAAATGGTCTTTTAAAGACCTGTGAAGTGCTCGGGTGCGGCTGTGTGTGCCCGGGAAGCTGTCTCATACCCGGCTGCCACACACGACGGGGGGGGGCTGAAGCCCTTTGAGTCCAATGGGTGTTGCGCGCCTGGCCTAACCCCATAATCACATGACCTACTTGGTGGAATGGCATTGACAAGGAGTTTGGCTTTGAGGAGGTGGGCAGGGTTACTAGCCTTTGAAGGGAAGTGGCAAGATAAATCTAAGACACACTCAGCTGTAACACTGCCACTATGACCTCTCCTGGCACAGTGCTATTTCGGTGGCAAAGCTATTCTGCATGTATATGTACACTTGACCTTGTGCAGCTGAAGCATATGCCAATCCAGTGGAGGATGGCACAGATCGGGGCTGGGGGGGGGCAGGGAAATAGTATACTTTTTTTTAAATGTACCTTATCGCCGTGTCTCTCATCATCCCTCTGCTCTGTCAGGAAGCAGGAAGCACCCAGACTCCCTGGAGCCAATCACAACGCTGCAATGCAGCGTTATGATTGGTAAGCACTGAGGCTCCACTGAGTCAATCACAACGCTGCAATGCAGTGCTGGGATTGGTCCAAGCGCCATTTTCAGGTGCTCAGCCAAGTACTGAGGGCCTGGGCATGTTCTCCACCCAGGCTGCAATGCAGCCTTAGTGGAGAACATGCAAAGTGCGCATGACTGTTTGGCCGGCCACAGAGGGCCGGCCAAACTGTCACTCCCCATGAGTGCCTGTTAACCCCCTGGCCCCGCCCCAGGACACAAAATAAAATGATAATAAGAAACGGTTAATATCATTTATTTTTCTTTTCTTTTTCTCTGCTGGAAGGGGGGGCACCTCTCCACTATAGCAGAGGAGCTGCTGCTGTGCCAATCTTGAGTGACAGTTGGCCAGGCTGGCCCACACTGCACACCTTTTTGTGTTTCAGTACCAGTGTACTGAAAACTGCTACAGCTCAGTAAAGTATAGGTAAACCTGGGCAATGAGCAGTGGAGGACAGTGCATTTGGGTGGAAAGGCTTGCCATTCCTAAAATGCTGGGTTCCTTCTCAGATTATGCCATTACTCATAATCCAGGCTAATTTCACAACTTTTAAAATTACCGCCACTCACGCCATGTACATACTTTGCTTCATTTTGTGAGGGTGCGTTTTGTATTCATTTAGTGATTCTGTTTTTTCTTCCAAACAAAATTGCAATTTCATGTACATACAAACGTGACCACCCAGTCTACCTGTTTGCTGCCTATTCACAGCATGGCGGCTTTGCTGCCTTATGTTTTCCAGTGCTATTGTCCCCAGATGGTATAGTTGTAGATTTAGTGGTACAATAACTACAGAGACACGTATATTAGTATTCTATTCTTTAATGTTATGACCCTCTCTGAGACACTATTCCTTTAATTCTGGGGGAGCTTGTCTTATACCATATAATGCCCCCACCACAGGTCTGCATTAAAAGCTAGCCATGATCTGGAATCAGTGTGCCAATCATACTCCTGGACACCAGTGCCAATGCACCTGCTGCCCTAATGTTAATTACGCCCCTACTTCCATATCTTCATCTGCCTCTTCTCTCATCTTCTTCCTTTTCTTTTTCTTCCCGCTCTATCCACTTCCACTAGTTCTCTTGTCCTCCCTTGCTCACTTGTACTTAAATCTGTCCTCCCTTTTTCTTCTTCTCTTCTTGCTCCCCTTTCTTCCCTTCCATTCTCTCACCATTCTTCCCTCACCTTCTTACTTCTCTCCGCTTTTTCCTCTCTTCCCCACTCCCATTAATCTCTGTCCTCTCACAACTAGTTCAGCAGTTCTTTCACATTTTTAGCTTGTCTTTAGTTATCTCCATGATCTCCTTTCTCCTATTGTCTCTGACTTCCTTATTTAGTCCCCCTTCTCTTTCTCCTTCCTTCCCACCTTTTGCTTCTTATCTGTTTTCACCTTATCTCTATCTACTTTTCTCTCACCTGTTCTTCTCCCTGCTACCATTTACCGTCTCCTTTCTTTCATCTCTTCCTTCTGTTTTCCATTTCTGCCTTATTCTCTCCTACTGTTTTTTTCTCCCTTTCAATCTCACCTCCATATCTCATCATTTTTTTTACTTCGACCACTCAATGTTTGCTCTTTTTTCTCTCTTTACTCAAATCGCCCATTCCCCTCCCTCTTTTCTCCACATTTCCTTCCTCCCTCTGTTCCCATTTTTCTACACTTGGTTGTTCCTGTCTCCGTTGACTTTTTCTTCTCTCCATCTCTGCTCTTCCGGCATCTATGTTCTTACTATCCTCTACCACTTCCCTTTAATTTATATTTTGCCCCTCTGGCTGTTTTGTCTTGCTCACTCTCACCTCTCCTCTATTGCATTCAGAATTTATCTCTGATCTCCTTTCTTTAGGACATTTCATTATAGCCCATCCTTGTCTTCTCCTCCTACGCCTTCCTTACAATCTGTATTCTTTCTCCTCCTTTTCTGTCATTGCGTCTTCCTCATGATGAGACCTGGGGTTGCCAGTGGCTACCTGCGGCCTCTCTCCCTTTACATGATAGTGATTCACTCCAACATTGGAGGAGTCAAACTAGAGCCAAACTATAGGGAGGCACTCTCAGAAATTCCAGAAAGAATGCAGCAGCATGGTAACTAAACTGCAGCTGGTGGAGAGCTCACTTGAGCCCCTTTTACCCAGGTCCCCGGTCCCCGGTACCACTGCACAGGCTGCACCGCAGACAGTTATGTCCCGCAAATGTGCTTCACTAGTCCCTGGGACAGTGCGAGAATTAAATCTGGGTCCTCATACCCTTATTACCACACAACATACCCTCTGCCCCACTTGCAGAAAATGACGTAGTTGTCTCAAGCATGATAAAAAAGCATTTTATAACAGAGGTTACATTTGTGGTACAACGGTGACACATACATAAGGTTTGACCAATCTTGCTCTTTTAATTTCGCTGAAAGCACTTTGTATTGCATAGAGTGTTTTTCATTCCTTTTTACATTAATTTATACACTTTTATTTCCTAAAAATAAGGTGAGTAAGGCATCAGAGTAATGCACATAAACAGATGTGTTACATCTGGAGTGGTGGTGGGCAGATGTTTTTTGTAACTTCATTTATAAGTTGTTAAAATTGTCCTGTTATCTGCTGTTACTGGATACAAAACTATCTTTCATAGTTTGCCTGGGAAAAATGTGCTTGCATGTGTGCATTGCCAAAGCTTTGCTCTCCAGAATGCATGTGGCATAAAGTGAGGGCCGTGTTGTGCCCTCTGCGCACTTGCATATGTCTCTTATTACTTCCTCGTCAGACCTCCCCGTAACAGTCCTTACGTATGTGAGCAACAGCTACTCCCCGCAGACATTCTCAAGCTAAAAACTCCCCTGCTCCCAACCCTACCGTCCAGGTCACGCCCACTTCCTGTGGAACATAACCCCTGACCTTACCTTCGGAAATCCTGTTTTTTTTTTCTACGACTTGATCAAGCTGCCGGACTCTCGGAAGGTGGTAGGTGGCTGGTACTGGTAAGCAGGGCTTTAAGTGGGCTGACAAAACGGGGGGGGGGGGGTCCCTAAAAGGGGCGTGGCTAATGTAATTAAGGGCGTGGCTTACAAACACATAAGCTAAAAATCTGTCCTTAGCATAGTGTGCCACCCAACTTGTATTTTGCTGTTTCTGTCATTGCATCCAGATATATGATACAACAAGTGACATCATACCTACAACAAGTCAGGACTATTGGTGTTGTCAATGGCTGTTAGTTGCATAAGATAAATAAGCAGCAACCATGGCTTGTATATAATATTGAAAAAGCTACGACTTAAAGCCCTGGTGACATCATAACGATGTTGCTGCTCCTTAGTTTCAAAAGGAGAAGCGAAATCCAGAGAGAAAATTACTCTCTTTACAGGATTTCCCTTCCCCTACAACGCTTACTTGGCATGATGTCATGCCCTAACTAGTGAGAAGTGGGCAGTGTGAGCACAGGCACGTCGATGTGCATGCTTTCACTGCAGTCCGGGAAAAAAATGGACCGCCTGTGCCAGGGCACAAAACAGAGCCCAATAGTGACCCGTTTCAAGCCCCCCTTTAAAAAAATGCCGGTGCTCAGCACCGGTGAGACCCGGCTCACTTAAAGCCCTGCCACTAGTGAAAAGTGAGCAGTGTGAGCACACGCACATGATGTGCCTACTGTCACTGCAGTCCCGGGGAAAAAACGGACAGCCTGTGCCAGGGCACAAAACAGAGCCCGATAAAGCCCCGTTTCGAGGCCCCCTTTAAAAAACTGCCGGTGCTCAGCACAGTTGAGACCCGGCCCACTTAAAGCCCTGCTGGTAAGTATTATGCTGTCAAGGTCTGCTATAGAGACCTTTCTTGGAAGGGGGTGAAGGTGTGCCTTGAGTCCCTGCATTAGCGGGACGTCCGCCGGCTCTGCTCACGTTAGAGCTTCGTAGAACAAAGCCAGTGGTTTGCCTCTCGTTTGGTGAAGGGGTGCTTTATTCAGGGGTTTCCGAGCAAGACAGGCGCGCCTGGGGCGCGGTGGGTCTTTGATCCTTTTTGCGGGGCCTGCCTTTAAGAAAGGGAAGGGTTCAGGCATATTTAGGTCTCGCCTGACCCAGCGCATGCGCTGGTCTGGTGAGACTTATTGAGAAGGCTTCAAAAAGTGCTACCTGGCCAGCCTAGAGCTACAGAGCATGTGCGCGGACGCGCGCGCCGCGCTTGACCGCGATTACTTTAACTTTCGCGGCCACTTTGATGTTTGATCGCGATTGCGATCACTTTCGCCGCCGCACGGCCGCTTGGCATAGCCAATAGGTCTCACTTTTGGGACCTTATAAGTATTTAGTTATGCAACTGTTGCATGGCTAAACACTTATAAGGTCCCAAAGGCGAGACCTATTGGCTATGCCAATGCTTGTTGGTGACTTGCAGTTGGAGCGAGCTGCGCAGGAGCGCTGGCTTTGGCCTTGCATATTTCAAAGGCCTTGTGGGGATTAACCAGTGCGTGCCTTGCACCGCATTTGTGCCAGTGGTACAGGTTTTGTGTGCTGGATCATGTCCATTGGTTGGACTAGCGTCCTGGCAGCCAGAGTTTCAGCAAATGATTACGCAGGGGTTTGCAAACTTGATTGGATGTTATGTATATATAGAGGTGTGCTTCTGCTGGCCTCTGACTCATCATGGACGGAAGAAAGAGGTCAGAGAAATGTAATCATAGGGAGGAATAGGTAGTAGCTGGGTGTCCAGATGCTCCTTCCTTGGCTGATGTCCAGGGGATGATTAAGGCCACTGTTTCAGCTGCTTTTCATGCAAGAGAAGCAGTGGGGCCTGAAAAAGACAGAAGTTGGATTCCCCTGATCCTGACTGTGAATCTGAGGAGGAGTTGAAGAGGTGCTTTATTCAAGGTGCAGACCTTCGCAGTGTTTTGCAACATGTGCGCGACAATTTGGGTTTACTGTGCCCTAGGTGACTGAGGAATCCAAAGATTTATTTGCCAATTATCATAGAAAGGAGCCTGAAAGTCTGCCCATAAATAAGTCTGTCTGAAATTTACTGGAAGGGGAACGGAGGGATGTGGTTATCCCGAAACCCGAGCCATGTCTCGGGCGATATTTTAAAACCTGGGACATGTATCGGGTCTAGAGATCATCATTTCAACAAGTACTTACTTGCACCCACTGGGGTGAACCACTCAAGAACTCCATCAGAGATCATCAGTTCAACAAGTACTTACTTGCACCCACTGGGGTGAACCACTCAAGAACTTCATGTACCAGCTTCCCTTGGGGCGACCCGGAGGAGGAGCTAGCGGAGTGCGGTCCATTGCGGTTGTTTATAAAAATGGCTCCCTCGAGCTTTGAGCTGACGAGCTCCTGGACGACGCACCTGCGTGCCTGTGCGGGCACTGAGGCCCTTGACGGTTGCTTGGCGGCCCTCTCTTCCACCCCTAACTATTTTCTGCTGAGGAGGGAAGTTATCCCGAAACCCGAGCCATGTCTCGGGCGATATTTTAAAACCCGGGACATGTATCGGGTCTAGAGATCATCAGTTCAACAAGTACTTACTTGCACCCACTGGGGTGAACCACTCAAGAACTCCATCAGAGATCATCAGTTCAACAAGTACTTACTTGCACCCACTGGGGTGAACCACTCAAGAACTTCATGTACCAGCTTCCCTTGGGGCGACCCGGTTGAGGAGCTAGCGGAGTGCGGTCCATTGCGGTTGATGTGGATAAACATGCCTTTGCCTGGTTCTTGGCTAAAAAGTATACTTTGCAGGGGTTTTTGGAGGAGTTCCCTTCCGTCATGAAGGTTGAATCCCTGTTGGCTGGCCTTTCTTCTCTAAGTATCGTGGTGTCAGAGGATGCAATGCCTTTAGATCCTGGTCATAAAAGGGCTGAAGGGGCTTTAAAGAGGTTGATTGCGGCTTCCAATCTGGCTGTTAGGTCTGCGGAGTATACCAGTTATCTGGTTCAGGAGCTGCTGAAGGACTTTCAGAGTATCTCGGAGCAGCTGCTTCAGGATGATGATCCCTATGAGTCATTCACTATGTTGGAGCAGCAGTTGCGTTTCTTGTCTGTCCTGTCTTTAGATTTCCTTAGTGCCTCAGCTGCGGCGGCTGGGTCCTTTGTGGTGGCTAGCCAACAGTTGTGGCTTAAGCCTTGGAAGGCAGAGGCGGCACATAGGACTGCTCTCATGAAGATTCCCTTCACGGGCTCCAAACTGTTTGATGATCCCTTAGAGGTTATGATTAAGGCTCTCTGTTTTCTGTTTTTACGGATTTTTACAGATAAATACAGACAGAAAAAAATGTGCTTTCTGTCTGAATTAATTTTTAAAGGTGGATAAATACAGAAAATTTGCTTCTTTTAAGAGACTCTCATGTCGTCGTTCAGGAATTATAGCCCAGCAGCTGAGCAGATGGACAGGATGGGAAATTAAACAACAGGATGAAATTTCTTTGAATAACTGCATGTGTCTACATACATTTGTGGTATAATGCTAATATTTATCAGTGGATGTACTGTTATGTAATATTTGGCAGCTTAAATAGCCAAAATACAACAGTTTTACAACTTCATTTATTCACAAAACACAATGTAAATATGGATAAATACAGATAAAATGGCCAAAAAATAAATATGGATAAATACAGACCGAAATATTAAAAAAGTAAATACCATAAAACTGGGAGCCCTAGGTTATGATGAAGAAAATGGCAGAGGACAAGAAATTGGTGGCTCCTGTCCATCCAACCCTGAAAGGCGAGTCTGCGGGCTGTAAGTTGGCTTTTGCTCAGGTTTTTTGGACTAAAATGGCCTCTCAGCCCTTTCGGGGTTGGGGACGTGGCCGGGGAGTCCCTTCCTTCCATAAATCCCGGGGCCAGCAGGGAGGTTCAGATGCTGCCAGTCAGGCTACACCATCACTATCCTGTGCTTCTTGGGAGGGGTGCCAGTCTGGGAGGAATAGGTCAGGGATCAGTGGGTCCTTCAGATTATCAGACTGGGGTATTGTATAGAGTTCATGGCACCTCCTTTGGAAGTCTTCCGTTCCACCCCTGCCACCCCTGTTCTGGGGTCATCTGTGAAACGTAGGACCCTGTTGAAAGGGGTTCAGGACCTGTTGGACAAGAGGGCCATTATAAAGGTTCCTGTGGTACAACAGGGCAGGGGAGCTTACTTGTTCTGATTTGAAATCCAAATGGAGATTACAGACCAGTCTTGGATTTAAAGGCTGTGAATTTGCGCATTCCTCACTGGTCTTTCAAGATGGTGACTCTACAGGTGATTCTTTCCTTCTTGCCGGTGGGGGATTTTCTGACCTCTTTGGATTTTAGGGATGCTTATTTTCATGTGCCAGTGCTGTGGGAGTCACAGAGGTTTCTGAGGTTCTGTGTGGGAGGCGAACAACATTTCCAGTTTCAGGTATTGCCCCTTGGTCTCTCTGCTTCACCTAGTATGTTTACCAAGGTGTTGGCTCCTTTGGTTGGGTTGTTGCATTCACCGGGGATCCAGGTGTTCCCGCACTTGGATGATGGATTGATTTCTGCCTCTTCTTTTTCAAAGGCTGAATCTCGGTCTCAGGATATCTGCAGTCTCCTTCAAAAGGTCAGGTAGATGCTGACCCTGGACAAGTCCCACAATTAACTTTTGTTCATTGGAGGGGTCTTCAACACAAGGATGGGAAAGGTGTTCCTTTCTGGACCTCGCAGGGAGACTCTTGTGTCAGAACTGACTGTGGTTTTGGACTCTCCCGCTTCCACAGCTCAGCAGTGGTTGAGGTTGCAGGGGTTGATGGCAGCTGCTGTCATGATTGTTCCTTGGGCCAGGTGCGCTTGTACCCCTTGGTGAATCACATCATTTCCTCTCGTGTCAGACGTCACATGATTACGACCAATTGAATCCGGGAGGTCCTGGGATCTCCCGGGAGTTGGCCTAGTGGTTGGATGTGGAAAATCTTGTGAAGGGTTCTCCGTTTGTGCTACAGGACAGGATGGTTTTGACAACGGATGCCAGCGAACTGGGTTTGGGGCCGTGCTTGCTCAGGGTTCGGTTCAGGGGATATGGTCAGTCCAGGAGGCTCGGATGTCTTCCAACTGGAGGGAGTTGAAGGCAGTCCAACTGGCCCTGGTTAGATTTCTCCCCTTGTTTGTGCATCAGCATGTTCTATTGAAGAAAGACAATACGTTGGTGTGGTGCTATGTCAACCATTAGGAGAGTGCGAAAGTGGCTTCGCTGAATTTGTTAGCACAGCAGATTTGCCAGTAGACAGAGATGAGTTTGTTGTCGCTGAGGGCAGTTCATCTTCTTGGGGTGTTGAACTTGCAGGCCAATCAGTTGAGCAGGTTGTTTCCCTCCCTGACTGAGATGTGTTTGGACAAAAGGGTGTTTGGGGTCCTAATGCTGAAGTTTGTGATGCCCAAGGTGGACCTGTTTGCGACCCCAGAAAACACACTGAGGGACAGATTTTGCTCTCTGAATCTGTTGAGTATGGTTTGGAAGGTGGATGCGATGTTGTTTGCGGGTTGATGTATGCCTTTCCTCTGATTGCGTTGATTCAGAGGGTTCTCGTGAAAGTCAAGCTGAACAGGGCCTCTGTGTACATGGTAGTACCATGCTGGATTAGGCAGCCTTGGTTCCCTCTGTTGTTACAGTTGGCGGTGTTGTCATGTTGGAATCTTCTCGAGAGTGTCTGGTCCAGATGCTGTTTGCGGGCTGGCTGTTGAAAGGTAAAGCATGTGGCGCTGGGTTGTTCTCCCCTTTTTATTCAGCAGTCCCGGAAGCATTCTACACTGATATCTTATGCCAGGCATTGGACTTCGTTTCAGGGATGGTGTTCTGGGAACGGCTGGTCAGCCTTGACAATGTACACTGTAAAGATTTTAGATTTTCTGAAGGATGCTTTTGATTTGGTATTGGCTGTTTCCTCTTTGCGAGTTGGTTTTGTCTGTGTTGTGTGCTGATCCTCAGTTGTTTCTACTCTCAGTAGGTGGTTGAAGTGGGCTATCTTGGCGGCTTTTGAGTCCCGGGGGGTGCCGGTGCCTGGGGCTGTGCAGGGTTGCACTACCCAAGGGATGGCTGCTTCCTGGGCTTGTTTGTAAGAGGATTCCATGACTGAGATTTGCAGGGCCGCCACTTGGAGTTCACCTCACACCTTTATGTATCATTATTGCTTGGTGGTGGGTGGGGATGTGTCGGCCAGTTTTGGGGACGAGGTGTTGCGTTCTGTACAGGTGGTGTAACTGTGCTTCTTGTTGCTTGCAATAAAGTCTATTCTGCAGCTTTGGTGTTGAAGCCGATTCTTTTTTTTTTGCTTGGGCATCTGCTCCCATACGTAAGGACTGTGACGGGGAGGTCTTACGAAGAAGGAAGGTTATGGGCGGTTACTAATATTTATTACGCCGAGTCTTAGACCTCCCCTTCACAGTCCTGGCTCCCATCCCTCCCTCCCTGTGTTCGGCTTCTTGTGCTTTGATTTACAGGATTTCCAGAGGTAAGGTCAGGGGCTATGTTCCATAGAAAGTGGCATGGCCTGGATGGTAGGGATGGGAGCAGGGGAGTTTTTAGCTTGAGAATGTCTGTGGGGGAGCTGTGGTTCACATATGTTAAGGATTGTGACAGGGTGGTCTAAGACTCAGAGTAATGAATATCACCAGTAAGTAACCAATCATTAAGGTAACAGGCAGCCATCTTTGCTGGTTTTGTAACCCCCGTTCAGTGCTCTGTACTCCACAGGTGTAGCCATCAGTGGCACAGCAAGTGCAGCAGCTATGGGGATCTGTGGACTGGGAATTGATGCTGTAATCTGTAATCGCCTAACCAATCAGCCATCATGGATTACATTTCCCCTACTTGCGCTGAGACCCATGGCATGCTTGCTACATCACTGCTGTAGTCGTCTTTCCACCATTCTCGCGAGGTCACGTAGTGCATGTGTTTGTTTTCTTCCAGGCATATCACTCGATCCCCTTGGAAAAAGAACCAAGCCCGTACTCTAGGCTGGTGATATCGATGCCAAAAACCTGAGCCTTCATTACAATACTACAGCCGCAATAAAGGCTGCACTACAGCATAAAACACACCACAATGGTCTGGTTCAGAAGGCTGAAGTTCTCTGCCTTAGTGATTTTCACCCTCATAGGAAAATATTTTATGCTGAGGGGAGTGTCCGGTGGGCCAAGCAGTGATAAGAAAGAATTAGCCCATTTATACAGTGCGATAATGTGGTTAAAGTATACACAATTGTGGCTCCACACTCCACAGTCCATGCTTCTGTGGGTTTATGCAACGCACCTGCCAGCAGAAGTAACTGATTTACACGTCACATGAGCCATAACGTGGCAATAAACAATACCACACTGTTAACTGATTAATGTTGACAAGGCAGTTTACAGAGTAATTCCTAAAGTTAGGTTCTTCATTTACAAACTTTTTCCCCTCCCGAACATCACATTCAAATATATTGGATGCACAAAAATCTATGCGTACCCACCCATATGAAAACATTTCTAGTAGAAAAGGGGAAATTATTTTGAGCAAAAGAAATGATTTCACTATCTTTGGTTTCTTACTGCAGATCTCTGTTTTATCTCTCTTTGTTTTACCGTTGTGTATTGTATTGTATTGAAGCTTTTCTATAGCTCTATCCTAACCCTGGCAAGGACTCAACCCGCTCTCTGAGTGGCGAAGTACGCAGCTACCCCTTGTTGTTCAGTCTTGGTAGAGTGTGTTTCATAGTGTGGCCTATGTGGGTAGTATTTTGGTAATGTGCATACAGCTCAAACGTGGGTTACAAACATGTGTGGCATGCTTGTAGGCATACTTATGCATAATTTGAAGCAGAGAGTAAAGTAGAGATGTGGTTGGACAACTACCATGGTAAAGCAGAGAGATGTGGTAGGACATTTACCACGGTAAAACAGAGAGATGTGGTAGGACACTTAATATTGTAAAGCAGAGAGATGCGGTAGGACACTTAACACGGTAAAGCCGAGATGTGGTAGGGTTATGGACACTTACCACCATGAAGCAGAGATGTGGTAGTACACTTACCACGGTAAAGCAGAGAGATGTGGTAGGACAACTACCATGGTAAAGCAGAGAGATGTAGAAGCACACTTACCACAGTAAAGCAGAAAGATGTGGTAAGGCAGTTGCCATGGTAAAGCAGAGAGATGTGGTAGGACATTTACCATGGTAAAGCAGAGAGATGTGGTAGGACATTTCCCACGGTAAAACAGAGAGATGTGGTAGGACACTTACTATTGTAAAGCAGAGAGATGTGGTAGGACACTTTACACGCTAAAGCCGAGATGTGGTAGGATTATGGATACGTACCACCATGAAGCAGAGATGTGGTAGTACACTTACCACGGTAAAGCAGAGAGATGTGGTAGGACAACTACCATGGTAAAGCAGAGAGATGTAGTAGGACACTTACCACGGTAAAGCAGAAAGATGTGGTAGGATTATGGATACTTACCACCATGAAGCAGAGATGGGGTAGTACACTTACCACGGTAAAGCAGAGAGATGTAGTAGGACACTTACCACGGTAAAGCAGAAAGATGTGGTAAGACACTTACCATGGTAAAGCAGAGAGATGTGGTAGGACACTTACCATGGTAAAGCAGAGAGATGTGGTAGGATTATGGATCCTTACCACCATGAAGCAGAGAGATGGAGAGATGTACTTACCACCATTATTTATTTTGTTGACTTTATTGGAAATTATCCCTTTTATTGAGGGTGTACATAAATAAATCTAGACCCGTAAGCAAGTTGGTTTCTTAAAGATAAAATCTATGTAGAAAGAGACGAGAATGTGAAAATAGGAAACCTCGCTTAGTACCAACTAAATACAGATCTTTAATTCAGTCTCTTAGGTCTAGCTGCTGAGAAGCAGACTTTGAGGCAAACTGCATCCAGAATGTTTAAGCAATCTGAACCATAGTTCCAAGATCATTTTGTTAATCCCGGCAGCCTGCCACAAGATCCTCTGTAGGTCTTATTTTGTTTATTTTAAATTCCCCTTAAAGCCGGATACATTCATGATTTTATAAGAGAGAGTGGTGCTTTTCAGAAAAATATACATAGATGTGTCCCATCACCATTGGTCTTCAACAAGCATGCATGCCCATTGCATCAACTAATCAAACAGCTTGACTGCGAGTCATCACAGAACTATATATATATATATTTTGTGGAGTTTTATATAGCACGAACTAGACTCGAAGACCCTGACGAAGACCCTGCCGAGACTCGAACCCGGTTCTCCACCTCCAAGGTCGGCCGCTCCCTAGCCTAGGCCACATTCTCTCCCGAACCGTTGAACGGAAAAATGTTGTCCACCACCTAGTGGCAACACAGCTTAAATTCCGATATAGGGTCTTAAAGAATACAATACAAGAACATTTCCACAGTCTTTAAATGAGGGATCAGGCCTAAAGATTAGGAACATCTGAGCAAGGATTAGACTCTTACCTACTGGTCGGGCCTTACCCTCAAATAAACAGTCGTAAAAGCAACCAGCTACTAGCTATCTACTGCTCCTTCAACCTTGCTACAAGCAAAGCCAACTAGATCAGTACTAATGGCCTAATTACACTACTGGAAGGATGCCAGAAAACCCGTAATTTGAGGCAGCGATGTGTACAAAAAAGACAGCATTGATGGTTGCCATTTGGAAGAAATAGGACCGCATCAAACTTGCATTTAAATCACTCCGCTGACCAGTGATGGGGTCCAGGGCACATGTAAGAGCCTATGCAGCATTCTGGAAGACACAGAATGGGGTGACACATTATGTATCAATGAGGACCATCCATTTACTTGAGCTCAAAGACTATGTGACAATCAAAGTTCAAGCTGTTCAGAATTAATCTCACTAAAGGCGGAGACTCCAGACACTGGGAAAAGTAACACTGAACATCCCGCCTGTGTGATTGAAATAAACTGTGTCCACCACTACTTACATTTCTCAACCATACCCTTGCTCCTGAAAAACTGCCTATAAGAAACATCAGTGCAACAGCCATCAAGCGTATAGCCGATTCACTGGTTTTTAGTCCAACACCTATGCTGGCAATCCAACCTCAAACACAGTAGAAAGCATGCCAGCTAGGTGCACCACTGCTTCTTCAAATGCCTGATGGCTGGATATCTAATAAATATATCCATAAATGCACTTTTCTTTTAGTTCCGTTTTTCCTGTTTACAGTATTTGCTTTGCAGTCTTTGTATTTCATAGCTTAAAAAATGTATTACCACGTGATTTTTGAGAAACCACGAAAAGAATGAGCATAAGTCAATTGCCCCACTGAATGAATGAGCAAAGACAGTTTTCTGTCCTTGTCTTAACAGGAAGTGCATTCTTGATCTCGCAGGTTGCACCCATGCGTCTGTCCTTTTGTCTGAGCCACTTGAGCTCACGGTTACACTTTTACTTTATGATTACTGTACTACATTTATTATGGCACTGATGTGAGGCGTTCTACCGCCAATATTGCTGATAAAATGGTAAGATTAAGAACCAACAACAATCTACACAATGTGTTTATGGTTTATTCATTTTTAGGTCTCGCGAGCCAAAGGCTCGAAGAGACATTTTATATCTGGGCTTTTCAAAGTGCTGCCGTGGCCTAAAGCTACAGTGCACGTGAACGTGCACGCGCGCAGCGCCATGTGTCTTTCCTCCGTAGCGATCGTAATCACGATCACTTTCACTTTCGCGGGCTCCTCTGTTGCTGGCATTCCCCCCTCCCTTCTCGCCCAGCCCTTCTTGTTTCCCTTTCAGATGAGACCAGACAGCTGCTAAAGACCTGGAAGCCTCTCCCTAGAAAAGAAAACACACTGCGCACCCATCTACCCGATCCCACCATTGGCTCTGGTTCCCTACATCCCCGCTTCTACAAATCCTTATACCAGCATGTCAACGCAAGTGCACATTACCTCTCTGTTTTCACTGTCTACCTTTTCTCACTATAGCTTCTCTACAGTTCGTCTTTCCTGTATGTTGCTCTTTTCCTAGTTTATATCTTCTTCCTTGTTTCCTAACAATTGTCTTTCTATTTACCTATTTAAGCTTTCCTCCGTCTTTTTTCACTTAGCAGGTCAGTCTGGTATAAACGGACCAGGTCGCAGCTTTATTTCTGCAGCTTTATGTTTGCTTTATTTTTTGCTAAAATTGTATTTGATGCAAGGTTCATCAGGTTTTTGTTTTGCCGTATTGGCGGTTAGTACGACTTGTATTAGGGTTAACTTTATTCAGTCCTTAATGTCCAGCTATGGTTCTCCAATTTTTGGGATGTGATATAATTTGTGTGGTGAGGTCTAACCATGACCGTTAAAAAAAGCGGTTGCATTTAGTTCGTCTTTTGAGCTACGCACAAGATCTGAAAATAGATGCTTTGTTGAACCGGGGAAATATGAAGTTTCCTGCCGTATGAAACTTGAAATTTCCTGAGGCCACACACCGGGAAGACTCCTAAATTCAGGACAATCATTTTTCTATAAATGCCTATCCTGGGCTTCTTTTTCACCCTTTGTATGCAGATCGCTATGCCTATAAATTTTACTTGCTGTATAAGTATTTTTCCTTAATTTTCAACGACATGTTCTGCGGTCTGACTTCTTAGAAGATGTACAGCTTACAGCAATAGAGCTTATTATGAGACAATTTGGCAATGCAAAAGCACTACTTTGGATGTACTGGTGCTGCCGTTTTACTTTAATGTTTGTGTTTTTAGTCTTGTTTACAGGTCTCAGCTACCAGACATTGCGAAAGACCTTTTGGGGGCTTACCAAAACTTGCAGTGGGCTTACAGCCTACCCTTTGCTTACCATTAGTTTGCTTGATTGTCCCTCTAATTTACTTGTTTCTTATTCAATGGCCTGCTTTTCTCTTCTTGTGTTTAGCCCTTTCCTGATACATTGTCTCTTTGCCACCCATTTGATTGGCTGACTTATTTCTTCCACTGCTCAGATTTAGAAAAATATGTTTTTCTATTTAAGTGCTCAATGAGAATGCATGAGTTTTCCAACTCTCTACTTTCTGCACTTCTCCACCACAACCCCTGCCAAATACCCTTTCCTTCAGTCTGTGTTGCTCTTTTCTTCATATGCTTCTCCCATGCCCAATTTACTTGCTGCCTTGGTTGCTGATTTTCACTGTCTCACCTTGCCCACTGTTCGTTACTTCGCCAACCCTCCCCTTTGTTGCTCTCCCACCCCTTGCAGTGCTTCAAATGAGTTTGTTTTTTTTAAACCATTTTTTTCTGGAGCTCCTGGCAGCTCACATTTACTGCTTTGCTACTCCACTTTAAGGAATACACTTGAATGCAACTTTTTAAAAAAATTATTCAAGTGACGTCTGCCATTCTGGATTGCTAAAGAAAATAAAGAACGGCCACACCGTTTAGAAGGAGCACAAATGCATGGTGAGGCCTCCACCTAGGGAAAGACGTGACTGTGTCAATTAGCCTTTTTTTTCAGATACTTTTTGCCGGTGTTAATAAGCCGCAGCCTGTTGGCTTTGCCGGTGCTTGTTGTGTTCTGCTTAGCCAACTTGTGATGGTACTTGCTCCGTTTGCACAAAATAATGTGTTACCATCCAACTATAGTCTTGCTTCTCTATTTAAGATTCTGGAGAGTATGGCCACAAGTGATTGAGAGTGGTGAGAGGTGGATGGAACAAGCTGAAGTCTGCACAGCAGCATAAGTTTGTGTTTTATATTAATGTAAGGATTGCGGTCTAGTTTTATTTTCCGTGGCAAATAATTCAGGGTGGATTGAAAACCTCTCTTCTGTTTTTTATGATTTAGAGTTCTTTCTGTTCAAATTTGTAGTTTAAGATTTAATTTTGTTTAAATATGTCTAGGTGAATGCTCATGAAACTGTATCCTTTTAATTGTGCTGCAAGTAGACGACTTTTTAAGATGTTGCTGTGGTAAAGGAGAGTGTATAGAGGCTGCAGGACTTGTCTTAGGAGTGTCATGGTGGCAGGTGGACTGTTGCTGCCGGTTCATTTGGGAGAGTGGGGTCTCTTCCAGTTGCAGTACAACACTCAATGTGATGAAGAGCAAAAGTTGTGTTTCTTGGAGTGGTTGAGTGTGTTCCTTGCTGCACAGTTGTCTCAGGACTACTGTTGTTTTTGGGGGGAATGGTTGGAGTAGAAAGATGTCTTGCCCTTTGGTGAAGGATCAAGAGAGGAAACGAGGGAGCTCACAGTGGTCTTGGGTGGCTGATGCTCCATGAGGTCTGTGTGTGTGTCTTTAATTTCTCTCCTTCTTGACTCTCATTGCATCCAGGTGTTGGTTCTTATATTTTGCAGTTATTCTATTATATCAGAATTGCATCCAGTTCACTACTTGATAGCTTTGCAGTCCCATTTCATTGCATTATGCTCATTGTTCTAATTCATAGCAATACATTGCCTCATGTTTTGCTTCAGTGTATCTTCTTTGCCCTTTCAGACACAAACCTGCAACAGGAACATTTGATTGGGCTGAAAGACTTCAGTGCATTTGACTAATACCGGCTGCATGTTTAGGGTTTTAGCAGGATAGCTTCATTTTAATACAATTTTATAACATTTTTCCTCCATAGACTTACTTTTCCAAAATATTTTTATTGGCAGAAACCATAAGGTTTCACATCATCGTTGGTCCATGAATCAAATATCTCAAGTTCAACAGCCTCTGGTGAATTCAGCCCCTCCCCGGCTCGTTCTCATGGCCCACTCCTTCACAGAGCACCACTATCAGACCGCGGTCCCGGTCTACTGTTGAATCGCCTTTTGGTTCCTCATCTCTACAGCGGGCCCCAGCATGCACTGGACAGTACCCCAAAAATGAATCCTTCACCAACCACTCCAAGAGCGCTATCTGCAGGTTGTCACCACCAGTGCCAGGAAACATTTCACCACCTCATTAGGTCTCGCCTGGCTATCGCGTAAGCGATCGCACAGCGAGACTTAAGTAGGGGCTTCAGAAAATGCTCCAAAAGGCTTCCCAGGCGGATCGGGTGGCGGTTACGCGCACAACCATGCGCATTCCATTTGCCACCAGCTACTTCCTGCGCGTGCGCCGCATCACGCATTCAGAGAGATTTAGTAAGGGGCACAAGACCTTAGGAATGCGATTTATGTCCAGTGCATGTGAGGCATTCAAGCGCGAAGCTGGCATCTGGCATCGGACTTAAAAGCAGCAGACTGCTTTCGCCAGCGAGCGCTCTGCCTCACTTCCTGCATCCCCTCTTACAACAATTAACTTTTGTTATAACTCACATCCCATATGCTCGTTCCCTCCCACCCTTCCTTTGATGTCCGCTTTTCTTGTTGTTTACAAACCACGCTACACACTGCTGCATGCCGCACACTGCTGCATGCCGCACACTGCTGCATGCCGCACACTGCTGCACGCCGCACACTGCCGCACGCCGCACTCTACCGCACGCCGCACTCTACCGCACGCCGCACTCTACCGCACGCCGCACACTGCTGCATTACACACTGCTGCATTACACACTGCTGCACGCCGCACACTGCTGCACGCCGCACACTGCTGCACTGCTGCACGCCGCACACTGCTGCATGCCGCACACTGCTGCATGCCGCACACTGCTGCACGCCGCACACTACCGCACACCACACACTGCTGCATTACACACTGCTGCATTACACACTGCTGCATTACACACTGCTGCACGCCTCACACTGCTGCACGCCTCACGCTGCTGCACGGCGCACGCTGCACACCGCTGCACGGCACACACTGCTGCACGCCACACACTGCTGCACACTGCTGCACGCCACAGACTGCTGCACGCCACAGACTGCTGCACACGGCACACTGCTGCACGCCGCACACTGCTGCACGCCACACACTGCTGCATGCCGTTGCACGCCGCACACTGCTGCACGCCGCACACTGCTGCACACTGCGGCATTACTCACTGCTGCATGCTGCACGACACTGCTGCACGCCGCACGCTGCTGCACGCCGCACAGTGCTGCATGCCGGACAGTGCTGCACGCCGCACACTGCTGCACGCCGCACACTGCTGCACACTGCTGCACTGCTGCACTCCACACACTGCTTTTATGCGAGTTTATGCTACTGACATTGTAAATGACAATGCCTTTTATTTGTTTTAAAACCAAAACATAAATAAAAGGCATTGTAATTTTACAATGCCAATAGCTCAAACTCTTATAAATGCGAGACCTATTGCATTGCAAATGCTTGTTCTTCATTGTTTCACAAAACAAGTCAGCCAACAAATAGCAGTGACCTGATGTGCAGCACAACAGCATAATAGGAAAGCAGTTACACAAACTTCACCATTTTACAAAAATCCAACTAAGATCTCAATATATAGTTTGAAATTCAAGCTCTGCACCAGTGGAGAGTCACTAGTCACTGCATGCACGACGGATAAAAAGGAACAGCTTTGCACCACATATACATTCAAGGTCCTTTATTGCATGTCTTATCTCTACATCTGCGATCCATCAAACATTATACCATATTACCTGCTGACCGGTATGCTACCGCTGAGTGGCTGTTCATCGCCCCATAACATAACATGTGCATTTGTAAAGTGCACGTTCACCCAGAGGTATCTTGGCGCTGAATAACAGTTGTTTCTTGTTACCCAACTCAATAGTACTCATTTTATCAACCTCAGATGGATGAAAGGCTGAGTAGACCCGCTGGGATTTGAACCTGTGACCATGAGGTTGAACACAGGCCCCTGCAGTGGAGGCATTAGTCGACTGAGCCACCAGACCCAGCAACATACCCCCATTATACAGTGGCCAGCTGAGCAGAGCAGTGGACTCCATCAGGGGATCCCCAAGCAGAGCAGTGTACTCCTTCATAGGGATCGCCCAAGGCAGAGCAGGGTACCCCATCTGAGGGATCCCCGAGCAGAGCAGTGTACCCCATCAGAGGGATCTTCTGAACAGAGCAGAGTACCCCATCAGAGGAATCCCCAGGCAGAGCAATGAACCGCAACAGAAGAATCCCCGAGCAGAGCAGTGTACCCCTTCAGAGGGATCCCCGAGCAGAGCAGTGTACCCCATCAGAGGTATTCCCGAGCAGAGCAGTGTACCCCATCAGAGGGATCCCCAAGCAGAGCAGTGTACCCCATCAGAGGGATCCCCGAGCAGTGCAGTGTAATCCTTGGGATAGATCCCTACAGGCAGAGCAGTGTCCTCCATTAAAGGGATCCCCTAGCAGAGCAGTGTACCCCATCAGAGGGGTTCCCCGAGCAGAGCAGCATACCCCATCAGAGGAATCCCCGAGCAGAGCAGTGTACCCCATCAGAGGGGTTCCCCGAGCAGAGCAGCATACCCCATCAGAGGAATCCCCGAGCAGAGCAGTGTACCCCATCAGAGGGATCCCCGAGCAGAGCAGTGTACCCCATCAGAGGGTTTCCCCGAGCAGAGCAGCGTACCTCATCAGAGGGATCTTGAGCAGAGCAGTGTACCCCATCAGAGGGATCCTCTGAACAGAGCAGTGTACCCCATCAGAGGGATCCCCAAGCAGAGCAGTGTACCCCATCAGAGGGATCCCTGGGCAGACCAGTGTACTCCTTCAAAGGGATCCCTGTGGGCAGTGCAGTGTACCCCATCAGAGGAATCCCCGAGCAGTGCAGTGTAATCCTTGGGAGAGATCCCTACAGGCAGAGCAGTGTCCTCCATTAAAGGGATCCCCTAGCAGAGCAGTGTACCCCATCAGAGGGGTTCCCCGAGCAGAGCAGCATACCCCATCAGAGGAATCCCCGAGCAGAGCAGTGTACCCCATCAGAGGGATACTCTGAACAGAGAATTGTACCCCATCAGAGGGATCCCCGAGCAGAGCAGTGTACCCCATCAGAGGGTTTCCCCGAGCAGAGCAGCGTACCCCATCAGAGGGATCCCTGGGCAGACCAGTGTACTCCTTCAAAGGGATCCCTGGGCAGTGCAGTGTACCCCATCAGAGGGATCCTCGAGCAGAGCAGCGTACCCCATGAGAGGGATCCCCGAGCAGAGCAGTGTACCCCATCAGAGTGATCTTCTGAACAGTGCAGAGTACCCCATCAGAGGAATCCCCAGGCAGAGCAGTGCACCCCATCAGAGGTATTCCCGAGCAGAGCAGTGTACCCCATGAGAGGGATCTTCTGAAGAGAGCAGTGCACCCCATCAGAGGGATCCCCGAGCAGAGCAGTGTACCCCATCAGAGGGATCCTCGGAACAGAGCAGAGTACTCCATCAGAGGGATCCCCGAGCAGAGCAGTGTACCCCATCAGAGGGATCCCCGAGTAGAGCAGTGTACCCCATCAGAGGGATCCCCGAGCAAAGCAGTGTGCCCTATCAGAGGGATCCCTGTGCAGAGCAGAGTACCAAAGGATCTCAATGGACAGGCAGTGCAACCCATCAGAGGGATCCTCGAGCAGATCATCGTACCCCATGAGAGGGATCCCCGAGCAGAGCAGTGTACCCCATCAGAGTGATCTTCTGAACAGTGCAGAGTACCCAATCAGAGGAATCCCCAGGCAGAGCAATGTACCCCAACAGAGGGATCCCTGGGCAGACCAGTGTACTCCTTCAAAGGGATCCCTGTGGGCAGTGCAGTGTACCCCATCAGAGGGATCCTCGAGCAGAGCAGCGTACCCCATGAGAGGGATCCCCGAGCAGAGCAGTGTACCCCATCAGAGTGATCTTCTGAACAGTGCAGAGTACCCCATCAGAGGAATCCCCAGGCAGAGCAGTGCACCCCATCAGAGGTATTCCCGAGCAGAGCAGTGTACCCCATGAGAGGGATCTTCTGAAGAGAGCAGTGCACCCCATCAGAGGGATCCCCGAGCAGAGCAGTGTACCCCATCAGAGGGATCCTCGGAACAGAGCAGAGTACCCCATCAGAGGGATCCCCGAGCAGAGCAGTGTACCCCATCAGAGGGATCCCCGAGTAGAGCAGTGTACCCCATCAGAGGGATCCCCGAGCAAAGCAGTGTGCCCTATCAGAGGGATCCCTGTGCAGAGCAGAGTACCAAAGGATCTCAATGGACAGGCAGTGCAACCCATCAGAGGGATCCTCGAGCAGATCATCGTACCCCATGAGAGGGATCCCCGAGCAGAGCAGTGTACCCCATCAGAGTGATCTTCTGAACAGTGCAGAGTACCCAATCAGAGGAATCCCCAGGCAGAGCAATGTACCCCAACAGAAGAATCCCCAAGCAGAGCAGTGCACCCCATCAGAGGGATCCCTGAGCAGAGCAGTGTACCCCATCAGAGGGATCCCCGAGCAGAACAGTGCACCCCATCAGAGGTATTACCGAGCAGAGCAGTGTACCCCATCAGAGGGATCTTCTGAACAGAGCAGTGCACCCCATCAGAGGGATCCCCGAGCAGAGCAGTGTACCCCATCAGAGGGATCCTCGGAACAGAGCAGAGTAGAGTACCCGATTAGAGGGATCCCCGAACAGAGCAATGTACCCCATCAGAAGAATCCGCAAGCAGAGCAGTGTACCCCATCAGAGGGATCCCCAAGCAGAGAAGTGTGCCCCACCAGAGGGATCCTCTGAACAGAGCAGAGTACCCCATCAGAGGGATCCTCGAGTGGAGCAGTGTACCCCATCAGAGGAATCCCCAAGCAGAGCAGTGTACCCCATCAGAGGGGTCCCCGAGTAGAGCAGTGTACCCATCAGAGGGATCCCCGAGCAGAGCAGTGTACCCTATCAGAGGGATCCCCGTGCAGAGCAGAGTACCCCATCAGAGGGATCCCCGAGCAGAGCACTGTACCCCATCAGAGGAATCCCCAAGCAGAGCAGTGTACCCCATCAGAGGAATCCCCAAGCGGAGCAGTGTACCCTATTAAAGGGATCCCACGGGCAGAGCAGTGTACCACCTCAGAGGGATCCTCTGAATAGAGCAGTGTATCCCATCAAAGGGATCCCCGAGCAGAGCAGTGTACCCCATCAGAAGGGTCCCATGGGCAGAGCAAAGTACCCCATCGGGGGGAACCCGCGAGCAGAGCACACAGCTTGGTTGTATTTTCATCGGTGAATGTTCAATGCAGATGAAGATACACATCCTGGCAGTGCCTGTTAGTAGGGAGGGGATGTCACTTATTTTGCTGGCCTAATTCTGTCTTTTATGGGTTGCAGACGTGCCTGCCCGGGATTTAATAGATTGTGTATCAAGGTAAACTCACACCTATCTATTTAAGAAAGCCACAGACTTCATTTTGTAACTAGACACCACAGTGCTGGGTGTAGGTTGGCATTAAAACGGCCTACTTTTCACATCCCATGCGGGTGTTGTGGAATATTCTTTTCTAATCCCACTTCACCCACCTTTATCACCTCTTGGTAATATTGATGTAATGCTGGAAGTTTCTTGTATATGTCCATATGTACTTACTATAAGAGATGTAAGCAATTATTGCACACCTCCTAAAGGGACATCCTAAAATTGGGTGATATATTTTCAAATTTGTGTGCGATTTGTAACGCATCAATGTTGTTCAAAAAGATTAAAAGGATTTTCCTGTTTTATTCAGGGAGTTGGTTATTGTTGCAATGGTGCAGTCTTCTGTGGTCTGAGGAGCAGAAGAAACAAGGCAGATTACATGATTAGGATTCAAGAGGGACCAGGGGTGTAGCTTCAGAGGAGTGGTGATTGGGTTGTTACACCCCCCTAATAAATGTATTTTCTGGTAAATAGTTGTGTACAGGTGCTTTTAGTTGGGTGTGGTGAGGTGTCTGTCGAATTTCACCAGGACTTTTTAAATGCAAAAAGACAAAAACACGCAAACTCTCTCTCTCCCTCTTGCGGTTTTGAAAGTTTTTAAGAATGTAGCTATTTTACAAAATATTGTGATTTCTCTCACTTAGTACCCTAACAATTTTGCATTCCTCTTCCTTTTTACTGCCTCATAAGCCCCTCTCATGTGCCTCGCTTGTCTTATAATATATTTTAACATGATATTGTTGGAACATCTGAAGCACACACTATGCCCCTGAGCAGGACGTGAAGACGGACAACCAAGAAAGAAAATAAAATGATACTTTATGGTCATTCACCTGGTTCACCAGCACAAAAATGTATGTGCCATTTGTATAGGGCAAACATAGGCCAAAGACAGTGGAGTGATGTACAAGATCAAAAGAAAAGATACAATCAGTGTGTGCTGGAGGTGTAGCTTGACTCTAAGAACGACAGATAATGGAGTGTTCTTTAAAGAGGTGTGTCTTCTGCTCTTTCCTACATAGGAGCAGGGTTAGAGACGTTCTGTCCTGATCAAAATGGGGAAGTTGTTCCAGATCCTGATGGCGTAGATGGAGAAGGCTTTTGTCTTACTTTTTTTGTTTGCACTTCTTTTTTTCTGATATGATCGTTTCCTAGCTGCGGGTGTGAAGAGAGCCACTGGCGTAGGTGTGCTTGTCAGCATGACAGGCATGGGTGACTGTCATGATGGTTTTGTAAATGATGAAGCTGGTTTTGCAGATGGCGCAAGTCATAAGTAAAGCTACTAGATTTCCATCAGGGTGACGGTGGTCATATCCTTTCAGAACCTTGATAAGGCATGCTGCAGCATGTAGATTCCCTAAATGGGGCCAGTGTGGAGGTGGTGAGACTGTAGAGCAGAGCATTGCCACCATCGAGAAGCAACAGTACGAGGGCTTGAACAGCAGTTGGTCTGGGAGGAAGGCTCATTTTCTTTAGTAGAGAGACCTTGCACCAGGCCATGTTTGAGTTCTTGGCAATGTTAGACTAGACTAGATAAATGACTGTGAATCTAAACCTTCAAACAACTAAATGATCCATCTCCTTATGAGAGGGATATCTTAGGTCCGTGGTCAATGTGTTTTAGAGTAAGGTAAAGGTATTCCTCTCTTGTCAGCGTTTGGAAGCATCTTTCCCTTGGAAAACAGATCAACAGAGTGTAAGTATATTGGTGTTATGGGGCCCCACCAATAAATGTATATGAGTGAATTTGATGCTGAGGTAGTTGGTCTGTGCCGAAGGGGGAATTTGATGTTCCGCGCTGCAACATGTGTTGTCAGCATAATGGTCTATTTGTATGCTGTCCTATGAGACTGAAGGTTGTTGAAGATGACAGGACATATAAGGGAACCCTGGGGGATGCCTCAATTGTTAGAGATTGTCTGGGGCCTGGATGTGCCCACATGAATGAACTGGTGCTGGTTGAATAGGGAGAAGGAGAATTAGAGAAGTACATTGCCAGTGAATCCCATTTGAGACTTGAGGGATGCGGATGAGAGTCGGATGGTCGATGGTTTTGAAGGCCCCCGAGAGGTCCAATATCAGGTGACAAGGGTAATCTTTACCTGTGGTCTGGAGTGTATCATCTATTTTTTGTATTGTGTTGGTTTGCGTGCTGCAACGTGATCCAATGCCAGATTGGTAGTGTTGGGGATGGTTGTCACTGATGTCATCCTGAAGTTGTGCATAGACTGCTTTTTGATGATCTTGATGATGAAGGATAGGTCTGTGATGGGTCTATAGTTAGCCAGGTCATCAGGGTCTAGTGTGGATTTCTTCAGGAGTGGAAGGATATGGCCTGTATCAAGAGAGCTTAAGGGAAGATCTCTTCAGAGGATGTTGATGATGGTGAATGAGGGTGAGAGGGTTTCTGTTGAAAGGGCTTTGATAAAACACAAAGTTAAGAGATTGTTGGAACGTGAATGTCGCCTGAATGATTCTGCAAGCTTGCAGCCCTGCCCCGTGTTACTGTAGTTGTGAGTCTCTATGATTTTTCTGGGCTCAGAATGCATGACTGTCGGTGTATGCTGAGGAACACGTAGTGTAATTAGTGCATGGGACCTTCTTTTTGGCTACCGTGAAGTTGGCAGTGGTGGTAGCTTATAATTTTAAACCTTGTCGCAGAGTAGGCCTTTTTTTCTGTTCTCTGACCTTGGCGAGTGGCCTACTGCTCTTGTCCTTCTCAAGTTCTGTCTAAGGCTTATGTAGCCGGATCCCTTGGTACATTCCATGAGGTGGAGAGTGCATGTAGGTGGTGTAAGTAGCTAGTAGCATGTTCTTGTGGAGTATGTGCACTGTAGGACTGTTAGTGGAACCCATCTTGGATTGCCATTGCAAGCATGCAGTTCAAGATGGAGGTAGCCTGCTACACTTGCATTGTGTATTCATAGCATTGCTGAGGGTTTTGTATGAAAAAGCGATTCTGAAGTGTTACTTCCTGGAACACTCAGTCCACAGAATTAGAGAACCCCTGTATACAGATAACGGTACCAAGGGCAGAGAAAATACAACAAAGCAAGAAACACAACCCCTTGGCAACCAATTTACAAATATGAATACAATATAAAGTTGTAGGGCAGAAGAACATGTGAAGTATAAATATTTTATTTAATCTTCAGTGTAATAGAAAGAAACAAATGAAATCTTATTTGACTGAATGGGGTATGAAAACCTCCAAAATAAATGTATAATCATATCTCATGACACTGTACTGATACAGAGAAATTGAAACTAATAATCACAATAATAATATTCAAAATCCACATCACAACAAGATGAAAAACAGCATGTGACAAACCAAATGACATGCTAGACATGTTAAATCATGGAATATGTACAAGTTAAACCGAAAATAGTAGCTTGATTCATCATTTTAAATTTGATCACAACATCAGTAAAGAAATCATTATAATTTTTGGAAAATAATTTCTAAGCCACTAAGTTTGTTAAAATGTTGTGATCAAATTTAAAATGATGAATCAAGCTACTATTTTCGTTTTAACTTGTACATATTCGATGTTTTTATATGTCTAGCATGTTAATTGGTTTGTTACGTTCTGTTTTTCATCTTGTTGTGATGTGGATTTTGAATATTATTATTGTTATTATCAGTTTCAATTTCTTTGTATCAGTATAGCACCATTAGATATGTTTATCATTTTATTTTGGATGTTTTCATACCCCATTCAGTCAAATAAGATTACATTTGTTTCTTTATATTACCCTGGAGATTAAATAAAGTATGTATATTTATTCACATGTTCTTCTGGCCAACATCTTTATATTGCATTCATACTTTTAATATGGTTGCCAAGGGGTTGTGTTTGTTTTGCTTTTTTACTCCCTGGAACACTCTCATTAGATTACATGGAGTCTGGAGAAAGCAATTGCCTCTGAAGTGCAGGGTTAGTCTTTACCAAGTCCTCTTACCATTTGTTCCCCCATAGGTGCTCGTGTCACGATGCGTCTCTCTTTTCTTTATGCTTATGTTGTGGATATCTCCAAATAAAGACTCCCATTGGCATCTGCTGTTGCCTGGCCTCACCTGAAGGCAAAGAGTTGGTTTGCTCTGGAAGAAGAGTGAAGTGACCACTTCAGACAGGTTCTAGAACAGGACAGGTAAAAAAAAAAAAACTATGTCTTAGAAAAGGTTATAAGGGAAAGAATGAAACCACCAGCTGGTGCCCCAGGAGTTCTCATGTTAGAGAAAGTTCTTAGAACCAGGGCTTATGTCTTTGGCAACTAGGTACCCACAGGTGAGAGGACATCATCTGAAGAACCTACAACTATTTGTTGAAAGAAGCTGTGCTTTTTCCTTAATTAAGGAGTCTACTTGACCTTCTGAGAGAGGGGTGTGAGTGGTGTCCCAGAAGGAAGAGTCTGCCCAGAGGAAGAACTCAGCTGCCTGGCAGAGAACTACCCAAGAGACCAGACTAACTCTCCAGATCGGTGGTGAGTTTCCTGCATGTTCCAGGTCATCCACATCAGATCTCAAGGCTTCGACTTGGGTGCGACTGAAATGGAGGCCAGTATGAACCAATGGAGGGTCATTGCAGGAGCAGACCTTAGTGTGACTGAAGCGGGTTACTCATGTGCCCTGTTTGAGGTGTGTTACACTAAGAAGGCATATTTACCAATCTTCTCAAAATACTGGTTAGCAGGTGTACATTCTAACTGTAGCTATCCCTACTTGTAACTGGACCCCCTTTAATGGCATTGTTGTTCTCAGTGAGTGGGTTTGATTCCTCCCAAGGCAAATGGTGTGTCCTTCTGTCGCAAAAAAAATAGGAAGTGTAGGCTAGGTGGGAAGACAGATGGTCTGTGGCCTCTACACTGAATGGGGAACAGAGGCTGATATTACCACTTAATTTTGACAGGCCCCTCTCAGTCACATTTTAGGCAGGCAACAGCAGGATAAAAAGAACCCAGGTCTGCGAAGAAGTCCGCTCGCTGTGTGCAGGTCTTCTCAGAAGGAACCAAGAAATGGTGTCACAGGTCTCTCCTATCCCGCTCCCCTCTCCCGGAATAGTGACAGCTAATTGCTGTGGAGGGGAGCTCAAACCAACTATCTATCTGTAGCTTACCTTTTGTAGCTCCCACCCACTGGATAGTCTGTCACTATACAGCCAGCACAGGACATCAAGCATGTAGCATCCTATGTTCTTACCTTTCACGTGTACTAAATGTTGTTCTGTAATAAGAGCTCTGAGCACTGACTCTTTTAGGAGCTAACATGAAAGAAAGTTCACCTATGCGACTGATGTTTTTAGTCAGGAATGCATTGGTGAGTTTTTTCTGAATGCCATGCTTCTTTGCTGACATGTGCAAGTACTATGTGTTTTTTAATTATCCGACCTTCCCAGCCATCTTGTAATACCAGACCAGGAAGTAAAGTAATGAGACAGGCCGCCCAGAAAGTTACATTTTCACCCTTGGTAGGTCTTTTTTTTTGCAGAGAAGATAATAGGAGGTCGATCTGGGCTAGGCTGGTGGTTGGAAGATGCAGGTCGCCGTATTGGCAGACTCAATGTTTTCCTAACTTCCGGCAGTGCACCATGTCCAGTTACGCTGTATGTAATGGCCATACCTGAACTCCTGTTCAGCACATGGATGACCTGTTGGCTGAGCCTTACCTTTGGCAAAAGCCTCTGCATTCTTCCTGCAGCCTTCCAAGGCACTGGAAGTGCCTGCCAAAAGAGAAAGGGCTCAACATGTCTCCAACCACCTAGGCCGCTTCTTTTCAGTATAACATGATGCGGCGTCGCATTGTGGGGGCACCACCCACCTTCCCTGATTACTTTAGTTGGCCCCTTACTAGTGCATAAGCCCTATGTGGTCAGTTTCATGTGTACTCTATATTCCACGTATGTTGTAATTGACTTGGCGTCCAATGGGTCTGTTGTACTATTCGCTGCCTGAAGATTGAAAGGTTCTCCAAGTTATATTGTGTTTTCTCCTGTTGCTACAGGGTATGAATGGCTGCACCGTGTTGTATTGGATCCGACTGATGCCATTGCAATAAGAGTGCCCCACCTTTCCTTGTGCCGGTCGGTCATGTCTTCACCCAGTGCAATGCTCTAACGTGATTTTGCTGCATACATTCTTGAAGCTTCTGCATACCTTTCCTTAAGTTCTATGTATTTGTGCCTAGTGAAATGTCTGTGAAACCTATCCCACTGCTAAGGCACGTAATAAGTATCACCACATACAGTCACTGTATTAAACCACAGCAATAGTTCTAACAATGTCCAATAGATCTCCATTGTTGCAAATGTCTATCATAGTCATTATTTCCTTGCTTCCTGCTGCTCAGCATTGGTTGGTCTTTCAGCACAATATTAATTGCATTTATATAGTGCTTACTACCCCTGACAAGGCATCGAAGTGCTTTTTCGGCGAGTAGCACGGTACTTTGGAACCCATAAAGGATTAGTGGGGAATTTGTATACTGAAATATGAATGTAAATTGAGTGGTGGATATGTTAGTCAGTTATTTGGATTGAGAAGGATAGTGGAGGGATAGAGAAGGGAAAAAGGTTTGCATTTATATAGCGCTTGCTACCCCTGATGGGGTGCATATATGACGAGCATCATGCTACTCCGGAACCCATAACAATAATTGAAAGATTTGCAACACAGTTGAAACACTCCAGTTTGTGTTACACTGGTGCCAGATAACTTGTGTTATCATTAATAAGTTATGTAAAGTTATAGGGCTGTAAAAGCACAGGCTGCCTTTTGACAATGGTGTTCGTTGTTTCCACTCCTGACAATCCAGTATTCTACATTACAAGCCAGATTCTGTTTGCTGTAGGCTGTTACCGGCGTGCCCGCCGGCGCGGCTTCTGAACTCAGGCCAACCGTTTTTTACCTTAGGCGGCATAGATTGGAGTCGAATGATTGCAAAGATAAAGACTTCCTTTCTGGAGCCTGGAGTGGTTTTAATCAGTAGTAGGTACTTTTTTTAAACTGCAAAACAGGAAGAAAGAACTTCAACCTTTGTTATTGTATGCTCAGGTCCAATGTTTGTCTCTTGTTCTGTGACAAGCTATCTGATTTTGTGACCAGATCAGAGTGCTTGAGAACTGATTTACTTGTCTAAATGTGAGGTTCAATACCGACTAGCAATCAAGTCAACCCTGTATGTTTGGCAGTTGATTGCCAATGTGACTACATCATTAACTCAACTAATCTTGGTTTCCAAATGTGGTGGGAATTTGATGAGGCAGAATCCACATGGCACACCTGCTCAATGTATTCCCACTATCGCGGTGCGCAAAACTCTGACAAACACCTGTTGAGTATGGAGCTCTCCTTGTCTTGTGCTCTGATTTTAGGAATGGCTTACAGGTTAACCCATATTTTTATGATTCTTGATTTGCAAACTCCCTGTTCCTGAAAAATTAGGTGTCTAATTATTTTAATGATTGAACAATAAATTTAACAGGTGATCAACCGTGTTACACCACCAACACGTAGGCAGTAGGACACTGGGATGGACCAGAGTGACCACCTGGACACTAGACACAACTCCATGCATGGGAGAAAGACAGGGTAGGAGGGGACGAGGGGCTTTCGTACCAACACTAGTGAGGGTGAAATATGGTGTGAGGCAAGCTCCTGCAGAAGTAGACGTACCAGCAATATGGATGCATTATTTAATAAAGAAGCATTGCATAACGAGTTGTAGTCTGTGGCATTTATTTATGCCCCATTCTTGTGACTGTCCTGTTCTAGTTCAAGGACATCATACTTTCTTCAAGGAGAGGGGGCTGTCTTCATATTTTCTTAATTAGTCTAATTTTGGCTCTTACCCTCCCATAGGTGTTATTAGGTCGTCTGTCAGCATTAAAAGTGCACTTAACATGATTAATGAGGGGTTACATAGAAGGGAGTTCATCCTTCTTTAGTAACACCTAAGTAATGCATACGAGAAACATTGCAACTTAAGTTATCCCGGGTTCGGCTGAATGGTGATGACCTTTTGGCCGTCTGTAAGGATTGGCTAAGCACGGTTGATACACAATCGGTTCTTCTAAGAATTATGAATGGAAAAATAGAAAAGTCTAGAGAAGAAAAATGTCTCCTTGTAAATCGAAGTGGGAGACTACCAAAGAAATTATACAAGAGTACAAAGAGAGTCAAACTGTTTTCGCGAGGACCAGGTACATAAAGACATTGCTATGCACCCTTATTAAGGCAGGTAATTGGAAATCGACACACGCATGTGTGAACATGCAGGCGGAAGTTCTAGTGATGGAGCCTTTCTTTGGAAGCAATATAAATATTATGAAGGAGCTATTGATGTTGTAATCTGTGATAATTCCTCTTGTAAACCTTGGTCCTCTCTGCCTCTATATAGGAGTACCTGTAAAAAGGAGAAACCCAGGCAGGAAGTAAACCAAATATTTTTTTCCATATTCCTGATAAAATGGATAGGAAATCTCGAGTGGCCCTTAACAGTTCTGAAATTTGTGAGCTGTTGAGGAGTGTTAACAGCAGTCAGATCTTTTGACATTCAACTTCTTGAAATGGATCTTAAATAAAACTCTGAAAGTGACACTCCCCGTCCTTAACACTAACATCTCTTCAACAGTTGCGTCCTTTAATGTTATGTCATGTCATAATTATTTATAAAGCGCACAAATACCAACAAAGGTGTCTCGGCGCTAACTTCTCCGGAGACCAGACCAAGTTAGGAGAAAGCGGATGGGGGGACATAATAATTAAAAGGCCAGGATTTTAATTTTTTCCTGAACAAGAGTAGTGAAGGCATGTCTCTAATCTGGAAGAAAATTCCAAAGTTTAGCGGTAGCCACCACAAAACTTCTATCACCCGAGTTGTTTCTAAAGTTTCTGGGAACTACCAACTGATTTGTGCCGGCAGAGCGCAGTGATCTGTTAGGGATGTAGATATTTAGCGATTTCTTCAGGAATACAGGTCCTATACTGTGAGTGGCTTTATACATGATGCAGAGTGCCTTAAATTTTATTCTGCTTCTAATAGGCAGCCAATGTGGGTGTTTGATCACTTCAGAGATAAGAGTTAGTAGTCTCGATGCAGCATTTTGTATTAGCTGCAATTTGTTTAGAACTGATAGCTGAGCATTGATCAACAGACCATTACAATAGTCTACCTTAGACAGAACCAAGGAAGATATACTAGTCTTCCTAGCTTCTATGAGAATAAAGGGAAACCGTTTCTTTGCCATTCTAAGGATGTAAAAAGATGAAGAGACTACTGAATTGACGTGATATGTGTACGAGAGCTTATATTTGAGAACGACCCAGAGATTTTTGGCTTCGGTGACTGGGACAGGAGGCTGTCCAAGATTGGCTGGCCACCAGCGGGAGGACCATGCCGGAGAGTGATTGCCGAAAACCATCACCTCGGTCTTAGAGGAGTTTAGTTTGAGGCAGTGACAGGACATCCAGGTGCTAACCGCTAACATGCTGTCATGGAAGTTGGCCGAGAGGCAGTCTCCATCCTTATGGACAGCGAGAACGATTTGAATATCGTCTGCGTATGATGTGAGTCCTAGACCAAAAGCTTTAATCCCTTGAGCCAAATCTGTCACCTAAATGTTAAGAAGCGTAGGGCTGATGGAAGAGAGCAAAAAAGGAGGGGATTCAAAATCGCCCAGCTTAACAGATTGGGCTCTGTTGGCTAAGAAGGATGCTAACAGAGCTTTGGCCTTGTCCCTGATGCCTGGGGAGGAGATAAGGTTGATCAGGAGACCATGATCAACCGTATCAAAGTCTGCAGATAAGTCCAAAAGGACAAGTGCTGCTGCACCACCCTTATTAAGTGCAAACCTTATTTCCTCTGTGACTTTGATGAGCGCTGTTTCCGTACTATGGCTTTACCTAAGGCCAAATTGCGTTTCATCCAGCAGGTTGTGGTCCTGAATATAATGGGTTAATCTGTCATTCATAATCTTTTCCACTAGTTTGGCAGGCAAAGGAATATGAGCGATGGGACGATAGTTGTTGGTGCCTTCAGGGTCGCGGTTGGGCTTTTTTAATAGAGGCAGGATGAAGGCTTTTTTCCATTGTTAGGGGTAAATATCAGCTGTAAACATAGAGTTACATTTTTTTGGCCAAAATAGGCTCAATTAGCTCAGAAAACTTCTTTAGGGTAGAAGGCGGGCATGGGTCTGGGGATGAACCAGATTTTGCTGACCTCACCAAGTTCATTACTTGCTCAGAGGAGACTGGCGTCAACTCTCTCAGAGAAAGATTTTCTAAGGCCTCTGTAAGGTGGTCTAACTTGGTTGTAGTATTGAAAGAGGCATTGAAGTTGGAATACATTGAATCCACTTTAGCCTAAAAGCTTAGGGCTAGGGAGATACAGAACAATTGAGTAGCTCGGTTGGCCAAATTACTAGGGGAGTCACAAGTTTGTATACAACCTGAAATAATAGTTTGGTTGAATCTTAGGCCGATTCAATTTCCCTTGTGAAGTATTTGCTTTTCTCCTTTATTAGGAGAAGTTTCTCCTGGCTATAGTAGACGACACTAGCGTCTCTCTTGGTTTCTGCAACGCTGGTTCTCATGCCTCAAGGCCTCGGAGTACCACGGGCTGAAGGAGTAGTTCTATTTTTAGAGGCAGTTTTATAAGGGACTATTTTCGCAAAAGAGTCTTGAAGCTAGTCTGTATAATTCATGGCTGCCTGCTCCAGGTCGTGAGAAAATACTGGCTGAGTGGCAGCTAGGTTTAGTCTAAGAAGCCTGTGATCTATATTCTTCCAAGCTCTGAAGTATTTAGGGGGCACCTGCCTACAGCACAAGGAGTTACCTTTCAAAAGACAAATGTCAAACAAAACTATGTGATGGTCCAACCGAACTAACAGAAGGACCTCCTTTTTGGCAACATATTCATTGTTAGTAAAGAGGCCGTCTAAGGTATGACCTGCAGAATGGTTGGGAAGCGCAACTTTCTGCAAAAGGCCCACTGATTCTAGCTCCGTAATGAGGCAATCTGAGTCTTTGTCATCCTTGATCTCTAGATGAAAATTAAAATCCCCCATTATGGTGAAACTTGACTCACAAGCGGCGGTTTCTAGTAGGTTTTCCAATGTAGCTAAAAAATTTCCCCTGGGGCCAGGGGGCAGTAGAGAAGCATCCCTTTAAAAGATCGGTGCTCCGAAACAGAAATATTGAAGCTAAAAACTTCACAGGCCGTAGAGGGGACCAACCCTCCTTTGACTAGGATGGTATCACGATAAATTAGTGCTAAACCTCCCCCTCCTTTTTTTTGGGCCTATCCTGCCTAAAGACTGAGAAGCCCGCTGGAGTAGCTGTACAAATATCTGGACTTGTTGAAGGATCTGCCCACGTTTCAGTGATAAATATAAGATCAAGATAGTGGCTATCTTTTAACTCGGCTATCTTGTGCTTGTGTGTTGGGAAGAGAGTGCACATTTATTAAGGCCGCCTGAATTTTAGTGCAGCGATGTTCCTGAGATTAGGGATATCTCTAGCAGCGGGGTGGAAAGAATCTAGCAATGCTATGGGTTGAGCCTTCAGAGAGAGGCCGCATGTGGCGCAAGTAAGTTTGGGCTCTGTAAAGAAATCCGTTAGGTCGAAACAAGCGCAGACAGGCTGAGGCATTTTATTTACAGTATTAAAACATGCAGTTCCTTGCTAGAGCATGCAAACAGGATGGGCATTTTACCTGAAGTGAACGGAGCAGGGTTCTGGCACTAGGCGCGATCCGGCCACGGACTGGCGCAGGCAGGCTTGCCTTTGGCGCACCAGTGGCATGCCCGCTGCGCGAGACCACTGCGCGGACGAGCTGTGATCTTCATTAAATAGCCCTCCAGGGTAGGGGGCATGGCCCAAAACGGTGCCAGAGCACGAGGAAAAAACGATTGGCAAAATGAAAAGGGACTTGAAACTGGGGTCCAGCAACCCCGGCAATGATTGCAGGCTCCCCCTGCGATCACTACTTACTGGTAAAGAAAAGGTAAGAAAATCAATAGTGACAAAGCTGAAATCATAAAATCATTAAAAATGGAAGATTAGCTTCCTCCAATATGACTTCAATAACAGCTGGATCACACATTCTCTTGAGGTTATTGCACCTCTTAAGCCACATATGGCCACTCGCAGGCTCCTGTCCACCAACTGGGACACTGCTATGAATAATTTAAGTATCTGCAGGAGACTGGGGTACACCTGGAGACCTGAAGGAACACTTATAAAGCCCCATTGAAAAATAATCACTGGCAAATACACCAGACATGATGCAGCTTTCTATGCAGCATATTTAATTCTTGAGCAGGTGTTTTTTTCATGGCCCAGCTGACAGACAAATATTGTAGAGTCCGATGATGGAGGCTGTTTGTTGATCTGTTAATCGCCTTTGACAGAGCCCCAACAGGCTTTCTTTGGAAAAATGGACATGCCTGAAGATTCCTTGGGGCTCCCCAGTTCTGATAAAATGCAGCATTCAAACACAAGTCTAACAATGAGGCTGGTTTAGGACACCTCTTTGAATATTTTCTTTTCATAAGACATCACTACAGCCATTCTGCAAGAGATGTCCCCATGCTCCAGCTATGTTTAGCTTGTGTATAAATGATTGTTTCCATGTGATTAAATCAGTTGGAGGTTCTTCCCTCAGCAGTGGGAGGTTTAGGTGCTAACCCATTCATGCATGTTGATGATGGGTTCTTATGTTATGGAATATCCTTAATGAGAAGTCCACTTATAGCAAATACCAAGAAAATGGAGATCCAGGCATAATAGAGGTGTCATGATCTCCAGCTGGAAAGAGTTACTTTGTTCAAATAATTAGGCTGCATTTGTGTGAGTCTGGGACTTGGGATTTCTGCAATGAAAGGTCAGATATTGAATCTGGAGGGGGTTCTATGGACCACAGTATGAAAGACTGCATTGGTAAGGTGGTCTTACAGTGTGAATTTGGCACTGAATTTTGGGGAGGTAAACCACGTCAGATGATTGAGCGCTCAGAAGAGAATCCCTCCGCTGGTCATCAGGAAGTCTATCAAAGGTTTATGACAGGTTGGTTGGAAATGCTTTTTGCAGTAGAAGAATATGTTTGGTAGAACAAGGTTGCTTTTTAAATGATGGGTAAATTGTTGTCATTCATAAACTTACGCGAATCAATTCAGTTAAATTTTTATTCATGATGTCGTACTCAAACGTGGCCCACATAAAACAAGATGATCACGTTAATATACATTTAAAACCCATTTAATAAATGGTAAAAACTTTTAAACAAATAACCATATTTTTAGGAAAAAAGAGAAGTTGTTGTGCCGCCGCTACTGTCTAAATATTATTCTTTAAAAACATTGGCTTTAGGATGTAACAATGCTGAAGGATCAGTATAGGGAGAACAAATAAAACATGATTACAATTCTGCCCCCACTAAATTGGGCATCTCTTAAGACACAACTAGGGACGGTCCTTTCTGTGGTTCATAGCTTTGGTTGGAGGCTGACCGTTCTCTAGTGCCCTAACGCCTCTAGTTCCCTCCCCGGGCCAGACCCTGGGTGTAACTGTGGTTCTTTACAATTCTGAGTACCCATATTGCACGGATTCCACGTTTTCTTTTTGTCTCTGGAGTTAGACTAGTTAGCTTTTAACACATTTAAAGGCAGCAAATGTATATGTAATAATGTCCAAAAATGACGAAGGATAGGCTCGAGATTCCAAGAGAAATACTGTGGGCTTCCTGTAACTAACAGGAGGAGGTCAACACCTCACACTTTTTCATTGATTCGCAATATTTCACGTCCAACCATTGACTAATAAGAGTATGCGAAAAAGAGGCCAGTGAAGCCAAATTGGTTTAACGCATGATCAAGGTCCCTGGAAAATGTATATTTTCCTACTTCTGAGCCAAACATTTCTGAGCTCAGAAAGCCCCTCAATGAATACTCTTTGCTCTTCATAAGCTCAAAACCCAACCGAACCACACTAGCTAATATTTGCACATAACAACTTGTTAAGCCAAATTCTAGTTTTAAAGCAGGAACGGGGAGAGACAAATTAAAATAACACAATTTGCCCTTCCATTTTCTCTAAGAAATCACACTTCCACAAATTGATTGATTCAATGCCATATCAAAGTGTCGGGGGAAACTTTGCCTTATATACAGATAGCAAGTGCCGGAATTGTCTCAAAATCCATAGCATTATAAAAGGCTCTTAACCCATTGGCATGCAATGAGGCTTGGTAGAACAGTAGTTGGTGTAACACTTTTCGTACACACGGACTGTCATTATTTTCCCCAAATAGGGATTTGATTTTACTACCTCCAGTTTCTCTGAACTCAAAACCCAGACATAATTACTGGTCTTCCTAAATTTTCTACATTTAGAAATCAGTACTTTTCTTTTTGATACACTAATTTTCAAGAAATGAAGAGTAACAAACTGCTGTAAAGAGGCCAACCTATTGTTCAAACCCTTGGGAGTTAAATCTAGAATACCAAAATCATCCACATAGATCAGGCATGAAAAAGGGTGGCCACCAATACTAGGGGCATGCCCCTCACTGTTTGCTAAACTATCACAGTGGGACTGAAACATAAAGTGAAAAAAAGGAGTGAAGCCAAAAAGCAACCCTGTTTCAATCCATTTTTTGTTGGAATTATGGAGGACAGGCCCTGATCCTTACCCAGTAGCACCTGGAGAGCAATTACTAATGTAAGAAGTGTTTCAGGCATTCCTAGCTTCATCATTTTTTTCCATAATGTTGGGCGATCCACCCTATCGAAAGTTGTGGAGAAGTTTATGAATGCAGCATATACATTAGACCTACGAATAAAAAATATTTTTTTTTACTAAAAGCATCAGCATTAAAATGTAATCAAGCGTATTACTTCCTAAAGCCCGCTTGTCCTATAGGAAGAATCTTTTGCTTTTCAACTCATTCAGAGAGATGTTCCAATATGCTCTTAGCAAATATTTTCCCTATCGCATCAAGCAGGGCAATGTGGCTGTAATTAAAGGGAAGATTTCTAGAGCCCTTTTTGTGTAGTGGTACTTGACATTCGACTTTGGTCATCATTTTCAGCTACTTCTCCGGTAGTAATGGAAAGGCAACTGATGAGAGGGTGAGAAAATAAAATTACATGTATTGTATAGTGTGTGTTAACCCTTAGGCATCTTGGCACTGAATAACAGATGTTTTTTCTTACCTAACTCAATGGTACTCATCTTATCAAACTCAGATGGATGAAATGCTGAGTGAATCTTTGGGATTTTAACCTGTGACCATGAAGTCAAACACAGGCTTTTCCTGTGGACACATTAGTCCACTGAGCCACCAGACTCGAGTCTGGTGACTCAGATTTTTTCAATGTGGTCTGGTCTGCTCAATTGCTATAAAACAAAAGTGGATGAGTCACTTGAACGGTGTAAAATCAATTATTCTGTTTCAGTTTGGAGTGTCTAGTTGTTCCCATTGAGTTAATTTTAACATTGTGTACCTTTTTAAGCTTTGCAGTGAATTAATTGGTGAGTAATACTAGTAAAAGGTTTGGTAATGATCTTGTGAGTTTGTTTTGATTTTGTAAAGCTAAGTATGCTAAATATCAACTTTTTAATATTGGAATTAGAATCACAGTTCAAACTCATATGTTTTTAAGTTCACGTGTAAGCTTATTCATGAGACTGTCTCAATACACACCAAAGAGGTATTGTATCAGTGGCCAAATACAAGTTGTCACACTAACAAACAAGCATTGTTAAAGTCAATAGGCCAGGCATTATCTGACAGCATTTTGGCAATTCTTGTTTTGTCAGAACTTACATTACTGTTTAAGAAGTTGCCAGGTGTTCATCAATCTAAAAAAAAACATTGACTAAAGGCAAAAATGTTATTGGGTCACAAAAAAGCACACATTACCATGAGGGAAACTACTCTGTGTGGATGTGTTTATTGTGAAAGGACAGCATACTATAACTCATAGTGAAATCAGCCAATGGCTGAAGTAGGCAGATGTAGTGCCCCTTGATGCATGCTTGAATGGGTTGGAGAACACAACCACAGACAAAGGAATGAAGTGTGGTTGAAAGCCCCTATAAGTAACGGTGTCATACACATACTTTTAGTAAAATCAACGGTCTTGGCTAACAGAGACCTAAAGAAAAGACAATTGTGTGAAATTGGCAGCCAGCCTCCTGACTTTGAGAAAGAAAGAAAGAAGGCACGAAAGACAGCAAGAAAAAAGGCAAGGAGGCAAGTTTGAAAGAAAGCAGGAAAGAAAAAAGAACACAGAAAAGAAACCACAAAAACAAGGAAAGAAACCACAAAAACAAGGAAAGAAAGCAACAGAGAATGGAAGAATGAAGTAAAGCAAGAGAGAAAGAAAGAAAGAAAGAAAGAAAGAAAGAAAGAAAGAAAGAAAGAAAGAAAGAAAGAAAGAAAGAAAGAAAGAAAGAAAGAAAGGAAAGTGTGAAAGACAGCATGAAAGAAACAAATAAAGAAGAAAGGAAAACAGACAGAAAGAAAGACATTTAAAAAGAAGTGTTACAAGTGCTACAAATTAAACAAAATAAAGGCTGATATTCTTCCAGAGCAAAGTTAATCAAAAAACCATTGGTGACATTGAGTGCAGAGATTATGTGGTTTGAAGAATTTTCTGCTTATGAATTCACATGTATAATATTGAAGCTTTAGCTTTGTGTACTGCATGCGTAGTAAAAAGAGAATAAATTAACACAGAACTCTTTCAGGTGGATATAAACTGTTATGCTGTGAAGTACCAGTAGTCAAATAAACAAAGGAGACAGAAACTGATGAAGCTGGAATGTGGCCTGTGCTCTAGTCTGGTAGAAACTATCCTGCTGTCACCTCAGGCTCAAAACATAAGGGCAACACTAATGTGATTATGAAGTAAAAAGCAAAAACACTGGCACTGAAGGAGAATACCTTGTGTGTGGATGCGCTAATTGTGAAAGAGCATAATGTTGTCACTCAAATTAAAGTTAACCTGTTGCAAAAGTAGGCAGACCCATTACACCATACTGTATGCTGTAGTGGACGGAAGCAAAATGTGAATAACACAACAGACCACTGGATGAAGAGGAGTGGCTGAATGCCCCTGTAAGTAAGTATATCATACATATAATTGTAGTAAAATCAAAAGATCTTGGCTAACGCTAGACCTAGAAATATGCACTGATAATGCTAATCATTTTGTCATCTCACACGACTCTGACAACCCTCACCTCCTTTCACCCTTCGTCTAACAGGAAACTTGTTCCTCACAACTCTCTCCATCAAGGCATCCTGCATCCTCCCACCCTGCCTCCCTAGCCCAGATCCTTCTCTATCTACAGTGCTTTGTAGCTACAGTCATGCTCTACGAATCACCTAAATGCATACATTTATGTAATGAAAATATGTTTGCAAAATTGAGTAATACAGTACACCGCAAAAGATAATGTCACGGTATGCCTGCTCTATGTGTGAGGAAGCAAACACTTCTGCCACATATTTTGGAACTTTTTCTGCTAGGGAGGCTTGCAGGGCTGCTATCCAAATTGAAGCTGTGTTGTATATCAGTGAAACTTGGTGAACACATTTTAACTATACAAAATCTAACATGATTGGCATCATTGGGGCAGCGGGTAACAGAGCAAACCGCAAAAGGAGCGCGTCAGAGGGTGCTGCACAAGGTGTCAGCTTCTATTGAAAGTACAGAGAAGGCACATTTCTACTTGAGGTCCTTCCCTGAACTAGCATTGGCATCTGCCAGAACAGAAAGGCGGACTTAAGCCCTCTGCGACGAATAAAGCCTACATGCCTGTACGCAAGCATGTTTCGACAAGCATGACCTCAATTCCTCCGTTTTAGGTGGCTGTCTTTACAAACAACCTTAAAACAAACGAGTTAGGTGTTTAACTTGCTAATCAATAGCCTTGATCAATACTCTTCCGATGCCCCTTTAGTGCATCCTGCTGTCTATTCAGAACACTGCTGAAGGTTGAGTCCGGAACGCTACTGATGGGAGATTTCCTGCCACAGACCATTAATACGGACATTTCTGAGGAGCGTCTCTGACACATTGGCCCATAAGCTTAATATTTAGACACAGTGATGCATACATATTATCATTATTAACACGGTTTCCAGTTATTTAGTCCTGCAAGTTTGCAATGCTTCTGTAGCTGATTTTTTGGATTTGCATGAATTCAGCAAGTAACGGAAGCTCAGTTCATTAGTTCAACATAATCCATTTTAATGACTATGACCTCGGCTGGGAATAATAAACCAGGAGTACAGATTATTTCCCACACTGTAGAGGTTCTTGGCATGTCCACTCTTGGCTAAACTGTAAATTAACCTTCCTGAGCAAAATCAATAAAGATGCATTGCTTTACTTCCAAGAACTCCAACATACACCATGGCTTGCAGACAAGCTCAAGATCTTCACACAACAGATCTTGTGAGGCTTGAGAACATGAAGAATGAGAAGGAGAAAACCAGAAGCAATCCTTCTCCTGCTGTGCACCCAAGATCTGGAGCCCTTACATCAACACAGATCCATAAAGCACATCTCTTCTCCTTTTATGGACGGAATACAGACACAGCCCGTCTGAAGGTATGGTTACCTACTGCACCCCCACTCAAGGACGGTATGCAAAATATGGTCCTGCTACTTCGATGTAAGTCTCATGCCATTTCCCTCACTATCTTACTTCCTCTTCATGTGCAGTCCTAATAGCATTCAACTCTCATACGCCTGATCCACCCTCTTGTACAGAGTGTACTGCGTCACAGCTAGATTGTGCTTTATACATACACATAAATAGAGACATACTGGGGCATATTATCAAGAACGGCGTTAAAATTATCGCCGCTTTAGCGGCAGGAAACTGCTGCCGCAGAGAATTACAATAGAAGCCCTTGTTCTGGTGTCAACATGGGCTTCTATTGGAATTCTCAAGGGCATATTATCAAGCCCATTATCGTTGCTTTAGCAGCAGTTTCCTGCTGTTAAAGTGGCGATAACTTTAACGCCGTTCTTGATAATAACCCCCACTGTCTCCTGTGCATTGGTATCCTATCTTTCTTTACTGATTCCCTATAAAGCTTAGTTCTTCAGCCTTACTTGATTCCCAGCTGCAGTGATCACCTTGACATTTAGCTTGTATGTTCAAAGAATTTCATAAAACTGTGATATCGACGCGACTCAATCTTATGGCAAAAGGAAAGGAAGCTGCTGGTGCATTATATACTCACTTGTTCTGCTGGCTAAGTACCAGGGGCTGTATTTTGTAAAGGGGAGTTCTCTGGTCTGCTCAGGACCATTAGTGAAAAGGGAACCCTCTGTTTGAAGCAGCCAGTCCACTTTACACTTGGCAGGCAGCAAGACAGGGTGCAACACATAGCGTGGGCAGAGATACCTCTGCAGGTGTGTACAGTGAGGAAACACCCACCTGCTGGGGGTGTTCCCCCCATTGCAGGGCTTGCCCTCAGAGGGTTCACTGACTGCACGCCACCTCATACGTTATAACTGTCCCTGTGTCTCCTGACAGCTCCTTTGTCTCTGCTCCTGTGAATATAATACAGCACAGACGAAGAACAGTGTTCTCCCATGTGCATGGGGCTACTTTGACATGCAAATGAGGGAATGCCAACATAGGATCACACATGTAGTGCCAGCGTATTCTGTGTTACAGAAACAAGCATCAACAAACAAGCATCTGTGGCTCCTTCTATAATACCAAAGTGCCAATGGGGCTCAGAAAGTGGCTTCCCATGCCCTTTGTGCCCCACATGCAGTTTCTGGAGACACTGGTTTGGAATGTTGGAAACAGCAGCCTTGGATTATCACAGAGGCATCGCTCTGTAATTTGGACAGAAAACAAATATATGACAAAGACTACTAGAACTCTTGAGATCAAAACATAATGTGAAGGAGTGAGATAAATCTTACGTCGCTCTTTGCTTAGGAAAGCAGTAACTAATCGCGGTCCTATCAGGATACAGGCCCAGAACCAAAGACACCAAAGAGAGGTGAATAGTGCTGCCTACATAGTATAGGTGAAAAGAGTTAGTAGAAAAACCTTTACTGAGGATCAAGAGAGCAGATAAAGGGATGCAGAGGAAGCTAGAAGCTTGTAGCAGTCTGAATATGCAGCAATAGGAGGGACCCAAGGGCCCAGCTGATAAAAAGGATCAGGGGGACCAGGAAAGGAGAAAAACAAGTGCAGTGACGCAAGGCCAGGTAACAAACTGGTTCAAAAGTGAAAACCCACAGCATCTGGGGATGTTGTCAGGCACCTGTGAGAATCACATGTTCTAATGCGACCCTCATTGCCCCAGAAGTACCGCCACCAACCCAAGAGTGGAACCACACTATCTTTTCTGCTAATCTCCATGTCCCTGTCCATCATAGTTTCCGTGCCTGACCCTTTCTGTTCATATATTATGCTCTAAACTCTGTATATCGGTCTATGTGTATCGCATCCCGTATGCTGGAATCTCAATGTTCCTTATCATTCCAGGCAGTATCCCAAGAAGAAAGCCTCCTCCTGGAATTTTATGGGGCCTGGTTTCTTTGATAACAAGGACTCTAATTTAAGGGCAAAGGAAGCAGAAACAGTGTGTACCTTCCAGTAGGCAGAGTGGTAGATCATTCTCTGCACCTAAGTTAAAATTTAGCGTGAAAACTAAAAGTATATTGCCACTCTTGTTTCGCAGAATAAGGATTTGGAGAATTCTACTTTCTTAAGGTACGCATATGTCGAATTTTATTTCTGTAAGGTACATGGATAAATGTAGGCGGTCTGCTATTTTTGTGAAATTCTGCATTTATAACTTAAGGATTCTAGACATTCTTCTGTGAGGAAGCCTGCAAAAGTAGCAGAACCCTTACAAACTCGTACATTTGTGAGTATTTACATATCACTTTCAAACTATCTTCTTCCTCTCCGAAAACACACAAATTTGCTCTTGCTAAGGTGCAAATGTGGAAGGAACCATATAAAAAAATCATTATGTATGGGAAGAGATTTCTGCGCAGTGAAAACATATTTTCCTATTGGCATACACACTGATAAACACACATTTTGTGACATTTAACAGTCGCAAATTATCAATGCAAATTAAATTCGGCATGGTCAAATTTTCTACTAGGTCTAGCCTAGAGTTTCTGCAGTGTTCATTAAATTCCTTGTTAAAACTATACAAGCCAGAAACCTTCTTCCAAAGTAATATTAACCCTTTGGGAGCCAATGTCTGACATTTGACCTTTGACCTCATGGGATCAGGCCTCTGGAGATTGGTATGGAACTCTTCTGTTTAAGTTACAGCTCGAGCCCATCACTGTCAGGGCTCTGCATGCACTCAGTTTATAGCTTATTCCCTCTAGATAAGCTTTTCATCTGTGTTTATTTTCCGCCTTGTCCCAGGAAAGGTTTTTTCTCAGTCAATCCCCTAGATGCTGTTTAACTCTACAGGGCCAGTTATACCAGATGTTCAAAGAGGCTTTTTTATCCCTCATTCAGTCAAAACTATGAGCGCCCACATGACACGATGTGCATGTCTTCAAAACAGGAGCTCTTTATGCTCCGGGCCCCATGGTTCCTGTCTGAGGCGGGCCCTCTGGTTCATGGGAGAGCTGGCTTCTAGCCAGTGAAGCAAGAACTGAGATCTGTTTCTGTCCTCAGCTTGTGCTTACTTTTTCATTTTTCACAACACGCCTCATGTTGATGATACCCTTGGGTGCGCTAACATGCTTCCTCTGAGAATTTGTTTGGTGCACACACAACTCTGGAATTCTCAGGTTCATGAACTGTGGTACCTATGAATCTTTTCAGCAGAGACGTGATGTCTGCCAGGGGCCCTTTTTCAACGGATTCCACCAGGTTGCACAATGTCAACTCGATTTATGTGCAAAGCTTTTGCAAATAAACTCTATCTCTATGGGTAGAAAGTAGGCAAACATATGTAGATCGGGGTTCTCCTAGGCTGCATGTCCCAATCATATGTTGCACAAATTATATTTTACCACACCATCTTTAGCTAGTGCGCACATCTGTTCTGTCCCCATCTCAAAAAAGATCTCAGTGGAGAACTGATTTTCCACCATCGTAAAGAAGACCTGCTCTTCTCCCCTCTCTGTATAGCCACCTGCTTTTACCCCCCCACTTCCCCAAGCTTCGCAAGGAATGCCCCTGCTGAGGCCTACATCTCACCTGTTTTTACGAAGATCAGTGTAGAGGTCTGCTCCTCCCCTTTTTTTTGTTGCAGATTTTATATAGTGCAAACTTGACCCGAAGGTATTGGAGCGCTTTACATGAGCACAGGTTACGTTACACATTCAGGCACGGGGAGATTATGTGATTTGCCCAGAATCACAGGATGTGGACGCGACCACGAGGCTCAAACCCTGGTTTCCAGCACCAAAGTCGGCAGTCTAGCCGACGGACCACATCCTCTCCCCTTCCCCAACAATATCAGTGAGAAGGCCTGATCCTCTCTATTTCAAGAACCATTATGTCTTATGGTATGTCTTGAGGCTCTACTCATTGTAGATGAGCCTTACTACCATATCAAGGTTGTTGTGTTAACACCACCCACCCACTTTGTGTCTGTTTGCATCATGAGTGATAAAAGTTGTGAAAAAGAGGACAGGGCATATGTTTTGCTGTTTTCAGGTAATGCCAACTATTGCAAAGATAAACAAATACTATTGAGCTTATGTGACTTACGTACATGACTATCACATACAGTTCTTTTCAAATAAACATAACATATTAAGTGCAGTCAGTGGGGTATAATGTGCATTGGATGTTACTTTAGAGTTGTCCAACATTGTAGACAGATGGGCCCAGATGCACTAAGCCCTTGCATTGCCATTACCTCACACAATGCAATCCAAGGGCTAAAGTGATATTTACTAAGCCAATGAAAGCCACCTTGCGTGGCTCTGTGTGGCTTAGAAAATCCAGCGTACTGTAAGGTACTGTAATTGCTGCCTTGCATTACTCTGCATTGGGAAAGCATTACATGGGTGGAGTGTGGGCAATGCCATGCATTCCACACATGAATTCGGGCACATTCTCAGATTCACTATGGTTAGTAAACCTGGGAATGCGTCAAAATGCTACGCCATCCCAACAGAGGCGTAATGAGGAGAAATATGTTTCTTTCCCTTGTAATTTTCTCGTACTAGGTGTGCTGAATCCTGAAGCACACATAGAAAAAGGAATATGCCTCTGAGGATTTTTTTAGTACAGGACAGTGTCCCTTTCTGTGCAAAAAGAATCCTGCTAATAACACAGGCACCCTTACACCTTGGCGCAAGGATGCCTGCGTTGGCACGCAGTGCACCAGATCAGCGAGAGAGAAGGAATGTGCATTTTTTGGGTAAATATGGCACATTCCTCCTCTCCTCATTTGACACAGCACAGCAACTTGTCTTGCATTGCGTCAAATGATTGTTAAACTGGCCCTAGGATCATGCAGTAAACAGTGGCCATGGATACTGAACATCTTTTCCTGTAGCCAGGAGTGGACAGAAAAGATAACCGGGAAGAGGCAGTCATATGAATGGCAAGAACAAATGAGGAGTATGAGTCTGGTCATGACTAACCAAGATTAAATAATTGTGGAGAATAATTAATTGTTGTATCTGGTTTCTGGAATAATACATGTTTCCTGTTTCTCTGCTGCTCAGCCAGTGTGAATGTGCTGCGTCGAATGTTGATGTGCATGGTGATGCAGTGGAATGTAAGGATGCCTGTGATGTGGAATGTCAGTTGGAGTATGGGCAGAGCAGCAGGGAGGCTGCTCCTAGTGGGGGTACTTACAGAATTACTACAGAACTTACTAGAAAACCATCTTAACATCTAAGAAGAATAAATCTTTCATCTATAACCCCACCTCGGCTACTGGATCTCCTCCTTTCATCATAACATATTTTGGCTATGAGGGTGCAATGAAGCAATGTGTACATCTTACATATTGCAATGTTTTCTTTGTATTTTAGCTTATGTATTGTTTATGCAGTTCCTCTTATGAAATGCGTTGTATTCTATCTTATGTGATGTTTCCATCTAGCATATTGCTTCTAGCTTATGTATTGTTTATGCATATCCTCTTATGAAATGCGTTGTGTTCCATCTTATGCGATGTTTCCATCTGGCATATTGAAGCATTTCCTATACCTGTTTTCTTTTGATATGTATTGTGTTTTCTGATATGCGCGTTTCCATTATGCGATTGCAGCATTTTCACATTCAAGTTTCTTTATGTAATTGCTATGCTTCCTTCTTCTATTCACAATATTATATGTGTTCTATAAATGGGAAAGATATGTTGTATCTGGTTTATTGTATAATGCATCTTTCCTGTTTCTCTGCCTCTGCTGCTCAGCCAGTGTGAATGTGCTGCGTGGAATGTTGGTGTGCATGATGATGAAATGGAATGTTAGGATACCTGTGATGTGGAGTGTTAGTTGGAGTATGGGCAGAGCACTAGGGAGGCTGCTCCGAGTGTGGCTAATTACAGACTTACTACAGAAGTTACTAAAAGACCATCATCTATAACCTAACCTCGGCTGCTGGATCGCCTCCTTTCATCATAACATACATGTTCTAGAAGGTCTTGGTAGATGAAATGTTCAGGCATGGTCTGCTCCATGAAAACAGTTGGTATGACCAGCAGTGCAGTCAGAAAAACTACGAAGAGTTCAAGAATTGTTTCTTTCAAACCATCTTCTTCCTCATCTTGTTAGGTCACGCCTGACCCAGCGCATGCGCTGGTCTGCCGAGACTTCTTGAGAGGGCTCCAAAAAGTGCTACTAGGCCAGCCTAGAGCTACAGTGCATGAGTGCGGGCGCGCGCGGCGCTTTACCGCCACTACTTTCGGTTTCACGGCCGCTTTGATGTTTGATCGTGATCTCGATCGCGATCACTTTCACGGCCGCAGGGCCGCTTTGCATAGCCAATAGGTCTCGCTTTTGGGACCTTATAAGTATTTAGTTATGCAACTGTTGCATGGCTAAACACTTATAAGGTCCCAAAGGCGAGACCTATTGGCTATGCCAATGCTTGTTTTTTACATGCTTGTGCATTGATCTGTGCTACAATTACCTCCCGATTGGGTGAGTGATGCCCCAATATTTTGCCAGTCTATCAGTGCTCCGGCCTGGATTTATGACATTGGGCACCACAATAAATAAATTTGGATATACGATGTACCTTGGTCTCTCAACTCCACCGCCAGCCATTATTTGCTGTGTAAAAGTAACGCGACCTCTGCCCTTTTCTAGCTCTTCCTACAGCTCTTCCTGTAAACATAAATAAGCACAGAAGAGTATGGAAGTGGGATGAGACAGGCAGACCAGAAGCATGGTCCTATGCCATTTTCCACCCTTTCTGGCTTCACCTGCCACTGCTCATCCTACAGGCAGGAAGCGGTGTGAAAACAGGGAGAGAGTGCAAGGAGTGGCACTCACCTGATCCAGCTGGGGGAAGGTCCAAACGTGTGGTTTTGGCCCATGGTTCTTCTTGAACTGTAGACTTCTTGGACAGCAGACTGCCATCTGAACACACGTGGCCACAGCCAGTGCGCTATTGAGAGAGGCCATACTGAAGAGCGCAGACACTGGGATTTTGGATGGTGACTCGGATGCAGGGTCTTGTCACAAAGCTGCCAAATTAAAAAAGATATGGCAAATAAACATACAATCCTATGGGATTAACAAGATACATGTGGCTCAATGTTTAACAAAGAACCCAAATGAATGCTTTCAAGTGCCAGAGGCATAGCTATCGACAGACACAGTTAAAAGCTGAGATCAAGAGGAAGTTTCATGTCACAGATGGAGGCGGAGATCACCATCAGCAAAGTCACTGGCCTCACTGTCAAAAGGATGATCATCTTGGAAAAGATGCACTCATGATAAAACTATGGACTTAAAAGGGAGACTCATGGTTTTAGGCTAGCATCATTTTCAGCTTTCTCCACTTCAAAATGCAATCACTCCATCATCCTAAGTGTTCCAAAAATATTAATTTTATGAGACTGCCCTGCAAATGAAGCAAAGGCACAAAGACAACTGACGTGAAGAAAGAAGGCAGGCCTGAAGATCACCTCACACACAGGTGAACGGCACACTAAAAAAAACTCGAAATTGTTATTGGTGGTAACACAAACAAGTTGTCGTAAAGTAAACTGTATACTTGTATACTGAGAAAAGAAATTGATACAATTCAACACTATTTATGTGGAGGTGGACCTCTTTCCTGTCTTTCTGCCTGGTAACAACAAGTGAGGGATAACACTGTGTGTGTCAGCCTGCAGAAACCCTTCCTGAACCTTGTGGTTAAAGACAGAATTGTACTACAATTGTACTACTAAAAAGGGGTAAATCAAAGACGCATAAGTAGGATTCCTTTACAAGAGGCGTCATCTATATAATTAAGAGAGTGGCCTAATACATGTCTACGTGCCATGTGCTTGATATAGTATACCATCCAGCATTTGGGTTCTTCTGTGCATGTTTTCCGTTAGTACATCCAAAACCCACATCATACAGCCATTACAACAAAGAACAAATACACCTAAAAGAAGACAGACCAATTGGCTTTGGCAATGCTTGTTAGCATTTGATGAGCATGCATTCTAAATAACTTTAGAAGCAACAAGTGACAAGCCCAGTGAGTAACTCTCACTCCCTTCAGCCTAGACTCTCAAACGTGTCTGACCACCAGTTCACAAGATGAACTCATCCAGGCGACTTAGTTTGCAGTATGTGCTACAAAAGCTCATATGCTGCATATAAAGCAAAACTACAGAAGCACATCTGGGAAAAGGAAATACTCATAGAGAATAGGGTCACAGATGCTATGCACATTAATAACAAGCACTGGCAATGCCAATAGGTCTGGCTTTAAAGGATCATTGTATGGTGATATGAAAAATTACAAGAACATACCATAGACATGTATATGTATTTTGAGTGGGAGCGAAGAGTATTGAATAATATTGGTACAGGTTAAAAGGTCAGGTGACAGTTGGGATTTCAACCTAGAGCCAAACATCCTTTTCGGTGCCCTTACTCCCATCTATGCTGCTGCCAGAGAAAAACACCACAAAGTATCTAGTTATCCATGACACATTAATAACATTACGATGTGATGTGTCTTCGAACCAAATGTTCAAGAGCTGGATAAATGAACAAAATGATTACAGCTGTGTGGAGGGAAAGCATTTTTTTTGTGGACGCACACAACTTCTGGCCAATTAAAACCTTCACTCCTGGCTCTCAACATGTGGGTAGAACCAAAGCCCCTCTCCAGTGATGCCCACATAATTGTCTGGTTACAGCTCTGCTGTCAAGCCACACCATAAACATCTGAAAAGTAAACAGGCACTCCATCACTGCCTTGAATTATTTTAAGGGTGCCGACACTCATTGTCGGGAAATAACTAACTGTGCAAGATGTGTCCTGAAAATGCCCATCTCAAGTACCATGTAGTATGTTTCATGGCTAATAACTTAATGTCCTATCAGTTTTTTGGTGTAATGACTAATTAGGGTCGTGGTGGAGTGTCAAACTAATAACAAAAATAGCTTATTTGTCTAACAACAGGAATTTTAACTGGCTAAAAAGTACTTAATAAACCCCTATTTGCTAAGACAGGCTTTTCCACCCGAAGTGATGAACCTTATCTTTTTTAATGTTGGGAACATTTTACACTTAGACCTTCTTAACATTTTTCCACAAAAGGAATCCTTGACACATTTCCAAAATGTGGCAAGATCTTTAAAAACAAAAGGTTTCCTTTAATCTTCCCAGCTTTCAGGACAAAACAGAGTCGTAAAGGAAAAACAATTTTATTTACCCCATTTACTGCATTTTTCAAACTGGCAGTGTGTTGTATCTTACCAGACGTAGCCAAGTTGTATTTTAAGTATTTCTTTCTTGCCTTCAAGTTGCAGGATGGTAATTTCCTCTTGGACCCTACACCTGCAGAGTCCCCCAGGGGTCCTCCCTCAGCCCTACGCTCTTCAACGTCTACATGGCTCCGCTCGCCCCCATCGTCAGAACCTACGGAATCAACATTGTGTCATACGCAGATGACACCCAACTCATCCTCAGCCTAACCAACAAACTCAACACCGCCAGACACAACTTTCAAGAAAGCATGGAAGCCGTCGCCAAATGGATGAAAAACAGCTGCCTACAACTAAACACCAACAAAACGGAAGTACTCATCATGGGCCCAAACCCAGATGCCTGGAACGACACCTGGTGGCCCCCCGCCCTCGGAAGCCCGCCCACCCTCATGGACCACGCACACAACCTGGGAATCATCCTGGACTCAGAGCTCAAAATGGACCGCCAGATCAACTCCGTCTCATCCTCCTGCTTCCACACCCTTCGCTTCCTACGTAAGACCTTCAAATGGATCCCCCTCGAACACAGAAAGACCGTCACTCACGCCCTGATCACCAGCAGGCTCGACTACGGCAACGCACTCTATGCCGGAATAAACAAAAACCTCACCCGCAAGCTACAGATCATCCAAAACGCCACCGCAAGACTGGTCCTCAACCTACCAAGAGACTGCCACATCTCCCAGCACCTGCGCACACTCCACTGGCTCCCCATCAAGCTAGAGTCACTTTCAAGATGCTAACCCACGCTCACAAGGCCCTCCACGACACCGGACCAGCATACCTGAATAGCTGACTCAAATTCCACGCACCCCAAAGGACCCTACAATCAGCCCAGCTCTCCTACGTCGTGGTCCACCGCACCAGAAAGACCAGATCGGTAGGCCGCTCCTTCTCTTCCGCGCGGCCAGAGCCTGGAACGGCCTTCCGCTCCACCTCAGACTGATAACATCCCTCCCCATCTTCGCAAGAAACCTGGTGGTAACACAAACAAGTTGTCGTAAAGTAAACTGTATTCTTGTATACTGAGAAAAGAAATTGATACAATTCAACACTATTTATGTGGAGGTGGACCTCTTTCCTGTATTTCTGCCTGGTAAAAACAAGTGAGGGATAACACTGTGTGTGTCAGCCTGCAGAAACCCTTCCTGAACCTTGTGGTTAAAGACAGAATTGTACTACAATTGTACTACTAAAAAGGGGTAAATCAAAGACGCATAAGTAGGATTCCTTTACAAGAGGCGTCATCTATATAATTAAGAGAGTGGCCTAAAACATGTCTACGTGCCATGTGCTTGATATAGTATACCATCCAGCATTTGGGTTCTTCTGTGCATGTTTTCCGTTAGTACATCCAAAACCCACATCATACAGCCATTACAACAAAGAACAAATACACCTAAAAGAAGACAGACCAATTGGCTTTGGCAATGCTTGTTAGCATTTGATGAGCATGCATTCTAAATAACTTTAGAAGCAACAAGTGACAAGCCCAGTGAGTAACTCTCACTCCCTTCAGCCTAGACTCTCAAACGTGTCTGACCACCAGTTCACAAGATGAACTCATCCAGGCGACTTAGTTTGCAGTATGTGCTACAAAAGCTCATATGCTGCATATAAAGCAAAACTACAGAAGCACATCTGGGAAAAGGAAATACTCATAGAGAATAGGGTCACAGATGCTATGCACATTAATAACAAACACTGGCAATGCCAATAGGTCTGGCTTTAAAGGATCATTGTATGGTGATATGAAAAATTACAAGAACATACCATAGACATGTATATGTATTTTGAGTGGGAGCGAAGAGTATAGAATAATATTGGTACAGGTTAAAAGGTCAGGTGACAGTTGGGATTTCAACCTAGAGCCAAACATCCTTTTCGGTGCCCTTACTCCCATCTATGCTGCTGCCAGAGAAAAACACCACAAAGTATCTAGTTATCCATGACACATTAATAACATTACGATGTGATGTGTCTTCGAACCAAATGTTCAAGAGCTGGATAAATGAACAAAATGATTACAGCTGTGTGGAGGGAAAGCATTTTTTTTGTGGACGCACACAACTTCTGGCCAATTAAAACCTTCACTCCTGGCTCTGAACATGTGGGTAGAACCAAAGCCCCTCTCCAGTGAAGCCCACATAATTGTCTGGTTACAGCTCTGCTGTCAAGCCACACCATAAACATCTGAAAAGTAAACAGGCACTCCATCACTGCCTTGAATTATTTTAAGGGTGCCGACACTCATTGTCGGGAAATAAGTAACTTGCAAAATGTGTCCTGAAAATGCCCATCTCAAGTACCATGTAGTATGTTTCATGGCTAATAACTTAATGTCCTATCAGTTTTTTGGTGTAATGACTAATTAGGGTCGTGGTGGAGTGTCAAACTAATAACAAAAATAGCTTATTTGTCTAACAACAGGAATTTTAACTGGCTAAAAAGTACTTAATAAACCCCTATTTGCTAAGACTGGCTTTTCCACCCGAAGTGATGAACCTTTTTTGATGTTGGGAACATTTTACACTTAGACCTTCTTAACATTTTTCCACAAAAATTATCCTTGCCACATTTCCAAAATGTGGCAAGATCTTTAAAAACAAAAATAGAACAATAGTGCTGTGCAAGAATGCATATGTTTTTAACAAAAGGTTTCCTTTAATAAGTTTATCATCTTCCCAGCTTTCAGGACAAAACAGAGTCGTAAAGGAAAAACAATTTTATTTAGCCCATTTACTGCATTTTTCTAACTGGCAGTGTGTTGTATCTTACCAGACGTAGCCAAGTTGTATTTTAAGTATTTCTTTCTTGCCTTCAAGTTGCAGGATGGTAATTATGTACATCAGTCCATCAGCCTGTTAATCCTCAACACCAGCCCCACCAGGAGCACCCTGACTGCTGGTCAGCCCATCTTCCAACTGTCACCACTCATCCACACAAGCATTCCAAGCATCACAGTCACACCAACATTCCACTGTCAACACTCACACTGGCCGAGCAGCTAGGAGAAAGGTAAACATGAATACATATGATTACATAAGCAGGATATAACATACCCCCTACTTTTAAATGAAAAATGAAAAGAACAATAGAACATGAGAGGAACTATACACAAGAAAGTACAACAGCAGAGAAAAGTTCAAGACTCAGGGAAGCAAATTAAAATACAACTTCACAAGAGAGTTGGAACACCACGTAACCTGAGAAGAAGGGTAAATATATTGACAAGAAACAATAAAGAAATTGTTAAGCAATATAACCCATCCTCCCCAATAAAACAATTTAGAAAATACATAACATTTCGTAAAGGGTGGACCACACCTCTAGACAACAATCCCACCAACAAGGGAACAAAATGTACAAACAAGATTCCTAAAGCCAGGAACACGAAATACACTCAGAGAATGGGACTAAGTAACACACTGAGAACACACCCTGTGTGGGGATTTAATGTAAAACATTTAAATGGGGCTAACACCCATAACCATACCCCTGACGTAGGGGTGAAACCTAATGTGAATGGGACATACTCCATCAAACCTACCCTGTGTGAGGATGAGAAACTAAAATATACATGTAGCACAAGGTAAATTACACACCATATGCACTGGACGTGTAGTGCATGGCAACTTGCACCCCAAACAGACAACACGTGTAGTGCAAGGTGACTTACACACCGAACAAACAAGACGTATAGCGCATGGCAACATGCACACCGACAAGACAAAACGTGTAGTTCATGGCGACTTGCATGCCGACAAGACGTGTAGCATATGGCAACTTACACACCAAACAGACCAGACGTGAAGCGCATGGTGACTTACACACCAAGCAAGAAAACAACAAATAAAGTAGTGTAACTACAACACAGAAAAGTAGGAAACCACCCACAAAGAGACAAGAACCACTCTCTTGTAAGGAAGTGAAAAGTAACAATGGAACCAAACTCCATACCCAACCCTCATGTAAGGGAGTGAAATATGTAAATATGAAACCAAACTCCAAAATTGTCCCTCATGTAAGGGAGAGTAGAACTCAACAAATGATGTGTGTGACCACACCCCACTAAAAGACTAGGACCACCCTTATGTAAGGGTACCTATGCTATCTTGCGAAAATGCTCAACAAACCAAACACGTAATCCCACGTATGCAATGTAGAAGTGTAACCTAAAATATAATGTACATTGTGAGCATGACCAATAGTGTAAATGTGTAAACTGTGGCCCCAAAGCAAACCCTGTTGTAAGGGATAAATATGTATACTTCATTGTAAAGACATAGAATAAATACAAATTAAAGTGTCTTATTCACATCGTAGTGTAACACTCTAATCATGTTGACCCTAGACAAAACAATTGTGGCAAACCTAACAAAACATATTTTATATAGATGCATGTAGTCAGCAGCATCATTCAGACATCGTACATTGCGTCCATGTGAGTAGCAACCCCTAAACCATCTAACAACAGACTTGAAAGTAAGTGACTGTGGACCCTACGGGAATACCTCCACCATAAATAGACATTGTCCTCCAAAAACAAAATGTTAAAAACACTGAGGCATTACTACACCGATCCATACGTCGAGCAGACCATCAGTTCAAAAGGATCCCATGACGTGACGAGTACTCATCATGCTCCCCATGCTCCCTATACTCGCGGCTGGCTCCCAATGCTCGCAGCTGGCCAAAACAGAACCAGACCCCGCAAGTCATTCGTGTACCTTTCCCAACTGCGGTGAAAACATGAAGTATTGAACTGCAAGATGGCGGCACGCTGACGACGACGCGCCAGGTGGCTACCGGCATCGCCGCGCTCAAAAGCGTCTAAAAGCAGCAAAAAGTCAAAAACTTGTAGAGAAATATCCATAATGATGTAGAATGTGACAATTTTAAAGTTGTGAAATTAGTGAGGCCCTCACCAATTATCCACTTGGAAAAATGTCAGTTTTAAAAGTTCAATGAAGTATGTCCAGGCTGGGGCTGTCCGTTGACAAGGACACTGGTGGGGCTGGCAAGTGTGGTGCTTCACTGTAGAAGCTTTTTTCTAAGTTTCTGTAGGTTTCTTTAGTTTCTCCATATCCATACCATTGACAGCTTCTGTAAATCCTTTAGGACGCTTAGGTCTTGATCCCAGCCTGCCTGCTGCTCAGCCCATCTTTCAACTGTCACCACTCATCCACACAGGCACCCAAGCATTCCAAGCATCACAGTCACACCAACATTCTACTGTCAACACTCACACTAGCTGAGCAGCTAGGAAATAGGAAACCAAGAATACATATGATTACATAAACAGGATATAACAGTGCATTTTCTGTTTTTTCTTACTCTATTTGCAGTCTATGGTGGAAACCAATGTGACACCCATGGGTGAAACTGGAAAACTATACATTTCTGAAAACTAGACAAAATTCATCAAGGGGTCATTTGTGCAGATTGCTCATGGTTTTCCAAAGGAAACTAATCATGGAAATAGAAAATAATGAACATAAATAGGAAAAAACAGCATTTTAATTTTGCCTTGATTGCCAATTTACAAAAATAACATACTCCTAGACCCTCCTGGTCAAAGGGATATATAATGTTCGTTGGCTGTCCAAAAAAAGGCCAAATACTGAGCTGGAGCTTATAGTGATATTTCATTGTGTTCGACCATGCAGCAATTAATGTGGTAAAATCTCATTTTCAAAATATTTTATTGAATTTTATAATGAGAAAACGACAACACAAAAAAGAGCACCGAATAAGTCACTTATACAGGAGCAATAACAATATTAATAATAGAAAAACAGTACCTTTATGCAAACAACGATGTATAAGAAATAAAAACCTTCACTAAAAAAGAAAAAGGAGAAACATATGTAAAAATTGAGAACAAAGCTACTATTAATAATCATAAAACCATGTAAAAACAGGAATACACAGAGTAGTAAAAAGAAATGAATTAAAAAATGAATAGCTATATAATCATCAAATGGCTTCCAAAATATATGATACATGGAACTATTATAAATGACACCAGATAAAGATAGATTTGCACCTAGTAAAAACTATCCATGACCACCATGTATGGAGTGATAATGATGAAGCATCTTTCCAAATAGCAGTAATAGATTTTAAGGCTGCTGATATTAAAAATCTAAGAGTTTATTTTCTAGAACAGACATATTCATAGAAAGAACAACAGAGTTACAAATCAAAAAAATATACAAAATTGGTTCAGAAAAGTTAAACATACTTTGGATAACATCCCACACCTCTTTTCAGAATTGAAAACCAATATTGCATTCATAAAGCATATGTTTTAACAAACCTGAATGCAGTTTACAATGCCAACAACAAGGATTATTTATAGGCTTAGCTTGAAACAACTTTAAAGAAGTTCATAAACAATTAAAAAGGATATGAGAGTTGATTTGATATAAGGATACAAGGATTCATCCGGAAACACTTTTTAACCAGATTTTCTTCCAAATATCCTGCGATAATGATAAAAATAATTCTTTATTGCAGAAGTTAGAAATCATGTGGATATTATTGCAACAAATATTTTGCATCTTTTTATAAATTAGAGATACAGTATGAGCTGAGGTATTCACTGTTTGAAGATACATTTCTAAATAAGAGGTATTATTTGAGGGAATATTATTAGAACATTAATCTAAAATAGAGTTACATAAAAGTTCATATTTAGGAAAATTAGATAAATGCAAACCAAATTTTTGTACCAATTGTGCAAATGAGAAAAAGGCATCATTAAGATATATGTCTTTAAGAAAGAAAATGCCTGCCATTGTTCAAGTCTTCCAAAATCATACTTTTCTGGATAGTTTCAACTGCGGATAATACCATAACGATATTTTTAAGGAGTGGGAAGATGGAGAGTGAAAAAACTAATCGAAATGTTACCATTTTAATTGAATGTATTTTCCCCACCATGAGATGTGTAAAGAGGACCATTGGGACAATTTTTCATTGATATAATTTATAATGTTGTCACAGTTTAATGAGATTAATGCTTTACTACTATGGGAAAACTAAACACAGATATTTAATTTTCACCTTTTGCCAATTTATATCTTGAATAGGTAACATGTCAGGAGTACAATAAATATTTAAAGGACACATTTCTGTTTTGTTTGTATTTAATTCATATACAGAAATCAAAGAATATAGCAAGATTAAATCACATAAAGGAGGAAGGGGTGATTCAGGGTTACTAAAAAAAACAAAAGAATATCATCTGCGTAAGCTAATGTTTTTATAATAACATTATCCTTAGTAACACCAGCAGTTCCTGTACAATTTCTAATAGCAGTGAGCAAAGATTCAATAACCAAAAGGAAAAGTAAAGGTGACAAAGGACAGCTCTGTCTTGTATCCCTGAAAAGAGAAAACTGATTAGAAATATGACCATTTATAAAAGGTTGAGCAGAAGGCTTAGAATTAAGAGCAGATATCATGCAAACAAATGAATCTCCAAAATTATATGCAGCTGTTTGAAATAAAAATTGCCAGTGTACTTTATCTAAAGCTTTTTCGGCATCTAATGCTAACACTCCAGAAGGTATAGACAAAGTATCACCTTGTTCAATAGCATGAAGTAACACCCTGGCATTATTAGCAGAATATCGAAGTTTTACAAAAACAGATTGATCAGGATGTATAACAGAATCAAGCACAGAGGAAAACCTATTTGCAAGTATTTTAGCATATAGTTTACAATCTTGATTTATTAGAGAAATCGGTCTACAATTTGAAACAATTTTAAGGTCTTTGTTAGGTTTTTGAAGAACAACAATTAATGATTCAGTAAACAATCCAGAAGTTGTTCCGAAAGAACTAATTGAGGTAAAAAGCTTATGTAAGTGAGGTGGGAAGCAAAATCTTTATAAAACTCAGCTGGTATTCCATCAGGTCCAGGTGATTTATTACGTTTAAGGTTTTGATAGCCAAATTAACCTCTTCTAAAGTAATCGGTGAATCTAAATCTTATTTGGCTGATTGAGATATTTTTTGTAAACCACAATTGTGCCAAAAATTATCAATCAATGACGAGTCCACAGAAGTAGGCTTAATATATAAAGTTTTATAATAAATTAAAAAATCTTTAACTATTTCTTTATGGGATAATGCAATATTACCATTTACACCATGAATTGCAGTAATATGAGTTGTATCTGTTTTAATACGCAAGTAATTTGCCAAACATCTACCTGATCTATTAGCTTTAAAAGAAAATTTGTTCTTATAATTGGGAAAGTGTATACCTGTTCATTCTTAATATGGAATTAAATTCGTAACAACGTTTTTGTAATTGCATTTTATATTTGAGATCATTAGATGAGATAAATAGCCTTTCTAATTTTGCAATTTATTTGTCCATATCTTTAATTTGAGCATTAAAAGATTTGTTTTAATGAGCCATAAGAGAGATGGTTACACCTCTAATATATGCCTTAAAAGCATCCCATCGACACAGAACACTAAGGGTTAAAAGAAAAATAATCCTGAATTGCAGATGAAAGTTTTGGCTTATTACGTTCATTGAGAGCAATATGACTATTCATACGCCATCTGGATTGAATAGAAGGCCTAGGGGTGAAATGAAAAACAGCTGAAATAAGTGCATGATCAGAAATATGTTATATTATGTATTAACGAAGTAGAAATCGAATGAATTAACTGTCGGGATACTAATAAATATTCAAATCGTGAATAAGAATTATGAGGATTTTAGAAAAACATAGAAGATTTGTCAGTTATGTAATGTAACTGCTAAATATCAACCAGTTTAGTTGTTTTAAAAAAGGACTTTAGAGTAAAAAATGCTGCAGGCGGATGATACTCAAATTGTGATGATCTATCTAACAAAGGATCGCAAATTAAATTAAAATCTCCTCCAATAATGAGTGGAACATTACCCAACTTGAGTACCTCTGTCGTAAAGAGGGACCAAAATTTGGGGTCATCATTTGTTGGCCCATAAACATTAATTAAATAAATAGGTGTTAGCCAATTGAATTGTAACAATAATGTAATGACATTCTGTGTCTGAAACCTTGTTCAATATTTCAAAATGAAATCTCTTTACAAAAAGAGTAGCCACTCAATTCTTCTTATTAACCGCAGGCGATGAAACCATTGTGACCGAACCCACGTACTCAGCAGGACACACCCTCGACCCCCTCTTCACAACAGGAAACTCCATCACCTTCAGCCACACCACCGAACTCCCATGGACTGACCATCGATGCGTCCACTTCACCTTCAGAACAACCACCATCCACAGACACTAGCACCTGCTCCCATGAAGAAACTGGACCAGAATCACCGCCGACCAGCTAACCTCATCACTCAACAACTCCACCCCAACTATCGCGGAAAACGACGACGCCAACACCGCAGCCCAAACCATGCACAGATGGATCTCCGACAGCGCCAACACCATAGCACCCTTCAAGAAAAACAACAACACCCACGCCAAGAAAGCTAGATGGTTCACCACCGAACTTCGAGAGTCCAGACGCACTTGCCGCCACCTCGAAAAGGCCTGGAGGAACACCAAATCCACAGAAGCCCACAACAACTTTAGAGCCGCCACCAACGCCCCCCACCAACTCATCAGAAAAACGAGGAAAAAAGCGATTGAAGACAGAATCTCCACTCATGCACACAACAGCAAAAAACTCTTCAACATCATCAAGTAGTTCGTGCAACTCACCAGCGAGTCCACCGACATTCCTCCCTCACAAGACCTCTGCGACAAACTCAGCACATTTTTCCACCACAAAATCAAGAGCATCTACGACAACTTCGACGAAGACAACCAACACACTGAACCCTCACCAACCACCCCGACACCCTGAAGCCAGCGATCGACTGGACAGCCCTCACCATCGAAGACACACTGAAGACAATGAAGCCAATCCACTCCGGGGGCCCAACGGACCCCTGCCCTCACCACATTTTCAACAGAGCCGCCGACACCATCGCACCCATACTCAGCCACACCATCAACCGCTCCCTGGCAACCACCTCATTCCCTGACGACTGGAAACACGCTGAGATCAAACCCCTCCTGAAGAAACCCTCGGCAGACCCCACCGACCTCAAAAACTACAGACCCATCTCCCTGCTCCCGTTCACAGCAAAAGTCATCGAGAAAGCCATCAACAGCCAACTCGTCACATTCATCTAAGAGCCCAACATCCTCGACTCCTCCCAATCCGGCTTCAGAAAAAAACACAGTACGGAAACCGCTCTCCTCGCCGCAACAGACGACATCCGTACCTTATTGGACAAAGGAGAAATAGCAGCCCTCATCCTCCTCGACCTCTCAGCAGCGTTCGACACAGTCTCTCACCGGACCCTAATACGCAGACTCCATGACGCAGGGATCCAAGACAAGGCCCTTGACTGGATCCGCTCCTTCCTCTCTGGCAGAACGCAGCGGGTCAGACTCCCCCCTTTCCTCTTGGACCCTACACCTACCACCTGCAGAGTCCCCCAGGGGTCCTCCCTCAGCCCTACGCTCTTCAACGTCTACATGGCTCCGCTCGCCCCCATCGTCAGAACCTACGGAATCAACATTGTGTCATACGCAGATGACACCCAACTCATCCTCAGCCTAACCAACAAACTCAACACCGCCAGACACAACTTTCAAGAAGGCATGGAAGCCGTCGCCAAATGGATGAAAAACAGCTGCCTACAACTAAACACCAACAAAACGGAAGTACTCATCATGGGCCCAAACCCAGATGCCTGGAACGACACCTGGTGGCCCCCCGCCCTCGGAAGCCCGCCCACCCTCATGGACCACGCACGCAACCTGGGAATCATCCTGGACTCAGAGCTCAAAATGGACCGCCAGATCAACTCCGTCTCATCCTCCTGCTTCCACACCCTTCGCCTCCTACGTAAGACCTTCAAATGGATCCCCCTCGAACACAGAAAGACCGTCACTCACGCCCTGGTCACCAGCAGGCTCGACTACGGCAACGCACTCTATGCCGGAATAAACAAAAACCTCACCCGCAAGCTACAGATCATCCAAAACGCCACCGCAAGACTGGTCCTCAACCTACCAAGAGACTGCCACATCTCCCAGCACCTGCGCACACTCCACTGGCTCCCCATCAAGCTAGAGTCACCTTCAAGATGCTAACCCACGCTCACAAGGCCCTCCACGACACCGGACCAGCATACCTGAATAGCCGACTCAAATTCCACGCACCCCAAAGGACCCTACAATCAGCCCAGCTCTCCTACGCCGTGGTCCACCGCACCAGAAAGACCAGATCGGTAGGCCGCTCCTTCTCTTCCGCGCGGCCAGAGCCTGGAACGGCCTTCCGGTCCACCTCAGACAGATAACATCCCTCCCCATCTTTGCAAGAAACCTCACAACCTGGCTCTTCGACAGACCCCCCTGCTTGATGGACTGGAACCTGCGAACCCCCCCCACACCTCCCAGTGCCTTGAGCTCCTTATGGGTGAGTAGTCACGCTTAACAAACAACTGATTTGATTTGATTTGATTGTACCAACCCATTTTTTCTGCATATAAGCGAGAACCATATCATAACATAACAATATGTATCTCCTGTAAAAAACAAATATCTGGTTTATGACTTTCTAAATAGTCTAAAATTTCAACACATTTAATGGGATTTCTAAAACCTTTAACATTCAAAGAAACTATTTTAATATTGTTTATATTAGTCATATTGTGAGAGAAAAGTCAATAGAAAAGGACAAAAAAACTTTTTATATACAAAAATTTACTTTAGATATAAAGAAACCTGGGGTAGAAGGCAAGACAAGGACAAACATTAATAAGACAACAAAAAAACATAAATAAAACTGCAGAATCATGCACACGCATAACCAAGGGTGACCTACCGAGAAAACATCCACATAATTAATCTTAAAGAAAGGGCAAATTAGACTGAAAACCAAAACTGAAAAAAATCAAGTATCAATAGCATTAGCATCCATAGATAATGGGAATTGTTGGTCTAAGAATTTACGTAGCTCTTCTGGTCTTACAAAGGACTTCAAAACACTGTCTATTCTGATTCTCATTGTAGAAGGATCAAAGAGACCATATTTGAAACCAGAGTGGCGAAGTCATTCTCGCAGATCAGCAAACTCTTTATGAAGATGACAGTTTCCTTAGCAAAGTCTTGATGAATGCAGATCTTATTTCCATTTATCATTGAAGATAGAATTTCTCTAGCTGCCTTCTTGGTCATCACCAAATGGTTGTAGCGCAGAACTTTAAATATCATTTGTAGTGATTTACCTTGATGAGGGTTTCTGTGAGAAGGAATTCTATGTGCCTTGTCTACTTCGAATTTTTCAGGAACTTTTTACTGTAACAGGCTGGGCAATAGTTTCTTTAATTACTTTCTACAATGATTTCCTTCTACAACTTCTGGTAAATTAAAAATATGTAAGTTGTATTGGTGATTACAGTTTTCTAAATCCAACAACAACATACTCATTGGTAAGATTTTTGCTACCATCGGTGTGAGGCTAACAATTTTGTCTTTATTATCCTGAATTTTAATTGCGTTATCAGAAACTGTCACAGGAAGACTAGCCTTGTCTTTGAGGATATTTTTAATATTTGACGCAATAGAATCAGTATTTAAACGTACAACCTGTAGCTGCTCCAACAGGGTGGATAAAGAAGGTTTGTTAGAGTCAACAATTTTAGATTTGACATCTGGAGGAGAAATAGTCTGCTTACGTTTGTTATGTCCAGTAGAAATATTTTTCATCCCATTTTGTTGAAATAATTATAATCAAATATAAGAAAGTTAATTCTCACCAGAAATAGCGTTGAAGAGGCAGAAATACATGATATTCACCATAAAAGCTGATTGTGCAGCAGCTAAAACCAACTGTAGGAGTGGCTTTAGGCCTCAGCCTCGCCCTTTCCTGAGGTAAACTCCGCCTTCATGACAGGAATCAACAGCAGAGCAGAGGCAAAGCAACCGGCAGGAGCAGCAGAAAGGAAACAAGCACACAATCTGCCCAGAAAGCTTGCTTCCACAAACCTTCTAAATAGGAGTGCTCAGGCCCACAGACCAAGTTCTGGGCAAACAGTAAATTAAGTAAATTAAATCGTCGTTATGCAGGCAAAATCAGAGCGTCAGCTGGAGGCGACCATTTTGCTGTGCACGCTCACACGACTCCTCTCATGTGGTAAAATCTAATGAATGAAAAATTAGCATAAAGGAAACATATGTATTTTTCTAATTGTGCACAAGATACTGAGTTCAAGAATATTGGCTATTTTTTACAGCTCTGAATTTTGGGTTACCCATGTTATCATGTGATTCAGAGGACATTTTGCAAAATATGTTCTAAATATGTACTACGTCTAGACAGACTTGCTCGTAATACGTTATGTATAAATGTAAACATTAATTTACTGACTCAAGCGCTTAAATAATGCTATCACTGAAGCAAACTAGAGCAAAGATCGAACACTTGATAAAACTCATAATTCCAATTAGACATTTTCTAAAAATACTGTTTATGGCAAGTTTAGTGAAGGGAAGCAAGAGTGCAGTTTTCTTCCTTATAAAGGAGCTTGCTAGTTGGACTTGCCTGAAAAATTAATAAGTGGTGTGAACCTGCCTGCTTCCAATCCCTCCAAGTAGACAAGGTTTTGTCATCATAGAAATGTGTGCCAATGCATTACTGCTGGGGAAGGATGGGTGCAGCTCACCCCAATAAGCAATATTTGGTATTTCATTTGGCATACAGCAACACTTTATTGCCAACTTTAATACCACAGACTATAGTTCCATTCTTACCTACAAACAGTCATAGTCGATCAACCAAGCTAGACTGAAGCCATTAGCCATCATACACATAGCGAGGATCCAGAGCCATAAAGCTGGAAAATCACGGCCAACCAATTGAATGGCACCGTTTTCCACTATACATCCTCGAAACACATAAATAACATTTGCATGAATATAACATACTATCACACACGTGGCGTAATGTCACCCCTCTGTGGCTTGTGAATCTTGAATAAAAAAGCACTCTACTCTTGCCAGGAAAAGGAGAATGGATCTACTCCATAGAGAGAAAAACAGTATTCTGACACACCTAGCCAGATACGTAAAATACCACCAAGATCGTCTTAGATCAAACTTACTTTACTGTCATAAGCCACATGAAATCAAAACGCTGTACAAACGTGCTACTGACATCAGAAAACCAACCAAGCACCAGCAAAATAATGAACAGTATCAAGCAATGGTTTTACATTCTTTGAGTTTGCTCTTTCAGAATTGCTGAAAGAACGTTCTGATAGTGTGCTCCAATACCGTATCAACGGTTGTTGGCGCTATACAAATGCAACACACATGGGGGCATATTCACAAGAAACTATCTCCGAGTCAACAGCACTTTATCGCACCCAAACTTGCGATAAATCCATAGCCCCATTCACCTGCTGGTGTTAACAGCCCACAGCACCAATTTACCCACGATAGCAGCTGCAAAAACCATCGCCACAGAGGACCTGCGCAACTATCACTAATGAGATGCAGAGTGGGTGTACCATGCCAAAATCCATGACAGCATCACACCACAACATTCTCAACGACCAGCCACATCGGCGATAAAAACACAAAACAGGGGATAAGGGGTGTTAGCACCAGGAAATCTACACCTGCTCTGACCTGGTTTAAAGTCGGATGGCAGCCTGCACCACAAAAGGGAGACCAGCCCAGGGCCACACCCGAAGGGCAACAGAAGCCATGGAGCCACCCATCATTCGGCCCGGACACCCAAGAGGGCCACAACACCCACCGACACCACCCCCAGGACCACCCCTCCCTGGCACCCCCCCGACCAAAGACATGCCACATCAGCTACACCTAAACATGCACAAAATAATCCGCATGACGTCGCACAATCACAACTGGGGACATGCATGTGTTGACACAGAAAAGAGCAGCACACATTCACTTTCGAAGCAACAAATGAAACTTTATTAAAATGAACACTGAAATGAAATGAAGACACATGGCCGCTCCCCTTGGGACAATCCGTAGGTCCCAGCCTGCAAGACAAAAATCATGATGAGAAGGTGTGTCCTCCGCACATCGAAGGACAGAGAGAGAGCGAAGGGGAGAGAGAGGGAGAGAGGGGGAGAGAGAGAGAGAGAAGAAGAGAGGAGGAGAGAGAGAGAAGAAGAGAGGGGGGAGAGAGAGAGAGAGAAGAAGAGAGGGGAGAGGGAGAAGAAGAGAGGGAGAGAAAGAGAGAGAGAAGAAGAGAGGGGGAGAGAGAGACAGTGCCACCCCTGCACACCCAGGCCACACTGCTCACCTTCCGCCACCGGCACGTAGACGGGAGGTCCCACTACGTGCCGCTGCAAGCCACACGCCCGGGACCCACAGACATGGCACCCTCCAGACCATGTAGCCACGCTCCGCAGGCCAACAGGTCTCACCTTTGGTGCTGGGTCTTGATTACTTCATGGCAGAGGACATACCCGTGCACCCGGCACCATCGCAGGCTGCACACCTCCTCAGCCCAATGTGTGCCACTAACTCTGGGATCCCGGAAGTAACGCCACCTGGCGGTAGGCCCACGCTGCCCGGTGGCTCTGGCCTACACATCTCTGGCCTACAGAGGGCACACAAAACCTGAGCTGTCCGGACCACCGGGACGGGGCATCATCGCAGGCTGCACACCCGCTCAGCAGCTTAAGGTGCCATTGACTCATTGCACCTAAAGTCACTGTCCCGTGGCGGGGTGCCTGTGCCGGTCACAATGCTCAGAGTGGCACTAACCCTGTGCAACCCCAGTCAGCGCCACGTGGTGGCAGGCCCGTGCCGGCCGCAAGGCCTCGGGTGCCACTAAACCTGTGCAAGCCCAGTCAGCGCCACATGGTGGCAGGCCCGTGTCATGCGCCAGGCCTCAGATGCCACCAACCCTGTGAGCAACAACTCATGGGCCCTTTATAAATGAGAAGCGTGGAGCGGCCGTCATTCAGTCACCACCGGAAGAGGGGAATGTGACGTTGTCGGCCCCTTATGTTGGTGGAGTCACATGGCCAGTGACGCTTGTGCCGGATGGGTGTGGTGTGTGTGCAAACCTGCCCTCAGGGAGTGGCTGTGACATGCTGACGACTAGATCAGTGACCTGCACACCACCATTGAATACGCCTGTGACGGTTAGCAATGATGGCCCCCCCCCAGTGCGTTATAAGAGTGGTCTGTCCTGCCGTACGCCGGACCAGCACAGGGCTTGCCACAATGACTCGTGGGCTCGGGGCGTGCTCCAGTCCATGTCCGGACAAGGAAGTGACTGATGCGTGTGTCCCTGTTGTAGTGTTCACAGGACCAGGTACACAACATGCAATGTCGCACCCTCTGACTCGCATCCCACAGGATGAACATCATTGACACAAGGGAAGGCACTGTCCCCACATTCATCCACACATCCATGCCTGAATGATGTAAAACATGACACAGCAGTGCGTCACTGGATGTTTATTTGCACATCCAGTGCAGTTATACAGCTGGATCGGTACATGGAAATGCCGAGCACACTACACAATATGGGCCAGTGGAGGGCCAGCCAGAGTCCACCCGGGGATGATATGTACTACGGAAGAGAAAGGGTACAGTCCACAGTCTGTCCACTGTGTCATTGGTCGTCGAACAGGATGTGGCATTCCATGTCGCTGTCCAAAGTGAGTGCATCGGAGTGTATCGGGGGTCAGTGGAAGGTCATGAGGCCATGTGCGGCACCAAGCAGAAACAGGCCAGGTGGCGGAAATGAATGCTAGTGCCTCCTGATCAAAAAACCATCCACGTCCTCGTCCCCGGATGTGTGCCCTGCCTCCCCTGTGGGTGTTGCAGTCCTGGCTGCGGCACTGTGTACCACTGACACATCAAGGGCCTGGGTGGATACATCTGCCGCACTGTGAGGCACTGACACACCAGGGGAAGGGGATGTGGATGGTGTGGGGGCAGCATCATTCATCAGCACCACGCCTTGTGGCAGCAATGCCATGATGGAGGTCTGCAGGGCATGATGGATCCCAGCTACATTCCGATGATGTGCAGCGGTGACTGCCATTCTTTCCGCCTCCATACGCACCATGTCCTCCATGAGCCTCCGCATGTGTACCAGCTCACGGCTGGTATCGCTGGAGCCACTCTGAGAGGACAGCTGTTCTACTCTCCGTGTCATGACTCCAGCGATGTCCGTCAGGGCTCGTTGGAGACCATGGGGTGGACATAGACACCCAAGGATGGCTTCCAGTTTGGCAGCCATGAGTTCAAACCCCACCTGCACATGCTCAGCTGTCTCCCTCTGGCCCTCCAGCACATGGCGTTGGAAAGCCATTTGTTGTTCCTGGGGGATTTTGGAGGGTGCCGGGGCTGTGGGTGCCTCTTGCTGGGTGGTTTGGGTGGTGGGTGGGGTCTCCTTGATGTAGCTGGGCTGCCCTGATCCTGGAGGTGAGTCGCGGATGAGGTCAATGATGTCTAGGAGGACTTGTGCGCCGATGCTGGTGTTGTCCTCCTCATCATCAGTGAAGAGTGGCTGGGACTGCTCTGCAGGAGGTGTTGACGTTGCCCCTGCGATGTGAAGGGGAGATGGTGTATTACAATGTGTCCACATGTATGTAGCCGCATGGTACAGGTTAACATTCTGACAGCATGGCATTGTACATTGTGACAGTCTGTCGGTCTGGGCGAGGTGCCAGGGTCATTGTGGGTGTGTACTGTGCCCCGCTTGATTGTGCATGTGTGCCTTCGTGGCCATCTCCACCCGTCCCCCCAGTACCTGGTGGTCACTCACCCTGTTGCGGTTGTGTTGTGTCCTGTCGAGCAGTGTCCGGTCCCCCGACTCCGGCCACAGTATCCACACTGATGACTGTTGACACCAGCTCCTCCATGACATCCAGCTCCAGCTGTGGCGCTGAGCCCCCACCTCCGGTCTGCGTTGCTGCCTTCTGGTCGGCGGAGAGTTTCTCCTTGGTCTTCCGCTTGATGTCATTCCATCGCCTCTTGAGCTCGTCCATTGTCCACTTGTGCTCTTCGACGGCATTAACCTTGTCAACGATGTCCCACCATGTTCCAGTTTTGGTGCCCAATGACACGTTGGAGGTAACCAAGAGTTGTTGATGGTGTTCCATCACCTCCGTGACTATGATCCTGTTTGCCTGCGGACTGAACTTCGTCTTTCTCGTCTTCTTGTTCTTGCCCTTCCCTGTTCCCGATGTCCCGGGCTGGTTGTATGGGGTGCTTGTGGGGTTGCATTCGTCCTCTGCGCCTGCTCTGGCTGCCTCCATAGTGCTTGGGTGTAGGTCAGGTTGGGTGTGGGTGTTTTTTCTACTTTTATGGAGATTTTTTCAGCCTGCCAGATTTGTGTTGCAGGCCTGGCGCTGCTTATCGCTGATTTTCTCATCGCGCTTTGGCCAATCGTGTGTTTTTTGGTGTTGTGGTTTGTGTTTTTATCTCCGTCGAGGTGGTTGTATCGCGGACAGGCGGATTATCGCATGATACCGCCTTCTTGTGAATTCCACGTTGACACGGGGTTATTTTCCCGCGATGGGCTGCGATATTGAAGGTGCGTTACGCTACTCTTGCGGTAGATATCACACGTTCTTGTGAATATCCCCCATGATGTTTTTAAATAATTGCTTAGTTCATCTCCATATCCTAAACACATTTGAAGCTACAGCAGAAGGCTCTCCTGCAAACTCCCTTGTAATCTGCTTGCAATTATTTTTATCTAACTGAAAGGAAGTGTGGATCAGTAGCGATTGTCTACCCGAAAAGTGATTTCCAGGGTTTAAAATAGTAATAGTGACAGTTCGGAAATTCCACACTCAGTAAAAGGGGAAAACAGCAGAAATAGAGACATTGACCATGGTCATATAAAGAACTGGAAATCCCAACAATCTAGCCCCTATAGCACAGTAAGCAAATGTCCTGTACCTAGCATAGCACAGCACTTGGGCAACAAAAATGTGGTGTATGGAAGTACTTGAATTAATCTAACTTATTGTGCACAGTATAATTAGGGATTTCAATCCCAAAAATATGTACTGCCAGATGGAGGTGTAATGAGTAGAAGATGTGCTCTCACAGCACAATTCAAGGAGTGTTTTCAAGTTTTACGTTTGTTTGTTTGAAATTATGCCAAGTAGGCAAAACAAACATTACTTCCAATTAACTCAATTAAAACAGTAAACCATTAGAAATAGCTCAGCTATGCTGAACGTATTAAACAAGATAGTAAACACATTTCACAAAAATATTTCGAAAGCAGATCATCATAAAACCGGAATATTATCTAATAAAGCGCCTATTACAATCTTCCATTTTATCATCTAACTCTTCTGGGCAAAAGCAGCAAAAAACAAGATTCTATTGTTATGCCATAATAGTTTCTAATAAAGTGCAGGATGCATTAGCTTTTCATTGAACGACAAGAAGATAAATCTCCCTAAAGTTGAAATAGAAAGGAATTCTAAGCGAGATTTCACTCAGAAACTCAGGGTGCCTTGCTGTAAAAAACACCTGCAGGCCCACAGTTGGATAATTGTATGTCAGAAAATTGAGGGGCAGATTTACAAGCCCCTTGCTCCACTTTTGCGTCATTATTAACATGGGAAAAGTGACGCAAAAGTGGCGCAAGGGGCTTGTAAATCTGCCCCTGAGTTTTAATCACTGTGGTACCAGAATATTGTAGTTAATTTATATATTGACTACCAAAATCCTAGTAAGTTTGAATTTTTAATTTACTGTCCTCTTTTAATGTTTTTATGTTTATTAATTTCATCAAAATGTGCTACAGTCGTGTGGAAACCTAGTATGAGAAGAGAAGATCGGAGAGGAGAAGAGAAGAGAAGATATCCTAAATTGGAGATTAGTAACCCCGTCCCTAACTAGCGATAAATTGGAAGGGAAGACGAGTACCTTCATTGTGAGTGAACCCATTATTCATTTGCAGTAAGCAAGAACAATATCTTCCGAATTTAATGCGATGAAAATTAGTGTGACTCTTAGAGAGTAGCAAATACAGAGTAAACAGGTACATGTAGTGTGTCAAAGGGATGTCGTAAGAAAGAAAGGGTCCCCATATGCCATCAAATGTCGAAAGTTGGTTATTCAATGTATGGGTCAAAAATTCCTGCTGCACCATTTGCGTAATGGCTGCCGACCGTTCTTCAAAGGTTGGGGAGGCTGCAGATTTCCAGTATCTTATTGGATGTATAACTTGTCTACCACCAGTGCTGAATCTAGCTATCTTTTTGATGATTAGTGATCCCGGCAATTCCACTTGTGTTGTGTAAGAGGGCCAGCTAGGGAGAGGAAATAAATTCCTGATCACTCGTGCCACATAACTGAGTCCATATTGAGTTCCAGTTAGACTGCAACCGTGGGCAAGACCACAGTATGTGGAATATGTTTCCTGGTGAGTAATGACACCTCTAACATGCAAACGTGTGAGATAGCTTCGCTTAATGCTGTTACTCACGGATTACGGATTCAGGGGCAGATTTATGACGACTGGCGCATCCCTGCATATCAGCAGGGATGCGCCAGTTATTATGCGCCACAGCTGCGCCACCATGGATGTGCCGCATTTATAATGCGGCGCACAATGGGGCAAAAACGGCACAGATGCGTGACGCATCTGTGCCGAAAAGTGGCGCATTGCTGGAGTTGCGTCACAAGCGCGACGCAGCTCCAGCAATGATCTGGGGGGCCCTATCTGTACAATGCTGCGTCAATCCTTACGCCTGCTTCAAGCAGGCGCAGGGTTTTGATGCAGCATGGGCCTAAAAGTGACTGAGTGAAATCTTGTAGATTTCACTCAGCCACTTTTAGGAGGCGTTCCTGCGCCGGAACGCCCCCACCTGCCCTGGAACGCCTACATGTGGCGCAGGGCTTTACAACGTGACGCATCTGGGAGATGCGTCACGTTTGTAAATACCCCGCACCATGGCGCAGGATTTGCGCCGCTGCTGCGTCACAAAAGTGACGCAACGGAGGCGTAAATGAGGCGCAAGTGCAACATAAATCTGCCCCTCAGTGTCTGAAAAAACAGATATGTGTTTGAGCTCATATGTGTTTTTTCTGTTATGGCAGATATCACTCAGAATAGAATACAGAACGATAGAAACAACTATACAGATGGGAGGTGATAATACCAGTTGTACATTCCGTACAGATTTTGCACTGCTAAAGTCTTATACCCAGAGTAGGAGACAAATGACATTGACCAAAGCTACTCTAAGGCTCTGTTTCATGTACCATAGATATTGCTTTTTTCCATTGTTACTCACATTGGCTCCATCTAAATTTGAATAATATTGGGGTCCAGGACAGAACCGAGGATAAATACCAGTTTTATTGGCAGGTTTTGAGTTAGTTCTCCAATTCTGACTCGTTTTTGTCTGCTATTTTCGAAGGATTAAACCATTTCAGAGCACTGACTTGAACCAACCGCAGCCCGAGCAGGTGAGAGCAGTGGGGACGGATTGGGGGGGATTTCAATGGTTGTCATCGGTGGTCGAAATCCCCCCCATCCTGCCCCACCGCTCTAACCTGCACGGGTCGCAGCTACCTCGAACACCCATTCATAATATCTGAACGTGCTTCAGTCTCCTTTGCCCAATTCTCTCAAAGGCACCAGAGATAGAAAGCAGTGTATCAGTGTTTATAGATAGGCCTGTGGGTTTGATTGGTATGCAATGGCTAAATGTAATACCCTGTTTGTATTTGTTTTCATCCATCCTCACAGGTGGAACTGGTTCCTGGTTAATAATTGGCTAAAACAGTAATTTTCAATATATATGGTCGAAACAAACAGCAACCCATTACACAGTGCCTTTACTTAGCCAAGGAACACTATAGATGGAGTGATAATTTGCCTTAATCGCTGGATCTAGATATGTATTCTTATTATAATTGGAATATTTAGCGCTCCATTGAAGACAATGCAGTGCTCCGGGCTTCTAATGACCGGTAGAAGCCTGGAGCTCTAACATTCCAATGTTTGCTCACAGCTGCTGCTGTGAGCAAACGGCCTCACGGAGCCTGAGGGGATTTCAAATTTTTGCAAATTAGAACATTCTGCCCTCGAGGGGCTGACTGTTCTAAGAGCCTTAGAACCCTGTAGCCGGTTCTAAAGGTCATGAAAGGCCCGCTCCCTTTTTAAAGGCCCTCGCTCAACGCTGGACCGGGCCTTTAATGGCCGGTAGAGCGTGCTGCGGCGGGCTCTGAGCCTATATTAGATTCTGGAGCTCTTTCCAGGCTGATGCTGCTTTATAGTGATTTTAAGCTAAATCCTGGTGATTGTTTATGCCTTTCCAACTTGAAGTGGCCAAAATATAAACTGCCACAAGAAAACACTGACCTCCTGCGACATGCTATTTGAAATTGATGTCCCATCCAACAGAGCTACCCTAAAATCACTCAGAGTTACAAAAGATTGCCTAGATCAGGCCTCCTTGATACAAGGCATCAAATTTACCAGCATTATTAACATTCTCTTTCACATTGTTGTATTTGTTCAGCATGCGTTTTTTCACCATTCTTATCACAATATGCTCGGGTGAAAGACCTAAATGCTTATTTATGAGAGGCTTGCATCGCCAGAGCATCACTTTTTTTGATGCTCCGGTGGCGCAAGAGTCTCAACCCTACGTATGAGGCGGTGCAAAGTGAACCTGCATGGCTTTGCATGGCCTCATAGATATCGAGTAAGACATAGCAGCGCAAGTCACTGCATTGCCTTACTCTGCGTCAAGGAGGTGCGTCATGGGTGTTCCATGGGCTTTGTGTGGAGCTCCCACGCAACACCCATGGTTTTTGATGCTGCCCCATATTTACAAAACCGCGTAAACCTGGGGCAGCTCCAAAAACGGACGCCTACCCAGTGGAGGCGTAACGAGGAGAAATGTTTTCATTTTTCCTCGTTTTTTCCTCTTTGCATGGGTGCTGCATTCTGCAACTCACATAGAAAGAGGAAAACGTCTCTCGGGATTGTTTTTGTGAAGGAAGGTGCCACTTCCTGTATAAAAACAATCCTGCCTATGTTGGTGCTAGGCAGCAATTTGTGAACCAACGCATGGGAAAAGGACAAGAATGCACCGTATTTCATAAATACGGTGCATACCTGCCCTTTCACATTGGCATAGGGCAGCGCCGCAAGAAGACTTGCGGCACTGCCCTACGCCAATTCTTCATAAATGAGGCCCTATATTTTTAGCTACACCTTTGATTACCCCCCACGCTCACTGACCTTTGGTTTGCTAAAGACTGTTTAATGTTATTTTCTTACTGTAAAAATGATTTACTGTGGGAATTGGGGGCCTTTATAGTTGTCAACAGTTGTCGATGATGAGGAGTACCAGGGTCTAGAAATGTTTGCCAGAATGGGGTCCTTATGCCTAAAAAAGTTTGACAAGGGGGTCTCGGCATCAAAAAGTTTGAAAACCTCTGGTGTAGGGTGATTTACCACAGTATGTGGTTGTCAGCATGGAATACTCTTAAAACCACAAAAACAACAATTGACGGACAGATTGTTGAACAATGTCAGACATTCACCCCAGTACAGATCTCTGGGCCTTAATCCATCATTGTTTTGCTCACCACGCCATTTCAGTTTAAACCCAGCCATATGCAAATCAGTCTTGACCCTGCCCCCTATGGGAACAGTCAAGCCCAGACTGCCGGGCCAGATCCTCTCTGAACCTGAAACAAGTATCCTGTGACCAGTTTCGGGGCATCACCCCTCATCAGCCAGGCTAGCTTGAGTCCAGTGGCATTGAGGCCACGGGACCCACTTCTGGGTATATGGTTCCACTCGGGTGACAAATGCAAAAAGAACAATTGATGGTCAGAATGCTGAACAATGTCAAACATTCACCCCAGTACACTAATCTGGGCCTAAATCCGTCCTTTTTTGCTCCCCACACCATTCCAGTTTAAACCCAGCCATATGCAAATCAGTCTTGACCCTGTTCCCCATGGGAACAGTCCAGCCCGAACTGCCACGCCAGGTCTTCCCTGGACTGGAAACATCATCCTGAGACCGGTTTCGGGGTTGCACCACTCATAAGCCAAGCTAACTTCCTTCCAGTGGCATGGAGAGCACAGGACCCACGCCTGGGCAACCTGTCCCACTTGGGGTGACAAATGCAAAAAGAACAATTGATGGACAGAATGCTGAACAATGTCAAGCATTCACCCCAGTACAGAGATACAGGCCTAAATCCATCATTTCTTTTCTCCCTACGCCATTCCAGTTTAAAACCAGACATATTTAAATCAGTCTTGACCCTGCTCCCCATGGAAACAGTCCAGCCCGAACTGCTAGCCCAGGTCTTTTCTTCACCAGAAACAAGCATCCCGGAACTTGTTTTGGGGTATGACCACATATCAGCTAGGCTAGCTTGAATGCAGGGGCATGGAGAGCATGGGACCCACACCTGGGCATACCCGTTGCACTCAGTGTGACCAATGCAAAAAGAACAATTAATGGACAGAATGCTGAACAGACTCTGAAAACCAAGCATAGCTCAATTTGGTTTGAGGAAGGGGACAGTACCTCATCAAGGGACATAGTGTTGCAAGAGATAATGAAACGTGTAAAGACTAGTTGAAAGACAGAAGAACACTTGAGTCCTAATTTATAATATTTCTGGAAGATGAAAGATGAGCTGAGTCTAGGGGCCTCTGATAATTTAATTATGAGGGAGGAAAGGCATACTTAACCGGAAGGAATGAAGAGGAGGTCAATGGAATTGGCTCATTTGGGACAGATGCTTACAAACAAACCCATGAAAGGTTCTAATGCCAAGAGATGGATGATAATGTTAAAGAAATGATTGAGACATGTGATCTGTGTATGGAGAGTGAGAAGAGATTAAATGTGGAAGGTGGACTCATGGGGAAATACATTGTTGGGGAGGGTTCCTGAAGACGATTTATTTAGATTTCATTGGTCCAATGGACTATTTGAGACAGTTGGAATGCTTTGAGGTAGTTGTAAAGGATGTTTTTCTAGATCAGCCGAGGCACAATTTCCAGGGAACATCACTACAGATTTCACCATCAGGGTGTTAAAAAAATACCTTCTTGGGGGAAAGTTGCACAAATTATCTGGTTATGGACAATGGGGCACATTTAACTTCACATTCGATGCTGAGTTTCCTGAGCTTATGGTGTGAAGCATATTAAAAACTCTCTGTACAACTTCAAAGTAACTGCACTGTGGAGTGATCCAATCATTTAATTAGAGGGACAACACAAATACAGTGAAAGTGTTGTATCCAATGACAGGGATCCAGGAAGTGTTTTGTAGTTTCTTGATTGGTTCCATGTAAATATACACATCAGTCTTTTTTCCGGTTGCCAGCCCTTACTCCAGCCCCACCAGGAGCAGCCTGTCTGCTGCTCAGCCCATCTTCAACTGTCACCACTCCTCCACACAGGCACCCAGGCATTCCATTCATCACAGTCACACCAACAGTCCAATACCATCTCTCACTCTGGCTGAGCAACTAGGAGACAGCTAGGCTGGGTAGCATACAATATCACAATGAGGATATAACAGAAAGTTCATGGGATTCTTAAAGAAGCTGTGGAAGAAATGACCTGGGCGTATCGGCCCACTCAAAATGGTGGAGCAAGTGTGGCCCCTTTTGCAGTTATAAGGGATAGAGAACTGAGAATGAAGTTGTCACCACAGTGATTGACCGACAAGAATGATAGTGGAGGAACTGATTGGAAATCTAGTAGTGGCTGGTTACAACCAGGAGGCTGAGTAAAGTTCAAATCAGGGAGGAAAGGTGAGGAAGTGAATACATTCTCAAGTCCGATGGAAGTAGAAAGGATTTATAAGTGGCATGTAGTGTTAAAAAATGGTGAGATGGGGAACAGGAGGAGAGTAGCCTTTTACTGCAGCCCTGCCAAGTGTCACACATCTGGCATTATACTAACACATTTTAGATGTATTTCCAGCGTTACCACAAGTGCACAAAGTTATCATGCATTATTAAATTGTCACATCATCTCTGCCTGGTGGCCGGGTAGGTCATTTCCAGTACTGGAAAGCCACGCACTAGCCTGGCAGTGACAGTTAGGGCTGAGGATCCCTGCAGCCAATAATATTTAATGTTATAGCTACTATCTTCATTCGCATGAGCTGCTGTGCACCACAAGACTGATTTGTTTCTGATAGGATGATGTTAGTGATGTGATATGCATTGGAGGGTAGTCAGCCTACCGTGGATCTGTGGCCCTCGTGAGACATGATGATTGTAACCATCGGAGAAGTGTAGGTGCATGGAGGGAACTGGACCGACATTCTGACCAAAGTAAGCCGCTTTCTCAGATAGAATTAGTCTGCAGGTATAACTGGGTCACTTTAACCCTTGTGAAAGTGACCTAGTGGCTCTACCCTGACTCCGTGGAGGGAGGCCTGCATAACTTTAGGGTGCTGCGGTATGCTGAACCCTCCACCATAAAGCAGGTTGAAAGCTGCAACAGGCAAGCATGAGCTCCAGGTTAGGAATTTGCCCATGCCTGTTCTGTCTACTTTTGTCTCTATGGCTCAGTGAATGGACACCAACCTATCCCTGTGACCTACCTCATTACCGTGAGGCCAATCATCAGCCTCGGATGCACGCAGACAGTGTATGACAGGTTGCTAGTGCTGAAAAGTGTCACGATTTCGCAGTTAACCAAGCATGAACAACGACAGATCCGTAGGGGTTATGGATCTAATGTCGTTTATGCTCCCATGAGAAAAGCCCACCCCTATCCCGTGCATCCTGCACTCCCTAGGTTACTGTTATTGTCATCAAAGTGCTTAGGTGATTGCGACATGTGTTTATTTCTGTATGTTTTCATATTTTGATTCATTGGTAAATGCCTTGAAAACAATTCGTTGTGGCCTTTTTGATTTCTAACGTATTTTGCCTTCTAATATGCACAAGACACTTCGCATTATGCCCCGCGCTGAATGCGCTGTAACAAAGGAATCTTTGATGGAAGGGCGTCGCCTCGCGTATGAACGCGAGCATCGTCAACCAACGTTTGGGTGCGGTTCGGGTGTGGCAGGCCTATAAAAGCCACACCCGAGCCTCTAGAAGGTGCTTCGCCTTCTGAGTGCGGTAACGTTCGCATCGCGGCAGCATCGCAGCAGCGCTCTTGACATCACAGCAACTCACCTGATTTCCTTCAGACTTCTGGACTTCCTGGCATTCGTAGACTACGGATCCTCGGTACCTGAAATGAAACAGAGAAAGCTAAGTGACTTTTAATTCTGTTATTCAACAAGGCGCCCTACGCAAGAAAGGAGCATTTAACAACTTGAATAATAAGAACAATTTTTGGACTTACTTTTGAATATTTCAGAAGAACTTTACTTTGACAATCTTGAATTTTAGATTATACGCTGAGTAGTAGATCTAATTATGTTATTCTCTGATGCAAATGTGTTATCTTTAGACTAAGAACCTACGTCAAAAAAGATGGAGAATGCGGAAAAGTACTTATGTGGAGTAAGTGAAAACCTGATTAGAGTTTAGAAAAAGAATAGGAGTACAGTGAAGCCCTTTTTGAATATAGAATTAAAATTGTTAATATGTGATTATTTCTTTTAAAAGGAAAAGAAGATTTGATGAAAAAACCAAACATCTTTACACGAATTTTCACCTGGACTTCACTGCTGCTAAACAACTCCATTTGACGACGACAACAGGACGCTAGGAATACACCTGTAGAATCGCAGGTAGGACGTTTACACTACTTTATTCTCAAATCAAAAGTAGAGAGTATTAGACTAGGAAGTCTTACGTTTGTATTACTCAAAAACTTCTTGTTGCCTCGCAGGTCGACAACAGGATCCATTAGCGTCCGAATCCAGACCTCCTCTCCAAGTTTCTACTGTATGGCCATAGCGTTTTCAATGGATATAGCTGGTTGTATTTTAGGAGTTCAGGGAGGTTGGTCCATAGCGTCTGTGCAAAACCCACCAAGCACCTTTCAGGTAAGAACAAGTATCCTGAAGGTAAGAGTGACTTGGTAACCTTGACAGAAAGTGATCCAAGGGAAACAATACTTTTCTCATGTTTCACCTCACTATGCCACAGATTTCCTGCGCATACAGTCTTCGGATCACAAACATGCAGTCAAAGTAGGAGTTGAGGATACGAGTGGGACAAAGAAAAAAAGATTTTAAAAAAACAATTGAAGGAAAGAGAAACAAGGTTAAAGAGAAATGGAAAGAAATTAGAGGAAAGAAACAGAGAAGAGGGAGAGAAAGGAGACAAGACATTAAGGAAGGAAAGATAAACTTGTACAGGAGGGCAGGCCAAGAGAGGAGACGATGGGGAGAAAGCGGTCGAGATAGGGAGGGAAAGGAGAGAAGAGAAACTAGAAGAGGTTGGGGAGAATGCAGCGAAAGAGATATAAGTATACAAAGAAAGGAGAGACATAAGAAGAGGGAGGATAACGAAACAGATAAAAAGGAAACAGAGGACTAAATTTAGGAGCCTATTGCTCTAAACCTGTGGGTAGGACTCACAGACTGTGGGCTACAAGAGGGGGCAGGTAGAGCTAAAAAGAGAAGATGGGTATAGACAGATAAGTAGGAAAGAGGCTGTAAAGAGAGCGATAGGGAAGGAGAGATAAGAAAATGAGGAGAGAGAAAGAGAGAGAGGAAAAGATGACTGGGTAAAAAGAGGCTGAGATGCAACGATAGCGATAGAAAATACATTCTGGAGATCAGTAAAGGTGAGATGTGAGCTACCAGCTTGAATTAGACTATGACTGACAACTGCTTCTCAACCCCTAGGGGTGAGGGGAGATAGGGGTGGTGGGGACAGCACCACTCACAGTGCGTCTGCAGCTGATTTACATCAGTTTCTTACCATCACCTGTGTTCAAAGTTTCCCTTCAGCTTCTGGCATGTTGGAATGGGTCAGTCATCATCTCTGAGCCTTGCTCTAATTCACAGTTCTTCAGGGCCCATCATCTGTGTTTCTCCCAATGAACCACCACTCCCCCACTCTTTGAAATCATCTATAATTTTATTCCATGCCAAATTAAACAGCTGCAAAAACTAATATTAATTATTGCAAGGTATAGAAACATGACAATGCAACTCAGCACATCATGGCTGGTTATTAATCAAAAGCTACAAGATGCTACTGTAGTTTATCCAGTCTTCCTAACCATTGCTCCTAGACAGTGGCTGCTGGCACGGATCAGGGGAGGCGGGGCAGAGTGCGGGGGAAGGGGGTAAAGAAAACAAAAAATAAATGTACCTCCTTGCCCCATGTCTCCTCCGTCGTCTTTCTGCGTTTAGTCTCATCAGGAAGCACCCCTAAGCCAATCACAATGCTGCAATGCAGCTTTGAGAATGGTCTGAGCGTCCTGGTTCGGTGCTCAGACGGGGACTGGGAGCCTGGGCCTGTTCCTCACCCAGACTGTAATACAGCCTGCATGGAGAACATGCAAAGTGTGCATGACTGTTTGGCCGGCCCAAGACGGATAGCCAAACATTCATGCACACTTATAGAGTGCCCACCACTCCTTCCCCTGCTCTGAGAGCAGAGCAGCCCCTCCTTGCAAAGCTGCCCCAGCAGGAAAAAATAAAATGATAATAATCATTATTATCATTTTATTTTTCCTTTATTTAAACTGCTGAAAAGCAGTGGGGCAACGCTCCTCCACATTAGAAGTGGAGGCACCACTGCGCCTAGACCATAAACTTAACCAGCCAACATTAAAAGTGAAACTATAACTCCCAGAATGCAATATAATGTTGGCTAAAAAGCCAATTCTAAGAGCAGACATTTTGAGGCAGGTGCTATTTCTCACAGTTACATTGGAAAGCAACTCCCTATGGTGCAGCTGCAGATTTATCTTAAATTAGCCATGTTAGAAAAAAGGAATTATGTTAGTGACATTGCATGATCACTTATGGATCAGTGTGACAGTTTTAAGTCAAGAAATTGGATAATTCATGGAATGCATCTAATAACAGGCATAATTAACTGTTGACACGCTAATGTGCCACTCAAATTGAATGAAATGTCACATAAGCACACTCAAACTTTTAAATGTCACACATAAACAATCTGAAAAATTAACAGAGATGTGCAATTTGTATTTATTCATTTATTTGAATTACCACTTGTTTAGAGCAGAACACCTCCGGGTTTTGAGCTTGCGCTCTCCAGCATTCTTTTTTACCCTGTTGCCTTAGCAGCCGATTATGCATGAGACTGAGTCACAGTATGATCTCCTAGTTGCACTTGCTATGTTATAAAATGTGCTTTTTGAGCTAGCATGCGGTCATAAATGATCAGATCAATGAGAGCATCTGAGCAGCTGCTGTGCCTGCCTGCCCTCTGTTACTGAGATCTGCAGTCACCAGTCTGTCTCTGGTTAGGGCCCTTCCTTCCGTTTCTGGTGCTTTGCAGCAGTTTTAAGATCTTCTTAGAGATTCTTGTTGCCCAAATGGGTGTAATTTCTGATATTTATGTTTCCCTCGTCTTCATTGCTTGCTTTTGTTCAGTTGAAAGTGTCACTCACAGTCGTTGAAATGTCACTCACAATATCTGAAATCATGAAAATGTCACATATAGCAATCTGAAACCTTGGCAGCTGTATTACTGTACCAAGGGGGAAGGTGGGGAGAGGAGTTGGCCTAAGGGCTAGGGCGGTGGACCTAGAATCTGGGGAACTGGGTTGGAGTCTTGGCAATGACGCAGAACATCCTGTGATTCTGGGCAAATCACTTAATCTCCACCTGCCTAACAAAAATGGATGTGTGTCTTCATGTAATGCAACTGGTGCTTTGTAAAGCGCTCTGATACCAGGTTCGGGTCAAGTTCGTGCTATATACAACTCTGTAAAAAAAAAAAAGTGGGGGGAGGAACAAGGAAGGAAGGTGATAGAGCATCATGTTATTCTGAAATTTGTTGGGGTGCATCATATTCACCGGTAGTCAGCACCCGCATACTAATTGATGTAGGTTAAGTGTGCCATAGAAATGTATTGTTGTAATCGTTTAACATAGAGGTGATTAGAAATGTAATAATGCTTTTCGTGAAAAGAAACGTTGCAGATTATGGTGAATGTATTTAGTAAATGCATAATGATTAGTTATGAAATGCAATGTATTAGGTTAAACATGTGCCATGTTAAAGTTACATGTGCAGGTTGCTTATTTACGTATATGAGAATAATGATCTAATGCTTAGAGTGTGATTTAGTAATGTTTAACAGTGTAAAAGCCTGATCGCATATACGTCTAAATGAGAAAGGCCTGTTCATTTCTTATGTTAGCTAGCATCGTAGGCCGAAAATTATTTCCCTTGGTAAAGGCTTTGGGTTGCAGGGAGATGTCAAATCCTAGAGAAGTGAAATGTTTTTCGTTCTCATGTTTCTGTTGCAGGTGCAAGGACATTTAGCTCGTTAGTGAGACTAGGTCTTTCTTTTAGGAGTTAGGATGCTGCGAGAAGCCAACAGGGGAGTACGTTGGAATGTGAGGATGATACTTTCAGCGGAAAAGGTGCCTGGGACCCAAGGTCAAGCTAACCGTCGATGGATGCGAGACAAGTTTGTAGGAAAAGTACTGGAAGAAGACCTGGCTGAAGAGGTGTGCCGAAGGGCGTGTTCTACGTTTTTGGGGTTTTGTATTATGAACAGTGCCCCGTGGGTTGAGTAGTTGAGGTTTAGACGGGAAGCTAGAAGGAGCGTCTTACAACGAGCTCTGACTAAGTGAATGTACTTCTTAGGAAGGCTTCACTTCTGACACCTTTAATTATCTTGCCTGGGAAGGGGAATGTTAAGTAGGGATGTCACCTTAGAGAGAGAGTAGGGATAGACTAAAGTTTTTTTTTTCCTTTAGACTAATGATTCCTAATTTGGACATTGGCTTAACCATTGCTTTCTTGATGATTTTAGAGTCAGTGATTCTTTTTGTTTTGAGTCGGATGAGAATCCTACGTAGGCTTGCATTTGTATTAGTGCCCATTTACCTTCTACACCTTGTATTAAGGTGTTTGTATGTTCAGTTATTTTTGGTTGTAATAAAATCCTATACATTTTAGATTCTGAGTCAGTGGTCCTTTCCAAATGAAATCTAATTTTGGCGATTATGTGTTGATAATTGTATTTCCTCCCCTCTACACTATTTAGCAGATAAAAAGTTCCTGGTGACCTGAGAGGATTCTTGGAAATAATTAGGTAGTCTAGAATCCGGCCTCATCAAAGGTGAAGTATAAAGTTAAAGTAGCAGTTTGATGATGAAGAAATTATATAAAGGCTACAACGTGTGTTGAGGGCAATGACCAATCAGTGACCAATACTCGCAAAGTGACAATCAGATCTTCGTGGGTGACTTCAATGTCCACTGGGGCTCGCCTCAAGACACCTATGCAAATTTGCTGGCCACCTTCCTCTCTACAAACGATCTTATCCAACACTGCACTGAAACAACACACTCTAAGGGCTCAACCCTGGACCTTGTTATTACTAAAGCAGGCTTGCTGACCATCGCTACCCCTATTCATGTAGACTGGTCTGACCACCTCCTCATCCCATTCTCTCTTCACCTATCAAACTCTATAACTCTTGGCCAGCCTAAGAGGGCTACTTCCTGGTTCTGTGACACTAAAAATATTGACCTCAGTATCCTCTGTGATTCTGCCTTGCTATCACTTCCAAGGCTAGACCCGGACCTAGATGTTAACGAACTCACCTCCCAATGACTTACAGTCCTTGCAGTCGAAATCAATAATGTCGCTCCTCTCCAAAGCAAAAAGAAAAGGCCCACTCCCTCAGCACCTTGGTTCAACAAATCCCTCTATGAAGAAATGAAGTACCTAAGAGTCCTTGAGAAACAATGGAGACAAGCGCCCTCCACCGAAAATTTGGCCACGCTTCGTTCAGCAAGATCCAAGTACCACAAGCACATCTTCCTTGGAAAAGCGTCGCACTTCAAATCCCTCCTTGACTCAGATAAAAATAGACCCAAAAAACTATTCGACCTCATCAAGAACCCAAACAGCCCTCTCCCAACCTCCAAATTGGAGGATTCCACAAAGAAAGCAGCGGAATTCGCTATATTCTTTGACGAAAAGGTGAAATCACTTGTAGATCAGGTCATTCATCCTACCCCTACAGAGGAGCGCAAATCCTTAACCATTTGGCAAAACTTTGACCCTATCTCTGATGATGCCCTCCTTAAATGCATCCTCGATACAAAGCCCTCTAACCATTCTCTTGACCCCATCCCTAGTGCCATTGCCATTGACTTCTATACCCATTCTCTTTCCTATTGGACCACTCTGGTCAACCTCTCCCTCAGTCAAGGCTCCCTTCCTGTTTCCTTCAAAACTGGGCAGGTCACCCCTCTGCCTAAAAAACCCACCGCTGATGCGAACGACCTCAACAACTACCGTCCCATCACTAACCTACCCTTTCTTGTGAAAATCACAGAAAATGTGTAGCGAAACAACTCTCTCGCCATATCAAGGACAATGATCTTCTTGACAATTTCCAGTCCGGCTTCATTCAAAACTGCAGCACTGAAACAGCCCTGCTGCTAGTGATTGATGACGCGCTGCGGATACTCGATTCAGGGGAGTCTTGTCTTCTAATTCTTCTTGACCTTTCTGCAGCCTTTGACACTGTCAATCACAACACTCTCCTTAACACTCTTCAACAGAGAATGGGCATAGAGGGCACTGTGCTCAAATGGTTTGCCTCCTTCCTCTCTGATAGATCCCAAATGATCAAAATAGCGAACAGTCTTTCATCTCCTTTAGCGGTCAGTCAAAGTGTCCCTCAAGGCTCTATACTTGCACCCACACTGTTCAATCTCTATTTAGAACCGTTGGGAAATCTCCTGAGTAAATCCGGGATCCACTATCATCTCTATGCGGACGACACTCAAATCTACCTTAAGGTGGCCTCCAATCACGGTCTCTCCTTCCTAAGCTCTACTCTCGACTCCATTCAAAACTGGATGTTAACTCTTCAACTGATCCTGAATCCCTCCAAAACTGAATTCCTCCTCCTCACTTTCTCCTCCCCCAGTGCAATCATGCATGGATCAGATTAGTCTACTGAACAATAAACCCATCATTGTCGTGAGCGCAAAATCCCTTGGTGTCATACTCGACAAAAAACTCAATCTACTCTCCCACATCTTCCCGGAGCACGACCTTAAAAACCTGGTCCAATCGCTGGTTCTCTCCAGATTGGACTACTGCAATTCTCTTCTTGCTGGCCTCCCCAAAACCCACCTGTCCCCCCTGAAGTCTGTTCTCCATTCAGCAGCTCGTTTAATTTATGGGGCCAAAAGAAGCGACCACATCACACCCATTTTATCCACCCTCCGTTGGCTTCCCATAGAGGCAAGATCTATCTACAAGACTGCCTGTATCACCCACAAAGCCTTGCACTCCTCCTCCCCTCGCTACCTGGCGAATAAACTGAAACTCTCTGGAGGCTCCAGACCATCACGTAATGCTGAAAATTTATTGCTTGAACCTCCCACTTTCAAGGAGGAAAGATCGATGGCCCAATCCTTTTCAGGCAACGCGATGAGAATCTGGAACTCACTTTCGCCTCAGCTCCGGACTACCACCTCTTCCCAGGCCTTCAAAACTGACCTCAAAGCTCTCCTCCTTCAAAGACACTTCCAAATTGAATTCACGCCCTCTATTTTCTGAAGGAAGTCCTTCCATTATAGGAAATTCTGTTCTCCATGCCTATAGAAGTGCCTTCCCAGTGTGTTTTTGTGTTTTGAGTGTCTGCCATTTAGTGCAGTATTATACCTCTACTTGTACTTTGTACTCTTTTGTAACATGCACACATCACCTTTCCTTTTGTAACGTATCGTTTGCTACCTCTTGCATTTTGTTTGCTTTTGATACATGCACAACGGCCACCACTGCCTCATGTAACGTAACCTTTGTTTTAGTGTTTTGAGTGTCTGCCATTTATTGCAACTTTTTACCTCTGTGTACTTTGTATGCTCTTGTAACCTGCACACGTCACTTTTTCCTTTTGTAACGTATCGTTTGCTACCTCTTGTATTTTGTTTGCTCCTGATACTTGCACAATTGACTATTGCCTCATGTAACGTAAGGTTTGATTTTGTAACATGCTCACTTGTAATTTTTCTCCTTATGTATCGGTACTGCTCCTATTGTGAAGCGCTCTGACACCTTCGGGCAAAGTCCGCGCTATATAAAAACGCATTAAATAAAATAAATAAATAAAAAATGGAGGATGCCAGAGAGGGTAGGAAGTAGCGGTGCAAGAACGTCGTTCGAAAGGAACGTGGGCGTTATGTGGATAGAGCAGCACAAACAGCAACGCCTACCCATTAGGTTGCATAATTATGTTTTGGGGTAGTGCTCTAATTGTGGACATGGAAACGCGAACTCCCGCTCTAAATTCGGAAAGCCGTCTCCTTCGCGCCACTGAACCCTGTGAAGCAGGCCAGCGCGCTCCTTCCTGAGAACTGACACAGCCTGTCGCCCCCGCTGCCCCTCTCTATGCTACCAAAGTGAAACACACTCGGGCAGGAGATGACCTCAGCTCGCCGGCCCGACGCCTCATCAATGAGGCAGTGTGGTGGTGTCTCTGGCGGGTGGGGGCCGGGGAGATGGCTTTGAACCCCAGTCCGCCAGCTGTGTCGTCAGCACCTTCCCTGTAGTTGGACCAGCGTCCAAAAGACACGTTTTTGAGATCATTTAGAATTGCAGCTGTCGGGCGAAGCGTCCAGCTTCCGGGGAAAACCAAAACAACATCCTCTTTCAAAGGGTCCTCGGGAACAAATGCCACCCTACCCGTCAGTCTCCCACGCCATATAACGGTATCAAACTTCTCAGGGGGCGGGACAATTCCTGGTTCTTTGGTTGGCGCGGGCACTCTGTGGCCATTATTGGATATAAACTGCTTACCAGTAATGCAGAAACAAGTGCATTGTGTATTTTACGGTGAGAAAGTATTTTTGGTGAACAAATTACAAACAATTTCCACATTGACATATATATCCTGGCACAGATTATACAGACATGGCGTCTGAGACTGGTGATTTAGGAAGCAAAGCCTGCTCGCTCCTGAGCAAGTATCTGTGACATTCTTATGCCGGTTTCGACAATTATATAGAAAATCGCAATGTTCCGATTACAGAAATTTGTGCCATCTCCTTGGTAATTGAAAATGGATGATGACGGCTCTGCAGAGAGTTCGTACGACTTTGATGGATTCCGCTGTTTTGTGGCACAGCAGAACTACGCGTGCTACGTGAAGCCCAATGGGTTTCGGAACCAGGTCGATAATGTTGCTTGTCTCAGAAAGAAAAGGGGGCGAGAAAGGCGGGGAAGGCGGACGCTTCACATCCTCTCCTTGGGTGCATCATGTAGAGCAAATCAGACAAGGGGACTGCGGTCCTAGGGGCAAGTGATGGTTTACATGATTGACAGTATCCTTAACCAGTCAGAAAGTGGCTTCTTTTGCGAAACCATGGACTTTTATTTCAGAGAGTTGGGTCATCTCTCATCATTCAGGTATATGATACAATACAGCCAGCCCTGGGTAGCCTGAAGTGCATTTGTTTGGTAGTGTTGTTACCCATTATTATTTATGCTGTTTTTGGCATGGATGGTAATTAAGCGACAACTCCCCATGGGATGTTCAGTGGAGTCAATACAGTGTTGAGTCCAACTAGAGATGAGAGCAAACATGGCGCTGCACTGAACATTCTTAGAAAGGAGGCAGCAGCCTATGGCAGCATGCAGGAGGTCGTATGAGGCTGATGACTGCAGTTACACATGCTGCTGGATCTGTTGCTCAGACCTGCAGATGTGTGTGTAATTACTGGGACTCTACTTGAACCTGCACCATTTTGCCTTTTATGTTCTGGATCTAACAGCACAGCACCAAACTCTGTGCACCTTAGGAGAATAGTTAACATTTCATGTTATATAGTAGCGCCTCCAATCGGTTAAACTAATGAGCACGGTGATCAGTGAAAGGAGAGCTTAGCAGAGATCGGGTAGCTATTGGACACAAGGGTTCCATAACATCTAACATATGGCACGAATGCTCTAAAGTTTTAGTTTGAATTCACTGCGGCAATGATGCCATCTAGACCAGCCAATTATGAAATACTGCCTAGTTCCCTAATAACAAAGGCATAGTGCTGAGTGCTGGCACTTCAGAAGAGTGGGCCTTGCTTATTCATTGGTGCTCTGCATCCATGTCCATGGAGTGCATATGATTGATCCTAAAACACTGTTCACTGTTCAGGGGCAGCTCCTTCGCTATGGCGGAGGAGTGTCGCCCCCATTGCTTTTAAGCAGTGGGAAGCAGAAACCTAAAATGATAAGAACTTTGCGTTATTATAATTTTAGGCTGCTTCCTGCTGCTTTGCAGGCAGGTGAGTGGGCGGGGCTGCTCTGCTCTTGGAGCAGGGCAGGGGAGGAGGAATGTATGACGTTACAACGCATACATTTACAACGCATGCCTTTACAACTCAGTTTTTACATCGCAACATCCTTTACAACGCATCATTTTACATCACGTGCCATTACAACATATTTTTTAAAACTACACTTACAACGCATTCCATTACATCGCATCATACCATTACAACACATACCATTACATTGCATTTAAGGTAAGTGTTCGATAGTGTAGGGGTAAAAATTACTATTCTAACTCCAGTGGGTGCAGCAGTAGGGTAAGTGTTGGATAGTGTAGGGGTACTATGCGTTGTAATGGTATGTGTTGTAATGACATGCGATGTAATCCCTGCGTTGTAGTGACAAGCGTTGTAATGACATATGTTGTAGTGACATGCAAGGTAATGGCTACGTTGTAGTGACATGCGTTGTAAAGGATGTTGCGATGTAATGTCTGCTTTGTAAATGTAGTGCGATGTAATGACTGCGTTGTAAAGGTTGTTTCCTGGGGAGGAGTGGTTTGCCCACTCCTAAGTGCGCAATGACAGTTTGATCTGCCCCCTCTGGCCGCCCAAACCAGTCATGCGTACTTTCCCCATTCTCCATGCAGGCTGCATTTCAGCCTGCATAGAGAACAAGCAGTTGAGCGTCAAACCAGGATGCACAAAACCAATCACAAGATCACAAGGCTGCATTGCAGCATTGTGAAATGTGAGGGGAGACTGGGTGCTCACCAATTACAACGCTAGATTGCAGCATTGTGATGGGTTAGGGGCCTGTCTCCTGTTCCTCAATGTGCTCAAGGAGAGGAGGAGCAGAGATGCGGGACCCGGCCGGCGGCAAGGTAAGTTTTTTCTATTTTTATAATTGATCCATGTGTGACCCCCACCCCAACCCCCTGCGTGATCTCCCGCTCCTGCCCCGCCACACTCAGGCCATGCCGGCTGCTCCTCTCCCTATTGTGGGGGGAAATAGCTAGAATGGCCCTGAAAGTGCCTAGGCAGCTTATATCGTATACATTTGAAAAATGGGGTTAGAAGCAAAAAAAAAAGAAAACAACGATTTATACTAAATTTTGGGGAGCAGCAGCAAAACAGGAGCCAAAATGTTCCTGATTGCATTATAAATCTTTTAGATTTGGATTTGGAGAAGCGATGCATTCACAAGCTTTGTGATGTCAGGAGTGAGCATTGGGAAGGATTCCTTGATGAACACTTTTGGGCAAGGCTCACAAGGCAGTTGCAGGCGTTGATACTGTTTGGTAACTGCAGCCCCATTCAGGCCCATGGATGTAAAGAGCGATAATTCAAATTGTGATTCACATAGGATAGTTTTGGGTCAGTGATCTGGAATGCAACATGAGGGGATACTCTTCTGAAAGCCCCCGCTGAGGCTGAGTGGTGCAGGCCTTGGGGTGACACCATCTGCTTTCAGAAATACCTTGAAAATCTGAGCTTGCGATGGGGAATTATGTGTTTGGAGTTTCTTTGATCACAGGAGCCCATTAGGGTTGGGCAGGAGACCAAAAACAGGCCAGGTAAAAACTTTTAAACCAGTCCATACTTTTGTAGGTCGCAAAATTAGAATGGAGCTTTGAGGCACATTTGGATAATGGAAGTCCATCCTGCTCTGAATTCTGCCCACTAATATTCAGCCCATCTGAAATTTGCCAGAATGGCCGGTCTGGCTGTGGCATCCATGGCACTCAGTAAAGCAGCAGTGAAGAGCCCCCATCTCCAGCCTCTAGGTTCGCGCACTGCAATCATATTTTTTAGCCAATAGCATGTGTAACTGAATAACAAGAACTTCCTAGAAGAAGCTTCAAGAACACAGAGGTCAATGACAATGGAAGGGCCACTCGGTTTATCACCTGAGCTAGCTACTACACTCAACTTGGGAGATTCCAGTGATGTGGATTGCCTCAACTAGTGACTCAAGGGACTAGGAAGTTCTAGTGTTATATGGCCATTAGCGTCATTGTCGACATTGCTAAATTAGCATGCGCTCTGATGATGCTGCTTTTGCGCACGTTACTACATGTCTTTATTTTGTAAGTCTCTTTTTATGCCTTTCACATGAGAGCTGTCTGCTTTTCGCGTTCTCTGCTAGTTCCTGGAGTTTAGTCTGAACTCGATGTGCAAGGCCGATAAACAATGCCCCTTGTTATTGTGTTCTGGTCAGGCACTAGCACCTAGACAAAGCATGCTAAACACAGCTGCACTGCTGGAGACTTGTGCTTTGATATTATAGGGATGAATGTTGTTCACACACACTTGGAGAGAGACCTTTCCCGGGAGAAGAGCTATGCTGTTCCTATGTTGTAAAACTTCCATCTAGGCACTAAGGTATGGGGTCTGCTGACAAAGCCCAGAGATCTTCCTTTACTTAATAAACCTCAACCTTACGAAGGGGAGGGTGGTTAGGCCTTATAGTCCTTTTTCCACTGTCTGTATATGATGACATCCCCCTTTATATTCTATGGAATTGTAACAATGCTAATTGTTCTGAGTTTATACATTTCGCTGCTGGTAGTGGCTTGTATACTGCATTATAGAGCATGATTGTTAAAATAAACATTTTGAACTATACAGTGACTCTGATAATCCTTATTGTGGACAAGTACGAGTGAGTGAGCGAAAGGGTATGGCTTGCTACCACGATTCCTGAAAGAGTCGGAGTGTTGTGTTCTGGGTTGTCTAATCATTTGTGGCTTCGTGATTATGTAGGAGAACGAATGAGACACTATAGCTGGTCGCTTTTGGGATTTTGGGTACTAAGGTGGTAGGAAGGTACAAACCCTATACACCAAGGTCCTGTTTTCCTGCGCATAGTTCTGTGAAGGTGTAGAATCCCGGAACACTAGAGGTAACCAAAGTCTTAAGTGGAGCGGAGCTGAATTAAGAAGTTCAGAGGGACCCTGCGGTCTGAACTTTTGGACCCTGTCTTGCAGAGTAATTTACCTTGCTGGCCACTGAATGGGGAAAATTAATGATTCGATGTAAACTGTGTGGCAGAGCAACAGACGAAAGGGGCAACCAAGGTGAGGAAGATACTTTTTCTGAGTTACAGATAGCTACGTCATTCAAGGAAGGTTCAAGGTGAATAATTCAAAGTAACAAATTCTACCAGAAGAATTATGAATTATGCAAACGGGTGACAAATTAAGTGAATTCCCAAGAGTTTAATTTGCGATTATGGCTCTTTTTCACCATCGAATTAAGGATGCAGTGCCAAGTTTAAGTATTGGACCAGTCACAACAAGACAAAAGGGGGAAGGCCTCACAGGGATGGACTTCCAAGGGAATGAGACCAAATTTTAATTCCTCCTCCCACAGAGCAATTAGCTCGAATGAGGCAATGAGTGAGTTCTTCTTTACTCTTGCTACAGAGGAAGAACATTTGGGAGAATATACTTTATTTGATGATGGTGGATGTAAAGTAAGGCTGGGACTTGGCCATAAAAAAAGAGTTCTAGAAGAACAGCTCAGTGCATGGAGTTCCACACTGCAATTGGGATTTTGACTACTGCCAGTGCCAGCACAATCCCTGTTTCTTTGGCCCACCGCTTCCATTTTGGGAAGGCCTGCTTCGATCCCCTCTTAATTTTTTAACCCCTGTGTCTAGCTGCCCCTTCTTAGTTGAAACCTTCTTGCGACCTCCCTCCTTTTAGTGCGACCCACTATATTTTTAGTTTGAGACCCCCGTTGAAGTCTCATGCTTATTGGAGCAAGAGTTTGGCACACACATGAGTGCTCTTATTGAAAGGGACAGGAGTCTAGCAACCTGGGGACCCATGAATGTATACATGTATGTATGTATGTATGTATGTATGTATGTATGTATGTATGTATGTATGTATGTATGTATGTATACATGTATGTATGTATGTATGTATACATGTATGTATGTATGTATGTATGTATGTATGTATGTATGTATGTATGTATGTATTTATGTGTGTATGTATGTATATGAGTATGTGGTATTTGTACTGTGAAAACGTAGCCTAAAATTGGAGCTCTTTGCAAGGTCAAAGGCAAGCATACAGCCAACAGATGTTAGGGGCGGTAGCTGGTTAGTGGAGTGTTACTATATTGTGTAGGTACGTATGAGGTATTGTTATAGGGCACACCTAGCCAAAAAGGCAGTGTGGAGGCCAGGAGGAGATTCTTCTTCGTGGTTCTTAAATGGCTGATATGGGATCTGCCTACTCTTTTCCCATTAATCCCTATCTTCAAGTCTGAGAGAAGTAAGCATGTCTCTTCAATGAGTCATGGGAAGGGTACGCCAGAGATCTTCAAACATTTTTAGGCCAAGTCTCACTTGTGTGAAAAATACATTAGCTGCCCGCCGCCACCAAATGGCATAACAATGTAAACCTGGAGCTGATAACGGTGAACTATGGTTACTGGCATCATCCACACAAGGGAAGTCGTTTTGTCATTATTATAAACTTTAATTTGTCATTACATTCAAATATCGTCCCTGTTTCATAGATGTGTGTTTATATATCTTATTTTCTCAGACGCCATGATTAACTACATTTTACATACTCAGCCACTGACTGCAAGTCCTAAAAACAGAGAACTACTTTTTGTGAACATAAAATAAGCTGCAAAAATCCTTGTCTTGGGTCTGGATAAAACCCACAGTGAACCATGCAATGCTATGTTGCACCATTGTGGTCATCCAACCTGTGGAGCTGAAAGATCACATTTTAGAAAGCACGTTTCATTTTGCAGGCCATCAACTCTTTATCTATTACACATTTTGAGCTTGTAGTAGCCCTCATCAATAGCAGGAAGGTTATATGGCATAACTGCCAAAGCTTCCCCCTTTAAAACTAGGGAACTAGGTTCAATTCCCAGAATCGGCTTAACATCATGTGTTTTTGGGTAAAGCACTTAATACCCAAGTACCTATAAAAATATGAATCTGACCTCTTTTAATGTTATCTGGTATTCGTGTAAAAGTGTTGTGTGGGTCAAGTGTGTGCTATATACAAAACTGCAAAAATAAATAAAAGCCAGAAAAATCTTTCCCATCAGTAGCAGGAAGTGAGCAAAATGCTATCCATACCACAGCAAAAATTATTTGCTAAAGTTCCCTAAAATACCTTTTATGATAACTTTATATTTCCATCAGGCAGAATTCCTTTTATGGTTGAAACTCTCCTATTTTAGAATTTGATTTCATATCTAATTTACATAGGAAATACGAGACTCTCAAATTAATCACACTCATAATACATGCCTTAGCAACTCATTTCCTACAATGAGAACAGTTGGTACAAAATCCTTTGAGTGAAGGGTCGGGGTAGTTATAGTTTACTGTTATTATTGTCTATCAACCTGCACCTGCCACATGGCACCTATTGTATGCTAGACTGCTAAATGTCACATGGCTGGGCTACGTCGCCTTAGACTATATTTTAAATGCTAGATCTAGGAACACTATCCTACCCATGTTGGAACAACAATACGCTGTATGTAATAAGAATCATATCAGGTGCTATGTCTTGAGAAAATTAATAAATATGTGTTTTTTTTTTAAAAAGGGTGTGGCTAATGCTGACAATAGGAAAGCAGATAAATGGCAAAAAGGTCAACAACATGGAAGCCATTAATAATGCAAACAGTTCGTACCCATCACGCATGGAGCGATGGATCACAGATGTAACCCCTCAAGGCCCCTAAATGACTCCTGTACCAGCCATGTCTTCACTAGAGCACTAGAGTGTTGAGATGGCTTGTCTGAAGGCCGAGAGTGTCAAAACCAGAGGTATTTCTAGGAATGCATTAGAGATCACAACTGCAACCCCTGCAAGTCGCCGAATGATGTATTAGAGATCACAACTGCAACCCCTGCAAGTCACTGAATGATGCATTAGAGATCACAACTGCAACCCCTGCAAGTCACCAAATGATGCATTAGCGATCACAACTGCAACCCCTGCAATTCACCAAATGATGCATTAGAGATCACAACTGCAACCCCTGCAAGTCACTAAATGATGCATTAGAGATCACAACTGCAACCCTTGCAAGTCACCAAATGATGCATTAGAGATCACAACTGCAACCCCTGCAAGTCACTAAATGATGCATTAGAGATCCCAACTGCAACCCCTGCAAGTCACTAAATGATGGCCATTCTTCTGCTGGTGCACGATAGGAGAGTGTCAGCACATTCAATTAATCAGTTGAGCGCTTCTTGTCACCCGTAAGCGTATCGAGGCACAGTTGGATGTTCAGATTTCATGCTTGGGCAATTTAAGCACTTTCAACAAAACACTATTCAGTAGTATGTATGTTACCTAGACTATGAAATACAGGGGCTTAGTCTGGAAGCCGCAGTCTAGACTGAATGAAGCTTAATAGTAGGCGAGGAACACTTCAGTTTGTCCCCAATCCCTTCATCATGGTTCTATGTTACTATATCAAAGTCGATAATATCAACCTACAATAATGTTGTATTCACTACATAACCTACTACTGCATCACAAGGAAAATATAACATAGTTTTTCTTAACTCCACCTAAACTTACCTCATGAGGACTGTTCCTAGATTAACCTCCGCCGATACTTAGCTTAAATGTAGTGGTGAGTCGAAGCAGTGGATAGGATATTATTGTCATGCAATAAAAATGATAAGATTTAGCGAGGCATACCCTTTGCTTTCCCTTTAGAGAGAGCAAAGAATTGCTGCTTTATTCAAGAGCTGATACCATGCATAAATAAAATATACAGGTACCTCACTCCGTCTTGCAAACAGCAAATTATATCTTAGGAGCTAGGGTCAGCAATCAGGCAGAGCCCTATGAACTGGTCTGACAGGTCAGTGTGTGGGCGGTTCTTCTCTGTTTGTGGGTCTGTTATAGGGTCTGCAGTGGCAGTTTTTACTGTTGATTTCCCTGCTATTACCACAAACATTGGCTGCTGCACGCAGTAATGGATACAGTCTTGCATACCCTGCAAAACATCTATACAGCATGTTTTTACAAGTTCAAAACTGCTGCAAACATGGGCCACGTTTTATTTTGGTGCCCAGGCCTATTTTCTGTCCCAGTCCGACCCTGATAGGAACCCGAAGGCTGAACACACCACCTCCTCATCCCTTCCAAAAATGTAAATTTATAATAAGCGGAATACGAATCTTACCTGTAAAGTGACAAGCAGCTGCGGCTGCCATCAACAAAGTGGGGTTGGGCAGGTGGGGTCGCGCGGGAGGCCTCGCACGCGGGGGGGCAGGATTACAAAATGTAAAAAATTATAATAAAACTTTCCTTTTGCTGCCGTGGCTGGCCGTCTCCAGCATCAGGTTCGCTGCCTCTCCACTTCCTGGGTCCTAGCAGCCCCTGGTACCCAGACTCCCATACAATCCCCGTGCTGCAGAGCGGGGATTGGTCTGAGCAGGCAAGAGAGATGCCCTGCTCAGACCAGTGAGATTTCTCCAGTCTGGCTACTCAATGCAGTTGGTCTGGAGAAAACTTAAGTGGGCATATGTGTTTTGGTCGACCTGAAGCGGCCGGCCGAAACACATATGCGCATTTAGGGAGTGGACGTAGCATTCCTTCTCCCTCCTCCCATGCCCAAGCCCCGCCGCTCCCAACATCACTGACAAAGAGCCGGAAAGTGTAAACTAAAACAATGCGAGACCATCTTTTTATTTTACATTTGCTGACTCTGAGCCACGCAGTGGGGCGACGCTCTTCCACCATTGCGGAGGAGTCACCACTGACGACAAGCCAGTTCTCAAAAAACATCACAATGGTTTTAATTCTGTTGCCACATTTCAGACTAGCCTGTTAACTAGGCTCATTTGGCATAAATATACCAAAAGGGTTCGAATGTCATGAGGCCATTGTGTACATTGGCAAGGGGATATTGTTCACTATCTGGAGAAGCACTGTTAGTTATAATAAAAAAACAAAGAAACCAGAGGGCCCTGGCATCTTGAGAAGTTGAGATAGGATGACAAATACGTTTCTAGAGCTTAGAAATAGGCATACCTATGAATGTAATTGGTTGTTTGGAATATTTAGGTACATAGTCTATCTGTGTTACTATTAGTCTAAAGTACAGTGACTGGAAGCTGTCATTCTATTCCTCCTTCCGTTTCAGTGAATGAGCGGTTACAGCCGGCTCGCTGATGGCTCACATGAAGCATTATATTGGGTCCAGTGCTTAACTAATTTGATCCGGTGGTTGCAGGCGAGGCCCACCGGCACTCTTTTTGGGAGACCAGCATTTCTTAGTTTCTTGTTTTCTTGATTTTCCAAAATGCGTGACCTCAATCCGAAGTTATTTGAGTGCTGTGCATGAGCACCAGTTACATTGCACAAGGGCACACATTCCTTTTTTAGGGGGGAACATTGAGAATAATGGAATGGCCCAGAAGCACAGGCTGTTGAGTCGACTACAAGACTCTGGGAAGTTTGTAAAAGAATGAGTGCCTGTGCCCAAAGCTCTGCCCGCCCAGAAACCAACAGCCAATGGAACTGAATGTCAGTGTGCCAAATACCAAGGCTGCTTCGCCTTAAACCACATTATGCCTCTTTAATCCACTACCAGAACACCCTGCCCCTTTATCTCAGTCTTGCAGCTTCCTCTTTTCTCTCCCACTGATGTGTTTTCTGTCTTTTTCTTCCTCCATCTTTCCATTTTGTGTGTTTTTCCCTTCCTTGCTCTCTGTAAATGTTCGATGCAAAAAAATAAGTGCTGGTCCCCAAAAATGAATTATGGTGTCCCCCACCGGCAACTAGCGGCTCAAATTAAGCACTACTGATTCCCCAGTTTCACAGTTGGCAGCTCTAGGTGTTACGTCAAATCCTCTCCCCCCCTCAACAGATTTTCATCCCGAACAAAAGAGAGAAAAACTCAAAAGAAGGAAAGAAAGAGGAAGAGGAGGAAGGAAAACAGCGACAAGAGGAAAAAGCAGGGGTGAAAAAGAATCTGCAAGGGTGAGAAAAAGGGGCAAGAAGTGTATGGTGCTGGATTAAAGAGGCATGAGGTGAAATCAAGAATATGCAGTCTTTGTATTCCGCACTCCGACCTTTATTAGCACCGACTGCAGCCTTCTGTGCAAAATCTTGGCCCCCAGCACTTATTCTTTTAGAAAATTAAGCACTGATTGGGCCCTTACATTTCTGGGAACGAGGGTGAACACTGAGCAGCTGTTCAATACTTAACACATTAAACCAATACAAACAGCAGGTATACATTACATATTATCAATAACAAGATACATTGTTTGTTTTCAATTGAAATTACCTATGTTTTGCCTGATTATAAGATACTGTTTGCTAATGTTGATCTCTGTACTGCACTGTCCCAGTTCTCTACTTGATCTTCATTAATCCTCTTGGATTCACCGGCTCCTCCGTGCAGCTTCTCCGTTTTGTATTAATGCGCCTACACCTTGAAACTCTCATCTCTCTGTGACATCTCTGTTGTGCTCCCAACTTATATCACAGGAGACATTGGTAGTTAAGTTGGATTTAATCGTGAGTACAACGAGCCACCGCTCCTCTCAGTGCAGCAGAGAGGCACCAACTGACTCTTTACAGAACATACCCTCCAGAGCTCCATAACAACACTTAAGGTTCTACATGGAATCATAAACAAGCACAGGTAATCACAACATATTACCTCTTTTTTTTTCAGAAAAGAAACAAACACTAAATGCAAACAATAAAGAGCACCAAAAATAAGAAACCACAAAAAAAACAAATAATAGAACAAAATGAAACATCTAATACATTGCTGTCGGCATAGAATACACATTGTATAAAATAAGACACTACCGCAATTCAGCGTAGCTTCCAAGGAAGACGTTTAGCACGAATGGACTTCCTTGGGACTTGGCACATCTCATTCTTTTTAGGAACAGATCCTGTGGATACAACAGCTGGATGAATAGGAGAATCTTCCGTAAACTCAGTATTACTGGAATCATTGCAATTAACTCCTGCAGAGTGAACTTTGACAACTTTTGCAAGGTTCCACCAATGTCCTCCACGAACCATGACCGCATTACCACACACCTTCTCCACACATACTGGTTCTCCAAAGGAACTACCCCCTTTTTTAACAAAACTTGTAGTTTTGATGCGCACCATGTCCCCGGGAGACACATTTACAACTTTAACAGATTTCTTCTGATTATACCTATCAGACATTTTCATTTGTGCGGATTTAACCCTTGTTTCTAGCACATCATTGTCAACCCAACACGACACTTTCTCAGAGACAGTCCTTAACAGCCAAGCTGGATAGAGAGTAGAAGTTGGAACCCTGCCTTTAAGAGATATGAATGGTGCAACTTTGGTAAGTGAATGTGGCGTAGTGCGGTAAATAGTGTTGTGCTCCCAACTTATATCACAGGAGACATTGGTCGTTAAGTTGGATTTAATCGTGAGTACAACGAGCCACCATTCCTCTCAGTGCAGCAGAGAGGCACCAACTGACTCTTTACAGAACATACCCTCCAGAGCTCCATAACAACACTTAAGGTTCTACATGGAATCATAAACAAGCACAGGTAATCACAACAATCTCTCACTCTTCCACTGGCCAGATCTTTAAAAAAACATGACCCCTCTCAGATGGGCAAGTGCCCTTGAGCTCCCTGGCTGATACATGCACCCCACCTTCTTTTGCGGTAACTGATGAAACAAGCCTCTGATGGTGCAAACAGTCTGCAGATTCTCTTTATTCACATATTGAATTAACAAAACGCACAGTTCAAGTTTACTCAAGCATAACATCATCATTGCCCAAATTGTCTGTAGCTCAAGTCCAGCCTTTAGTCCATAACAGGACCTTGTACAGTGCCATTTGTGAATGCCCCTTCTCTACAAGGGTCTAGCACCTCTCCTGCGACATTGAGGCTACACCTTGCTGCCAAGTGTTGTGGGCAAAAACTCATGCCTGACCTTGGTTGCAAGTGCTGTGTCTGCCCTCTGCTGACCCCATGCTGACCCATAGCCTGCTCCACGTGCCCCTGACATAAGGCATCCCAAGGACACGTGCTTGATCGGCTCCACCTTTGGCTGTTGCACTCCTTCTGATGTGCTGTCCCTGCCATGCTGCTTGTGGTTTCATGACCTTAGGCAGCTCCCCCACGCCTCCTGACGCCCCTTAGCTGAAGCATAGTAACTCGAGAGCCCCCCCAATGTTGAGGAACAGGCCCATAACCACTTCTGACAAGTGTACCCCCTCTGGTTCAGTTTCTTCCTTGACATTTCTACTGTTGCATCATCGAAACCGCCCTCCATACGACTCGTGGTATGATCTCAGACCATATTAGCTCTGCTGGTCTGATGAGTCTAGCAACAGCTGTCAGTCCTGCTATCATGGTCCCAATTAAATCCCTACACCCTAATTCGGCCAATTCATTCCCTCCCAGATGCACCACCAATGCACCAGGTTTCCCTGCATCTTCAACGGTAGGCAGCAGATGTTCCCATCGCATCCCTCGGCTTGCCCATCCATGAGACCTTCGTATTGCACAGCCATGTTCCTTCATTAGTCCTTCGTGCCGCTACCCACCACTGTGCCCTGGCAACAAACACCCTGTGTGCCTGACCGAGGGAACCTGTTGTGAGAAAAAACAGAGTTTAAGTTAGGTTGGTTATAGACCCAAAAGGTACCAGGTGCCCACCGGCATATCTGTTTGATGCGCTCTGCCTCCAGGCTGCAGACTGCAGCTGTAATTGTAATTGTAATTGTAATTGTAATTGTAAAAATATTTATTAAGCGCGGTTGCTGCCCGTAGGCGTCCAAGCGCTGAGTTGAACAGAGAAGTGACGGGAAGAGGAGCTAAGGTACGCAGGATTTGGCGAACAGCAGTGTCTTTAAGTTTTTACGGAATGAGAAGAGGTCTGGGTTGGAACGGAGTGAAAGGGGGAGAGCATTCCAGAGCCTGGCGGTATTCAAAGAGAACAGCCTGCCCCCAGACCTGGCTCGCTTCACTCTGGGAACAACGGCGAGGAACGCCTCCGTCGACCGAAGGTTCCTGTTAGGGTGGTAGGGGATGACAAGGTCGTTGTTAATGGCTGGGCCCGTTTTCCAGAAGGCGCGGTGCGCCAAGCACAGCGCCTTAAAGGCCACTCGCTGCCTCACTGGCAACCAGTGGAGACTTTTTAGAGCAGGTCTGGCCGACTGGGTGCGCGGGATTTTCAGCAGAGAACGTGCTGCACAATTTTGCACAACCTGCAATTTACGGAGGGTCATCTCAGGAGCCCCCACATATAGGGCATTGTTCGAGTCCAGGCGAGACTGGATGAGACCTTGTACAGCCACCTTTTTGGCCTCTAAGGGGAGTAGCGGGAGAACCTTCCTCAAGATTCTAAGTAGGCCAAAACATGAGGCGGACAGTTTTGTGGCCTGGGTGGAGAAGGAGAGTTTGTTGTCCAGCCACACTCCCAGGCTTTTAACACTTTCCTTAGGGGAGGGGAGGGGGGGGGGGCCCAGTGCACTGGCCCACAAGGAGGTGAAAGGCACAGGAGAGGTTGGGCCTAGGAGCATGAGCTCCGTCTTTTCTCCGTTTAGTTTAAGGGAGGAGTTGGTCATCCATCCCTTGACGTCCTCTAGGCATTTTAACAGATTGACTGGGAATGCCTGTTATTCCCAGTTGCCAGCGAGACCACAAGCTGGGTGTCGTCGGCGTATGACACCATTTTAATGCCATACGGTTCGACAACACCCGCCAGCGGCCCAATGTACACGTTGAACAAAACCGGACTCAGGGAGGAGCCCTGTGGTACTCCACAGCTCAGGGGTTTGTTAGAGGACATTGTCTCACCGTCGAAGATCTGAAACGACCTCCCAGACAGAAAGGAGTCAAACCACCTTAAAGCATCACCTGAAACTCCGATGTTATGGAGACGGTCCAGCAAGGTGGTATAGCTGACCGTATCGAAGGCGGCACTTAGATCAAGGAGGATCACTGCCACTGATCCTCCCTGATCCAATATCCTTCTAGTTTCTTCGGTGACCGCTAACAAGGCGGTTTCCGTACCATGCTTAGGTCTGAAGCCTGTCTGGGATGTGTGTAATAGAGAATGGTCCTCCAGGAACTGGACCAGCTGTGCATTTATATATTTCTCTAGCACCTTGCTGGCCCAAGGGAGAAGTGAGATGGGGCGGTAGCTGGAGTGGTCATCTGGGTCTAGGCTGGGTTTCTTCAACAGCGCCCGTACCATGGCTTGCTTCCAAGCTGTGGGGACAGAGCAGGCAGATATGGACGTGTTTAGAAGATCCAGAATTACAGGCAGGGTGGCTTTGCTAGCCTGCATCAGGACTTCTGGAGGGGCAGGATCACAGGGAGAGCCCGACTTGACCTGTCGTGCCACTTTGCTTAAAGTGTCGAGGTCCAGAGGAGGGAAGTGCTCGAGAGAAGGCTGGTCAGGGTGAAAAGGTGGTCTAGGGGGGGGGTGGATTAATCATATCCGGGGTTGTGGCTGTAGTTGGAAAGGAAGAATAAATTTTTAAAACTTTGTTGTAAAAGAAATCTGCAAGCTCGTTGCATTGGTCCTGGGTTTTGTTAGGAGGGGGTGCCGTATTGGCACTGAAACATTGCTTTATAATTTGGAAAATTTCTTTGGGCTTTGATTTCGCTTCTAATATTTTCTCAGCGTAGTGGGTTGCCTGGGCCGCTCTGATCCCTTCTCTGTAGGCTTTAATCGCCTCTTTGTAGGAAGCCTTTTTGTCTGGGAGGAAGTCTAAATGCCAGGCTCTCTCTCGTTGCCTGCAATGGCGTTTTAGCTGTCTTAGAGAGTCAGAGAACCAGGGGGCAGATTTCTGTAGTCTCTTCGAGGAGGATCTATGAAACGGGAGGATCGAGTCTAGCGAGTGGGTGATCCAACTTTCATAGTTGACGTTTGTCACATTAGGGTCTAGGCAAGGTGCCGGGCGAGTGGAGTCCAGGTTGTGCAGCCAGGCCTCCAAAGGGAGTTTTGACCAGTTCCTCCTGGTGGTGACTTGAGAAGGTAATTTGGGGGTTTTAAGTGTGACCCAGGTAAACAGGACCAAAAAATGGTCTGTCCATGGAAGAGGGATGGGTTGATCAACAGTTATATCCAGGCAGTTACTAAATATAGGGTCAAGTAAGTTGCCTTTTTCATGGGTCGGGGCTGCGACCAGTTGGGACAGTTGGAGAGCTTCCAGATCATCTAGTAATTCCTGAGCAATGTGGTCTGAGGGGGAGTTAAAGTGGAGATTAAGGTCCCCTAGGATCGTGTGGTTGGCGGAAGAGAGGATTCTTTCCGCTATAATTTCTGGAAGAGACCTATGGAACACTTTTACAGGCTCAGGGGGGCGGTAGATCAGGGTGCCGGAGAAAGAGCTGTTTGCGTTGAACTCTATGCAGAATGCTACACTCTCGCACTCAGAGATAGTTTCTGCTGTAGTACGGCATCGGTATTGGTTCTTCAATATGATCGCCAGACCACCGCCTCTCCCTACCTGTCTATCCAATCTAAGGATATGGTAGCCTACGGGTAAGGCTAGAACCACATCTGGCTCAGAGTGAACAGTGAGCCACGTTTCAGTCAGGAAAACCGCGTCTGGCTTTTGCTCCTCAAGCAGCATGGCAATCTGTGTGCTATGTTTTGGTAAGGAGCGGCAATTTAGCGCGTACATACGGTACGTTTGTGCCGCGGCCGACGGGGATTTGCGGAAGGAGTGTTTGCACCCCGGACATCGGGCGGGTAGCTCTGTGGGAGCATAGATATGGGAGCACTGGGAAGTGGCAGTCCTACCTATGCTATATAAAGCCGCAAAGCTGTAAGTCCTGCTCTGGATAGGGTGGGAGCCAGGGTATGTGGCCCCGGGTCCCGACTGGTCGCGGACGGGCGCAGACGGGCTTGACTTGTGCGCGACTTCGGCGCGCAGTCGGCGCTCCCGCTGCGCTCGTCCGCTGCGCTTGCGTGGAAAACACATTTGAAGTGAGAGGGTGTGGGCGTGGCCTGTAAGGTGGGCGTGGCCTCGCAAGAGCAGCGATGGCGTCCCTGACAGAATGATGTCCCAAACAGCGCTAAATCCGCTGGTTTGTAAGATCCTGTTAGGCGCTTCAGCCCAGAAGAAAGCACAGGTGAGAGTGCCAGTGAATTAAAAGCACAAACAAAAGATTCAACAATTTTTAAAAATTCTACAAGTTTTCTCCTCCGGCTTCCGCCTCAGAGGTTAAGGTTCAACTAACGCGCTAGTGCTCCGCGCTGTAGTTATAGGCGGGGGGTGTGGGCGTGGCCTGTAAGGTGGGCGTGGCCTCACAAGAGCAGCGATGGCGTCCCTGACAGAATGATGTCCCAAACAGCGCTAAATCCGCTGGTTTGTAAGATCCTGTTAGGCGCTTCAGCCCAGAAGAAAGCACAGGTGAGAGTGCAAGTGAATTAAAAGCACAAACAAAAGATTCAACAATTTTTAAAAATTCTACAAGTTTTCTCCTCCGGCTTCCGCCTCAGAGGTTAAGGTTCAACAGCTGTCATGGCGGCACCTATGCAAGAGGAATGTGGCATGAATTCGTTCAGTGGGAGCCCGGCTGCACTAATGGTCATTCTAAGGACTGCATTAAATTAAAAGCGGCTAAGGTATTAGCCTTTATCATTGTATAAAATCGGCTGCTCAGGCTGGGCTGGGTTCCTTAAGTAATCACGCAGGCAGCAACCGAGGCAGAATTCGCTGTCCGGTAGGCAATGCAGGCATGTGTGCTTGCCTCTGCATTTTGGGCTGTCTTTGATTGATGTAAATATATGGTAATGGTGCTGTCCTTCATGTGCCCATATCTTATTGCTTTCATATTTAACTTCTTTTATAAATTCTCCTATTTGTATATTAACACACAGGCTACCCTATAACCACCAAGAAACGCCATTTTGTAATCTCAAGCGCTGGTAGAAAGACCTTTTTTTACGTCTTTGCTGTTTGTTAGAGACTAATTTGTGGATTGTATTGTCAGCTAAAATTGTAAGCTGCTTTCAAAGCACAGCCTTGGTTTCTCTGTGGTATGAAGTTTCCATCTGATACCTACTGACAGCTAACCATAGAGGACGGTGGTACGCCACGTAGAACAACCTGTTCTGCTAACATCCGAACAATATGAATTAGAAAACATGTAACGTGAAACTACTGAACTTATTGTGGTTCTCTAGATTACTTCAGAGTTCTGAATCTGCATGCAAATATAATTTTTTGCACATAAAATTATTGCATAAAATAATGCAGTTAATGTACTGTGTTCTTCAGATGTTGCATGCAACGGCTCAAGCACACTCCATTTATTTTGTGCATGTGAAGACCTCTTTTGTATTATATTTGCTTCAGGTTGCTGAGAAGTGGTAGCACATTTGTTAAACTTGTAATTGTAGATGGTATTTATTTAGTGGTTATTGCCCCTGACGAGGCATTGCAGCGCTTTGCGGCAAGAGGGATGCTACTCCGGAACCTAATTTAAAGCTTATTAGTAAGTAGATTATTAAAAGGTTTTTTGTGTGTTTTCTGCATTAGTTGTGTTAAGTTAGTACTCTTGAAATTTGTGTGTGTTTAGTAGAGTTTAGAGTAAGGAGGTGAAATGATCTTTTGGGCCAAAAAGGGGGGCAGCACAGACCACAGACTAGCTTGCTGGTGTGAAAAAGGCCGCTTTATTGGAAACAGGCGCACCTTACATGCAAAATCCCTTGGCCTGTGCCGTACAAAACTATACCTCACTAAATACACATTGACAGCCACATTCATGGTTTGTTGTAAAATAATAACTTAGTTAATAACTTTACTTTTGACTGTTACCTTGTCCTTGTGGTGTGTTTCCTTCTCTCCCCCATGGTGTTTAAAATTACATATAATTTGTATTGTACTTTATGTTTTTAAAATTGAGAGTTGAAATTGTATTAGATACATTGAGCAAAGCAATTGCCACTTCCCGACAGAACCACTTGTTCTATATATCATAAATACCCAGGTTCTGAGGGACACAGGGTTACTTCATTATCGCTAATGGGGTACAAGTCAACTGTCAGCTGCACACAGAGTTACTCTTGAATACAAAGATTTATAACATGTTCAATACCGCTACAGAGCTATGGTGCATTAGGGGAACATGCATTTTATAAACAATTACACCCATTAGCTAGATCCAAACTGTACAAAATTATTATGGTAGTTACCCACCACTATGTAAACTATTAAACTAACACACTAATTGGAGTGATGTCATCAAGGATGTCATTTGAGATGTCATTAGTGATGTCATAAATGATATCATGAAACATGCTATGAGTGATGTCGTATGTGAGGTCATCAGCAGCGCATGGTGGGGTCGCAAGTTATAGTTAGTGCTGTAACTAGAACTACTTAATTTCTGTGTTTTCTTTACCTCAAAACATTCATGGTATCACTGACATATTCAACTAACTATGACGTTACTTTAACCTTTGGTTTTTCCAGTAAATTTCTAATGTTTAAAAAAAAAAAAAAAGATCCTTTTATTACACCAAAGTATAACAGTACGATAACCTTTGTTTTTTCCTGTGAATTTATAGGATATATTTAATGTAAAGTAATACTTAATTACCATACGTAAATGCACCTCTCATTCGGCATATTGTGGTCAGGTCCTGCAGCCAACACTTCCCCATACAGCCAACTCCACGTTGCGCACAGCCTTTGGCAGTGCACAGTAGGAGCATGACCATAGGGCCTTCCCCTGAGAACCCCATTCCTGAGGGCTGTTATTTTTTTTATGAAAGGGGAGGGGGAGGTAACACTGCCCCCTCCCCAAGTTGTTATCGGCCCCAGGTAGCCCATCCCCTGGGTCCCCTTATTTAATTAAAGTGGAGGGGCCATGTGGCCCTCAACCTCATGCCTTGTTAGGCTCTGCGGACCCTCTCCTCAGGCCCTCTCTTTTAAATAAAGGTGAGGGGTGCAAGGGCCCCCTTCCTGGACTGATTTCGTCCCCAAGGACCCCATCCCCTGGGATCTGGCTTTATTATCAGGGGGAGGGGGCATGCAGCTCTCTTTCCCAGGATGATTTCAACCCCAGGAACCCCATCCCCCTGAGCCCTGCATGCTTATTTGGGAAGGGTGGCATGCAGCCCCCGTCCCTGGGCCTATTTCGGCCCCAGGGACCCCATACCCAGGGGCACAGGGCAAGTTTTATGGGGTGGCACATAGCTGCACGCCCTAGGCTGATTTAGGCCCCAGGGGCCCATGCGTTTTCAGTGGGGAGAGGGTTACATGGCTCGGCGCAATTAAACATGGGTGCCCTCATATCCACCCAAGGTACCCACCATAGTGTCGTTGGGGACTGCGTGGGGGCCCAAAGGCCCTCGCGGTCCCAACCATCTCACTGCATCCAACGGGAGCCAGCATTGCTCCCGCCCACAGGAAGTAGCGTCTAAAGCTGCTCCCTGCGGGTATGAGCAATATTTAGATTTGTTTCGGAAACAGATCTAAAATCTGTTCCCAGAGGGTGGGAACATTTTTGAATCTCTTGCCCACTAGGAATAGACTTGGTGTTTGCTCCCGCTTGGTGAGTGATTTAAAAACGCTCCTACAAGAGCATGCACAGGTTTTTCTGCCCATGCTGCTGCAGGCAGGGAAACCTCTATGTTCGGGAGGATTAGCTCCTTGGGACATACCATCTGAGCTGACCCCAAGGAGGGGGTCCCTGGGGCCATTACTGACTCATGGAGGGGCTCCCATCACTGGAGGGAATCAGCCCTGGGGTGGGCTCCTAAGCCCCTCTTCAGGCTTGGGTAGAGGGGGTCACACGGTCCCCAATTGTATTACATTTTGGCCCCTGGGGGTGGGCTCCCCGGAGCATCTCGATAATCGGGGAGGGCGTCCGCACAACCCCCTCTCCATTTTCTTATATTTCAGTCCCGGAGTGGGCTCTCTGGGTCCTCTTGAGTTTCTGGAAGGTGGGCCGCACAGCCACCTCCCTATAAACAGTAATGTTGGCCCGGGGTGGCATCCCCTGGGGCCTCTGGCAGCTCGGGGATTGGGGAAGTGCGTCCCCCTTCCCATATAAACAATGTTTGGCCCAGGGTAGGCTCCCCGGGGCCTTTGGAGGCTCAAGAAGGAGACCACGCAGCCTCCCTCTGCTATATGAACTCAGCACTGGAGAGAGCCTCCCAGGGGCATTAGGGATTTAAAAGCGGCCTGGCTGCCATTTTTTTTTCTGATTCTGCAAGAGTTTTGCGGGATCGTGGCATTTTTTGCCCAAGGGGGGTCTTTCTGAGTAATGCAATAGGACCTAGGGGATCAGGGAATCCCTACCCTGCACCCATATATCTTTATGTGTTTACAATTTCAGGGCAGGGGACTAAGTCCCTGAGTCCTGTATTGTTTGCCAGCACCATATTTCCCATGCTGGTGGCAGCCAACTTGAGCGCTCGCTGGAATCTGACTCCCGCAAGAGTGAGATGGCCCAATGGAAATAAAGCTCCCTTGGCCAATCAGAAAGTTCTATTATTAAATTGGCACTCCCGTGAGAGCCTCTGAGACTCTCACAGACCCAATTGCCAAAATATACAATTATTATTGAACCTTAATTTCTCAAAAACTACTGAACGGATATACACCAAATCACAATCTGCGAACCAACATCTAGCTTCCTGTCAAATTTGGGGTAATTCTGTTCAACAGCATTTGCTGTAGCCAGTCTTAAAGAAGTCTATGGAAAATGCATGGGGATTTTATGTTTTTGGACCCCCTTTTTTCATAGCCCCTGTTTGATGGATCACCCCGGAAACTTTCCATGTACATACTAGTCAAAATGTAGCACCCTTTTGGAAAGTTTCATGGAGATTCGTCAAACTGGGCCAAAATCTATTGTTTTTACTTATACTGGATGATCCCTTGTGTCTGGACAAAGCTTTACCTCTCTGAAGAGCTCTAATAAGAGCGAAACAAGTGTCAGGGGTTGCTTTTATTAATTTCAGGTTGGCTTGGATGGTATTTTATCACTCCAAAGCTGTAATACTGTGCCTGGAGTGGTAAAAGGCTTTACACATTTTACAGCTCAGCGTGGATAGCACTGTGCTAATCCTGTGCTTATAGACATTGCTGTAGAAATGGCAAAAGACTTTGTGCCTTTCTATCTCGGTGTGGATGGCACTGTGCTAATCCTATGCTTTCATGGAAAGCAGACATTTGAGGTGAGCAAATTTAGAGTGTCACTGGTGTGGAGAGTGCTCTATACTGGAGCTGCTTTCCACCTAAACTTGAGAACTACCCAGAGGTCTCTTCTCCTTTTTTGCATATATATATTTTCCATAGGAAAAGCATTTCTTGATTTGCCAATAACTTTGGCGCCGCTGTACGAATCTCCACAAAAGTTTGGTTAAGCTGGTGTGTTGAAAGTTTCAGGGTGATCCGTCAAGTGGGGGCCAAGAAAAGTGTCCCAATACACGTTTTCCCCATGTTATGTCTATGGGAATTTTTCATATTTTTAACACGACTACAGCCCGAACCACTGAACGGAATTACACCAAATGTGGCAGAAATCTAAATGTTAGTCCAGAAAGCGTTCTTTTTGTGATTTGGTGTAAATCCATTCATTAGTTCTTGAGATATTTAAGTTTAAAAAATATAGATATCTGGGGACGCTAGTCCTTGCGATGGACTCGCAGATCCTACTACAATTTGATTCAACCAGGAAGTGTTGGCAGCCATCTTGGGACTCAGCTTGAAACTGAGTCATACAAAACAAATATATAAAAAAAGAAAAGGGGGCAGGGTAGGAATACCCTGACCCCCCCAGATATGGTGGGGGTGGGGTTTCACAGGGATCCCACTGGGGATGAAAACATTTTTATTAATTATTAATTGAATTTTGCTGTGAATTTGTGGGTGGACCTGCGGCGAATTATTTTAAAACAGATGTGCAGGCTCCCGCTCGTCTTTTTCATTTAGCTCCTGGGTTAGCCAAATCCTGGGGGCAGTTTTTATAATAATGCGAGGTTTGCCCATGCAGTGCGCCCTGGGGACCACCACCTCCCTGGGGCAAACATACTGACCAAGGACCCTCAGTGGATTTTTATGGTTTTTTAAGTAGTAAAGGCGTTTGCAGAGTGGTGGAGAAAGGGTGTGGTGCCTCTGACCAGCTCTCAGGAATCCCGCTGCATAGGACTTACAGAAAGTACAAGGAGGGACTCTTGGCCCTCAAGGTCCCTCAGAATCCAAGAGGACTTCATTCCCCAACCAATAGTACACCAGGAGATGTGTTTGCTAAGTGGTGGAGAAAGGGGCTTGGCCTCCGAAGATCTCAAGCAATCGCGCTGTGTGGGACTTACCGGAGGTAGCAAGAGGAGTTGTTGGCTTCCAAGGACATCCTTGTGGGTCAACTACCCCTCCTGTTACCTTCAGTAAGTCCCACACTGCAGGATTGCTGAGAGGTCTTCGTGGCCTGCCCCTTTCCTGTACCACTCTGCAAACACACCTCCTAGCACACTACTAGCTGGGGGTAAAGTACCTGTGGTTGCTGAGGGTCCTTGATGGCGAACAACTCCTCCTGTTACCTGCAGTAAGTCCCACACAGCGGGATTGCTATGAGGTCTTTGGAGGCCACGCCCCCTTTCTCCACCACTTAGCAAACACATCTCCTGGTGCACTATTGGTTGGGAATGAAGTCCTCTTGGATACTGAGGGACCTTGAGGGCCAAGAGTCCCCCCTTGTACTTTCTGTAAGTCCTAAGCAGCGGGATTCCTGAGAGCTGGTCAGAGCCCCCACCCCCTTTCTCCACCACTCTGCAAACTCCTTTACTACTTAAAAAACCATAGACATCCACTGGGGAAAAAACAAAGGTTAAAGGGGCATTATAGTTAGAAATTAGCATTTAAAAAAACCCTTAGAAATTCACTGAAAAAAACAAATGTTAAAGGGACGTTGTAGTAAGGAAACAAAATAGGGAAATCCTTTAAAATTCACTGAAAAAAACAAAGGTTACAGGGGCATTATAGTTAGGAATTAGCATTTAAAAAACCCTTAGAAATTTACTGAAAAAAAGAAAGGTTACAGGGATGATATAATAAGGAAAACAAATAAAGAAATCCTTTAAAATTCACTAAAAAAAACAAAGGTTACAGGGACGTCATAGTTAGGCTCAGTTTTCACTCAAACAAACCAAGAAAAATTCATCAGTTATAGCTAGCTGAGCTAACTATAACTCTCACCCCCGAAATGAACTGCTTAGGACCTCATATATTACATCACTCATGACATGGTCAGTGACATCACTGATGACTTCTCAAATGACATCACTCAGAACATCATCCATAAAATCACTAACACACCCACCCACACCCCATAGAACCTTTCACACACCCACACGACCATTACCAAACCCATTCACAGACCTATACCAGTACTTACATACCCACTCACTGATTCATAGATCTACACACACATCCAACCACTCACCCATACAGCCACTCATACACCCACTCACTCACTAATACAGCCACTGACATATCCACTCATACACCCACTCACACACTGAGCCAGTCACCAATAGAGCTACTCACTCATCCATACAGTTAATCACAAAGCCAATCACTCACCCATACAGTTACACACACACCCACTTACTTACTCATACAGATACTAACATGTACTCACTCACCTATACACTCACTGACACAAGCACACACTCAGCCATATAGCCACTCTCACATTCACTCACTCACCCATACATTCACTCTTATACCCCATCACTCACCTATACTACCTTTCACATACCTAGTTACTCACCCATATATTACTGACACCCCCACTCACTCACCCACACAGCCATACACACACTCATTCACCCATACAACCCCTCACACACACATACTCACTAACCCATGCAGCAACTGACTCATCCACTCACTCATTCATACAGGCAGTCACCCACCCACACAAACACCCATACAGGGACTCAGACAACCAGTCACCCATACAGCCACTTAGACACCAACTGACAGACTAAGAAAAACATTCACACAACCAGTCACTCACCGATACATTCACTGAGACACCTAATCTCACCCTTATACAGTCAGTCACACACCCACTGAATCATCCATGCAGGCACTCATACACCCACTGATTCACCAATACACCTTGGTGTATATATATATATATATATATTCACTGAAAAAACCATAGGTTTCACACATGTTATAGTTAGCGGAAATTTTACTGATAAAAAACCAGTGAAATTCCCCCGTTATAGTTAGTGCAGGCAACTATAACTCACGCGACCGCAATCCTCTGCTGATGCTAATACTGTATTTAGACACTTATTTGCCCATGTCTTCTTCCATAAATTTTTAGCTATACATATATTACAAATATTTTTTTTTCATAAAGACACATATGTCATCAGCAGAAGATTGCGGTCGCGTGAGTTATAGTTGCCTGCACTAACTATAACGGGGGAATTTCACTGGTTTTTTATCAGTAAACTTTCCGCTAACTATAACATGTGTGAAACATATGGTTTTTTCAGTGAATTTGCAAGGTTTTTTAAATGCTAATTCCTAACTATAACGTGTGTGAAACCTATGGTTTTTTCAGTGAATTTGTACGGTTTTTTAAATGCTAAGTTACTTTACGCCATTCGTGGCGTGCGCGCCCACTTAACGCAGTTCGTTCCGTGCGCGCACGGTGCGCTTCGCGCGCCGTGCGCGCACAGTAAGCACGCGGTGCTTACTGTGCTTACGGTGCTTATAAGCCATGCACAAATGGTGCCCTTCGGGCACCATTTGCACACGGGGTGGAGAGAGTGTGGATAATTTTTTCTTTTATTATTTTTGTTAAAAATATTGTGGTTTTTCACACCACTGATAAGCCCTGCACATTTGGTGGTCTGCGGCCACCAAAAGCACAGGGGGTGGGGAGAGTGTGGATAGTGTTTTTTTTTTTACATTTTTTACCGTACGCGTACGGTAAGCGTAATCGGCGAAATTAGCGAAAAAATAAAAATGGTATTTTTGGCCTTGGGGGGTCTTGGGGGACTCCCTCATCATGGCTATGTGTTTGTGAGCTGTCAAAACAGCTCCTTTACATGTGTATTGGTTTTATTTAACAACCTAACTCTCAGTGCGAGAGAGAAAATGGCGGCCGCCGCTTCCTGGTTTCGGCCGATTCGAATGTTTACTAAGATCTAAGAGCCAATCAGAATCGCGCTCGCGCACGCCACCGTACGCGTACGGTAAGCTTACGGTAAGCGTACCGTAAGCTGGCTCAGATATATATATATTGATTTAAAGGCTATTTTCTAAGAATCTACTGAACAGATTTACACCAAACCTACAAAAGGCACTTCCTTGACCTGAGGACTACCTCTCTGCCAAATTTCAAGTAATTCTGTTCAGCCGTTCGGGCTGTAGCCCTGTCTAAAGGTCCTATGGAAAAATGCATGGGAAAAACGCGTTTTGGGACCCCCTTTTATCTCAGCCCCCGCTTGACGAATCCTCCCGAGACTTTCAGGGTAGGAGCGGAGCGTAGCGCCCCACCTATTTTGAGAAATTCGCGAGGATTCGTCGACCGGCGCCAAAGTTATTCAAAATAGAATGTTGCGGATTTCCTATGGAAAAGGGGTCCTAACTATAACTACCTACTGGCGACCGCCAGTAGGTAATATATATATATATATATATATATAAGGGGGGTCCCAAAACGCGTTTTTCCCATGCATTTTTCCATAGGACCTTTAGACAGGGCTACAGCCCGAACGGCTGAACAGAATTACTTGAAATTTGGCAGAGAGGTAGTCCTCAGGTCAAGGAAGTGCCTTTTGTAGGTTTGGTGTAAATCTGTTCAGTAGATTCTGAGAAAATAGCCTTTAAATCAATATATATATCTGAGCCATCTTACGGTGCGCTTACGGTGCGCTTACCGTACGCGTACGGTGGCGTGCGCGAGCGCGATTCTGATTGGCCCTTAGATCTTAGTAAACATTCGAATCGGTCGAAACCAGGAAGCGGCGGCCGCCATTTTCTCTCTCGCACTCTGAGGGGGGAGCTGATAAACAAATGCCAAAAACATATAAAGGGGCTGTTTAGACAGCGCCCATGCACATAACCATGTTAGTTGAGTCTTCAAAGATCCCCCAAGGCAAAAAACGGTAATTTTTTATTTTTCGAAAATTTCGCCGATTACGCTTACCGTACGCTTACCGTACGCGTACGGTAAAAATTAAAAAAAAAAAAAAATCCACACTCTTTCCACCCCGTGTGCAAATGGTGGCCGAAGGCCACCATTTGTGCATGACATATAAGAGCACAGCATTTCCCAAAAAAATTTCAACAGATTACCTATCACAAGGAAGCGCATAATATGTCCTCCATGTGCGCACGGTGCGCGAAGCGCATCGTGCGTACATGGCCCATCTAGCGTAACGTGGGCACGTGGTGCGCGTAGCGCACCGCGTGCCCACCGTGCGTGCACGGCACTAACTGCGTAAAGTGGGCGCGCGGTGCGCGCGGTGCGCGAAGCGCACCGCGTGCTCACTATGCGCGCACGGGGCGCGAAGCGCACCGTGCGCGCACGGAACGAACTGCGTTAAGTGGGCGCGCACGCCACGAATGGCGTAAAGTAACTTAGCATTTAAAAAAACGTACAAATTCACTGAAAAAACCATAGGTTTCACACACGTTATAGTTAGGAATTAGCATTTAAAAAAACCTTGCAAATTCACTGAAAAAACCATAGGTTTCACACATGTTATAGTTAGCGGAAATTTTACTGATAAAAAACCAATGAAATTCCCCCGTTATAGTTAGTGCAGGAAACTATAACTCACGCAACCGCAATCTTCTGCTGATGACATATGTGTCTTTATGAAAAAAAAATATTTGTAATATATGTATAGCTAAAAATTTATGGAAGAAGACATGGGCAAATAAGTGTCGAAATACAGTATTAGCATCAGCAGAGGATTGCGGTCGCGTGAGTTATAGTTTCCTGCACTAACTATAACGGGGGAATTTCATTGGTTTTTTATCAGTAAAATTTCCGCTAACTATAACATGTGTGAAACCTATGGTTTTTTCAGTGAATATATATATATATATATATACATGTGTGTGTGTATTTAACATCTCATAAACTTTATAAAGACACTCACAGTCACTGGATGATGTCATCAGTGATGTAATTTGAGATGTCATCAACGATGTCATCAATGATGTCACTGACCATGTCATGAGTGATCTATTCTGTGAGGTCATTAGCAGTGCATTACGGGGGCACGTGTTAGCTCATTTAACTTTAACTGCTAAATTTCACTGCTTTTGTACATGTGAATCCTGAGCCTAACTGTAACATCCCTGTAACCTTTGTTTTTTTTTCATTGAATGTATAACATATATACATATATATGCATACACGTGTCAAATAGAGTGAGCAAGATAATAACTAGTCGGAATGAGCTAACGAAATAATGATGTCCCAACAACTTTAAATTGCACTGAGCTTATTCAATTTATGATTTCCGTTCCATTAATTAGTAGTGATATATTATTTCAGCATGAATCCTTCTGAAGTTGTTTTTAAACAGTTTTATGGGTAATAGTCTTGTAATAGAATAAGCCTTCTTATTAATGCACTCTTCTTCTTTTCTTTCTTCAGTAGGTGCGGCTTCAGATGTTTCCCCGCTGGTTACCCTTGAAAAGAAGAAAATGCTGGTAAGTGTCGATGATTTCTACCATATTTTCCCTAATCCTGGCATTCTTTGCTGCCTTCTTTGGCAGTTACTCCCTTTCGGCTTCCCTGCCTGCCTAGTCTTCCTGGTGTCTTTATCAATTTCTTCCTCTGACACTATATCTCAAATATGTGCACCAATAAACAAGGCTTTCAGAAGAAAAATAATCTCTCCAGCTTGAAAATCACAAAACTAAATTAAGGGAGAAAGCAGTTCCACAATAGAATACTTTTAGGTTCTGTTTTGGGACCTCTTATGATACTCTGGCTTCTGTTACAGGGATAGAGGGAAAAGTGGAAAAAAATGCTAAGAAAGTTTTGCTAGCCCCTTTTTAGGTCTCGCCTGACCCAGCGCATGCGCTGGTCTGACGAGACTTATTGAGAGGGCTCCAAAATGTGCTACCAGGCCAGCCTAGAGCTACAGTGCATGTGCGCGGGCACGCGCGCCGCGCTTGACCACGATTACTTGATCGCGATCACTTTCACTTTCGCGGCCGCACGGCCGCTTGGCATAGCCAATAGGTCTTGCTTTTGGGACCTTATAAGTATTTAGTTATACAACTGTTGCATGGCTAAACACTTATAAGGTCCCAAAGGCGAGACCTATTGGCTATGCCAATGCTTGTTTCATAAGTGTTATGAGGTGGTTCCTGTATTTAAGCTACGTCCCCGCATTGCATTGAGCTCCTATCCCTCCATTGCCAATTCCTGACTCTCGCACCCACCTGCAAAAGCCACACTCCTGCTGGAGTTTAGTGGGTAATATAGAAGAACCGGTGGGGTGCTACTGTCACTGCAGAATGTCTCGAGTCATCTTCTGTGATCGTGAAAGGGTTGACTGTGACTGCCTCTCGAAGCTGCAACTCTTTGGTTTGAAGTCAAGTTGCCTCTTCCTCTGCATGAACATGGTATCCAGGTGGATGGGAAGCCTGCCTGTCCCTGGATTGTTTTCCGTGTTCCTCCAGCGGGTTTGCTGGTGTTCAGCCGTCTTCCTCACTTCCTGTTCCTTAATAGCCCCTTGTCTCTGTTGTTGTGTCCTATTGCAGACTTTCCTGTCCCTCTTCTCTTTCTCTGTACCTCTCCTCTTCTGTTTCCTGTAAAATGAAAAGTCTTTATTTTCGGTGTATTACAGGTTTGGCATTTTGTGGGGACCAGCTTCAGATTTCAGGGAAGTCCTCCAATTCTTTTCCCTTTTCTTTATGAGACTTGAACTCCATTTGACAACATGACACTTGGTAAGGTTTTATGGGATGGAGAAAACCCTCTGTATAAATACCCATATGTGCATTGAAGCAGCAATACTTACATGGTTGGATGTGCACATTTATCATGTGGTGAAGTAAGCAAATCTTTCATGACATTTTATTAAGTTTTGGTAGCTGGCATGCATTCCTCTCTATGTGCACCTAAATGAACATAAAGCAGCAATTATGACATTGTCATATATATACATGCATCTTGTGGTGTGATATACATTTTGCCCCTTATAAAAATGGATCTGCTTATAACAGGAAGCATTGTTTAATGTACAATGACAAATGTACAAACACAACTTGCCTCTATGCCGTGAGAACCATCGTTTGTCATGTCTGTGAATACTGTTGTGAGTTTAATTATCATGTGGAGAAGAGCCAGCTCTTGATAATCTTTTGAAGGTAAGATGCCAGTGTGTCTGTAGTGAGTTACATAATTTGGCTGCTTGAACAGTGAAAGATGTTCCACCCATGGATTTTTTCTCGTGTGTAGGGATGTTGAGAAGGGGAGCCATTTTCGAGCGTAGGTTCTTTGCTGTATGAATTTGTTGATTTTCTTCCTGATGCAGAGTGGTCCTTTGCCATGTGTTGCTCTGGGCATGATACAAAGCAGCTTGAAGGTGGATTAGTTTGCCTATTTATACGGGAACTGCATGAATCACAAGGCGCACAAAGAAGAACTGATTTTTGACGCAAAGTCTCTTTTTGTACTACTTATAGTTTGTGCAACTATGGGTCATATTTACAAGGGGATTGCTCCACCGGAATGTCATTTTTTACGACATTTCGGTGGTGCAGTGCCCTGCGCCATATTTACAATGTGGCGTGAAACCACTTAACGTGCCTTAACGCACCTTTGTAAATATGGTACCCTTTCACGTAGTTTTCTGCTTGAAAGGGGCGTGCAATGGGTGTTGCTGTGGGCGTTCCACCATAAAACCCTTTGCTTTTTGACGCTGCCCTAGATTTACAAGGATCTGTAAATCTGAGGCAGCGCCAAAAACTAACGCCATGCAAAAGCAAGTGTTAGATTGGTGAACGAGGAGAAATACTTTTATCTCTGTTAGTTTTCGCACTTTCTCTGTGTGCTGCACACACAGAAAAAACAAAACACCTTGAATGATTGTTTATGTGCAAGAAGGTGTCCCTTCCTCCACATAAACAATCATGAAATAATGACGATTTGCTTCTTTTATGTGTGTGCAGAACGCACAAGGGAAAACACAGGGGTGCACGGTATTGTTGGGAATACAGCGCATCCCTGCATTTTTCAAATGAATCAGCACAACATTTGGTGCTGCGCTGCGCCATTTCCTTGTAGATAGGCCCCTAAATTCTAACTTATTGGGGTCTGGATGAATATTGTGAGCATTAGTCTATCCACTTGACCAGTGGCAAGTGCAGCACAAATGCAGCCATTTCATTAATGCCACCCACGCCGAGAAATATGGAGGGCAACAAAATCCAACCAATAAGTGTTTACCCGTGCTGAAAATATTGCCTCGGGACAGTATTTATATGAATTAGAAGCATTTGAATATAAATATCCAAGGCACATTCAGGCACATACTGCCCAGGAGCATCCCATACTGCACAGTTCAGACATGCATTAGCCATTGATTTGACATCACAGTTATCTTATCGCGGACTTGTGGGTAGAGATGAATTTATTCCATACATTATTTATAGCTGCTAAGTGAAAAACAAGTCAATCCCTGACGATTAGGATGCATTAACTCCCCACTCAAAGCTAACAATTGCTGCCTGCAAGGTTTTCAAAACTCCAACTGAATCGTCAGTAATTTGTTCGTGATGTTGTGCAGTTAGTTCCAACTCTGTGTTTAACAAATTACCTTTTGAAAATGAATTTCTTTATTAAATACAATGGGTGAAATGGAGCAAAACTGTGTATGAATCAAAATGTAATTACAGAGGCGCCAGCTAGCAGGTAGATAAGAGAAACGTGTAATCATGGAGGTAAAGTGATTACAACATTTAGCAAACTTGGCTGGTGTTGGATAAAGCTGGGGTTCTCATTTAGGCAGGAGTGGGTGCAGCAGAGTGACGGGTGTGGCAGGGGCCTCACCTCCGCGGATTCAGAGGAGGCTGTCCTGATATATTTAAAACACCCTCACCCGTATAGCGTGGAATTTTCACCCAACGTGCTCCTGCTAAAACAGTGCTAGCGCTTTCATCAAATGCCCACCGGCACCCTTGTCATGGTAACACAGTCGGTATTTCATTTGTTTTTCAGAAACAAATCCCAGAAGTGCAAAAAAGGAGCATAAGGAATTAAACTTGACAATTATAGTGTGCAGCACAACATAACTCTCCACTTAATGGTGCTCATCCTAAAATTATAGACCAAATGGTACACAGTTGAGGCCCTAGGAAAAGGAACTATGGGGCTCATTATGATGGCGGGTGGACATCAGTCCGCCCGCCATCATAACGGTGCTGTGACTGCCCGCCAGACTTGCGGCGGTCCCACCAGTGCAATTAGGATGCGCCCACCATACTGGCGGGCACATCCTGGCATTTTAACATTGCGGACGGTACTGCTGGCTCAGCACAGTCCGCAATGTCAAAAGAGCAGGGACAGCATTTCCTTGCACCACGTAGCAGGCACCACGCGTTGTCTGCCACTTGGTGCATGGAACTGCAGGGGGGTAACATTGGTACCCCGCCAGTGCAACCCCCCACACAAAGGGGATCCACAACGAGCCCCCAAAGCCAGTCTCCGCCTGTCTTTTTGCAGCGGGTGCCTGTACGGCACCGCCGCAATGTTGCCCTGGTTCCGCAAGGCAGGCGGAAAAGGACCACCTTGCGGAACCATGGCCATCCTAATTTGGCAGTGGGAATTTTCAGTATGATAGCCAAAGGACGGTCCTTCCGCCATCATAATGAGCTCCTATGTTCTGTGAGGCTGAGCAAGGTGTTAGCGTTTGAGGCATAAGAAGTTGAGCATTGTGGTTGCTAGTGAAAGCATAGCTACCTGGGTCCCAGCCCAGTGAGAAATGTGAACCATGGCAACAGGGAGAAGATGTGGCGTAATGGCCAGAGATGTCGACTTCTGAACAGGGGAACAAGGCTCAAGTCTCTGCGTTGGCTCTATATTCTGTCATTTTGAGCAAATCACTTAATCTCCCCTGTGTGTCCCTGTGTAATGTAACTGATGCTCATGTAAAGAGTTAGGTCCTCATTTCCAAGGAGCTTGTCAGTCCTCCATATTTACAAGGTGACGTTTCTTGGAGGATGCGTCACTTTTTGAAGTCCTGCGTCAAAAGGAACCTGCGCCGGAACCGCCTGCGTCACGTAAGTTTTAAAATATGCAAGGTAGGCGTTCTGTCGTAATTTCCACTGTAAAACTGACGCATGATTATTTACGAGATTTTACCAAAGTGATGTAGTGAGTCCGATAATGTCACAAACCCTGCACCTGTGAAACCCACGCATAGGAAATGACGAATTGACACTGTCACATAAAGTGAAGCTGGAGAGGACAGTGTTGCAACCACAACTACAACATGATGGTGCCTATTTTGCAGCTGGGAGTCGCAAGGAGATGACCACCATTCCCTCCACCCCAGACACCCACCCCAGCCCCCTCACTACCACAAATGCAACGCAGGAGAAGGAAGCGCATGATAAATTTATGAATTTTGCAAAAAAATACTTAGAGTACAGTTCCTTGAACTCAGTATCTCTGTCTGGCACAATCACGGTGTCGTGAACAAACAAATCCAACAGTTCAGGCCGAAAGCGAGTTTACAGGCCATCTACAGTGTCGTGAAAGACCCGCAAACAGTACCTTGGAAATGCAGGGCATAGTGGGCCTTGCAACGAGCTCTGAAAAGGTGGCGTGGCTGGAGTCAGCAGGTGTTGGTTCTGGAGGTCGGTGTAGGAGTCGTCGGGCGCTTGAAGTCACACGCATTGCAGATCGAACTCCATGAGGTTGGAGTCAGAAGCGCTGGTGTCGGCAGTTATCAGGGCTGCGGTGTGAAGAGGAGCGGTACAGCGAGCGGTGCCCTCAGGTCACGGTGCAGGTAGCGTCTCGGTGTCGGCATCAAGTGGCGTCTGTGAAACTAGGGCTGTGGTGCAAAGTGGGGCAGGGCTTGTTGCGGTGCTGACAGGTCATGAGGCAAGCAGCGGTGTCATAGTTTCTGAAGCGCTGTCATCGGTAGACCCAAGGCTGCGATGCGAAGGGGGGCAATCTTGCGTGCGGGGCCCACAAGTCGCGGTGCAGGCAGCGGTGACGGTTGACAATCCAGAGTCGATGGCGCTGTCATCGATGGACCAAGGCTACGGTGTGGGACTGGGTAGTGCTTTGTATACTCTACGAGAGGTACCCCAGGCCACAGTGCATGCAGCTGCATCAATGTCAGCTTTGAGCATCGGTGAAGCCAGAGTGGTGATGTGAAGAAAGGTGGTGCGGCGTGCTGTGCCCACAGGCCATAGTGCAAGCAGCGGCTCGGTGACGGTGTTGGACGGTGTCGGTGAGACCAGGGTTGTGGTGCGAAGGGCGATAGTGCTCGTTGCTGTGCCAACAGGTCACAGAGTTAGCAGCAGCGTTGTTGATGGCGTTGGGTTGCTTTTTAGGTCTCGGCTGCGAAAGGCTGCGCTTGCGCAGTTTCGCTCCGAGATTTAATGAGTTTGAGTGACTTTGAGAAGAGGGGCTTGCACCCGCCCCTCTTCTCTCCTGTTCTCCATTGGCTGGCCTCTTAAATGCTGGCCAGCCACTGGAGAAGAGGTCCAGTCACTCCGTTGAAGCCCCATCCTTTTCGGATCGGGGGGCGTGTTTTTTGCGAGAAGTCTCAGGGAGGAGACAACAGCAAAACACGCCCCCAAATCCGAAAAGGACGTGGCGTTTCTCCGAGGCATTTTCTGCTGTGCCTCGGAGAAAGGCGGTGGTGTCCCGGCGTTGCTCCCTCACCTGATCTCCTGTGATCAGCAACCCAAGACGTTACATCAGTGGTGCCTGCGAGAAAGGCACAGCAGAACTCGACGGGTTTACGGGGATTCCAAATGTATTCTCCAACAGATGCGTTTCGACAGAGCATGTCTTTCTCATTACATCAGTGGTGCCTGCGAGAAAGGCACAGCAGAACTCGACGGGTTTACGGGGATTCCAAATGTATTCTCCAACAGATGCGTTTCGACAGAGCATGTCTTTCTCAGTGTTGGTTTTTATCTGTTAAACGGGTGTCTATGAAGACAGCAAACAACTTGTGCACGAGACGAAATGCAGTACTGTGAGTGAAACACTCCTGCACTTCTCAGGCCCCTGGCAAGATACGCTCCGCACAGCGGAAGAGGGAAGAGGTGTGAGGAGAGGAGGCGGGCTGTGGAGCTGCTGCTCGGTTTGTTTGTTCAGCCTGCATTTTGAAACGGAGCAGGAGTTAATTCTTAACTTGCTCCCAGTGGCGTCACGTGCCAAGGGCATGTGAGCTGGGAGACGGAGGGCAGCGGAGCTCAGCTCGGCTCCTCCATCTGGGAATTCCGGGGTCCGGCGGGCACGCGGAGGGAGGCTCCGGCGCGGGCACGCAGATTAACACACTCCGCACCAGGGCGGCAACTACACCAAACTTTGAGGGGGGGCGGTGGGGCTATGGTTTTCAGTAGTGGGGGTGCTGCGCTTGCCACAGTATGTCACAATTATTCGTTGGTCTCTCTTCTCTGGTAAATGGTGCTTATTTATATATTTTTTCTAAAGTAGTCCAGTACTACAGGGTGTAAGGTATGTTTTTTAAGATATTTACCCCCAGATGTTTTAGGAAATTGGTGGCCAGTGCTGGGGTGTAGCTCGAGGGAGGGCGTTTGGGATGTCGTTCCCAACCACCCCCGGTGAGCGGATTCTGGTGTGTGTAATTGGGCACAGGGACCTCTAGTCGAGCTGGCTGTGTCTGTGGCCAGGTTTCCACTCGGATCATAGCACTGGAACACCTTACAGAGCTTGGATACATCCACCCCCTTCCCTCTCACACAAAAACAAGCCAAGGCTAAACAAAGGACTGGCTGGCTGTTAGGTGGTGCAGAGAAGCATTGTTTACCTGCACACAGCACCTTTACAATATTTACAGGACAGGAGGTCAGCACACGAGCCCGCTCTCTCAGGATGCCTCATGTCCAGGCTCTGTAACATATAGAATGCTGAAATTGCACTGTATTCAACGGAGGCTGGAGCGTAGGGTTACCCCAAGTTCATGCTGCCATAAACTATTGTTAATGTTGGCACTCTAAAAAACTGCAATCAACGTTTAAAAGAGCCATAAATGACAACAGCCTCACCCCTGGCAGCAGTGCTAAGCCAACAGGAAATACTGTGTGGCATCAGCCCAGGAACCACAGAAGCCCATCCCCTGGCAGCAGTGTTAATCCAGCAGAAAATAGTACGTGGAACTAACCCAGGAGCAACTGATGGCTCCACTGAATTATTTATATACCACTTGCCTTGCGAGTTCATGAAGTGTACCAATTTTTATGTGGTTTCCAGGGCTTTAAGTGGGATGAAAAGTGTTGGGGGGGTTGTCTCTAAACGGGACATGGTCTATGTAATTAAGGGCGTTGGTTAAACATTTAAACTACATTTCTGTGATTCCCATGGTGTGTTACCGGACTGGTATTTTAGTTCGTTTCTGGGTTTTCTGTTACTGCATCCAGATATTTAGGACACCTCAAATACACCTAAAACTATCCAGAACTATTTACAATGCAACGGTCTCGGCATTGTTAAAGTTAGAGCTATTAACATTGCTCATGACAATGCCGTTTCTTTAAATGTTTTAAAAACAAAAATAATGTCATGAGCAATGCCAATAGCTCTAACTTTACCAATGCCGAGACCATTGCATTGTAAATGCTTGTTCCTCTGTGGCAGCTGAAACTAACAGTTCCAGATGCAGGTACCCAGAGGATGGTGAAGTCTTTGTTGTGACTGAGACTTCCAACAGGAGTCAAGCTCTACTTCAAGTCCTTGGAGAAACTTTAACAGCAGGATTCAAGAAAGCTCTGTTCAGTCTTTACACTGCCCAAGACAGAAGCAGGCCAACCCAACAAAGCAGCAAACAGCAAAGCGGTAGTACTCCTCCTGGCATCTCTTCCAGCTCTTCTTATTGTCTGGTTGCTGAGTCCAAAAGTGTTCTAACGTTCTGGGGTCAGGTCCTCATATTTATACTACTTTTCACTTTGAAGTATTCGTCAGAAACTCTCTTTTGCTTAGTCAAAATCAGTTATGTCCTCCCTGGCCCAGCTTCACTATGGGAGGTGGAGACAGCAGTGTGCAGAGCAGCTACAGGCTATTCAGGTGTCAGTGACAACTCATCCCACCACTCTAGCCCAGGATGGCCCATCAGCATATGCAGGGAATACCTCAGCTGCCTTTGTATGAGTGTCTGGAGTGAATGCGAAAACAGCCCCAGTCAATCTAAAACCAGGCGGTAAATCCAAAAGCAGGCAGAGGCACAGAGGATGGTTAAGCGAAAAAATGTCCACTATCTAAAAGTGGTATATTCAAACACACAATTTGAAAACAATCTCTGCAAAAAGGTTATTACATTCTGAGTTCAGAGAGCCGAAACTCCAAATCTCCAGCTGTTCCCAATTGAAAGTTACACTTGTAAAGTGCTACAAGGCAGCTCCAATATTAGCCTATGGGAGAGCTAGTCCTTGCATTAATGAAAATGAAATTGGCAGTATTTCACTATGAGGACTTGTAAAACACACCAGTACATGTCCCACCTCTCACATACACTGCACCCTGCCCATGGGGGTACCTTGGGCCTACCTTGGGGTGAAAAAGGGAAGGTTAGGGCCTGGCAAGCGGGTGCACTTGCCAGGTAAACATGGCAGTTAACAACTGCGCATGCACATTGAAAGGCTACTTGTGTGGGTGGCACAACCAGTGCTGCAGACCCACTAGTAGAATTTGATATACAGGCCCGGGGCACACCTGAGCACATTACTAGGGACTCAAATCAAATCAAATCAAATAATCTTTATTCGGATATTAAAAATATCCATAAAAGATACATGTTATAAGCAGTCCCACTTCCATTAAAAATTCAAACCAATATACACATTTCACGTAAATACAATAATAATAAAAACCCAGCATTATAAACGGTTAAAAACGGGACAATTCTACTAATTTGACCATGTAGGGTTTCCCCCATGGCGTGGAAGGAGAGACCATATGAAATGCACAAGTCTCACTGCATAGATTGCTAGACCAATCTAAATAAAAATCTTTGAGCCCTTCCACCCTTTACTGAGTTCAACATGGTTAATTCTCTCCTCTGGTCTTTCTTAGTTTAACTGCTAATCGTAAAAATTGTACTGTACTAAATAGGGTGAAAGGGTCAGAGGCAAGTTTGAGAAATAAAAGGGCCACTTTAGCCTGTCTTATTTTGGAGCGTCTTAGGATGGTTTTTAAGAACAGAGACCTTGGGTGAGCATAAAAAGGGCAAATTAGGACAAAATGGAGAGTATCTTGCGGAGATCTAAGATCGCAGCCGCAACACCCTTTTAATCTTGCATCATGTACAAAACCAGCTGGGACTGACAGGATGTGATGCAGAAGATTTCATCTAAATCTGGTCATTAAAAATCTGTCCTGTCTATTGTTCATATTGGAAAGATAGAATTCCAGGGACTCATTAGTAAATCAAATATGCCAATCATGGATATACCAATCAGCAACATGATTTACATGAGGAGCATATGCACGTTAGCACTAATCATCAGTGATAAAGTGCCCAGAGTCCTAAAGCCAACAACAAATAGGTCAAAAAGCAAAAAGTCTGGGTGTAATCCCGCTAATAATGCCAGGTCTAGCATGCTTCTAGGTAACAATCCATACAGGAAGGTTGGGACAGACTATTGTGTAAGTCAAGGAGCTGATACTGTTGTCTGATTTTCATTGGATGCTTTCTGTTATAGTGTCCCGGGTATGTCCATTTGTCATTCTTGGAAAGTATCCAACAGGTCAGTTGAAAGGGAGGTAGCTAGATTCTATCTATGTTTCAACTACCTGGCACTGAGTCAATCATTGCTGCCATATGTGTGGTTTGCAGGGGATTCAGGGTAAGAAAACGCTGACGGATCCATGCAAGCCATGCCTCCCTGGAGTCCCAGGATGTCCAGTTTTCAGAAATGTCTGAGTTTAGTAGGTTTTCCTAGATGGCCGCAGAGCTCGGTACCAAAAACGCAGGTGACCCCTCTGCAAAAGCAGGCTGTTTTGTGATCGATAATTTTGATGCCTCCACAATAACCCTGGGCGGAGTTTGCGAAGTAACGCTACGCGAAGTGCACTTCGCACTACGCGATCTACGAGTAGCTTCGCAAGCTGCGTAGTGCACTGTGCAAGATGCTGTTCGCACTGATTGCACAGTGCCGGATGCTTGTTCGCACTGTGCAATCAGTGCAAACTGCATCTTGCACAGTGCAAGCGGTCGTTTTCTGCCGCTCGAGTAGATTTCTACTCGAGCGGCAGCTTTCTCAACATGGACAGGTAGTTTCTCATCGCAAGCTGTCGCGAGCATACGCGACCACTCGCAATGAGAAACCTGAGAAGCTCGCCGGGAGGTTTATTTTCCATGCTCGCGATCGGCAACTTGATGTTGTTGATCGCGAACGAGGAAAAAGTCTCGCCGGGATGTCATTTTGCTTGCTTGCGGTCGCCAACTTGACGTTGAGGACCGCGAGCAAAAAATGACCACTGCACTACACTACGCTACGCTACGCTACGCATGTTTGCACTGTGCTACGTGCAATTCGCGTAGTGCGAAGTACTGCAAACTTCACAAACTACGCGAGTGTAGCGTAGTGCTTTGCCCAGGCTTACTCCACAATAGGTTTTGGGCCCCTCCCTGTCGCGGGCACTTAGCCCACCCACACAAGTGAGAAAGTATTTTTATCGGAAGACCTCGAGAACACTGGATGGTAGGAAATTTGTGCCAATACAGTGATCCTATAACATTCCCACACAGAAATGTGAGTTAAATGTGATTTTTGCAGCTATATTTGAGGTTTGCAGGGGACTCTGGTTAAGAAATCTTTGGGGAATCCATGCAAGCTATACCTCCCTGGACTCCCTGGGTGTTTAGTTTTAAGAAATGTCTGGTTTGGTAGGTTCCTCATGATGGTCGCCGAGCCCGGGTCCAAAAACGCAGGTGACCCCCTTGAAAAACCAGGATGTTTTGTAATCAATGTTTGTAAAGTTAAGGGTACCCCTGACGTAAGTTCCTAAATCAGGGTGTATCAAATAATTGAATTCAAAACAAATTAGGAACATAAAAATTAATAATGCAGACCTGAAAAGCATACACAATATTGCATACATACACCATTGGTTACAAAAATATATTTTTTTTATTTTTCTTGTTTAGTGAATTAATATTATTTTTCATAATTTAAAGACAGTACAAAGAACATAGGAAATGTCTACTGGAGGTAATGTTGACCTCTATATTTGAAAGTGCACAATGTTTACACATGGACATACTTCAATCATTTTGAAACAGAGGATACAATAATTTGTATTCTATCTGAAATTTATCGAACATTCATCGAAGATATATAAAAAACATTGAATATGATTTCATGTTGTTGAAAACATAATGGTTTAAGGCATGGCTCAATATGTTTTGGGCCCTTCCCTGCACAGGCACTTAGCCCACCCACACAAGTGAGGTAATATTTGTATCGGGAGACCTGGGGGAACGCTGAGTGGTAGGAAATTTGTGCCTGCCCAGTGATCCCACAACTTTCCCACACATAAATGTGATGAAACAATATGTTTTTGTCAATGAATCAAGGGCTTCTGGGTAAGTAAACCTCGTGGGAGTCACACAAAACATATCACATATTACTCCCTTGGTGACCAGTTTCCAAAAAGATGTGAGGGCAAAAGGTGTTCACTACAGAGAAAGCATGCACTGACTGTAAAATGTTTTTAAAAACACCAAAACATTACTGCACACCCATCCACTAGTCAATCCCATGCTTTCTGGTTGGATTTGGCACCACAGTAAGTAAATGGTTCATTAAAAAAAACATTATTCACCAATGACTTTGTGAAATACAATCGGCAAAGTCATTGGTAATAATTTCAACATTAGATCAAAGAACCACTGACTTACAGCTCTTGAGCCGGAAAGCCACGTTAAAGCACCAACCACTTCACAGTCCATTCACACGCCTTTCATGTATCAGACACAGTAAATCTTTCACACTGCCAGCTGCGGGCCAAACACAATACAACACTTATATTTACAAACAGCTCCATTCAAGGACCCATCACTCACATACACCAACATGATTAACACACCAATCTCACCACCAAGCACCCAAACATCAAACAACTGACAAACACACATCAAGCAAGTCCATACACATACTGGCTACCAGCCACCAACACACCACCAGTCCAAGCAAACCACCAACCAAGCGGCAGTCTACATATACTGTTCGCCAAACAAATGCCAGCCTACACACACCGCCAGCCAAGCACCAGTCTTCACACACCGCCAGCCAGAGCCCAGTCCACACGCACCACCAGCCAAGCGCTAGTCCACATGCATCACCAGCCAAATGCTAATCCACATGTACCGCTAGCCAAATGCCAGTGCACATGCACGTCAATCAAGTGCCAGTTCACATGCACCACCAGCCAATCGCTAGTCCACACACACTGCCAGCTATGCGCCTGTGTACACACACCACCAGGCAAACATCAGTACATGCAGACCGTCAGCCGAACTCCAATTCGCACACACATAAACTTTCCCTGGTTTCTAGTGGCTTTCTGCCTCCTTTGGGAGAAGATGGGCCTAAAAATAATGCTGATCTGCCCTGGGGGGTGGAGGGGGGGCACAAAACAGCCAACATATTACCCCATAATATGGAGCGACCCTTGACCAAGGGCTCGCTCCCCGATATATAAATAAAGAAAATCACTGGTGTCTATTGGCTTTCCGCCCCTCCTTGGGGACAGATGGGCCTAAACATAAGGCCAATCTGCCCACAGGGAGGGCAGAAAATGGCCAAAATATTGCCCTCATAATGGGAAGTGACCCTTGCCTAAGGGGCCACTCCCTAGCATATCAATAAATTCAATCCCTGGTGTCTAGTGAGTTTCTTCCCCCTTTGGGAGAGGATCGACCTAAAAATATGGTGATCTGCCCCAAAGTTTGCCAAAATGTAAAAGGGAGCGGCCCATGCCCAATGGGATGCTCCCAATGCCCCAAAGAACCCCTGGTGACCTAGTGGGTGCATTCCTGCTACACAATCGCAGCCCCACCTGTGATCATGCAGCAGGAATGCACTGCAAAGGGACACCAGGAGTAAGGAAATGCTCTTTCCTCCCCTCCCTTTGCCTCTTTGCTGTCCCCGATCTCACCTCCCCCCCTGGAGGAAAAACTTGCTTTTTCCTACTATGTGCTGGAAGCCATTAACTCCAGCCTGCTTTGATGATGTCGGCGTGCCGTGCGCGCACCGAGTTCATCAGATCCTCGAGTGGTGCAGGTAGGTCAGGGTGGCAGTGGAAGCACCCGGTGGGGGCATATAAGTGGGGGGCCCATGAGGGGAGCGCCATCACCTTGCCTTGGTGAGTGGATGTCATTGTTAAGTCCTCAGCACAGCAGCACTGTAGTCGAAGACGTAACCATTACGTCCATGGCACCCAAGGGGATAATCCATGAAACTGTTGACAATTATGACAAATATGCTTTGTCAGATTCATGTGTCCTTCCTCTCACTCAGCCAACATGACCACAGATCAGGAAAAGGCTTCTTCGATCCGCCTGGAGAGATACAGGCACATATGCCACATTATCAGGTCCTTCTGGCACATGGGGCACAATTTTGATCGAGCAAGAGCGACGGGAACATGGAAGTTGCTACCTCAGGGAAAGGAAGCTACTGACAGGCCAAGCAGCAGGCGTCAAGTGGAAGATTCCCATGGTGGGGTTCCAGGACCAGTTCCATGATCCTCCAAAGCCCTACCAGCAATGCCACAACAGCAGGTTGCTACTACCTCACAGCAGCCAACAGAAATAGAAAGCCAGTTGCTGAAGGGCCAGCAAGAGGCTAAATTGAAGTTGTCAGGACTTCAATTGCAGGTGGCAACCCTCATGCAAATGGTCAAGACTTTGTAGCAGACTGTGGACAGCATTCAGTATAACATGTGGCCCCCCCCTCCAACTTTCATGCCCACCCTAGTTCTTCTCAAATGTTTTTATAGTATAGACTTTTAGCATAGGTTAGGGGAGTTGTTAGCATAGTAGTAGGTTAGGGTAGTTTTAGTGTTTTTAAAGATTTTAGTATTTATCTGTTTTCAAAGTGGGGATATGGGTGAGTAGGTTGTTAAGTGGGTGGGGATTAATGTTTAGCATGTATTTCAAAAATTCAAAACATTAAAAAAATATACAAAAATAGATATATTTGTTTAGGTTTTAATGTGTGGGTATTTTGTGTACAGCTGTAGTTTATGTTAGTCCCATGTGCAGGATGTTTTATAAGGGGGTGGTGGGGTTTATGTTAAATCTGTCTGTTGTGGTATATGTGTATAGTAAGATAAGTTAAGTTAAAGTTAGTTGGCTTAGTTAGGTTAGGTTTAAGTTAGGATAGTGGAGGTAAGTTAGATTAGATTAGTTTGGGCATAGTTTAGATAGGTAAAATTAGTGTGGCTTGTAGTTTTTAGATGTAAAAATTAGTAGTGTATTAAATAAATCCTGTTTTACATTTTCACAACTTCTTATGTATTTCCTGATTGACAGTTGTGACATCTGCCTAGGTTGGGTTAAGCAGATGCTGTAGGAGTACCTGCCAGTGTTTATATACGTGTGTTACTAGGGTGAGCACCTAAGGAGTAAATCATCTCAAGTTAGCAATGGAGTCACTTAAGGTATCTTCAGACGTAATTGGTCACTGTAAGTGGCACTCTTGTTGTGAATGGACACACAACCCAAAACAGGTATTAACCTAGTGTAACACTGTGTGTGTTCATGATGCTACATGTTTTGTATGTATGATAGAGTCAAACCATTGTGACTAATTTAGGATGTGTTTGGTGCCACACTGATGGCAGCCACTTACATACTTTCCCTGGCATCTTTTTGTAGTAACATAACTGTTGTTTGTTAGCTAGTATGCATTGTAGTATCGGCCACCTGGGCAGACACAACATTCAGTCTTACCATTGACCTATTGCCAGTTGTTGCACTTCATGCATATGACCTTGGGTAAAGTCTTGCTAGTTACATAGCGACCAGTGCAGGTTCCTGCCGAATCGTAGTACATCTCTCAACAACAGGCGACTACATTATGTAACGGAGGCCACTCCACATGCTCATCAGTCGGCAGGTTGCATAGCCCTGGACCTCCATCAGGCCTTTGATTCTCTTTCCTGGGAATTTATGTTCTCAATCCTTCAAAGATTCGGATTCCCAGACGCATACCTTAAATGGGTACGCCTTCTATATACGGCCCCTACGGCCCGGGCCCGCACGGGTCGCTACATCTTTAACCAATACACTATCCACAAGGGCACGCGACAGGGATGTCCGTTATCGCCATTATTATTTGTTCTTGCACTGGAACCCTTAGCGATAGCACTCAGAAAGTCGGCAGACCGGCTTGGTGTACCCAATGATGAAGTGACCCACCTGACCTCCATCTACGCGGACGACATCCTGTTGTATTTACGTGACCTGTCAGCTGAGAATGCTCCCTTACCTGACATTTTTGACACCTTCGAACGCCTCTCGGGTCTGGCAATAAACCCGGGGAAGTCTGTGGCCTTCTTTTTCAGGGATAGACCACATCCGGATACCCTGCGAATTGGCGACTATACTTTGCCAGTGGCACCCACCACCTTTAAATACTTAGGTATCCAAGTCTATAGAACACAGGTAGATCAGATAGAAGGTAATATCACGAAAGCCATAACGGGGCTCCGGGCTAGCGTGGCCTTCTGGTCCTCCCTACCGCTCTCAGTGATGGGGCGGGTTGCCATCTCCAAGATGGTGATGCTCCCTCGTCTATTATACTACTTTGTGAACCTACCGGTCATAATCCCACAGTCTACCTTTAATACATTAAACACCTTATTGGTGGATCTTATCTGGGGCAAAGGCCGCAGACGTATCAGCCTGCGGAAACTTCAACTAGAGAGCGGAGGTGGGGGTCTGGGAGTTCCCGACTTTCGTGCCTACTACTATGCCAGTCAGCTCCAGTGGCTATCTTATTGGACCGCAGGGAGACACCTACAGGAAATCGGGTACTCATCGGGGGAGATGAGCCAGGGGGGTACTCCAATCCCCGCTTTTGCCCAAGGTTAAGATCCCCTCGGACAGTCCCCCCTTTTGACTACCGCTTTACAAGTCTGGAAGAAGGCATTAACATATACTTCCATGGCGACTCCTTACTCGCCGAACATCCCTCTTTTAGGTATCCCCACACCACAAGGTAGGCTCGCGAAGACCAGTATACAGGGTTGGATAGAGGCCGGAGTAGAGGACATTGGAGCGTTCTTTAGTGACGATCACTTGATGGACCACGACACCTTTTTACAGACTACAGGCGAATCGCCAGGATTATATCTATTGCACGCCACTATATACCACTACATAAAGAACACATGGGCACCACAGCGCAGTGAACCCCCACAGCACAACCTAGTACATCTTCTATATCACATGGGGAAGGGGGGACATTTGGTTCATTGGTTATACACAGGTATACGGACGCAGGCTGCAATCACTCTCACTTCACTTAGAGAGCAATGGTCTGGGGACTCTACCACGGAGATTACCGATAAGGCTTGGCAGTGCATGCTAGAACACCCCAAAAGAGTTTCCCGTAACGCCAAACTAAAATTCATTCAGACCATGATCCTACATCAGGCATATCTCACCCCCAAGCGGATCCATCGTATGTTTCCTGACGCTCCACACTGTTGCCCCCGCTGTAAAGGAGATGAGGCGGACTTTCTCCATATGCTGTGGTCTTGCCCACACCTTCAGAACTACTGGGAGGGAATTCGTCAAGCCCTAGGCGAAACCACACAAACCCTTATATCAGATGATGCCCTGAACTGCCTTATGGGCCTCTGCAGACGCTCGAGAGTCCAGAAAGTACGACTGAGATTCATAGACCTAGCCCTCATTTTAGCGGTAAGAACTCTCACTATGAGGTGGAAGTCCCCCAGGTGTCCAGCATTATCCAGTTGGCAAGATGACATGATCCAATGGGGAAAGGCAGAAGGGGCGGCACTTCGGAGGGAGGAGGAGAAGGGGCTTCGGAAACAGCCCATCTCAATGGATTGGGAGGCAATGTTACACGAGTTTGAATCACTTGACTTACTGCCCTCTCCAGGTACTCAAATTTTGTAAGCACTTAGAGGGAATAGGCGCCTATATCTCAGTAGGCCTCAAGATTGGGACCCATACATTGCATTGCATGATCATCGCATACCAGATCGTACTACCCTGTTAGTACTCCCCTTTGAGCTTCTAATGGACATAGAAAATATCGAACGACCAGGAGTGGAGGGGATGGGAGGGTTAGGGAGGGAAGGGACATAGTTGAATTTGTTGTCTATGTTAACTGGAAAAAGTAATAATACTATGCTACTCATTTATTTGCCATTATTGCAGTGGGCAGCTATACGAGAGGTCACCGGACCTTATTTATTTCCCATTTCCAGCCTAACGGAGGTAGGGGGGGGGTAAGATGGTAATTTCGCGAAGTATCTATGCTGTATCCATTGTAAGAAGAAAATGACTGCGTATATGTACATTTTCATTGTATTGGATTTGATATAATGGTCTTTAAATAAAGTATGTTACAAAAAAAGACTTGCTAGTTTAGCAGCAAATAGGTATAACATAAACGATTTAGCATGAACTGTGTATATTTGCCCATGGCTTGTAGAAACACATTATCCTTTGGACGTTAGGTAGTGGCTAAAGAGTCAACACATCCACCATAGTCTATTTACTCCATTCATGACCAGAAATACAACTTGCTGATTACGGAAAGGTGTTTATTTCACCTATGAACCAAGGAGCAAGTGGCAGTCCTTGGGACTACAACCACAACATAGTTTGTGAGCAACTGGATGTCCAGACAGAGTCCATGGGGGATACATGTCATGGGACATGTTGAGGAGACGATTGTTCCAGTGAAGAGGAGGATCAAATGCCATTAGGAAAGAAAGTCTACATAGACAGTCCACACATGGATGAGATCAACAAATGGGCAAGCAAATGAAGTACACTGGCGTGGCCGTAAACACAGGTCATTGGAGAAACTGGCCATGTGACACAGAAATTTGCTACTGGGCAGATTTTCTTTGAAAAGAGCTGTAGTCCAAATCTTCCTCCTCTGATGTGTGGTGCCTCCCGTTAGGGTGGTGTTGAAGTTCCCGGAGCCAATGGAGGCACACACGCATCAGGGGCTGAAGATGTGGATCCCCTGTTCTCAGCAGTATTTCCCTGCACAAAATAAGGCAGCAAAGCACTGAGAAGGACCTGATGGTGTGCCAGCACAGCAGCATCATTGTGGTGGTAGGTTCCCATTGTTGCTGTTTAGGCGTCCTGCTTCTGCTCCACGGACTCCTGGATGTTGTGTATTGACCAAGCTGGCTGCAACCTCGCTGGTGCCACTTTGGCAGGGCATTTGCTAATGCCTCAGCCTCATGACACCAGCGATGTCAAACGGGGACTGTTCTAAGCCTTGTAGCAGAGGGTAGGTGCTTCTTAAAGCTCTGAGGTGTCCTTTTTGGGACTGATGCACCTATGGACTCACTCTATGGTGCCTGTCATGGTCTTTATCCCTGCTTGCACCTCATCTATCTGCTCCTGCTAGACTTCTACCACATGATGTCGGAAAACTATTTGAGAGTTCTCGGAGTGCTGGGCTCAGAGGTCGTTGGTAGGTGGTGTTTGGTGGGTGAGAAGCAGATAATCTGGAGACCCCACAATGCTGTCGACAGCCTGCAAACGGAGATGGTGTTTGAATGGAGTCCAGGATTTGCTGGAGGGTGTCTTGGTCGAGGGTTGGCAGTCTCTCATCCTCAGCAGTATCCACCTCCAGGACATGCAGCTAGTCATGAGTTGGTGGTACATCCGCTGGAATTGAAAAGATTTATGATGATGGTGATCCATGCCAGTTGTTCAGATGAGTTAAAAGATTGACATTCAGGGCCTCATTTACAAGTTTTTGGCAGAAGGCAGCGCTGTAAGCCTTCCTGCTGTATTGCTCTTAATCAAAAGAAAAGGGCATGAATGAACGGTATCTATGAGATACAGCACAGTCCTGTCCTCTTCCACAGCTCTGGGGCACAAATGTCTGCCATGCACCAACGCAGACAGGGTATGTGAGTTGTAGGGATGAATGTTTTTGTGAAGCAAAGGGCACAGTCCTGTACAAAAAAACAATCAATGGAGGCAATTTCCTCTTTCTGTGTGTGCTGCTAAATGCAGCACACATAGGAAGAGGAAACAACAAAAAGAAATAATGTAATTTCTCCTCTTTGTGCCTCCCCTAAACCTCTCCTGCGGTGGAATTGGATTTGATGCATTTCCAGGTTTCCAGCCTTGTTGTAAATCTGGGAATGTGTTAAATGCCATGGGTGTTACGTGGGAACACCAATCTTAACGCCCATGGCTTGGCTGACCTTGCATTGTGAGGCAATGCAGTGCCTTGTGCTGCGTTGCCTCACTCTATATCTACAAGGCCAGGAAAAATCATGCAGGGTGGCTTTACATGGCCCTGTAGTTATGGGTGTGCCCAGTGTGTGGCAGCAACGTCATTAAAAGTGAAGTTCTGGCAGCACACAGGGTTTGTAAATATGCCCACATGTTTTTGGACATATTGACACCACTACTATGCACATTTCACCTAATCTCCAGGGAGCCTGCATTTCCTGTGACCAGTACTCAGCCCTTCGCTCTTGTGAAAGTGAAGTGGCTTGGGACAATAATTAGTTATGAACCAGCATTCTGGCTTTCACACAGTATACCTCACACTCTGACTTATTGTGCTGACTTGTATGCACTTTGTACATTCATGTGGCCAGGGGTCTGTATTTCACACATATCCTGCACGCACCTCTACACAGTTACCAACATTGATACACTGCAGGAATGTGTGAGTGCATGTTCTTATTATAGTTTTTCAAGTGGTGTATACTCATGTGGATTCATTACACACAAAGTTGTCTCCATAATAGTGGACAGTGGACATAGTGTAGCAACTCTGAGGGAATGGGCCCAGTCAAACTATGTAGATTGCTAGCACTGACGCTCACTCTTTGTCATCATTGCAAAAGTAGTTTATCTTCAGAGTATCACACATTGTTTGACTCAGGCTACCTCACTTGTACATGTACATGTCTCCTCTGGCAATTCTTGTTTTTGACCAGGGACAGCACTTACTGCTACACACTGATGGAATCCAGATCCTACCCTGACTCTCATGTGCCTATAACACCAACAATATGCGTGACTATATCCATTAGATTGACATACCAGCCTGTTTTTGAGGGTTCTGAGTCGACTTGAACCTCACATGGTGACAGTACTGGAATTGGTGACATGTACCTACTAAGGCTTGCCACACAACTGGGCCCATCCACCTCAGCCGCCTACCATCTCTTACTCAAGGGGATTTTGTGGTGGAAAACTAGTTCTTCTTAGACCTTGACTGATCCCTGTTTCACATCCTCCGACTTTGATATATGTCGCATTGTGAGACATTTTGCCTCCAGACTCCCTCCTGCCAAGTGCTACATCTTCACCCAGGGCCACATCACATGTAGGATGTAGTGTCCCAATGGGCTCCTCTCTGTCATTCCTTTGCAGCTACGATACAAGCATGGCACTGTCAGACACAGCAGGGCATGTGTATCTGTCAGGCTAATTTGCTGTACACATATTCCTTCTCACCTCCTTCCTAGTCAATGTATCCCCATCCACACATACACTGGCAGTTGTATGTGCTCAGCCAGCACCTACAATGCACTGCACTACCAGACGCCCACCAGGGCCGCACACCATCTTTAGTTTTAACACACATGGTCCTCTGGTGTGCATCACTTGCATTCACCCCCACACCCAGGAGCCTATTTACAAGCCCGGTGTGCCCCAGATCATCACTTTTCTTGACGTTCCGGAGGCTCACAGTGCAGACGCATCTCTGGGAGGCCATGCAAAGCCACATGGGTGAATAGTAAAGCCAGGCAGTGCTATGCACTGCTTTGCCTTAATCCATACCTATGAGGCTATTCAAAGCCACGCAGGGCGGCTTTGCATCACCTCATGGATATGCTAGAGAGACCTGCTCCACCAGAGTGTCATTAAAAGTGAGGGTCCGGTAGCACAGGCCTCTTGTAACTAAGGTCCCATGTTTTTTGCTTGGTATTGTGGGACTTATAGTTCTGGTGACTCATGTTGTACATGCGACTACAAGTGCCAGTTTACAGAGGTGACTGTGGATTGGTGCTGCACTTCACACATGGAAGGGAGAATCCTGATGGAGGTGGAGTGAGCTGTGCAACATGTAACTGGGCAGTGTGACTTACATTCATGTGATGCTTAATGGTACATGACCCACATACCTGCCCTTTACCCTGCACATAGAGCAGTGGAACTCTGGTACTTAGCTAGCTGCTCTGCATAACATGACCTTTATGCCCACATTGCTCCTTGTTATGACTTACCCTGTAGGTCTTGTTGTTCCTCATGGGCTACACTGTTTTTTCCTGGAACTCCTGCCACCAACTCCTCTGGGATGACAGCTGCCACCAGCTCCTTCAAGGCATCCAGCTCCTCTGTTGCTCTGGTCTTCCTCCTCCGATCTGCATTGCTGCCTTCAGGTTGTTGGCTAATTTCTCCTTCGTCCTGCTTTTTATGTTATACCAGTGACTGTCCTATTCGCTTGTCCTACCCTGTTGACCTTGTCCATTATGGACTACCAAATGGCCTCTTTATTTCCTAATACCAATTTTGAGGTGACAAATGGATAATGTTGATGGTCTGTCACCTCAATTTTCAGGATCTCATTCTCCTTCTCACTGAAGTAGCACTACCTTTTTCTCTTCCCCTGGGAGTCTGTCTGGACATCCTGGCTTCTGCAGGGGTTGTTGGGGTTGTTGTCCTGGCTGCTGCTTTCTTCTCCCAGCTCCATGGCTGCCTTCAGTGAACTGTGCCATTATTTTTTTTATTTGCGTAATTTGTTATACTTTTTCTCATGTTATATGCACTGATAAGTGACGCTAAGGTGGTTTGGGTCACGTTATGTGACGCAAATCTGCCTTACAACACTTTTCTAGCCGATACATCAGTTTTTGCTTGCACCAGCGTAATTGGTTTTCACGTAGCCTGAAGCGTACGCCATGGTGTGCCATACCATAAATATGGCACATTCATGGCGTTTAGAAATGACGTAGTGATTCGTAAGTCATAGTAATTTTGATGCATCGCTGACGCAGCACAGCGCTGCATCACTTCTTGTAAATGAGGCCCTAAGTGTGGACAGTTCCAGCAGGTGGGTGTATTGACCATTTTCAGTTTATACAAGCGTTGTGGCACCAAAATGGTCTATGCAGAAGAATGAACTTAGTTGTGCCAAGATGGGAGTTATTTTGTGTCTGAAGACTGAACCCCATATCACACACCATTTAATGCGCTGGTCACACTCAGGTCGTTTTCCCATTTTAGAGTAGTCAGTTTTCATAATTTTTGTAGAATTGAGGAGGAGATATTTATAGATTTTGGAGGCTGCATGTCCCACGCTGTTAAGGGTATATAGCAGTTGTAGTATAGAGGGATCTCTTTCATATTAATGTGTTTGTTCACACAGACCTTAAGTTTCAAGATTAAATAAGATTTCATGTCGGTAGAGGGATGTAAATTAGAGAACATATGCGATTTAGAGTGAGATCCAAGGTTTTTAAGGAAGAGTATGATTTTTTGTAATCACCTGGTTCAGCTGAATGTCAATCTTCCTGACAAGCGTGAACAAATTTTCTTTTTAGGACGAAAACCCTCACCCACCATAAGGTGGAATGCTTTATCATAGGCTTTCTCCTCACTCCACAACTAAATTCCTACAATTCCTAAAATTAGGATTAGAAATTCCTCCAATTCCTAAAATTAGGGGGAGCTCTTTGGATGTTTTAAAAGGTACCCTATATAACTACAATGTATGGGTGAGTTGAGCAGAGAGTAACAGTATTTGAAACATGAAATTAAAACTATCGCCTAATCAGAGTATGATCTTTATTTGTCTGTTAGTGACAGGTTTAAAAGCAAAGTGAGTAATGTGCGGAAAAATGTATGTATTGGGCTAAAAATGTTTCTGCCCTTAGATCACCCTTCAATAAGGTGTAGGGGTAATCATCTGGATCTATAACTAGATCAACACTCTGATAAGCATTGCAAATGTGCTATTTAGTGCAAGAAACAATAAAATTGTGATACAACTGGTGGTCACCAGAGATTAAGGGAATCCACCTCTCATGGACCTGTAGAGAAATAAGGTATAGTCAGAACATGAGATAGTCAGTCAGAAATCCTGGCAAACCAAAAACCTGTGCAGAGAAAAATGCGGCTCAAACGGTGCCCCCAGAAACCATATGAGAAACCAGCCTTGCTCAACATGTGTGCTAACCAAGCAGGTTCGGTGGTGAAACGTTCAAGGTGTCAGGCCTTACCTGCAGCAGTCATGTCTGAATGCCTCATCTCGAGGTAGCCCTTGACAAGAGGCTCAGGGTTCAAACTCACGCCAGAAGACAAGCAACAAATGAGAAACCAGTGTCATTGTCAAATGTGAATTCAGTCTCATGATCCACTTATTGAAACATATGTATTAGTTGTATTAAAACATTGGTTACATTCAAAATTGCAGGGATTATCCTGATAAAAAGTGACATCTCCCATGTAAAGTTTATGCAACTACAGATGATCGCAATTAACAACATTGTTCATGTAAAATGTTCAGTGAACCCAAAGGAGGGTCTGAGTCCCTACTACCCATAAAGTCAACTGCATGAAAATCGAGTGAGAAAGCAATTCCATCACTCACCTCTTCTCTCCATGAGCGGAGCCATGCCTTGCCAGGTACAAGGACAACACAAACCTCCATTGCATCCCATTGGTTTTGTGCCAAATTATCGGAAACACAATATCGTGGGACAGAAAATTGTGCCAACAATATATAGGACAAAAATATCATCTAGGTAATTTTCTATGGGTGAGTAAAGTTTAACTATCTATAACTCCACATATATGCACCATGACAATATATATTTCTTCAAGGTACGTAGATCTGGAGTTAAGAATAGTCAATTTATACTTACTTATTTGCACTTACCTTCTCGATATTCTTGTCCTCGATATTTTTGACACCATATTCTGTCCACATGATATTTGTGTTTCCGATATTCTGTCACTGTTCCTATCCATTAAGATTACATGAAAAAACATGTCAATCTGACGTGCCAGATTATCACTTGACACTATGGACAGCTGGGAAATATAGCTCTTCCCTTCACGGTTCACTGTACAAGATCGACCTTGTGTTGATTCATACGTTATGGACATATTATTGAAAAAACACATTTATAATATTTCTCAGTGTTTGTAAGAAAAGGAAGAGAAAGAGGACGCCAGCAGTTCCAATCGTTCCTACACACGAAAGCCAAGACCATTTAGAAGACCATGTCATCTTTATGGTCCACCAAATATCTGATGCCTCCCTTCCAGTCACTCACTCCCAATTTTTCAATTTGAACCAGTCTTTTTTAGTACAGAGAAGAGAAAGGTCGCGAGGCCGACCACTCATATTCATTGGAGTCATCTGACATCACCGCGACAGACATGGAGCATGCTGGCAATCAGCAGCCAAGCACCCTCAATGGCACAAGCTCATAGTAAATCTCAGTTGCAGAAACATCACTCAGCTGGAGACACTATTACTTGTACCTGAAGGCCTTTACGATCTCCCTTGGCCCCCTCTTTGTGTTTTGATTAAGGACGAATATGCCCATGGAAATCAGTTGTCCCAGACCAGTGGCTTAACTTCCATGTTGAATTTTCTGTTATGCCACAGTGAGGTGAAGTCACAATTCTGCATACACACCTCTAAGACAATACAGAGTAAAGCCTTTTTAGTATTAATGATTATATATTTTGAATATGGGGGATCCATGGTTAGCAGAGTTATTGTATTGAACTTGTCAAGAATCGAATTTTCTATCCTAAATCATGAAGGAGTGTAAGATACAAAAGAGGACAGAGAATGAGTACCCTGTTTAAATAAAAAGGCAGTTTTTGAAGTTTGCCATGTTCACACCCCCTAGTTCCTTCGGAATGCTCATTTCTTTAATTGAAAATCTCATTTTGTTTTTGGTCTGCTATAAGAAGTTAGTGGTAGAATTATTCTAATTTGCTATGAAAGTCCTCTGATAATGATAAAGGGAGCATGCTTATAAGTAAGGCTTGCAGGTATTCATTTTTACTGATTTTTATAGATACATTTAGACCGATAACAATCTATATTCCTGTCTGTTATTATTTTTAAATATGGAAAAATACAGCAAATAGGTTTTCTTTTGGACAATTTTCACTACTGTCAATCATGGGTGCTAAGTTAATAGCTGTGCAGGTCAACAGGTAGGGAGTTAAAAAAAGAAGCACTATAGCTGTTTAAGCTATTCTACAATTCAAATTATTTCAGATGACTGTATTGTACTGTAAATGTCTAAAACTCATTTGACATTCAAAGATGAGTAAATATTTGTTGGTTAAATAAATATACCTGTTGCACCTTTATTCTTTACATTATGCACAAAATAAATACAAATCAATTGAGCAAATAACGAGATATGGATAAATGCAGGCATGAAACGTCAAAATAGAATACTATAAAACTGGGAGTCCTATTTATAAGATAGTTTGCTATTGGTGTGATCATCATATCTATAGTTTCAATACAGCTCCATCAATGTATACATTTTTGTGACCAACCATCTAGGTGATCTGATATTTTTTGAAGTGTTACTATTTCAGTATGTTTAATGCTCTCAGTAAGATTATTTCCAAATTCTATTCCTAAATATTTTAAGTAATGGATTGCCAGTATAATCTTTCAGTGCCCAGTATTCTTTAGAAGCTAGTGCTTTTAAAATGTTAACCTCAGATTTGTCATTATTGAGTTTATACCCGGAGATAGTGGAACATGCCTTTATTGTATCCATTAAGTCTCTAATCAAGGGAGCCCCATCTTCTGTTACTATAAGAATATCATCAACATAGACTGCGATTTTCATAGTAAAATCCTTAAAGTGTAGTCCTGAAATTGTTTCATTATTTTTAATATTATACATCAATGGTTCCAATGTAAGAAGAGAAAGTGTAGGTGAGAGCGGACAACCTTGAGGAGACAAAGAGTAAATAGTTCAGAGATGATTCTGCCAACTTTGATTCTAGCTTAGGGATTTGCATATAAAGCCAATACCATTTTAATAAAGTCAAAACCTAGGTCAAATTTGTGTAGAACTGGCTTTAAGGAATGTCCAAGATACTTTACCAAAAGCATTTTCTACATCAAGTGTGATTGCTGCTGTTGGAATATGGGTCATTTTGACCTTTTCTGTTACATGACAGAGGAGATATAAAATAGATATCCTTTTGTAGTATTTTGCATAATTGAGATCTTTCCCTTCTTTGGTTATAACCCCAATATTAACATCAGCATAAGTGCCCTTAATGACCCACAAAGCCCTTAAAATGGTGAAATGAGATCTTTAGGAGGTTCTGAAATTGCTCAAAAAAGGTCTTGAAAGATTTTTCCGAGAACCAATTTGGTCCAGGCGCTTTTCCCAATTTCAGTTAGTTTATGGAGTTCGAGACTTCTATCAATGAAAATAAGTTAATTTATGGCAGCCTTATCTGTATCCAATACTGTCAGAAGGTTCAGACCATTTAGATAATTTTCACACTTTGATTAATAAACATTTTGTTCATGTAAAGCTCTTCATAGAAAGATTTAAATATATCTGCTATTTTTGAGGTTTTATATGTAGATGTAGATATGTTGATTGTCTTTAAGATATGTAATGGAATATTTCTATTGCTCAAATTTCTAGTAAGATGCCAGCATCTTGCCCACCTTGATACCATCACAACGTTGGAATCTCTTTTTTTTATTAACCAGGATCCCAGCTCTGGAACTAAGAATCTTATTATATTAAAATTTCTTTTTATAAGAGTGTGCAGTAATGTGTTGTCTTTAAGTTAATGTGATGAAATTCCATATTTTTAATTGCGTTCCTTAGTTCTAGCAAACATCTGTTATTTTCGTTATTCATGTTTGTCTGTATCATTATTAATTCACCTCTAATTATCACTTTAAAGGCTACACATCTAAGGGTTGAGGATATATCATGACTTGAATTCTCTTTGAGAATGCTCTATTTAATAGCTTCACATTTTCATTGTTAGATAAGATCTTTTAATCTCCAAGATTCATTTTCAGTTTTAGTAAATTGTCCAGATAGGAGCAAGGTAAAATACAAGTGCTCTGGCACTCAGGTTGTTTTTTTTGATGTTTGAGCTATCGTGTAAAAAATTACTGGCAATTAGTATGTAGTTAATCCTTGAGTAAGAATTATGGGGCACAGAATAGAAGGCATTGTCATTAGTGTTTGGGTATTGCAGAATCTGGCTATCCTTTAAATCAAGTTTGGCACAAACATTTTTCATTGCTTTGTGAGATTAAGGAGGATGGCGGCTACACTAGGAGTTCCCATCTGAATAACTATCAATCTGCAGATTAATGTCACCCCCAACAATGACCATATCATCAACCTGACATCTTTGTTCTATAAGTTAGTTCTTGCCAAAATAGAGGGCTGTCATTACTTGGCGCATAGATATTTATCAGATAAATTGTTTTCCTGTCCTTGTATAGCTTGAAGATAATCCACCTTCCCTCCTCATCAACTAAATTGGAATGTACTGTGATATTGGCTTTTTTTGCTATAAACATGATAATGCCATTTCTTTAATTTTTTGACGGAGAGCATATCACACCTTCCACCCAAATATTCTTCTAGAAATCTGCCTCCTTGTCTCCAAGTTTGGTCTCTTGTAGCAGTATAATGTCTCCTTTTAATTTATACAGGTAGTCAGAGATTTGATGTCTTTGAATCAGGCAATTCAGGCACTTCAAGTAATGGGAAAGAATTTTAAAGTTGGTTACAACTGAGATTCCTTATTGTCAGTTCTATCATTATTAGGTTAGAAGGTCAGCTATAGTTATGATAGTCAATACTCTTATCTCACTTATTCTTTACACATATGTATTGCCTTGTAATGGTGTTTAAGACTAAATCGTGTGATGTCGATGTCATTTACTGTCCACAACAGAATTATAAAGCAGAGCCATGAATAACAATAGAGAGAAAAAGTGAAACGTAACCAAAACCTCCAGAAGCCCTGACCCAACCTCCTACCCCCCAACCCACCACCCAACTCCCGACTATTGTACTGTAGTGGGATGGTGATGAAGAGAGTAAGAGTCAATCACTCCATGGGGTCAGGACTTTGTAGCATCAAAGAGCAAAATAAATAAATAATATCACTCCTTCTTGCAATATAGTAATTGAAACCAAAAATAAGTGTGGTTTGGAATAAAGACCATACTGCGATTAAACTGATAGCAAGAGTGCTATATTACACATGGAGAAAATTGTATATTTCTTGAACACAGCCTTTGGCATAGGATTAAGAAACCTTTCCTTATTTCTACTGTTCATGTTGAATAGTCTTAGGAAACATAATTTTAGCACCATTCCATTCGATTCTTTTTTTTTAACTTATGTGATCCAAAATTCTTTCTGAATGCTGGAATCTCAGTGGTATACAGACAACCGGTCTTGGAGGAGCTTTGCCTGGAATTCTGTGTGTTGGAACACTACGAGCTCTTTCCATTTCGAAGGATTTGTTTTCAAGTTTATGCCTGCCATTTGGGGGATTCTTTGTTTCAGGAAGATGATGCACGAGCCAGATAAGTCCTCTGAACCTTCTGAGATTTCAAAGATCCTCAAGTTCCCCCTTCTGTTTCTGTCTTCCAATACAGCCATCTCTTTTTGAATGATAGATGTTTTCAATTTTAACGCAATACGTTCCTTTTTTAATCCAGTTTCACAGTCCTCCAGTATGCTAATTCTTTTCTCTGCTGTTCTAGTATTTATTTGTTTCCTGTCCATTCTGATGGCAGCTATTTCGCTAAGTTGTGAACTTCTAGTTTTTTTTAATATGATGTCCCTAGCGTTGTTTATGTCTACTTACCTCTTAATGGGTGAATCTGGATTGGGAGGATCAGCTTTGATATGCTTCAAGTTAATTTTGTTTTCTGTCTCTTCCATGTTATGTGTGTTATGTGTAGTAGACAATGTTCCCAGAAAGTAGGTGAGCTTCAATGCATGTGAGTATAATCCAACCGTTAGATAGCACAATTACACAGCAACTCCAGTATTGTATTGTTTTTCCGAACAAACTCTGCAGAAACTTTTGTAATTGTGACAATGTTTATTGCATCAATGCTGCATTGCATTACTATTTTTGAGAGAGAACGGTCTGCCACACTCACAGTGAGGATATATTTCAATCACAATGGCATAATAAACATTCTGGTTTACCTGACTGCCAATTAACAGGAATTAAGCCATGCATGCATTGTCTCTGTCAAAACGTGCATATACCATGTAAAAACAGATAACTCCTTCATGTACTGCAGGCTTAAGTGTGCCATCAAGCTTTTAGTGTCGTAGCCCTTCACTACATCAAATTAGGTGTGGCCCTCCAGTATTTAGCACTGGATTGTCAAAACTGAATTGCTCTATGTACTGCGAGGATCACATCAATAAAAAACGAGGAGCTGCCTAAGAAATTATGGGCTTCTCGTATGTGCCAATATTATAATGAGCTCATCCAGTTTTGCAAGGGCGCTCGGGCATTGCCCCACTACTCAAAACAAGTGTCGCGTGCGCACCATCACTCACTCACAATCACATTCGATCCCAGATGGCCACCGGACAATGCCCGCCCGAGGCAGTCAGCTCAGAAGGGGGGCGGGGCAGCAGGAGCTCAATCAGTGCAAGTGAAGTGATGACATCGTCATCAGGTGGTCAGTGGAGCACACAGCAAGAGTGCGCATATTCTGTTTAGGGCTGAACATGCGCACTAGGCTGCTCATTAGAAGAGCGAGGATTGTTCCATGCTGCAGTCCCCGGTCTCCTAATGAGCGGCAAGTATCACTGCTCAAGCCAATCCTGGCACTGCTATTGGCTGAGACGCACGTGGTGCTTGCCAGCCAGCCAGTAGCGAGCGTGACGTCGGAGACTCCTCGAGGCAGACACACCTCGTCATGTTCACTGCGACAGGATGGCTGCTGATGTCGAAGGCGCCTTTGCACATGAGAGTGTGATGGGGCCCGCACTGTTAAGCCTCCACCTGAGAGGCACCAATAAGCTGCACAAACCAGCCGCCATCCGTCTCGACAGGAGAAGGGGAAACTTCAGCGAGAGAGGAGCGTGCCCCCTGATGCCTCCCTGCTGACACTGCTGCCTATGCACAGAGTCTGGTCTGCCTCTTACGCTGCAATGTCAGCACCACCAGCAGTGCCCTGGTGAGAGAATCCCAGACATGTGCGCCGGCAGCCAACTGCAGCACCTCACCCTCCAGCAGGGGAGATGACTGAGGCGGGGGCTACACTTTGCAAAGAGCCAAACCATGCACTGGCATCTCCAGCACCACTTTGAAGCAACTCCCACAGATGAAGGCCATCATGGGCACGAGGAGCGCAGCACCAGCCAACACTTACCCCCACACCTGAGTCTCCAGTAAGTAAACCGTTATAAGTGATGTATTTTTAAGGAAGAGGGTTCTTTTAGAAATGCGAAAAAATCCTAATATTATGTTTTCCTGAAGTGCAGTGTCATAAAATGTTCCTTCTCCTCGGCTCTGACAGTCATTTTAGAGAATTAAGAAAAATATGTGAACAAAATGCAATTTGCTCGGAGTAATCATTGAGTAATTAATAGAATCAACCACAGTTTTCTGGAAGGTGACTCTTCAAGCTGAAATATTCTGCATGTAGAAAGGGCAATATAATGGCTGACATTTATGGCCCAACGATCTGTAACTTCTAATTATGGACTTAATAAATTACATAAAATCATCTCGGCTACGTCTACTTCATCACCTGAACATGTGGGGCCAGCCCACCACATTTATGGCGACGATCTGGAGCTATTCTCACGCTAAAGGTAGTTGGATGCCAACTAAGGATGTGGAGTACAGCAAGACTACGTGTAGGAAAGGACCTACTATATTTACTAATTAAAGAAGAAACAAGTATCAAGAAACTCAAGGAAAAGAAAAGAAACCAGTCAAGCAGGAAACCAGTCAAGCACCCCTCGCAGCCCCACCAGCGTCCAATACTCAGACGTGCTGTGTTTTTGATCTCTATGTCAACAACATCTGTATAAGTAAAGAAAACCTGTCTACATCTCACTAGAAGATCATACACTGTAAAAAAAATGTCTACTGTTATACAACAAATGTGCCTCTGAAGCAAGCATATGGTTATTGTCTACTGGTGATGTAATACAACATCTGTGAGCTGTTTGCGATATTGAATGACATTCATCTTAGAGAGTGAGTCATCTAGTCATCACCACTTTAACGTGTAAGTATTGCCTTGTCAGAGAGTCTTAACGAACTTTGCTGTGTGCGCTGCGGTATCTGCACGCAACTTTATGGTGCCATTTCGTGAGTGTTATCAATGCATGGCATTAAACGGGACCATCAGCCAAGAATTCAACACAAATGGTAATTCATCCACATGATGAGTGAAACTGTTTGTTTCACTTTTCTCATTTAAATTCATATTAACTTCAATTTATCATTGAAAATGTTGTGGTCATCTGTACCTGTGACGGTGAAACGGCTTTGCAGTAGATTCAAAACACTAGCACGAGACATCTCGCGCAGCGTTATCTTTTTCTCTTGGAGCTGTACAGCTTCTCCATTGCACAGCAATGAAGTCTTCTACCTATGCTGCGGGACGCTTTGCTTCATGGACGTGCCGTGAGCCTTCCGGCACCATCGTGACTCAACGTGCCACCATCTTGGGATTGTCATGCTCCTACATACGCGATCCTATTATTGGATCAAGTGTGCTTTGCCAACCACGTTGTACGCAATGAATATGTTTTTACGAAGACAGTGTCAGCGTCGAAATTTGAGTGGTGTCATGAGCGCAACCGTCATTTGAAGCGGATTTGTCTTTCAGGTCTTTTCGTTTGTACGGTGTTTCGAGTTGCTTGAGCATGAACACTTCGGGGAATCATCTGGTGAGTTTTTACTGCCAAGTACATCTATCTGCTGCCAAGTACTTTGTTCTTCCGGTCTTCAGTGGGCAATTTATCCACCGCAAAGTACTGTTTTTTTTGTCTCTGCTGCATAGTGCTATCTTCTGGCAAGTCTCCTGCAGTTGGTTCATCTTTACGTGCTACTGTTTGTGTCATTTTATTGCCTGTCCATCATTACCACGGTGACAGGCACACCAGTGACATTTTAGTAATAGGTTTTCAGTGCATATTTAAAATGAGTTGAACGCCTGTACATCATCATAGCGGTGACAGGCGCACCAATGTCATTCTAGTAATGTTGACTTTATTGTGCAATTCTCTATGTTTTCTTCATCAGTTCAAAGGAAAAGCAAATGTTGTGTTTTGTTTGACATGTTTTATGCATATTGCTATGTTGAGGCCATTCACCCTCAGCACTATATTCATACATGTTTTCATTACAGTTATCGTTCTCTTTTTAAGGGATGGGAGTGGGTTTTAGCCCCTTGTCCCCATGTTTCTGATATTGTTATCCCTGCCTAAGGGATAGGAGTGGGTTTCAGTCCCATTTCCTTTTCAGATATTTTATCCCTGCCTAGGGATGGGAGTGGGTTTTTAGTCAAATGACCCCATGTTTCAGATATTTTATCCCTGCCTAAGGATGGAAGTGGGGTTTCAGTCCCATAACCCCATGTTTCAGATGTTTTATCCCTGCCTAGGGATGGGAGTGGGTTTTTAGTCCCATCACCCCACGTTCACAGTTATTTACATTTGGAAAGGGTATTAGCCCCATTTTTCTGTTTAAAGGGGGTGTCAGTCCCACCTTTGTTATTTTGGTGTTGGGCGTCTTTCCCTTCACTTCGATGTACGTTGTCATGTGTGTGGGTAGTCATCTTTTGATGCCACACTGTGCTGCATCTGTTTTCTCATGCTGCACAAGTCCTTGGGTGTTAGTCCCATGTGATCTAATTTGTACATTTGGGTGTCAGTCCCAAACAACGTTTTTTTGTTGGTTTTTTTTCTCACTTGGGTTTTAGTCCCACAGTGTCCCTCACATGATGGGTGGCGCATCGCGTACATTCTCTGGAGACAGATGTTAATATGAAGTCCATTCTTAAGCAGGAGAAATATATTCCTGCCATCTAGCTTAACTGGAAGAGGCTATGTAACTCGGTGAGAAATATTTCTTGTATAGTACTCAATCATAGTATGAACTCCACATGATACCCTTGGTCTCCAACCAATAAAGCAAGAACGTTTGCTTGAAAATGCATCATTTGCCACTCTTTTTTCAAAATTTTCTCGGGGGAGTACCCCCCAACCCCCCATAGATTGTTCAGGCGCGCTCGCTACGCTTGCTTGCCACAGTGCAGTACAACAATTGATTTACGCCTTACCACTTTCAAATGTCACCAGTCGCTACTGAGCTCTATCAATATATCAGCAGGCACTATCCTAAAAAAGTTAAGTAGTAGAGCAGTGCACTGTGTTGGTCTGCCGTAGAAGTAATCTGAAGGCATTGCCATTTTGAAGTCTTCTGTGTAAGGAGCACTCCGCCAGAGAAACTCCTTTTTTATCGATGTATTGCTCAAGTAAGCACATTCAAGTTATGTCTTGACCCTTAATGGACAGTGTTGTAAATAGAAAAACAAATAAAGGAACTGGGGGTCTAACAAAATCCTGCAAATTGAGCAGAAGTGTAAAATAGAGGGCTAGTTAGTCCCACATAGCAGAGGAGGGAGTAAAAGAAGAAGAAAGAGACATCCAAATGCAATCTATAAGGACCTCAGAGCGAAGTTTGGATACCCATCAATTGTCTGTGTGATCAATCTTATCATCTGGTCATCCAATCAAGGATAAGATGCTTCTCTTGATCATAGAGAGCATCTAATTAGGAGTGATTTCACTCAAGGATGGCCCAAGATTGTCAAAGGATTGGAGCGAGAAGACCAACAGTTGTAAGATGATAGAACAATCGAAAGGAGTGCAGTGCTAACAAAAGAAAATTAGAGTGGTGTGTTAAAATAGAATTGTGAGAAAACACTACTAGTTTAATATGTGTCTCACATTCTAAATAAAACAACAGTGCAAAAAGCAGTGTTAAACAAATAACTGCTATATAGAGAGGTCGACATGTTTCAGCCCAGTGGGATCTATTTCTCCCTGCGGCTTTCTTCAGGACCCTTGTTATTGAATTTTCGCTACTGCAAAAGTGTGAAAAAACATAATGTATAGTGGAGAAAACGAAAAAAGAAGAAAGAAAATGTATCTCACTATCATTTGAAGGTGGCACATTGTGCAACCTTAAGTGGATCCTCCGCTTCAAAAGGATGCAGCGTGCATCTGTCAAGAAAACAAATGGAAAATGTCTCAGTCTTAAAAATAATACTCCCAAAATTGTATTCGTACCCAACCTCGTGTTAGGGGGCTTACCCGTAATGATCGAGGAACGGACCTCAACTCGCCTGGATCCTGGCTCAGGACTAGGAGGCCCCGCTCTGTATGGAAGAAAAATTAAACTGCCAAAAACCAGAAAATGAACATGAAAAGCTTAATACATCTTCATAGGGGTGCTAGTGTAATTGACTACTAGCGACTGTGTACCAAGTGTGTATAAGTAAAACCACACGTATGTCAGCCTAAGAGAGGAAGAATCCCTTGCCCATATACTGTGATGATATGCCGTCAAACGTGGGAAGAGGCAGTGTGAAAAAGCCGTATTTCTCTGCTTCGCCATGATGCTAAACGTCAAGTATGCGCTGTGAAAGCTCCTACAAAATGTAAATTATTGTGGTCAACAAAAGGGGGGGGGTTCTCTAAAATGTTAGAGGCGTAGTAAAAATATCAATCAGTATGTTTCAAACATGCTATGGTCTTAAATAAGCTCCTGTATGAAGTACACATCAAACAGAACCTAGATCACGAGAGATTCCATATAAGGCTACAGGCGCCTTGATGATGTTGAAGCGTGCCATGGAGTTATCCTACAAGGACGCTACAAAATAAAATGCCTTGAAAAAAGCTAGTATTGGATAGGGGGAGTGCTCACCTATCCGTCGTTGCCTCGTTGTGGCTGCAGAGTCAGGAGGGAGGTAACCCGAGCATTCAGCCAGGGGTGTTTATAAAGCCGGGAAAACCTCGTCAGTTACAAACGCGGGGACCTGTAATGTACGTCATCACCTGATGCCGGAAAAACAACAAGGACTACTAAATGACGTCAATGTAAAGACGTCTGTAGTCCGTATATAGTGTTTGCGCGCTGACTGGTTACATCTCTAGAATACCTATATATAACTCGTTCTTTACAAAGTATGAGGGCCATGTCAATGCATTAAAAACCTCAGTGTTGATATTTAAAGGTAAAAACGTGGAAACGTAAGCACGTGACCGCTGGTAGATAGTAACTGACTCAAAGGACTACAAAATGACGTCAAAAAGATGGCGTCTGTAGTTCCTACAAATATGTAGGTACTGGTTACACCTCTTGGGTACCTATTTATAACTCGCTCGTTACAGTGTAAGAGGGCCATGTCAATGCACTAAATACCTCAGTGTTGGTAATTTTAAGGAAAAAACGTGGAAACGTAAGCACGTGACCACTGGAAGATAGTAACTGACTCAAGGGACTACGAAAAGATGGCGTCTGTAGTTCGTAAAAATATGTAGGTGCTATGCCTAACTGTATGTATCTGAATGCAGTGTAGCCTGTGGTATCAATGCAAGATAGTGTACCTAATAGGGTTGCCACAATGCCAGGGCATTTTAAAGACAGAGTGACACAACATAGGTGCGTGATCCCTGATGGGTAGTAACTACTTAAGAAGACTACAGGATGATGTCAAAAAGATGGCAACTATAGTTCATGTAGATGCTCTGCCTAGCCCCAAGTGCGGTATTTAGATGCCATGTGACCCGTAGCTGTAATGCAGCATCCTAGACCTAATGCGAATTTCATAGTATCATAGTGTCAGGACGTACCCAAAGCCAAATGCCGTAACTTGTAACTATAATGCAACACCATAGACCTCAAAAGGGTACCATAGTGTCAGGACGTCCTAAATGTCAGATGCCATAACCGCATGAAGGGAGGTGTAAGTACCATGAATTTCAGAAAACATTTAAAGGGCGGTCCAAGGGATGTCATCGTTGAGACCCCTGACGTCACTATGTAGTCTAAACACCCATTTTTGTTCCTTTATAAAAAGGTATTTAGTGATGTCACAGATATGGGACGGTATCATGGGCTTTTCAAGCACTGTCCAAGAGAAATCATCTGCCTTGTGATTGTTTTCAATGAAATGTCTGGTTAATCTGGTGGTTGATTTCTTGCATCTGAATGAACTCTTATGTTCTAACATACGAGTCCTGACTTTGCGAGTTGTCATACCTACATATTTACATTGGCATGGACAAGTAAGTAGGTAAATGAGATTATCACTGTTGCAATTAGTGAACTTCTTTTGCATCCAAGGTCTGTTAGTACCTATATCAATGGAAGTGGTGTGTGTAGTTTGTGGACAGATGGAACAATTGCCACAAGGGAAATGGCCTGTCACTGCGGGGAGATCCCATAAAGTGCCTACCACTCTCTGAGGAATGGATTTCGGGCGTGTGTGTACTAGACGATCTCGTATGTTTCCAGATCTCTTGAATGAGAACAGAGGAGATGCCAACGTTCCATCACACGAGGTCAGAATGCGCCAGTGTTTTCGGACACTCTTTTGTATCTCATTGGCCATCGTACTGAAAGTAGTGACAAACGTCATCCGTTCAAGTATTGGTTTCTCAAAAGCGGGTTCCAAAAGCGCTTGGCGGTGATTGTTAGTAGCCCGCTTTAATGAACGTTTAACCAATCTCCGAGGATATTGTCTAGAGACCAATTGTTCCGTTAGAGCCTCAGCGTGTTTACTGAAAGTGTTATCAGTAGAACAATTCCTACAGACTCGTAGGAACTGGCCAAAAGGTAAGTTGTCCCTTAATGATTTGGGGTGTTGACTATCATATCGTAGTAGGGAGTTTCGTGACATTGGTTTCCGGTAGAGTTCACTCTCTAGCCCTGTGGGGGTGACAAAAATCGACAGATCTAAGAAGGCTAACCTTTTATCATCAATTTCAACTGCGAACTTCAGGAACTGATTTCTGGTATTAAGCCATTGATGGAAGAGATGGATCGACTCACGATCGCCTCGCCACACCACCAAAACATCATCAATATAGCGTTTCCACAACCGGATAGATTGGAGAAACGGATTAGTGGGATTGAAGATGTGCTGTTGTTCATAGGAATGGACGTAAAGATTGGCCAGACTCGGCGCAAAAATACTGCCCATGCTAGTCCCGGAGACTTGCAAATAAATCTGGTCTTCGAATTTGAAAAAATTGTCCTTCATGGCAAGTTTGGCCAATGCCATAATGAAATGAACCGGAGTGATGGAGTTCAGTTCGGTTTCATATAGAATAGCAGACACTGTATCCAAGGTCTCATCTTGGGGGATAGAGGTATATAATGCCTCTACATCAAAAGAGACTAACAGATCCCTATTCATATCAAAATCAATGGTAGGCAGCAGACGCAATACATCTTTCGTATCTTTAAGATACGTAGGCATCTTGCTGACAATGGGTCTCAAAAAGAAATCTACAAACGTAGACAGAGGTTCCAGAATCGCTCATTGTCCTGAGATGATGGGTCTACCCGGCGGAGGTCTTTGGGCTTTATATATTTTGGGTAAAATGTAGAAATACGGCATGATGGGGTATTTCGTTTGTAGAAACTGGGACTCTATTGTGGTGATCCAACCTTCACAGAGTGCCTCCTCTGACATATCACTAATGATTCTCTGCAATCTACTGGTGGGGTCTTCTGCTAGTGGTAAATAGAAGCGACGATCTTCCAGTTGTCTGAGGCACTCAGTCCTGTAATCCACTGTGTCGAGAATCACAATGGCCCCACCCTTATCCGCTGGTTTGATAGTAACCAGAGGATCTGCAGAAAGGTCTCGAAGGGCTCTCTGTTCAGCCAAGGGCAGATTAATGTATGTAGATTTGTGATTGCTACATAGCCAGGTGACGTCCTTCTGGACTGCTTTTTCAAAAGTTAGGACTGCCGGCGGTACTGCATGAGTTGGAGGATTGAACACCGAGCGTTTCTTAAGACCGGTGTTGATATCAGTTTGATCATCTTCGGTCAGCTCCTTGTCTTTGAAAAAGTAATGTAGTCTAAGTTTGCGAAAAAATTGTGCTAATTCGCACTGTGTCTGGAATGGATCCCCATCAAAGGTGGTAACAAACCCAAGGTCTCTATTAAGAACTGATTCCTCATCTTTCGTGAGTATCTTGGAGCTAAGATTTACAATCAAATCTGGTGGGGGCTGTCTGTCGGAGGAATATTTCTCTGTGCCTGGCTGCGAGTCCCCGTATGTGGTCCCGTTTGCGGGTCCCAATGTACATGGGATCGTTGGTTTCTTCTTCTGCCTCTCGATCTGGGGGGGCCTGATCCTAAAAAAGAATGAGAATTGGGATCAGTTGAAAAGCCTTGAAAAGGTGCCATTGGTGGTTGAAAAGGATGTGTGGGGTAACCCCACGGTGTTGGTGGCCACCACTGTTGAAATTGGGGCATGGAGTGTCCCCTGTAGCTATTAAAGCGATTGAATCTGCCCCTACCTCTTGGTGGTTGTTTGTATGACCCTGAGCCCTCTGAGTCACTGTCTTCAGTGCTGGACCCTGAGTATGTGGATCCATATCTTTTGCCATTATTCCTAAATTCAGGAGGGGAGTAATTCTCGTTGGTATATGGATAAACAGTCTCGTGTTTAAATTTGGCCAGGTCTTTCTTAAATTTTTCAATTTTTGAGAGTAAAATGGAATCTTTAAACTCTTTGTTATTCTTATTGGACTCTTCTTGATTTTTCCGAAAGAGAGTCGCAGTGATGGTCGTTTTTATTTGGGATTCTAAGAGTTGGATTTCAATCAGAATAGAATCGGCGACTTTTTTGGCAGTACTGATAATCAGTATAAGCCAGTCGCGCGTGCAGCGCCAGGCTATCAGAGACCAATCCTTTAAAAATCCCTTATCTGTGAGGAACAAGCGAGGGACATTGGTAACTATTAAGCCTGGGGGTGCGCAATTGGCCCCTAAATATTCTGCCATGATGGCCCCATGTACCGAAGAGCGGGAATGGGATTTTTTGAGAATTAGTATCTTTCCCCACTCACCAACCCCACTGACAGAGGAGGTGGTAGGTAAGTCCAATATGCTGGGAGTATTGTCCAGAATGGATTGTAAGATAGCATCATCATAGGCTAAACCACTGTATTCGGCCATCTTATCACTAGACAGCAGGACAACGGGAAACACCCGCAAGACAAACACAAATGTGTGAAAAACTACTAAAAAGAAACACTAACTGTGAGTTAGGCGTACACTATCCTATAGGTATAGTGATCAAACATACAGACCCGCAGCCGTCAGCTGCTCAATAACCAAGCACAAGAGAAGTATGTTAGGGTCTAAGGGAAAGTTTAATGACCTGCCTCAGTTCTAATCCCCTAATCCTATAATTGAAAAACAAATAAAGGAACTGGGGGTCTAACAAAATCCTGCAAATTGAGCAGAAGTGTAAAATAGAGGGCTAGTTAGTCCCACATAGCAGAGGAGGGAGTAAAAGAAGAAGAAAGAGACATCCACATGCAATCTATAAGGACCTCAGTGCGAAGTTTGGATACCCATCAATTGTCTGTGTGATCAATCTTATCATCTGGTCATCCAATCCAGGATAAGATGCTTCTCTTGATCATAGAGAGCATCTAATTAGGAGTGATTTCACTCAAGGATGGCCCAAGATTGTCAAAGGATTGGAGCGAGAAGACCAACAGTTGTAAGATGATAGCACAATCGAAAGGAGTGCAGTGCTAACAAAAGAAAATTAGAGTGGTGTGTTAAAATAGAATTGTGAGAAAACACTACTAGTTTAATATGTGTCTCACATTCTAAATAAAACAACAGTGCAAAAAGCAGTGTTAAACAAATAACTGCTATATAGAGAGGTCGACATGTTTCAGCCCAGTGGGATCTATTTCTCCCTGCGGCTTTCTTCAGGACCCTTGTTATTGAATTTTCGCTACTGCAAAAGTGTGAAAAAACATAATGTATAGTGGAGAAAACGAAAAAAGAAGAAAGAAAATTTATCTCACTATCATTTGAAGGTGGCACATTGTGCAACCTTAAGTGGATCCTCCGCTTCAAAAGGATGCAGCGTGCATCTGTCAAGAAAACAAATGGAAAATGTCTCAGTCTTAAAAATAATACTCCCAAAATTGTATTCGTACCCAACCTTGTGTTAGGGGGCTTACCCGTAATGATCGAGGAACGGACCTCAACTCGCCTGGATCCTGGCTCAGGACTAGGAGGCCCCGCTCTGTATGGAAGAAAAATTAAACTGCCAAAAACCAGAAAATGAACATGAAAAGCTTAATACATCTTCATAGGGGTGCTAGTGTAATTGACTACTAGCGACTGTGTACCAAGTGTGTATAAGTAAAACCACACGTATGTCAGCCTAAGAGAGGAAGAATCCCTTGCCCATATACTGTGATGATATGCCGTCAAACGTGGGAAGAGGCAGTGTGAAAAAGCCGTATTTCTCTACTTCGCCGGAAACCAATGTCACGAAACTCCCTACTACGATATGATAGTCAACACCCCAAATCATTAAGGGACAACTTACCTTTTGGCCAGTTCCTACGAGTCCGTAGGAATTGTTCTACTGATAACACTTTCAGTAAACACGCTGAGGCTCTAACGGAACAATTGGTCTCTAGACAATATCCTCGGAGATTGGTTAAACGTTCATTAAAGCGGGCTACTAACAATCACCGCCAAGCGCTTTTGGAACCCGCTTTTGAGAAACCAATACTTGAACGGATGACGTTTGTCACTACTTTCAGTACGATGGCCAATGAGATACAAAAGAGTGTCCGAAAACACTGGCGCATTCTGACCTCGTGTGATGGAACGTTGGCATCTCCTCTGTTCTCATTCAAGAGATCTGGAAACATACGAGATCGTCTAGTACACACACGCCCGAAATCCATTCCTCAGAGAGTGGTAGGCACTTTATGGGATCTCCCCGCAGTGACAGGCCATTTCCCTTGTGGCAATTGTTCCATCTGTCCACAAACTACACACACCACTTCCATTGATATAGGTACTAACAGACCTTGGATGCAAAAGAAGTTCACTAATTGCAACAGTGATAATCTCATTTACCTACTTACTTGTCCATGCCAATGTAAATATGTAGGTATGACAACTCGCAAAGTCAGGACTCGTATGTTAGAACATAAGAGTTCATTCAGATGCAAGAAATCAACCACCAGATTAACCAGACATTTCATTGAAAACAATCACAAGGCAGATGATTTCTCTTGGACAGTGCTTGAAAAGCCCATGATACCGTCCCATATCTGTGACATCACTAAATACCTTTTTATAAAGGAACAAAAATGGGTGTTTAGACTACATAGTGACGTCAGGGGTCTCAACGATGACATCCCTTGGACCGCCCTTTAAATGTTTTCTGAAATTCATGGTACTTACACCTTCCTTCATGCGGTTATGGCATCTGACATTTAGGACGTCCTGACACTATGGTACCCTTTTGAGGTCTATGGTGTTGCATTATAGTTACAAGTTACGGCATTTGGCTTTGGGTACGTCCTGACACTATGATACTATGGTATTCGCATTAGGTCTAGGATGCTGCATTACAGCTACGGGTCACATGGCATCTAAATACCGCACTTGGGGCTAGGCAGAGCATCTACATGAACTATAGTTGCCATCTTTTTGACATCATCCTGTAGTCTTCTTAAGTAGTTACTACCCATCACGCACCTATATTTACTTTAAAATGCCCTGGCATTGTGGCAACCCTATTAGGTACACTATCTTGCATTGATACCACAGGCTACACTGCATTCAGATACATACAGTTAGGCATAGCACCTACATATTTTTACGAACTACAGACGCCATCTTTTCGTAGTCCCTTGAGTCAGTTACTATCTTCCAGTGGTGACGTGCTTACGTTTCCACGTTTTTTCCTTAAAATTACCAACACTGAGGTATTTAGTGCATTGACATGGCCCTCTTACACTGTAACGAGAGAGTTATAAATAGGTACCAAGAGGTGTAACCAGTACCTACATATTTTTAGGAACTACAGACGCCATCTTTTTGACGTCATTTTGTAGTCCTTTGAGTCAGTTACTATCTACCAGCGGTCACGTGCTTACGTTTCCACGTTTTTACCTTTAAATATCAACACTGAGGTTTTTAATGCATTGACATGGCCCTCACACTTTGTAAAGAACAAGTTATATATAGGTATTCTAGAGATGTAACCAGTCAGCGCGCAAACACTATATACGGACTACAGACGTCTTTACATTGATGTCATTTTGTAGTCCTTGTTGTTTTTCCGGCATCAGGTGATGACGTACATTACAGGTCCCCGCGTTTGTAACTGACGAGGTTTTCCCAGCTTTATAAACACCCCTGGCTGAATGCTCGGGTTACCTCCCTCCTGACTCTGCAGCCACAACGAGGCAACGACGGATAGGTGAGCACTCCCCCTATCCAATACTAGCTTTTTTCAAGGCATTTTATTTTGTAGCGTCCTTGTAGGATAACTCCATGACACGCTTCAACATCATCAAGGCGCCTGTAGCCTTATATGGAATCTCTCGTGATCTAGGTTCTGTTTGATGTGTACTTCATACAGGAGCTTATTTAAGACCATAGCATGTTTGAAACCTACAGATTGATATTTTTACTACGCCTCTAACATTTTAGAGAACCCCGCCCCTTTTTTTGACCACAATAATTTACATTTTGTAGGAGCTTTCACAGCGCATACTTGACGTTTAGCATCATGGCGAAGCAGAGAAATACGGCTTTTTCACACTGCCTCTTCCCACGTTTGACGGCATATCATCACAGTATATGGGCAAGGGATTCTTCCTCTCTTAGGCTGACATACGTGTGGTTTTACTTATACACACTTGGTACACAGTCGCTAGTAGTCAATTACACTAGCACCCCTGTGAAGATGTATTAAGCTTTTCATGTTCATTTTCTGTTTTTTGGCAGTTTAATTTTTCTTCCATACAGAGCGGGGCCTCCTAGTCCTGAGCCAGGATCCAGGCGAGGTGAGGTCCGTTCCTCGATCATTACGGGTAAGCCCCCTAACACGAGGTTGGGTACGAATACAATTTTGGGAGTATTATTTTTAAGACTGAGACATTTTCCATTTGTTTTCTTGACAGATGCACGCTGCATCCTTTTGAAGCGGAGGATCCACTTAAGGTTGCACAATGTGCCACCTTCAAATGATAGTGAGATAAATTTTCTTTCTTCTTTTTTCGTTTTCTCCACTATACATTATGTTTTTTCACACTTTTGCAGTAGCGAAAATTCAATAACAAGGGTCCTGAAGAAAGCCGCAGGGAGAAATAGATCCCACTGGGCTGAAACATGTCGACCTCTCTATATAGCAGTTATTTGTTTAACACTGCTTTTTGCACTGTTGTTTTATTTAGAATGTGAGACACATATTAAACTAGTAGTGTTTTCTCACAATTCTATTTTAACACACCACTCTAATTTTCTTTTGTTAGCACTGCACTCCTTTCGATTGTTCTATCATCTTACAACTGTTGGCCTTCTCGCTCCAATCCTTTGACAATCTTGGGCCATCCTTGAGTGAAATCACTCCTAATTAGATGCTCTCTATGATCAAGAGAAGCATCTTATCCTGGATTGGATGACCAGATGATAAGATTGATCACACAGACAATTGATGGGTATCCAAACTTCGCTCTGAGGTCCTTATAGATTGCATTTGGATGTCTCTTTCTTCTTCTTTTACTCCCTCCTCTGCTATGTGGGACTAATTAGCCCTCTATTTTACACTTCTGCTCAATTTGCAGGATTTTGTTAGACCCCCAGTTCCTTTATTTGTTTTTCAATTATAGGATTAGGGGATTAGAACTGAGGCAGGTCATTAAACTTTCCCTTAGACCCTAACATACTTCTCTTGTGCTCAGTGTTGTAAATATACAAGTCAGGAGAGACTCCCAATTACACTGTAAAGTGAATTAAAGAACCCCATAGGCATGGAGTTGCTCTGGCTAGGCAGGCATTCCCTCCCCGTCCAAGCCACGCCCCCTCTGTAAAATACAATTCCTCAGGGATGGGGTTTGCCAATATGGGTCTGAGTCTGTGCAAGATCTTTCTCGGAAAGGGTTGTATCTTATGGCATGTGCGATATATACATTAATTCAATTAAATTTCCCACTTTACGGCAATCTCTTCAGCATAAGGGGCTCACCCTGGGGTAAAACTTGAGTTATTTAGCCAGGCGCATGTACCAGTTGTATACTAATTTATAATAAGCTT